>NC_055996.1:54573939-55198939 GCF_018446385.1 Zingiber officinale
CAGCTCCACCACTCGAGACTTCGGCAGTTGTATCCGCACTAGGAAGTCCTCAGTACCTTTGCCGCCAGTGCTGACTCCGGCTCAATCATCTCTAACCTCACTCTGCCGCTCTATTGCTCGCGTCCATCCGCCAGCACCGGGAGTGTAGAAATTAAGAAAAGAGAAAAACTAGTTATATTATTGAATCTAAAATTAATTATCAGAAATACAGAATATAAATTCTTATATAGTAAAGTTAAGAAATTTAAAATCCTAAATAGAAAAGGGAAAATGACAAAATTGTTGTAAAAAGCTATATATATAGCATTGAGGTTTTGTCAAATAAGAGGCAAAATGTAAAGAGAATATGTCTTGGTAAACATCTTGACAATATGTAGATTTGAAGGAACAAAAGGTAATGTGATAGTGTCAATCTGAAGATGATGATGAGTAATGTGACAATCAATTTTAATATGTTTCGTCCGCTCATGAAAAATTGAATTATGCATAATTTGATTAGCACTCTGATTATCACAATATAGTAGAGTAGGTTGATGAAGAGAGATGCCCATATCCGCAAGCAACCAACGCAACTAAACTATCTCACAAGTAGTTGAGGCCATGACACGATACTCAACTTTTGTGGAAGATCTAGAAATAATATCTTTTTCTTACTCTTCTAAGAAATGAGGGAATCACCAAATAAAACATAGAAGTCAGTGGTAGATTTGCGATCCGTATGATCACTAGCCCGATCAACATTAGAGTATGCATGCAGCTCCAGAGATAAAGTAGAAGGAAATAAAAGGTTTTGAAATTGAGTGCCCTGAAGATAGTGGAGAATACAAAGAACAGTAGCCCAATAAATTGTAGTTGGTGTAGTGACAAATTAATTAACCACATGAACAACATACACAATATCTAGACGAATCACGGTGAGATAAACCAATCTTCCAACAATAGTTCTATACAAACTAGGATCCGACAAAGGTGAGCTATCAGATGGAGAATATTGAGCATTATTCTTAATTGGAGCATCAATGACTCTATTATCAGTAAGACGAGCATGCTCAAATAGATCAAATATATATTTTGACTAGGATAAAAGATAATCTTTTGGGGAATAAGAGACCTCAATGCCTACAAAGTAGTATAGTATACTCAAGTCTTTCATAGCAAAACAACGAGCCAACTCAGACTTCAAGGAAGCAATTCCATAAGAATCATCACCAGTAATAATCATGTCATCAACATATAATATAAAAGGAATCTGACTGATGACTGTACATTTGATAAATAATACTGAATCATGATTACTAGGATGGAAACCAAGCGAAGTAATCACTGTAGAAAACTTCTTAAACTAAGCATGAGGTGCTTGTTTGAGACCATAAAGCGCTTTACGAAGCTTACAAACTTCATCAGGTTGGTGTAAAATACCAGGAGGAGGTGTCATATAAACTTCTTCATGAAGATCATCATTTAGAAATACATTCTTGACATCCATCTGAGATATTCTCCATCAACAAATAGAAGCAACAACAATCAGAGTACTCCTGAGAATAGCCTTTTGCAACAAGAGGAGTTTTGTATCATTCAATAGATCAATCAGATTTAGTTTTAATCTTATATACCTAATGAGAACCAATATTATGTTTTCCTATAGCAACAGTATCAAATCCCATATATGAGTTTGATGCAAAGTAGTTAGTCCCTTAGCCATAACACTCTGCCATAGTGGATTACAAACAACTTCTCTGTAGGATACAGGTTTAGAAAGACAATGAAAAGATGCAACAAATGAAGCAAAAGAACGAGAATAATAAAAGTAAGCAAAATCTAGTAGTTTAGTAGACTTATGAACATGAGTAGATTGACGACGGTGGAAAGAAGGATCATCCGCAACCTTAGGAGATGATTGGGTAGTGGCAGAAGGAGGAGCATGTGGAGAGGCTATCTTGAAAACCAAAGTACCACTACAACAAAAATGGTCTACGACAACGAATATTATCCGTTGTTGTAGGGTCAAAAAACTGTTGTAACTGACAGCGTTGTAAAAGGCATTGCCCTACGACAACGGTTTTGAATCCGTTGTCTTTGTAGACATTCGACAACGATTTTTATCCGTTGTTGTTATATGCTCAATAATTTTTTACCCTATATGACAACATTTTAAAACTGTTGTGGTAGATAATTTTAATATGTTTTACAACGGATAAAACTGTTGTCTCTTATCCCTTTTCACAAAAAAAATCTGTTGTGGTTATGTACTTTTTACAACGTTTCTAACCGTTGTCTTTAATGTTCATGTTATAACATGATAATAACAAACAACCAATCTTTATTTAATATAAACAAACCATCAATATAAAACTAAATATTTACTACATCAATCCATGAAAGTGTTATCTTCAAATTTCAAAAATTAACTACACATCAAAATGAGAAAATAATAGCTACACATGTAATCGAAATCCAAAATATATTGATCACTGTCACTCTCATTGTCTGATTCAAAATATGTTATACATGTTATCTTCATTGTCACTATCTGATTCAGAGTGGGATCTTCTTTTGTGCTTTGTTGAAGCCTTTAATTTTGTCTCCCTTACTTCTGCATCAATCTTTGCCTTAGTAATCTATTCTTCTCCTGGTACTCCAGTCTAGAGCTGGCCTTACTACACAAGTTAGAAAAGAAGAGGAAGGAAAGCTGTCAGTGTTTTCCTAGCTAGGAAATGGGAATTAAATGGTCAAATGGAAAATAAAACACATTGGTATTTTCTGATTTCTGATAGTATATATATATATATATATATATATATATATATATAACACACACCTTTTAGGCAAGAAGCAACACTTCAATTTGACATAAGGATAAACCTTAGTAGCTTTTCAGTAGTAGTCATGCAGAATCCTACGGCCTAAGGATGTGTCTGTGAATTGCTAGGCTGATCATTTCCACTTCAGCTTTAAATTGTATCTCTCTGCCTGCCGCATTACCATCATCGAGTCTTTTAACAGCGACTAAGGTTCTGCCTTGTAGCTTCCCTTTGTAGACATTTCCAAAGCCACCTTTGCAAAGTGAGTTTTTGCTGCTAAAACCATTTGTTGCTATTTGAAGCTCCCTGAACTGAAACCTTTTCAAATTGCCAAGGTAGATTACTTTGTGTTGATCTGAGCAAATGAGTTAGTAGTCGTCACTCTGTACAATTAGATTATCAATATAATTAATGGTGGTAAAATTAGGGATGATACAGTTATCTATTTCGAAATATTACCATTTGCATCGAAGAATACTTGTTGGCTACGCCTTTTATGACACCAAATAAGTAGACCAAGTGCAAGGCTAATGAAACAGATGCACGCGAGACCGTAAGCTACTGGGCAAATTATTGTATGTCTTTTCGATTTTTGTATAGTTTGATCACCTTCAAGAGTAAGAAAATTGTGCAGGCGAGATTATACTCCTATATTTGCAAAACTAGATAGTACCAGGAGAATCATTAAGCATGTTTAAGGACATAGGTATAAAGATTGCCCCATAGCATTCTTTCTCATTGCCAGTTGGACAAATTAAGGCATTTCCGATGACACTGCAAGTGAAGTAAAATATTGCAAGATCTTACTCAAGTAACGATAAAGCTCTAACATAGTAAGTTATCTTCTCCTTGAACATTAATTATATAAAATCTTAAGCTTACATTAAGGCAATTAAGGACTTACTTAAATGTTCTTCCAAGAAATCTTGGCACAAGACCACTCAAATTAAACCCAAAGCTATTCTTCTCTTGGTACTCCCAAAGTTATTGTAGGTTTAAAGGAAGTGCATCTCACAAAGAGAAAAAATCAATGTTAACTCTTCTAGTATCTCATGAGTCAAAACACTAGGGATTCAGTGCATCATAAAGCATAATCTTAGTATTTCTAAAATGTAACTACCATATAGTGCTCAATTTTCCTACCATCTATGTTATACATCATGTATAAGTGAGGAAATATTTCTAAACAATCATATTGCTAATATTGAAATTTCAGGCAGATACTACATCAATTTTATCCATAATCACAATAATGACTTTTTGACAACTTCCCTAAGATTATAGTTGGCAAAATAACAAATCCTTGAAGTAAATTCCCAGCATTGGAAATAGTAAATTCTGTAAATTTTTCTTCATCTATAAACTAACTTTTAGAAAAATAGCAAAGAATATGACAGATATATATGTGTTTGAGAGGTATTGAATACTAAAAGATTCATTAGAAAGAAAATTACACACTAAGGAAGAAACATAAGGTCAAATTTTTACCTTATGCAGATGTGAGAAGGCACACTTGAACAAACAACCAATTCACTTCTTGGAACAGATCAACAGGAATCTCTGTCACACAGATGCAAAACAATGCTTAGAACCTGTAGACTTTTAACACTAGCAAGTGCAAACTAAATGGATGAAGAAAAGGCATGTAAATGTAACAAAAATCTAGCAAATCTATAAGTGTATTTAAAGGAAAGAACTATCATGTATCTGCAAATGAAAATTTGAAAGAACTTCTAGAGTCAAATGTAGAGAAGAATTGCGTCAATACCCTTATAGATCCTTAGAATTTCTAAGCAACAAGGGGCCATTATATTGCAATAGTCAACTAGATAATTTCTAATTATAATATCCAAGATTTGACAGTTATTTCTGATAACTTTCTAGAGTCATATATAGAGAAATTTTGTAGTAACTAGCTATAACATATTAAAGCATACATTCTAAGATATCAGGGTCTTTGCATAAGAACAGTTCTATTCTAATCAACACTTGTAACCTACAATACTAAAGTAATTTACCAAAAAGAGGTCTTTATCCAGTTTCAATGAAATAGGAGAATACAATATAAAACACGAAGAATCAATCAAGACACCGATGCTAGTATTTCCTATGACTATATCATAATTACGCATTTCTGAAAGTACACAAACTCAACACAGATTAAAAACATAATACAAAAAACAAGCAGATTGAATCTAAACCTAGAACAAAATTCCTAATTCAAGAATAAAAAAAGAACCCAGATCTGAGAAAGCCCTATAACCTAAAACATCTTTCATCTCACTACAATCAATAGATCGACCGAGAAGATTATATGCCTGAGTGAAAACTGATACGATCAAGCAGCGAACGGGCTCCTCACTGATGCCCTAAAAAAAAATATCGGCGGAAGCCAGAAAGAGGATCTCGGGATTGTAGAGACATAGATCGGAAAAACAAACAAATAATACATAAGAAAGGCGAGAAGAGGGATCTTTCCTGGGTCTAGGGACAAGCCACGGAGGAGGCGCAGTAGCGAATAACAGAGCTGGTGACACTCGACATGGCGATAAAAAGCTGACCTTGGCGAAGGGTCGGAGGAGGAAGGCAAAGGTGGGGGCGGCGGCGGGGACTTCAGCGGAGGCGCATCCAACATACCTTATATTCTTGCATACCTTGAGTTGTACTAGTCGTACAGGTATCCGGGGTTGCCAATAGCCACATCTTCCATAGGAATAGGAGGAGAAGAACATGGAATTGGAATTTCTAATGAGGCGCACTCGGCTTCTCGAGGGTACAGTCGGTAAGATCCGGCGGGCGATCTTGGAGTAGGAGAGCACACTGTCGTGGAGGGAGAACTAGTGGAGGCGCCACCCCTTCTTGTCGCGTGGTCACAAGATGACATGAAGAGATCATACGAGGTGAGGGAAAGAAAAATAGATTAGGGTTCGGGAATGCTAAGGGGGAAAACACGGTGCCAAAAGATTTTCGGAGAGAGGGAAAGCAAAATTACGAAGGGAGCAAATGGCGAACGAATAAAGTCAAAGACAATGGTTTTATCAAAAACTATTATCGTAGCCCCTAAAAAAGCGCTTAAAGACAACGGTTTAGAAAATCATTGTAAAAAGTATTGTTGATTTAAAAGGAAGTCGTTCAATGACAATAGTTTTCACAAAATCGTTGTCTTTTATATTTAATCGGGAGTTCAAAGACAACGGTTTTATCAAAAACCGTTGTCTTTGAGCAAATTTACAACGGTTTCTCTTAAAATCGTTGTCTTTGGGGTGTTGTCTTTTAACATTTTTGTTGTAGTGTACTAAATTCAGTTGAGTACTAGTAGGAGTTAGGGATGAAGCTTCATCAGGGTCGGTATTGAAAGGATCAATGCAAAATAGATCTGACTTTGTCATATTATGCGAACTAGCCGAAATAGAAAAGAATGTAATATGCACAAAAACCACAACATGACTAGAGACATACAATTTTTGACTAATGAGATCAAAGCAACGATATCTTTTTGACTAATACCATAACTGAAAAAGACACAAATAGTAGACCAAGTGGCTAACTTGTTATGCTCGACATGTGGACGAAGGACAAAGTAAGTACAATAAAAAACACGCAAAGAGGAATAGACAAGAGCATGCCCATACAATTTTTAAAAACATAAGCTTGAATTATGTCGGTTGGAATCTCTAATATTAAAGTTGTGTTGGGGTTGCCAGGTTGAACACCATCCCATATTGGAAACACATGGGAAGATCATGGGTTTATAAGAAAGATATCTCCGTTGGAGATGAGGGCCTTTTGGGGAGAGCCGAAAAGCAAAACCATGAGGGCTTAGGCCCAAAGTGGACAATATCATGCAATTGTGAGATATCGATTCTTTTCGATCCTACAAGTGGTATCAGAGCCCGACTGCCAGAAGGTTTAACCACCGACTGTGCACAAGAGCTATGGTCTGATTGAACCATGTGAGTACAATATTGACCTCGAACAAAGAAAGTGGGCTCCTATGTCTGGATCAAGAGGACCGGACACCAGGCAGGAAGTCCTAGTTGCGAAGAAGGAAGTCCTAGTAGGTCGGTGGACGAGGGGGGAAGTCTAGTTGCGGCTAGGCAGGAAGTCCTAGTTGCGGCTAGGCAAAGAAGTCCTAGTAGGTCAGGTGGACCGAGGGGCAGGAAGATCTGGTGGGTCGAGGATCGGACATGGGAAGCCTGTGACCCTTTGTTTGAGAGGGGGATTATTAGGGTTGCAAGGTTGTAAACATAGTCCCACATTAAAAACATATGGGAAAGATCACGGGTTTATAAGAGAAAGATATCTCCATTTGGATGAGGCCTTTTGGGGAGGGCCCAAGAGCAAAACCATGAGGACTTAGGCCCAAAGTGGACAATATCATGCAATTGTAGAGATATCTAAATTCTTTTCGATCCTCTGATTGTTTCCTCCCAAAGGCACTAGGAACACTTAGACAATAAAAATGAATAGGTTATTTTAACAAGATACCTATATTTCGTTCAGCCACCATTCTTTCAAGAGCATCTGTACATGAGGTTTGATAAATAGTACCATCAGAAGTAAGTAAATGTAAAAAATAATTTGAAGTGTATTCACCCTCCAAATCATAATGAAAATACTTTATGACACTAGAATGTTAAGTTTTTATAAGAGCTCTAAAGTTGTTGAAATTGATAAGATAATCAAATCTATGTTTCATAAGACAGACCCAAGAGTAACAAGTACAATCATCAATAAACGAAACATAATACCTTAACCCCCCTTTTTGTAAGAATAGGAGAGGGTTCCACACATTAGAATGGATAAGATTAAATGGAGCAAAAGAAAAAGAAAAACTTTTAGAAAATGGTAAGGTAAAAAATTTGACTAGTTTACAACCACTACAATCAGAAATATCAAAAATTTTTAAAGGTCCTAATACATTTGTAGAAGCTAAAAACTGTTGGTGCGGGAAGCATCCGACGATCGAACCCAAGTTTTGATAATGGAAAAGGGATTCAAAGTAAAGATTACTTGTTTTCTAATATGTTTGAATGAGGTTTCAGGAAAGTCCTAACTGCGGTCCGACGATCGAACCCAACTGAAAGGGATTTTTTAAAGGTCCTAACTGCGGTTAGGCAGGTGGAAAATCTTAAGGGGTGGTAACCTTAGGTCCTAGGGGCTGGCAACCCTAGGTGGAGGAAAATCGTAAGGGGGGTAACCTTAGGTCCTAGGGGGTGGTAACCCTAGGTGGAGAAAAATCCTAGGGGGAGGTAACCCTAGGTGGAGGAAAACCCTAAGGGGCGGCAACCTTAGGTCCTAGGGGGTGGCAATCCTAGGTGGAGGAAAATCCTAAGGGGGTAACCTTAGGTCCTAAGGGGTGGTAACCCTAGGTGGAGAAAAACCCTAGGGGGTGGTAACCCTAGGTACTAGGGGGTGGTAACCCTAGGTACTAGGGGGTGGTAACCCTAGGCGTAAAGTCCAGTCAGTCTGGAGGACCGGACTGACATCAGGTAAATCTCCTGAGTGGAGTAGGTGAGGGCGCATTCCCTGCAGAGGGAACAGTAGGCGTCGGGTCGACCTAGAGTTTCCGATTGGAAATTCGAAGTCAGACCCAGGATAGTCTGGAGACTATTAATATTTTATTTACCATGTCTATTGTGTGTTAACTTTGTTTTGCAGGATATGTGTTTGGGACTAACACATTTTGCAGGAACAAAGGAGCAAGTTTCAACTCGGATGAACAGTGTCCGAGGCGCCTCCATGGAGCTTGGAGGCGCCTCGGGTGCAAGCCGAAGCCAGCTGTGAGAGGAGCTAGAGGCGCCTTCATGGGGACTGAAGGCGCCTTAGATCATTTCTCGAAGGGGCCTTGGAGCGGCATTAAAGGCGCCTTCATGTGGATAATGAGCAGCGGTCAAAGCCTGATCGACAATGATCGAAGCGGGATAAAACTTAGGGTCTAAGGCGCCTTGGAGTTTGATAGAGACGCCTTGAACACCCTTTATAAGGGAGTCTCGACGAGCAACTCAAAAGATCAACTTCCGAGCAATCCTTACGCTACAAGCTACTAACGAGACGATCCCGAAGTGCTGCAACATCATCCCGACAACCCCGAGCTTTAGATTTGATATTCTTGTTGTCGGTACTACTTTTTCTTTATAGTTCAAATTGTAATTAGTTTGTAATAACTTTTCGAGCTTATAGTTGTTGCCCACTGGAAGCGATCAACGATCGCGGGCCTTGGAGTAGGAGTCGCCACAGGCTCCGAACCAAGTAACTCCTCGTGTCTTTGTGTGTTATTGTTATTTTAATTTCCGCTGCATTTATTACTCGAGTTTTGCGATTCCGAAACGAGTGAAAACCACGAGCGCTATTCACCCCCTCTCTATCACTTCTCGATCCAACAAAAACTACATGAGAGTGCCACAAATAAAAATTAGAAGATGAACAATTCAAATAAAAAGATGATAAATCCACACTCAAAGCTATAACTTCTGGTACTTTGAGTTGATCTAAAACATAGAGTCTTCCTTGCTTATGACCTATCCCAATTAGCCTCTGAGATTATGAGTCCAATAATTAGATGAAGAAAAAGAGACTCGGTATCCAAACTTACAAAATTGACATAAACAAGATTTAAAGTAAGACTCAGAATATAATAAACATCAGTAAAAGATAAACAAGATAAAATAATTGAACCAACACCTACTAATGACATAGGAGTACCATCAACAGTCATAATAGATATAGATAAATTGGGAAAAAATAAACAAAAGATAATAAATTAGATGACATATGATGGGAGGCACCAGAGTCTAAAATCTGCAAGGATGAAGATATACCTGAAATATTAGATGATGATAAACCTATATGAAAGGATGTTGACAAGGCAGAGGGCTGTGAAGTAAGGAACTATTGAAACTGCTCCTACATATATGGATCAGATTTCCATGAAGCATCTGTATGATCAGACATGATGATAGAACAAATAATGCTCAGAATAACCAAACTGTAAGGATACACATATGTACGATCTATAAAAACTATTGTCAAGATGACCCATAATCACACGAAGAATTCAAGGCAGAAAAGGATGTCGGCGTAGCAATCGACAGAACAGGGCGCAGTATCAAAATCAGCAGAAAAGGATATCGGTGTTGAAATTAGCAACATTGGACGTCAACGCCGAAATTGATAAAAAAGGATGTCATCGCCAAAATAGATAGCAATAATAGGAGACGATAGTGGCAACAGGAAGCAATAACAGGGAGCGGCAGAAAAAATTAGGTTAGAGAAGGAGAACCGCTCTGATACCATGTAGAAATTAAGAAAAGGAAAAGGTTAGCCATATTATTGAATCCAAAATTAATTATTAAAAATAAATAATATAAATATTTATATAGTTAAGTTAAGAAACCGTAACCTTAAATATAAAATAGAAAAGGACCAAATTATCCTAAAAATTATAAACAAATAAATAAATATATATAATCTAATAGATCTTGAGGCTCTCCAACCTCTCAACGGTGCCCCGCTAGAGCTCACGCCAGAGAATTGGAGGTCGTGGAAGCTTTAACATTAAGTAGAGCTTCCTCGGCTCGAGCAGGTGGCTGAAGTTGAGCAGTCCCTGGTTGTCGCCGGCCTCAAGGAGGGAGTAGCCCGGGTGGTCCAAGGGCGTAGTGGCAGAAAAAATTAAGTCAGAGAAGGAGAACCGCTCTGATACCATGTAGAAATTAAGAAAATGAAATGTTAATGATATTATTGAATTCAAAATTAATTATTAGAAATACAGAATATAATCTTTATATAGTTAAGTTAAGAAACTCTAACCCTAAATATAAGATGGAAAAGGACCAAATTATCCTAATAATTATAAATAAATAAATATATATATATATAAAATCTAATAGATCTTGAGGCTCTCCAACCTCTCAACGGTGCCCCGCTAGAGCTCACGCTAAAGAATTGGGGGTCGTGGAAGCTTCAACATTAAGTAGAGCTTCCCTGGCTTGAGCAGGTGGCTGAAGTTGAGCAGTCCCTAGTTGCCGCTGGCCTCAAGGAGGGAGTAGCCCGGGTGGTCCAAGAGCACATTGGCTGCGATGGCCTAGGGATCTAGGCTAGATGACTCTGCCATCGATCATCATCACTTTGGCTGATCTCTCCTTCCTCTTTCTCTTCCTCACACACCCATTAAATTCCCCATTAAACCCTATAATTATTTTTTCTCTTGATCTCTATAATTATTAAGGGCTAGCTCAAATTAAGATTATTCAATATAATTATTATTATTATTATTTGTTAATTCATAAATTTAACTTTAATTTGACCGACTAATTTTGGAATGACAAGTCCAATCCTATAGAAATTTTCTATAGGACATAAAAGTATATCTAAAAAACATAGATATATTTTGCCAGAGATTTTGATAGACGATCTAGCATCACAAATAATTTGAATATTTATTGGGGTTCAATCAAAGTCCCATATTAGAAAGATTTGATAAAGATCATGGGGTTAAAAGGATGCATAATATCTCCATTGGCATGAGACCTTTTGGGGAGAGCCCAAGAGCAAAGTCATGAGAGCCTAGGCCCAAAGTGGACAATATCATGTCATTGTGAAGATATGTAGACATCCTTATGAACAACAAATGGTATAAGAGCGATGGTCTAAACCAGATGCCATGAGGGCAGCCTTGAACGATGTTGAGGGTGGGCCTAGAGTAGATCAGGGTAATCGTATGTTCACAGGGAACCCGAAGTAGGTCAAGGTGATCAGATGCTTGCGTGGAGGCCTGGAGCAGGTCAGGGTAACCAGATGCTCGCGGATAGGCCCGCAGGAGGTCAAGATTGATCGAACCCAGCTACTTACGGGGAGGCCCGAAACAGGTCAGGATGATCGAATGCTTGTGGGAAAGGCCCTGAAGCAGGTCAGGGTGACCGGATACTCGCGGGAAGGCCCGGAGCAGGTCAGGATAACCAGATGCTTGTGTGAAATGTCCCGAAGCAGGTCAAGGTGACCGGATACTCGCGGGGAGGCCCGGAGCAGGTCCGGATGACCGGATGCTTGTGGGAAATGTCCTGAAGTAGGTCAGGGTGACCGAATACTCGCGGGGAGGACTGGAGAAGGTTAGGATGACTGGATGCTTGTGAGGAGGCCTGGAGCAAATCAGGGTGGCCAGATGCTCGCGGGGAGGCGAGTAAGTCAGGGTGATCGGATGCTCGTAGGGAGGCCCAAAGCAGGTCAAGGCGACCGAATGCTCGCGGAGAGACCCGGAGTAGGTCAAGATGACCGGGTGCGGATGGTTGCGGAGAAGCCTAGAGCAGGTCAGGGTGACCAGATGCTCACGGGGAGACTTGTACCTTGAGGGAGGATTATTGGGGTTCAATTAAAGTCACATATTGGAAAGATTTAATAAAGATCATGAGGTTAAAAGGATACATGATATCTTTATTGGCATGAGATCTTTTAAGAAGATCTCAAAAGTAAAGTCATAAAGACTTAAATCTAAAATAGATAATATGATATCGTTATGAAAATATATAAACACCATTTTACATAACAACACTACAAGCATATAATATATTCGATGAGACATTCAACCTGATGAGAGTTCATCCTATTTCTTATCAACTTACACTGTCCTGAGAGAGGACAAGTCAATATAATTAATGAATCACGTCACAGAGATGATTTAGTAGTATGTTCTTGATGGTTTGTAAGTGATCGAGCGAGCGGCACGTGGCCACTTTACTTGACGTATAATTAATAAATTTAGTTTCAATTTTTGAAAGGACAACCGTGTAATATATATCTTTTGGAACTTATCTTGTTTAATTTCATTATGCGTAGTTAAGAACGAAACAACGAACGTTGACATGTTTGTGAATTATGGACCAGGAGATTTGAAGGTACTTAATCTTCTCAGGAAAGACAAGTAGGCCTTGTCATTTTCTATAAGAGCTACTTGGAATTCCATTTCACGTCTATAATAATACTTCTAGAAAGAATTTAACTTTATTATTTTTCAATAACAATAATAATAAAATATTTATCCTTTAATACTGACTATATGAATTTCTCTATATTATTAGATTTAATCCTTTATTATATATTTATTTATATTTAAATAAATTTTATTCTATTTTATTATTTATTACTAAATTTTTATTATTTTTACTAAAATAAAAAAAATAATTTACTCAGTATCATATTTTATTGAAACTATAAACTCGAAACTACATAGTTTAATTTGAGTTTTGGGAAGTTTGGACAGTAGAAATTTAGAATAAAATAGTAAAAAAATATAGAAAGTTAGATATCACATCTAAGATTCTTAGACATCACATCATGGGAAGATTATGTCGCACAATCTACATATTTCATTATTATAGTAGTATATATATTTACATTAGGATACACAAAACTCAAGCAACATAAATACTAGTTGATGGATTCATTAAAAACATAAATAACTCATAAAGGCACATAGTAAATATAAAAGACTCATAAATATGTTATAATTTTTCAAGTATGAGAAATTAAAGTATATTAAAATTGTGGGACATTTAATGTTGGCTTTTGCTTAAACTCTATGAAATTATCATATCCCAAATAAATTTATCATCTTCCAAGACATGCAAAATTAACGATGGAGTTTTAAAATATTTATTTATATGTTTATAGACTTTTAATGGAGTTTGTTACTTTGTCTCCATCCTCAGGTGAGGAAAATCATCCTCGATGAGTTAAAAGTATGGGATTTTTTATACAAGTTTCTATTCAGATGTTAAAATTCATCATCAGTAATCTATGTGCATTCATAAAAGAGCCATTCATTCCATTTAATAAGATACTTTTGATAACCACTTTCCTTTTCAAACATAATCTGATGATCAATTACATCTTCAATGTTATCTTTCATTATTTAAATTGACGCCAAACGAGCATTATGTGTATTACTTATCATAATATTTTCATGTTCAGAATATAAAGTGAGGTCCTTAATGTTAAAGACATTGCTAATACCCATATTTTTTGGTAGCTTAAGGACATAAGCATTAGAGCCGATTTTCTTTAAAACTTTATAGGGTTCAATATTCCTTAAATGAAATTTCTTATAAACCTCTTAGATATTGTTCTAGCCTTATACGAACCATAATCATATCACCTTCTTGAAATTCAGCAAACTTTTTTTTTTTCAAATCAGCATGTATTTTATATCTTTCATTATTGCTTAGAGAATTTTTTGCGCCTGACATCATCATGTATATCTTGTATATGCTTATTAAAAGTGTGTCAGCTTCAACGCTTGGTCTTGCCTCGAATAGTAAAGGAACCAAATCAATTAATTTTCTAAGAAGCATACCTATAACAATTTAAAATGGGTTGCGTCTAGTAGATCTATTCACCAAAGTATAACTCAACCATATGAAGAATTTTATGACTATATGTTTGAGGGTGAAAAAAAAGGAAAAACTTTAACTATGTATTCATCAATGTCCATAAGGTTTGCTAGAAGTAGCTTGTGAATTTTACATCTTGGTCAGATACAATTGTCAAGGGTAACCCATGTTGACGAACAACTTCTTTGAAGAAAAGTTTAGCAATGTGAATAAAATCTGACGTCTTTAAGCATAGAATGATGAGAGCCCTCAAATCAATCCACAACTATAAATAGAGTCATGTATTCTAATGGTTTTAAGCAAATCAAGCATAAAATCCATGCTTAGATCTTGTCATGGTTGGTGTGGCAATGAAAGAGACATATATAAACTTGTATTTTTCTTCCTCCTTTAGATAATTGGCATGTGTGATATTGAGACAATCTCCCCACATCCTTCTTAAGACTAGGCCAATAGAAATGGTCTTCAACCATTGCAATAGTTTTATCCCTTCCAAAATGACCTGTTGCCCCTCCAACATGTAACTGTCATAACACTTGTCCTCATAACACTGGTCCTTGAAGAGCAGTATTAGGCAAACAAAGTTGAGTTCCTTTAAAAAGATAATCATTATGCAGTGAAAAATCTAAGAAATCTCCATGTCGTCCCGCCATTAAAGCAACAAATATATTACTAAAATCTTTGCACAAAGGGTATCACTCTACTAAGTGCATCAACTACTTTATTTTCACACTTGATTTGTGTTTAGTTACAAAAGTATATTTTGTAGGACCGTTGGAACATGAGAAAGGGGGTTATATTTTAAAATCTTTCTTTTTCGATTTTTTGAAATATAAGTGCATAGCGGAATAAATGAAGAAAAACACAAACGGAAGAATACAAGAGTTTTTACTTAGTCCGGAGCCTTCAGTGACTCCTACTCTAAAACCTAGGTCCCTTAGACCTTTTTGACGGATAATCACGAAATCTCTCTATCGATAAACTCCCGATAGAATAGTCGAGTACAAAAATGAGGAAAGTGTAACACCGTACACTTTCCTTTTGCAAGTCTAAAAGATACTCAATTAATGAAATCATTACCAAACACTTAGAAGAATGGACTTTGATCAAGTTCGTGTATTGGTGTTGATCTGCTGGCAATGGTTGGGCATAGTAGAGTTGCAGCAGTTGGAGAACGAAGTGGCAGAATGATCAGAATAGTTCTTCTAGCAATTCTATTTGATAGCATGGACGAACAACCCTTATAAAGGTCGTTGAGGGCGCCTTAGTTCCCAACTAAGGTGCTACACTTTGCAGCTCTGATTTGATGTGCAAACTGCACAGTTTATCCTCTCGAAGGCACCCTCAGTCTCATTTGAGGCGCCTTGGTTCCCAGCTGAGGCGCCTCCAACGCTGAATTTTGATCTTCCCTGCTTATTCGTGTGAAGGCACCCTAAGCCATCTAGGGGGCCTCCAGTGTGAACTGAGGTGCGTCAAGTCGCACCTAAGACACCTCAAACACTGTTTATCCGAACTTCAATTTTACATTTTAACCTTGCAAAAAAGCATTAATCCACAAAACAAAATATAACTTGCAAAACATAGTTAGGACAGTTAAAATAAAATAATTATTAATTAGATCATGTCTTCCCAAGATTATGATCTAGTCATAGTCTCAGTTTAGACATCTGAAATGGCTCTAAGATGGACCACGCCTATAGTCCCACCGAGACTTATTCTCACCATATCTCTGTCCTCTAGTGACTTACCTTTATTTACCAGTTGCAGTCTTTACATGACTTCTTTGACTCACCAGGTCTTCCTGCCAGATGCTCCATTTGGACTTTAGCCAGTTGTCATGTCTCATGAACCTCATGAACTTCCTACCAGATATCAACTTACTTGGGTTGCAGCCAATTTTGAGCCCTACAAACACAACTAGACTTCCTACCAAGTATCAACCTACCCTGGCTTCAACCTTGTGTCAAGTCCTAATCTTTTTAATCTTGCACACTTGGTAAAAAGGTTAGACAGACATAACACCTAACTTTAACTTTTTATCATTCATCAAAACCCGAGTTTGACCATTAGTGCTTAACTGTATCAATATATTCTTGTAAAAAAGAGACCCACTTTCCATGTCGATGATTTAGGTTTTACTGATAATTGATATATTGAAGAGCTTGGTGATAAGAATATAGAACAAACTACTATGGAAGGAGATAGTGTTGCCAACAATGCAAAGCTTGAACTACTACATACAAATATTTATCATAAGTGGAATATTGCTGTCCCACTTTATTCAACTTCTTGACTCAATATGCCTTCAATTCCAACATTTGAAAATTTTGGTAGTCAAAGAATAAGTGCTTAAACCAATTTTTTCTTACTTCTTGAAAAACTTTCAAAGTTGTGTTGGTCCAAACAAATGGGTCTTTCTTTATACAATCAGTTATAGGGGCCATAATAATGCCAAAAATTTTTATGAACACCTATAAAATGTTGCAAGGCAATGAAAACTTCTAATTTCTTGTAGTGTCCTAGGCAATGACCACTCTTGGATGACTTTTACCGTTTCAAGATCTGCCTCTAATCCTCTAGATGAAACCATGAGGCCCAAAAATATCACAGAGGAAGTAAAGGAGCATTTCTTTGAATTTATATAGAACTTTTCTTTGTGAAGAATTCTCATCATGACTTGTTGCAAATGGATAAAATGATCTTCTTTACTCTTACTAAAAATTAAGATATCATTGAAATAAACAATAAAAAACTTTCCGATAAATGGTCATAGTACCTGATTCATAAAGTGGATAAATGTGCTAGGAATGTTAGAAATACCAAAAGATATGACAAGCCATTCATAAAGGCCATCTTTAATCTTGAAACTTGTCTTCCATTCATCTCTCGTCCTTATGCATATTTGATAATACCCACTTTTCAAATCAATTTTTAGAAGGATATAAGAATCAACCAACATATCCAGCATATCATCAAGGTGAGGAGTTGTCAATCAATATTTGATAGTCATCTTATTGATCGCACGATTGTCAATACACATGTGTCAGCTACCATTTTAACAATGTAGGGATAACATATAAGCTTAGACATTTTTGAATGAAACCCTTAGACAATAATTATTCCACTTGATTCTTCAATTCTGCATGACCACTTGGATTCATTCGATAGGCTGGTAGATTGGATAGTTATGAGCCTAGCATAAAACCAATAACATGCTGAATTTTACGCATTGGTGAAAGCTCACTAGATAATTCTTTCATAGGCACATCAGAAAAATCATTTAATAACATAGTGATTTCCAGAGGACATGAAGAAGCTTCAGGAGTAAATACTTCTTTAACTTCTTTAATTATAAGGAAAAATATAGTGGAACTTTCTTTACTCTCATGCTAAATTTTTTTGTTGGTTAGAATGTGAAGAGATTCCCACTATTACTAGTAATCTTTGTCGTCTCTTGCTTGTATTGTTTAATTTCAGTGGTCTACATTGGTTTCAATAACACTTTCTTATTGTTGAATATGAAAGTGTATGTGTTCTCCTTGCCATAATGATGTGCATCTCGATTGTATAGCCAAAGTCTCCCAAGAAGTATATGAGTTACTTTCATAGGGACAATGTCGCATCAAATAGAATCACTATAATTTTCTCAAGAAAGAGAAATATGCTAGCATTGTGTTACCGGAATAGATGTGTTATCTATACATCCGACCTTGTATGGTTGGGGATGTGGCTACATAGGAAACTTGAGGCACTCTACCATAGATGTTGTGACAACATTCATACAACTTCTTCCATCAATGAAAAGCTTATGTGCTTGATTCCCACAACTAACCAACATCTAAAAAAAGAAATGTCCATCACCAATCTTCACCTTCAACTTTTGGACTAGTAAGAATACGCCTAACAACAATTGTCAAAGAAGTGTCTTCATCTTTTTCCAAATTATCTTCAATATCAACTCCATAATCAAAAGAACTTTCATCTCCTTCTCCTCTTTGATTTTTTGCATCCTCTTCTGTTATATTTGAGAGATGTCTTAAGACAATCGCCTTATGATATGTACTATTTATTGAATGAATAACGATTCACTATTTGAGTGTATATACTTTATATATATGATTGAATTTGAAACTTATTTACTAAATGTCCGCAATATGATTCATTGCATGAGAGAATTTGTTATTGGATCACAACTAGTGAGCATATCTACATGTGCAATTATGAATGCATTGAAATAATCTCTAATCGATAAATTGATTAGTTCAGACATCATTGATTGTATGAGACTAGCATGTGTTATATTCCTTAGTTTACCCAAGCAACTGTTCCTTATGGGTTGGAGAAGTTAAGGATAACTAGTTTATTGGAATGACCTATCATGAAACTTCATTTGGTTCTATACATAAAAGGATATGTCAATGAAGATCTCAATACACCTTAAGTGAAAATTTCTTTCGACTTAAGGTATTCAAGTCATCTTGGTCATGAAGACTTAAACTTTGATATCTTAAGTAAGCATCTCCGTGAAAGTGTGGACCTAGAATGATTAAGTGTAAGTCAAAGTGTCTGAAGGTATTTGGATAGCTCACAGAGAATTCACCGCTCCTTGCAAAATGAGATGTATACCCTACAGTCACTTGTTAGAATTGTTATTCAAAATCTTTGGTCAAAACATTACATGTCAAGAGTATGATACTCTTGGACATATGACTAAGTAATTTGAATCCACAGGATAAGAAAGTATGACTTGGACTAGATGTGATGTGGTCAGCCTAATAGGGATTGACATATAGATCATGTCTTGAACCAAGTGAATATAAGATAGTGAAAGAAATAAGGTATGACTCATTGTTGTCACGCCCCGGGGGAGTCCCTGCCGGTGAAATTTCGACAACATCTCCCCTGTACGGGTGACAATCTGGAGCTTGACTACACAACCCTCAGGGTCTCTCAATCCTCGGCCAACACGGCCGGAACATATACAATAATTAAATAAACAATCCACGTAGTTTATATAGTACAGCCTCCGGCTGACAATCACAACCATGCAGTTTAATAAAAACATATTCCACTACAACGAGGAAAACACAACCCATAACGCAAAAACTACCGCAGCGAAAAATATAGGCATCATACCCGAAGCACGATATAAAATCCACGAGTGCAAGACACACGCATCACCAGTATGTATATACATAGCAAGAAAATAAAGACTGAAAACAGAAAATCGTCACAACACGGAGTGGGGACTAGCGACTAAAACCTCTTGACAGCTTCAACCTGAAATAGGAAAATAAAGTAACGAGATGAGTTCAATGAACTCAGAGAGTATCAAGCTGACATGCATAATAAGATATAGCTATTAGTAATAATCATGGAGTCAGTCTTACGATTAATAACAGGAAATACAAAAACTCAACAAACAAAGAAGTTGTACTCACCAGGACCTCCTATCCGGATATAAGAGTCGTCAGACCAAATACTTCATGTCTCCTATATGCATGTCAATCATATGCAACCACAAAAATGCAACATCTAATATGCAGCAATCACAAGCAATAAATGTAATCATGCATATGATGCAAATGACATGGTCACCTCTGACGCCAGTCAGCCACTTCACACGCGATGGTGAGATAGAGTGGGTAAGGCTATGACAACTGTGCACTCTGCCATCACTACTCCTGAGTGGCCGAGTGGATAGGATGCTATCGTTGTACACCTATCCTCCTACCCCAAACAGAGTGGGGGAGCTAAAGCTCTCATCTCCCTGTGTCATAGTCAAGAGGAGGGATCCCTGCTCGCTACCACGCTGTAGTCACCACTACCCATGAGCGGACCAGTGGAGCCCTGACAGAGCAAACTGTACACACATCCTGCCTAAAATACCACTAACCCATGAGTGGTTGTGTGTGTGCAGGTCATGTAACTGGTGATGTGCTCAACAACAATAGAGCCGACAATCGCACAACCTGCAATCATGCAAAATAGTGCATGCCACTAAGCATGTAAATCCTAAAAATGCCAACCTCCTCATAATTTATACCAAAAAGGAAACCAAGTCCATAATAATGATCTAAGTACACATGCCAGATGATAAACCTAAGTACACATGCCAAGTAATAAAATTATGTACACAAGACAAGTATATCTAGTAGCTAGACATGTATCCGATAATGCATTTATGTCACTACATAAGTACACATGACAAGAATAAAAAAGGACATACACATAAATGTACAACAGATAACAAAATAGGTATACTACGGGTATCAAGTAGTGACATATCAAGTAGATATCAACATAACTCTTACTACTAGTTATAACTCACTAAGCATATCAGAATGACAATATCAAAAAGATAAGTCAAAGATATCCGTCTAAAAAAGAAGGTCATATCAAATAAATCTCACATCGAGACTCTCATCTCGAATCAAAGTCTTGCAAATCAAACGTATAATTTAGCTACTCTAATATGTATCCAGTAGCTAAATCAAATTCCTATTAAACCAAGAAACCCTAATTCATCTATTAATCTTGGTTAACTAAGTAAATAAGATCTAACCCAAAGCTTAGATTAGATCCAACATTTTAACCTCAATATAACGAAACCACTTGACCAGCTATCCCTAACCATACTAACATTAATTCGAGTTTAAGCTACAGTAAGAAACAAATTCTTTACACCTTACCTCAACTTAAGCCACCACTGTTAACTCACGGTCGGGAAAACGCAGCTGTTGGAAATTAGTGGCACGATATGTAGATCATCCTCAATAGGGATGGCTGGAGCTACAAGGGTCGGTCAATCAATTAAGCTAACTATCCCAATATAGAAATACAACCAGATCCTGCTAATCTGAAATCAAACACGTCTTACCCGAATTCCAACTTGTAGCTTCCTCTCTGATGCAATCCGATTGTTGTTGTGAAGATGAACCATGGTAGAGGAAACGTCATCAGCACTAGGGCACTGCCAGAGAAAGAAGAATGCGTACGGTGTCGATCGTTAGCACAAGGAGGCGCGATGATGTCAGCATGGTCGGCGATCTAGGGTAAAGATGCGAGGAGGAAAGGAAGAAGAGGATCGGGCCGCTTGGTAGCCTAGAGAGCTTAGCGTTTGTGAGGCACGCGGAGGGGAAGACCGCTGCCGATGGTGATCTCATGGCGATCGACGCGATGGGGACCGAGAGAGGGAGGAGTCGGGGAAGATGAGAGGAATCAACATGAGGAACGGAAAAACATGAAACAGAAGTGCCTGATCTCCCTTGGTCAACGGGTTTTGTTAGCGAGGGAGAAGAGGAAGCGAGGGTGGCTTGAGGGCTGCGCAAATGAGAGGAGGAAGGGTTTTGTACACATTGGTTGGGGGAAGACGATCGTGGTTTGGGGAAGAGGAAGAGATCGGGGAGTGAGAATGGCTAGGGCACGGGTATAAAGAGAAGGGAAATTTTTATAACTTAGGTTCTTTAATTAAACCCTAGGTTAAATTCCTCAATCAACTCCCATCTTTGGGTATTCCAAACAGGTTTTTCCCAAGCCTATAAATGCATCCCCGTAACATACATCATACGAGCTCCGATAAATTCTCAAAATATTTCTAAAAATTCCTAAAATTTCCATTAAGATTATTCGTCTATTTAACCTTATTATTTAATTATTATTTGGGTACTGTATTTTACAACTGTAGTTGCTGTAATGTTCAGAAATTGGTTCTAAGATCAACTGTTGATTTTTTGATTAATGAGGGATCATGATGTATTACTAAGTGTTACTCATGATTTATTCGTAATTAATAGTTAATTACGAATGACCAACATATTTAGGACCTATTGGGTCACACACACTATAAGATTATCTAAAAGACTTAAAATGAGCTTGAGAATTAGATTTTTAGATCGAGAGAGATTGAGTTTGGTTAGATCAAACGAAGAACAAATATGAAAGATATTTTGTCAGAATGAAATAGCGGAAGAGCCACATATTTTGAAGAAAAAATGAATCCTCTTTAGTTTAATTATAAACCAAATTGGTTTGATTTTAATTAAAAGAGGTTTAGTTATTGAACATAGTTTATTCTTGAACTAAACTTAAGGCAATGGTTTGGGTTTTAGGCTAATGGATATGGATTTAGATTGGATCCAAACCCAATAAGGGGAGCTATATAAGATATAACTGGGAGAGAAATTAGGTTAAGGTTTTAAGTAACCCTCATTACTCTCCTCCCTCGTCTCACAGTGTGTCGTCACCCTTCCCAAAGATCACCGCCAAATCCAAAGCTCGCCGGTACCGCTTGCCGACGTTAGCACTTCGGTCACATCTACCGAATAGGAAGAAGGAGGAGTGTCCTCCTTGCGCCGCCACCCTTGGCCACATGAGATGCCTGTTAGGACCTTTGCGTCCAACTAGAGGAAGGGGGTGAATATCCTTTCTTCGATTACTAACTGCAAATTGTTAGCGGAAGAAAAACCAATGGAAATGAAATAACGAAATAATGAGTAGACAATGCTAACTCTTTGATTTACTTGGTCTCTACCTCCTTGAGGTGAATAATCCAAGGCACACACACATGATCATGCTTCACTATGATCTTATCCTTCTCAAATTAAGTATGAAGGTAGAGAAACCTTTACAAGATGATCTCTTTCTCTTACAAGATGAAGGATGAGCTTAGGAGGAAGAGATTGAGAGATGTGTAAGCTTGGATATCACTTAGAGAGCTTAACAACGTTTTTCAATGAATAGATATGTTCTCTCCAAGTAGGGGTGTAAATGAACTAAGCCACTTATGAGCTATTCGAAGCTCGATTTGATAAAAACTTATTTGAGCTCGTTTAATGAGGCTTGTTAAGATAAACAAACCAAGCTCAAGCTTCACAATATTCGGCTCGTTAGCTCGTGAACATGTTCGTTAAGCTCATGAATCAACTTTTAAATAAAAAAAATAATAATTTTGATATTTTATTTATAAATTTTACACTTTACTTATGAAACATATAAACAAATATATTAAATTTATTTAGTAGAATAAAATTATAAATTTTAATAAGAATATTATAATTTTCCTAAATATATAATTTAGTTTTTAATGAGTATTTAAATTTAGAATTTATATTTATTAAGCTCGTTTAGGCTCGATAAAAGCTCGAATAAGATCGTGAGCCATGAATATATTCGTTAAATAAAGCTCGAGCTTGGCTTGATTATAAACGAGTCAAACTCAAATATTCAAGAGTTTGGCTAGGCTCGGCTCGGCTCGACTCGATTACACCCCTATCTCCAAGCTCACAAAACTTTTATATTTGAAGCTGAAAACCTTGATTACCAGTCGACTGATGAATACATCAGTCGACTGGTAGCAGGTAATGACTACTGTTCTTTACAAAATCTACAGGGATTTTGTGCGTTATCAGCCCAACGACATTATACTAGTCGATTGGTACTTGTGACCGTCGATTGGTAGCTGACCGTAACTCTCTGTTCATTTTTGTATCGGGTATTAGTCGACTGATGTAATTACTAGCCGATTGATACTTTTTAATGTCAAAGTACAGTACTTTAAGCATGATCTTTCATAATTGAAACAACCCCTTAGCCTAGACTTATACCTTCAAGCAACTTCCATCAGCATCACACCCTTAGGAAGCTTCCAAGCCCACGAATCCTCATCTTTGCACTTGCCTTAAAGTGATTCCTTCGCCTTTATCATGCTAAGTCTTCTTTTCCCAAGAGGTCGCACTTCCTGGACTTCACTGCTAAGAGCCATGTTTCGAGAGTTCATCCGCCAAGACTATCTTCTTGGACTTTCCTTGTCCAATCTTCATACGTGCTTCCTCAACATTTATATTAGATCACCAACATTACCTAAGTTAAACTTATTTAACCAAACATTAAAAGTAAACAATGCATGGAGCAAGATTGCATTAACAATCTCTCCATTTTTTATGTTTGGAAAATTATTTAAGTTAGGTCTTTAAATATGCAATAACCATAAAGTATAGGCATAATGAGTGTATATGAAAATCATAATCATAGAGCTCAACTTTTTAAAGTGAAATTTCTAACTTAACCTATCTATTTCTCCCTCTTTGACATACATCAAAAAGGTAGAGGGAGCACAATCCAAAACTAATCCAAGCTCCCCCTTAATCAAAAATACTTTCTAAGTGTGAGGTGACAAAGTAATATGTCATAATAAAATAGATTCAAGTTAGAGAGATTTGAGATGAAAAGCTTGAAATTAGGGTTGAAAACACAGTATATCAGTCGATTGGTACCAATTTTTCAGCAATGATGTGCATTGTGTTGGTGCAGGAAGCATCCGACGATCGAACCTAAGTTTTGATAATGGCAAAGGGATTCAAAGTTAAGATTCTCTGTTATCTAACATGTTGAATGAGTATTTCAGGAAAGTCCTAACTGCGGTTGGGCAGGTGAAAACCCTAGGGGGTAGTAACCCTAGGTCTTAGGGGGTGGTAACCCTAGGTCCTAGGGGGTGGTAACCCTAGGTGGAGAAAAGTCCTAGCTGCGGTTAGGCAAAGGGAAAACCCTAGGGGGTGGTAACCCTAGGTCATAGGGGGTGGTAACCCTATGAGGAAAGTCTTGGCAGGTCGATGGCTTCAGGCAAAAGTCCTAGGGGGTGGTAACCCTAGGTGGAAAGTCCTGGTGTCGCGAACCAGGTGAAAGACTGGACTAGCCGGGAAGCGGATGTCCAGCAGAAAGTCCGGAAGCGTCGAGTGCTGAGCAAAAGTCCAATCGATCTAGAGGATCGACTGGCAACAGGTAAATCTCCTTAGTGGAGTAGGTGAGGACGCGTTCCTCATAGAGGGAACAGTAGGCGTCGGGTCGACCTAGGGTTTCCGGTCGGAAACCCGAATCCGGAGACTGCCTATACTTCATTTATCATGTTTATTGTGCTAACTTTGTGTTGCGGGATATTGTTTGGGACTAACGTATCTTGCGGTGCAAAGGAGCAACCTAAAGCCCTCGGATGAATAGTGTCCGAGGCGCCCATGGAGCTGACCTGGCTGCGAAGCTTCATGAAGGCGCCTTCATGAGGGTATAAGGCGCCTTGGAAGGCGCCTTGAGCAGGGTATAAGGCGCCTAAGGGATGAAGTTCGACCAGTTCAGATCTGATCCACGCGGAAGACTAGGCAGCATGGAGGCGCCTTGAACAGCCTTCAAGGCGCCTTGAACACCCTTTATAAGGGGTTTCACCAGCATCTCAAGGCATAAAGTTCTGAGCTTTCCTTCTTCAACGTGCTGCAAACAAAGTCATTCAAGTGTTGTTGCAACATTCCGACGACCCGGAGCTTCGTTTTTCTCTTCTTTAAGTTGTCGGTACAAAGTTATTCTAATTGTTGTTACATTTTGTAATGTGTAATTCTTATCGAGCTTATAGTTGTTGCCCACCGGAAGCGATCAAGGATCGCGGGCTTTCGAGTAGGAGTCGCCTTAGGCTCCGAACGAAGTAAATCCCTTTGTGTCTTTGTGTTTATTTTATTCCGCTGCATTCTAATTACTCTGATAGTTTTCCGATAATCGAACAAATAACCACGAGCGCTATTCACCCCCCCTCTAGCGCGTCTCGATCCAACACATTGCATTTTAGATAATTGTATTTTAGAGATGCAAACAACCATGAGAGCACTACTCAAATAGACAAACTTATGAAATTTAGACAGTTCACACACTAAAATGGACAGAAACATAATAGTCATACACAAACGCTAATAGGAATACAAGTCATGCACATGCACTAATAGGCATAAAAGTCATACATAAGCATAAGCCTATGTAAAGTCATAAAGAAATAATCATGAAATATAAAGTGCTACAAAAGTCGATAAACTGTGTTCGAGATGAATAGAAAGTGAACATGTCTAAGCCAAAAGTCTCTCGACACCAACTAAGATCCAGACATCACACTTAAGCATCATCACTAGGAGGAGGAGGAGGAGGGCCCTGATATGCAAGATCCCAGCATCACATCATGTCGAATATCTCTGTCTACTGCTGATGGACCCCCTGAAACTCCTAATGAACAAAATTCTCCAAGTGAGTCACTCAACCACTCTCTCGGGGTCATGTGTGTCGGTCCTGGAGCAGTGGTCTCCTTCGCATCGTCGTCCGAGTCTGAAGCATCTTGTCCATGCCTGCAATGCTAGACCATGATGCCCTGTCATACGCTAGAGATAGCTATCAAGGCCCTAGCTGATCAAAATCCTTCGACAACTGATGCAATGCACCCTTAGTGACATCAATCCCTCTAGATGCAAAGAATAATGTCAAGATATGACAAAACAATATGTACAACTTCCCTTGCATAGGATTAGAGAAGTGCATGATGGACTCATAGACCTGGAGAGCTACATCAATATCTAGGTGTTGCCCCAATTCATACATCATGGCTAAATGAGGTAGTCTAATCTTGGCTTACCCTTTTGTGATAATAGGCAAGATGCATGCAATGACAACTTTATAAAATATATAACTAGGGGCTAACATGAGTGTGACATCAAAAATGTACCGAAGAGGAGCCCTAGGAGCATGAAAGTAATGTTGATGAGTTATGTCTATGGACACTTGGGAAGCGACTTAGCTAGGGGCTTAGCAACTTGAGGAAATCACAGGAACATGGTTGCAGACCTCCTACACCCTAACAATGATTTCAAAACATCAGGGGTGAACTCAATGCGTATTCCTCTTAGAATATTGTTAAATGTCTGACCATTGCTATCTATGGGATGTAGGTTATTGTAGAACTCTTTACATAGATCTACATTAACCATATGCGTGCAATTTACCAACTTATCTAAACCATAATGCATGATTGTCTCAATGATGTCGGGTGCAATTTTAAAAAAAATAAGGTTGATTGAGATACCAACAACTCATCTTTTGAAAGTCGGTAGTCTCAAATCATCACTGAGTGGCCTCAGAAGGAAACCAATCTCCCGGAGGCACTAGAGGGGGCTGCCGGGAGGTACCCTCTCCTGCTCTGCATTTTTGCCTAACTCTAAACAATGCAAATGCAAAATGATGTACCCATTTTGATCTAATCAAGTGAGAAATCATGGAAATCATGGTGGTCCCCTGGCGGCCGGCTAGAGGGGGGTGAATAGCCTTGCACAAAAATAAAAACAAAACCTTTCTCATTCTTTATAGCTTGATAAAAATCGACACTTGCATAAAAGAAATTAAGAAATAAACTAAAGATAGAGGCACACAAGAAAGTACTTGGTTTGCAATCAGGGGATTGCTAATCCAAGGAAGTTGAAAGCTCACTAATGTCTCATTCAGGCAAAGAAGCCTCTTACAGCGTTGACAACTCACATAGTAGTAGAACATACAAAGGAATTGATTACAAGTGATTGATTCTAGCTACTAGGATCAGGATAGTATTTATAGTCCTAATCGGGTTGTCTAGAAGGGTTCCAGGTGCCTAGAGATGGACAAATTTCATCTCCGTCGCAATGGATCGCGCCACGTCATGTTTCAATAAAGTTTTTGGTTCGGGTGTCCGGAAGGGTTCCGAGCACCCGGACCGGGTCGACACAGCCATCCATGACTTAGTAGAGTTGAGGCGCCCCCAGGTGTCTCGAGGGTCCGGGCGCCTAGACTAAGTCCGAGCGCTTGGACTAGGTTCGAGCGCCTCGGACTAGGTCTGGGTACCTGGACCAAAAAAGTCAACATTTTGTTGACTTTCAGTTCTAGTCTTTCGCTCTGGTTCCACTCGCATTGGTTTGGGTCTTCCGCTCCGGTTCCAATTGCTTGGGTGATTTCATCCATCCAGAATAGGACTCACCCGAATCCATTTTTTGACCTTCTCAAGCAACCTTCCGCTCAGACTTCTCATCCCTCGAAAACACCCGTGCCTCCTTCTCGTCCGCCAGTGTACTCTCCCACAGCACCTCGTTCCTCGGACGCACCGAGCTCGCTGGCTCTCTCCTGTGTCGTACTTCTCGCTAGCTGCATCGTTCTCTCGATTTCTTGTGCTCCTAAGTTCCTGCACACTTAGATACAGGGGTTAAACCATAACATGACTTAACTTAACTTGGTCGATCACATCAAAATTACCTCAGGATACTTACAATCTCCCCTTTTTGATGTGAGCAACTCAAGTTAAGTTAGGGTAAAAAAATAAACAAATAATAGAGATATTTTGCATTTAAGAAAAATATGTAAAAAAATCTACCTCCCCCTAGACTCACCTCTAATTCTCTCCCTTTGATCACATTAAAAATGAGGTACTTTAAAATGACTTTAAAATAAAACTAAAACATAGTTTAAGGGAAACAAAGTCTAATTCAGACCTAAATATCTTACAATTTTTTTTAAGACTAAAATTTAAGTTTAATCTTAACTATTTTTTAAATTTCAATAATTTTGAAATTCAAATTCAAACTTAAATATTTTAAAATTCAATATTTAAAAAATATAAATTTAAATTCAACTTATATCCAAAAACTTAGGAAAATGTAAATTTCTAAAAATCTGGATTCTTACTGCGAATTTTGAAAATATTTTTAAATTGAACTCTTCTTTCTCCAAAAAATTAAGATCAAATTAATTTCAATCAGAAATTTTACAAAATATTTTTTTAAAATATTAGATAATTTTATAACAGTTAAATGCATAACAGTTAGTCAATTAAATATTCATTTCAGTAATAGGCTTCTAGGCTGTGGCGAGACACTAGGTCTTCTTGGTTATTGGAACAATAACCACTTCAAGACAAAGTCTCTTAAAGAAATTAAATATTTAATTTTCTTTCTGAAAGCTCTAGGTCTACCTTTTAAAAAACAAGGCATGCACAAAAAAGATAATTTAATTTAAACATTACTTTGGAACCTAAAACAGATTCCTTCCTATCGGATTAATCAAAAACTTTCTAGGAATATACTTCTGTGATATTATTCTAGTTTGACCCTTATGGTATCTAAACTGCTAATTCAGTCTATTATATTTTCTCACTTGTTGAATATGGGAGCATGCATAATTTTTCAAATCTTCTATTTCTACTTTCAATTTTTCATTTTTCATTTTTATCTTGTTGAAATCTTCTAATCGATAAGATATTGCTAGAATTCCTTTTAATTCATCATTTTATTTTTTAATTTATAGGAATTTTTTGATAATATTTTTATAAATGGAAATAATTTATCAAGAGGTAGAGACTGTAACTGACTTACCTTATCGATCTCATAATTTGAAACTCCCCCTAAAGTGCTGCTTCCTTCTAATGTCGCTCCCCCTTCATCGATGCTCTCGATGCTTATTTCAGAAGAGCTTGCTTTGTCTTCTTTTTCTTGGTGACTTGCTACTAGAGCAAGTCTGGCGAGGGCTTCAATCTCTGACTCGGATGATGTTTCGTTCCATGTTGCCTTTAGATTTTGATGCTTTGTTTGGACTAGCTTCTTGTTCTTCTCCTTGTTCTTCAACTTTGGGCAGTTGTCTTTGACGTACCTCTCTTCATCGCAGTGGTAGCATCTTATCTTTATTTTTTTTTCTTTTACCCTGCACTTGATTAAATTTATTAGTTTTAAAGAACTTTTTAAATTTCCTTACCTTGAATGTCGTTTCGTCATCATTGAGAGAAGTTTCGGATTCCGGATCATCCATTTTTACCTTTAAGGCAATCCTGGGCTCCTTCTTCAGATCTACACATCTTGTTTATGAACTTTAAATCTTGAAAATAACTCTTCTAAAGTACTTACGTCTAGATCCTTAGAGATATAATAAGCATCTACTAAGTATACCCATTCAGAATTCCTAGGAAAGACGTTAAGCACGTATGTTAGAGAATCTCAATTGGTGACCTTTTCTATGAGATTCGTGAGTTTGGTGATGAGCTCCTTGATCCTTGAGTGAAGGTGTGCAACAGTTTCTCCTTCTTCTAATGGAGATTGCTGATATGGTTTAGGAGCAAGTCCCATCTCGCTAGTTTAGCTTTGGACGTACCTTCGTGTAGTTCCAGAAACTTTTCCCAAAGCTCCTTTGCTGATTTGTAGGCGCTGATTCTGTTGACTTCTTGAGGAGGTAGCACACTTAGTAGATGGAATTCGGCTTATCCATTTGTTATGAAGTCTGCTTGCTCCTTCTTGGTCCATTGATACTCTTCTTTGTCCTTTGGTGCTACAAAATCATATTTCAATATTAATAATAAATTAAAGTCCATTTTGAAGAATACCTCCATTTTTCTTTTCTAAATCGTGAATTCCCCCTCGAACCTAGGTGGGTAGATGCTCGGTCCGGCCATCTCTTGTGCTTTAGTCGGCGGTTAGTCCTCTTTAAGTGTTCTGGCTCTGATACCAATTGTTGGTCCCCTGGCGACCGGCTAGAGGTGGGGTGAATAACCCTGCATAAAAATAAAAACAAAACCTTTCTCGTTCTTTATAGCTTGATAAAAATAGACACTTAAAGACAGAGGCACACAAGGAATTACTTGGTTTGCAATAAGGGGATTGATAATCCAAGGAAGTTGAAAGCTCATTAATGTCTCCTTCAGGCGGAGAAGTCTCTTATAGCGTTGACAGCTCACACAGTAGTAGAACAGACAAAGGAATTGATTACAGGTGATTGATTCTAGCTATTGGGATTAAGGTTGTATTTATAGCCCTAATTAGGGCGTCTGGAAGGGTTCTAGGCGTCTGGAAGAGGTGAAATTTTATCCCCCTCGTAATGGATTACGTCACATCATATTTCAATAAAGTTTCTGGTATGGGCACTCGGAAGGGTTTCGGGCGCCAGGATCGGGTTGACACAACCATTCGTGACTCTGTAGAGTCGAGATGCCCCTGGCTATCCCGACCAAGTCCGGGCGCCCAGATCAAAAAAGTAAACATTTTGTTGACTTTCGATCCTGGTCTTCCGCTCCAGTTTTGCTCGCATTGGTCCAGGTCTTCCGCTCTAGTTCTACTTGCTTGGGTGATTTTGGCCATCTGGAATAGGGCTGACTCGAACCTACTTTTCGACCTTCTCGAGCAACCTTCTGCTCTGGCTTCCCATCCCTCGAAAATGCTATGCGCCTTCTTCTCGTCTGCCCACGTACTCTTCTGCAGCACCTCATTCCTTGGATGCACCGAGCCCATCGGCTCTCTCCCATACCGTCCTTCTCGCTAGTTGCGTCTTTCGCTCGACTTCCTATGCTCCTAAGTTCTTGCACACTTAGACACAGGGATTAAACCACACAGGACCTAACTTAACTTGGTTGATCACATCAAAATTACCTCAGGGTACTTACAAATCATGCATACAAGTTAGGTTTAACCACTAATCAAACAAAGAAGAAAGAGTTGAGTTGAAAACACATTACCGACACTCCATTTGTCTCTGAATGAAAGCACGAGGAAGTATTGGTGTGATCCTCAAAACCTAGACTCGGATCAATCTATGAGAAGGAGAGGGAGAGTAGATCTGAGGGTTTTGAGGAGTTTTAGGAGGTTAGAAGAGGTTGGCAAAGGGTTTGCCAGTGAAAAATGGCGAGTGCGACAAATAACTAGGGTTTCTGCTGCCGCTCGGTCGTGTGCTCCCTTTATAGCTTCACGAACACTAGTCGGCTGATGTATCCATTAGTCGACTACCCTCAATAAAAGAAAAACATACAGAAGCTCTCTGTATCGTAAAATAGTGCCACCAGTTGACTGCTTAGTCGACTATAGATACCAATTGACTGATACACAGTTTTAGTTTAGAACTATTTCTTAATCAAGTTTTGGAAATGCACCAAATATTTTTTAGACCTCCAAAAATACTTTAATTTTATGGAGAGGTCTGTTTTATTGATATCTACTTGGAAAAAATAAGTAGAAAAAATTATGCATCTCGGATCCTAAAATAGATACAACACCCATAACTATCAAAAATAGTTCAATGGAACCTAGACCTAAAATCTTAGTTTTGGTTTCTTCTTAATATATTTTCCCATGCCAAACCTTAATGCATTTCTAGCATCCATTTATATGATAATTATGCATCGAAACCATAATTTTATGCCTTTATGACCATAATGCATAATTTCATGCATGAGCATACTATTTGAAATTTCCAATCATATTGTAGGAGCTATGAGCACATTGATTATGCACAAGACTTCCTAATGATTGGTCTAATAAAGGATTAATGTCTCTAGATATCATTTTGACACAAAGTAATGCATCATAATTAACATGATGAACCAAACTCATAGTCCTAATATCTCACATGATGTCTAAGTGAAGAAATACACAAGCAAGGCTTCCTAGGTCCTTTGTGAGATACATTGAGGTATTATTTTTAATTTTAGTTTATGGAATCATGCAAAGCTAAAACTACTATTCTACAAAGCACATACCAAATTCTCTCCTAAGGGAGGTGAGCTCCGCTTCGGGTAGAAGCTTGGTAAAGATATCGACAAAGTTAGATTTAGATTCAACATAATTTAGTTCAATGTCTCCTCTTGCCACATGATCTCTAATGAAGTGATGTTTCACCTCAATGTGCTTTTTCCTAGAGTTATGTACTAGATTTTTAGTCAAATTGATGGTGCTCACATTGTCACACAACACCTTGACTTTGGAATAGTGTAGCTCATAATCCTCTAAGGTATGCATCATCCAAAGCAATTGAGTTATACAACCACCCATGGCCACATACTCGACCTCAGTTGTGGACAAGGTCACACAAGGTTGCTTTCTACTACTCTAACTTACTAGGGAAGATCTAAGAAATTGACATCCACCACTAGAACTCTTCTTATCTAATTTGTAACCCGTATAATTGGAATCGGTGTACCTAATCAAGTCAAACGTCTAAATCCTAGGGTACCAAAGACTTACATTCAGAGTGCTCTTGATGTATCTCAAGATTCTTTTTACTACTAAGTGAGACTCTTTGGCATATGATTGGTATCTTGCATGTATTTCTACTACAAATAATATATCCGATCTACTAGCGGTTAACTATAACAAACTATATCCGATCTACTAGCGGTCAAATAATATATCCTATATTACTTTGAGTCCACTAATTTTCTTTCGTGATTACTATCTATCTTGGTATTAGTTCCCATAGGAGTAGACACTACTTTAGCACTTTCCAAACCAAATTTCTTGATAATTTCCTTAGCAAATTTTGTTTGGTAGACATGAGTTCCTTTACTAGTTTGTTTGACTTGCAATCATAAAAAGAAGCTCAATTTTCCAACTAGACTCATTTCAAACTCACTTTCCATGCATTTGATGAATTCATGAAGAAACTCATTATTTGTTAAACCAAAAATGATGTCATTAATATATACTTGGGAAACAAAAATATTTTCATCCTTAGATTTTAGAAATAAAGTTGGGTCAATTGTTCCTCTTCTAAAACCCTTAGAGATTAAGAAAGATGAGAGTCTTTTATACCAAGCCCGGGGAGCTTGTTTTAACCCATATAAGACTTACTTAAGTTTATAAACATGATTTGGGTAATCTTGATCAATAGGATGATCTTGATGATGCCTTAAGGTCCTAGAAATTATGAGCCCATTACATTCATGATGATTATTATTTACATTACTTCTTTCATCATCCAAATCACTTCTTCCTCCCCCTTGATCAATACCCCTAAATGTAGGTTTTGAATTGCTTGGGTAATGTTTTGATTTCTTTCAATTATATCATTATCAATGGAGGATTTCCTAGAGTAAGTACTAGTAGACTCATCAAATTCAACATTAGATGATTCCTCAATCGTTTGAGTCCTTTTGTTGTATACTCTATATCCTCTACTAGCAGATGGGTATCCAACTAGGATTTCCTCATCCAACTTGAACTCAAATTTTCTTAAGTCATCTTTGATATTAGAATATAGACCTTACAACCAAAGACTTTGAAATTGTAAATTGTAGGAATTGTGCCATTCAATAATTCAAAAGGTGTTTTTCCTAAAAACCTATGGATCAACACACGATTTTGAATATAACAAGCGGTATTAACTACTTCAGCCCACAAATAGCTAGGTAGAGAATATGCATTAAGCATAGTCCTAGCCACTTTTTGTAAGGCTCGATTTTTCCTTTCCACGATCCCATTTTATTGAAGTGCTCTTGGACAATAAAATTCATGCTTGTACCCATTTTCTAGACAAAAACAAGAAAAGTTTGAATTTTCAAACTCTCCACCATGATCACTTCTAATCCGGTTGATTTTAAGATTCTTTTTATTTTTTTACCTTTTTGCTAAATCCTATGATTATTTCTAGAGTCTCATTTTTATGCTTCATGAAATAGACCCAAGCATATCTAGAAAAATCATCAACAATCACTAAGCAATATTTATTTCCTATTAATGAGGGAGTACTATGGCAATCAAAGAGTTCTAAATGCAATAATTCTAATGGTAAAGAAGTACTAGTTAAAGTTTTACCTTTGTGTGATGACTTAGATTGCTTGCCCTCTTGGCATGCATCACACATCTTGTTCTTGACATATTTGACCTTTGGTAGTCCTTTCACCAACTCCATTTTGGCTACCTTGGCTATTTTCTTCATGTTGATGCGTCCAAATCTTCTATGCCATAGTCATCATTCTTCTTCTTTTGATATGAGACACTTAGTAGAAATATTAGAAGCATAACAAAGATTGACATAATAAAGATTTGTTTTCCTATACCCTTCCAACATAATATTTTTCAAACTATTATGTTTAACCAAACATTTATTTGAATGAAACTCTACTTTATATCTGGTATCACACAATTGACTAAAACTAAACAAATTGAATTCCATATTCTCAACTAGAAGTACTTTATGAATTGTGATTGTAGGTGATACCTCAATTGTACCTTTACCAATAATCTTGAGCTTTCCACTATTTCCAAATGATACCATTTCTTTCTTTATGTAGTTAATTGTGGAGAACTTGCTCACATCACCAGTCATATGTCTTGAGCAACCGCTATCCACATGTTTGAATCCTTTTTTTCTTCTACCTAAACAATATGAAAGACACGACTCTTTGGTACCCATGCATTTGATCCTATAATATCATGCAAATATTTCTTAGGGGCCCTAGCTTGTTTTACATTGCTCTTAATGATTGGCTTCTTAGGTGTATCATTTCTTCCTATGAGAGAAATATAAGCAACATCTTTGGTCTTTAGGTCTATATCCTAATCCGACCTTGTTGTAAATGATTCTTTGGTTACTAAGAATCATATCAAGATATTTTAACCTATTTGTAAATTTTTCTAAATATGTTCTTAAGTCAATGACTTGATTTCTCAAGTTGTCATTTTCCTCCTTAGACATGCTTGATTCACTAGACACACATGCATCACTCCTAATAGTCTTAAGTTCTCCTTTTAAAACCTTAACCCTAGATTGTGACTTAGCCAAGACATTCTTGAGATAAACAATAGTTATATAAAGAAATTCTACTTTGGGAGATTCTTTTACCTCATCATTACTAGATGACGATTCATCACTTGATCCCTCTTCACTAGATGTTTCCCCCTCATTTGAAGCTTCCTTGTCATCTTCAAAAGCCATAAATGTCATGTGTCAGGTGACATGGCATAACTCATCTTCATCCAATGAGTCAATGTTTGGTGTTCCCGATGTACCTTGGGCTACCATGGCCCCCTTCTTCTTTTTCTTCTCTTTTTCTTATTTCTTCTTCAATTCCGGACAATTTGGCTTGATGCGTCCTTTCTTATTACATCCAAAACAAATGACATTAGTGTTAAATCTTGAACTTTGACTACTTTTACCTTTTGAGGGTTGAAACATCTTATTCACATCCTTCCTTGTGAATTTCCTTGTTCTTCCCATCATCTTCTTAACATAATGAGCCACTTCACTAGCTGACATTTCTTCATCGCTGTTCAATGACTCTTGTTCAGATTCAGATGATGAGGATTCTTCCTTTTCTTTCTTTCTTCTTCTTCATCATCTTCTTCTTCTTCTTCTTCTTCTTCTTCTTCTCTACGATGAGAACTATACTCTTCTCTTTCAAAAACATATTAGCATGTTCATGAAGTTCAAATTCATAAAATAATTCATCAAGCTTAACAAAGGAGAAATATCTAGAAACCTTATATCCATCAACCATTGATGCCCATAAGGTTGTTCTAGGAAAGGATTGAAGAACATAACTTACTAGATCCTAGTTGTCAATTTTATCACCTATTACATAAAACCCATTTACTATCTCCTTGAATCTACCATGCATTTGACTCATGGCCTCATTGGTCTTCATGGTGAAGGTTTGAAGTTGGCCCACCAAGAGATCTCTCTTGGCTCTCCATGATTTGCTTGATCCTTCATTTAACTCAATGAGTTTTTCCTAAAGCTCTTTGGCGGAGTTGAATGGTCCTACTTTGCTTAATTGCTCCTTGGAGATTCCACATTGTAGGCTTGTTGTGACCTTTGTGTTTGCTTGAGCCTTCTTTGACATCTTTTTTATCCAATCCTTGGTTTGAAGAGACGCTCCAAACTCATCCTTTGGTTTTTTGTCAATATCATTCATTAAGTAATACTCTATCCAACCTTTCCAATATGCAAAGTCATTGCCATCAAAGAAAGGTGGTCGAGCAGCGCTATTGTTAGAGTGTATACTAAAAGTCTAGCTTTTTGTATAAACATATAAGAATTACATTGATCAAATGCCTACATTTAAGTTATGTGTAGTTGTCCATTTAATTTATATTGTAGATAACATGGTGTGAGGAGACACACAGAATAACATGTTATCAGATCCTTATATATTATAAACAGTTGCTCACAACCAAAATGGAATGGGACAAACCATTGGAGTGGTTGTAGTGTAATTAGGTATTAGTTTATCTTGACTAATAAATTACACTAGTACACTATGAGTGTATTGAGTAGGACCAATTGAGATAATATCTTTTTATACTGACTATATAAAAGAACAATACCTCTGTTATTATGGAAGTGTGTACTCTTAATCATGATATAATAACAAGCACATATACTTAGTATTTATTTCTTTGATTTATCAAAGGGTGCGATTTAGCTCGTTAAATCAATAGGCCCGATAAGTTGGGAAATGATATTATTTATATGGTGTGTTGTTGATTATAGAATGAAACTGTGTCCTAGTAATCTAGGTTGATGATGTCCCCTTGAGGAGTTCATAAGGATTGTCATGTAAACCCTGCAGGTGGACTTAGTCCGACATGATGATAATGTTGAGTGGTACTACTCTTGGAGCTAGATATTAATTAAGTGAGTTGTCAGTAACTCATTTAATTAGTGGACATTCAATATCTTAAACATAGGGAGACTAACACACTCATGATAAGAAGGAGCCCATATAGTAATATGGGATTGGTGCGGTAGTGCAATAATAACTCTTTAGTGGAATGAGATATTATTGATGAACTTGAGTTGGGTGTTCAGGGCAAACACAGGAAGCTCAAGCTCATCGGGAGACCAAAACTAATTCCTCCTCCCGGTCCCTATTGTAGCCTCTTATTTATAAAGTCTTATATCAACCCAAACCCAACTTCTTACCCACTTTAAGGTAGCCGGCCAAGCCAAGCTTGGAGCCCAAGCTAGGGCCGGCCAAACCAAGGTTAGATGGGTTCAAGTTGTGGTCGGCCCTAGCTTGGAGCCCAAGAAAGGGTGGCCGACCATATTGAATTCAAAAGAAAGTTTTATTTTGTAAAATCTTTCCTTTTATAGAGATCCATTAAAAGGATTTAAAAGGATGATTTTAATATAAAACTTTTCATTTTTAGATCAGTCATAAAAAGAAATAAAAGGGAGTTTTTATTTTGTTGAAAACTTTCCTTTTATGTTGGTTTTAAAAGAAAGTTTAAAATTTTAAAATCTTTCCTTTTATAGCTTTCTATAAAGGAATAAAAAAGATATTTGAAATATTTCCTTATTTGTAGTTATCTATAATGTGAAAGAAAGATTTTAATTTTTTGATAAAACTTTCCTTTCTTGAAACCATGTTTTATTTTTAATCTTATCTTTTATAGATATGGATTTAAAAGAGAGATATTTTAATTTATAAAACATTCCTTTTAGAACTATCCACAAAAGGGATTTTTAAAAGAAAGATTTTAATTTTTGTTTAAAATCTTTCCTTTCTTGGAGAACAAGCATATGGCCAGCCATGACAAGAAGAAAAGGAAGTTTTAATTTTTTATTTTAAAACATTCCTTTTTGGTCATTGGCAAGGAATATAAGTTTTAATTATGTTTAAAACTTTTCTTATTTGCCAAGACCAATGAATATAAAAGAGAGGATAGAGGTGTCTCACCTCACAACAATACATCTTCTATTCCTCTCCTCTCTTCCTTGGTGGTGGCCGACCCTTACTCTTTCTCTCTTCTCCTTTGTTTTCCCTCTTGGTGGCCGGCGGAATATTAGTGTGGAGATCCATTGATGGTCGGTTGCTCGAAGGAGAAGAAGAAGAGAAGGAGGTTCTCTTGTCTAACATCCCTTGGAGGAAAGTTAGTGGTCGAACTTCATCATCTCTTGGAGAAAGTTGGTGGCCGAAACTTGAAAGGAAGAAGAAGGCTTGGGTGGATTCTCTTCTTGGTAGATCGTCGCCCACACGACGTCCGAGATAAGAAGAGGAATACAATAGAAGATCAAGAGGTCTATAAGTTACAAGAGGTATAACTAGTTATTAGTTTCCGTATCATAACTAGTTCATCTTTTGTATAGATCTTGAAAAACCAAACACAATAGGTTATCAATTTTAATTATCATTTTTGTTATCGATTTTCGTTTCAATTTCATGTTTCGATAATGTGTTTCTATTGAGGTCTCTATTGTTAAACCTTGTTTACTGTGAGAAATTTAAATATGCGATTTCTTTGAAAGGCTTTATCTAGGCAGTGGTGGATGATCCCATACCCAAGAAGGCCTAGTGCCTCGCTACGTTTGACCTGGAAGCTGATCCTTGAAATAGATATTTGATCAACTTCTGTAATATGGTTTAACTTAAGAGGATCATATTGGTTAAACTTGAAGTAAGAATGTTAAGTTTCGTTTCCAATTCAAGTTTAACTTCTAAAGGGAAAATTTGGATTAATAATGTTAAACATCGTTTACAATCCAAATTTAACTTTAGTAGAATACATGGGTAGCTAGGATAGTTCTATGTTTGTACAAATATTTGTACAGAGGAACTAGGACGGTATTCCGAGTAGCAACCAACAATTGGTATCAGAGCTAGGTTTTAACCTCTGTGTGTTTGGTTTTAGTTTAATTATGCACATGCCATGCATATTTTAGGCAGGATAATAGTAGGATGTGCAAATAGATTAACTCTGTGGTTGTAGGCTCCAACTATTATGACCTATTGTGATTGTGTGTGTTTGGACCCTCAGACATGTCGAGGGCATTTTATGTGTGTGTATGATTGTATGTATTAAATACAGCAGGAGCTGTATTAGTTTTAGGATTTTACTTTTTGTTCGATCTAGATTACATGTACATTCCTTCGTAGAATATATGATCGATAAATGTAAAATTCTATCTTTGTTGTGGATCGTATCTATTTGAGGACCAGAGGCGCAGCGAAAAAATAAGCAAGATAGATGCGATAACTAGACCCGATTGCGGTGGCTAAAGATGACAGCAGCTAGGGTTGACAACACACGGAGGACAGTGATGGAAAAGGCCATAATAGTTGAAAAATTGTGTTTCCATATTTATTACTTTTATTTGCTGTGATGTGTGTGTGCATGTTAAAATCCTCATCTTAAATAACTAAGTGGGAGAGAGATTTATAAATAAATTCCACGGTCTCCATTACTGGTTTGTAAGTGATGCAACAAACTTGCGTGTTGGCTCTGAGTGCCTCTCTCCACATCGGATGAGTTTATTTGTGGATCGCTAGATCAAACTTCCTTTATGGATGGTTATAGGAAATTATTTAGGAGCATGTGATCTTCTCCAACAAAAGGGGCACAATCCTATTTAACGGACTAAGTATCAAGTAATGGTATACACTTAAGCGCATTTAATAGTATCATCCCCAACAGAGTCACTACTATTATTTCTGTGACCGAAGGAAAACCAACTATTAATTTGTCATAAAGCTAGGTAAAACCCCCTCTTACAAATGTTTGAATTTGAATATGTCCACACTAATGTGACATATAAAATTCATGGTGTTTGAGGTAATTTTATTTGTCATAAAGTTAGGTTGACAAAATAAAATAGATAAAACCTCCTCTTACAAATAATTGAATTTGTATACGCTCACACTAACGTGGCATACAAAATTCATGGTGTTTGAGGTAATTTAAGATTGACAAGATAATTATTGGGTAAGACTCTCCTCTTACAAATGTTTGAATTTGTATACGTCCACACTAACGTGACATACAAAATTCACGGTGTTTGAGGTGTTGGTGAATTTAAATGATATTATTTTGAGGAATCAATATTATTTTAAATTCAAAAGTTTTGACTAAATATTTGATCGAAGACAGACCTATTAATTTTATTTGTCATAAATATAGGTTGACAAGATAATAAAATTAATGAATAAAATCTCCTCTTACAAATGTTTGAATTTGTATACGCCCACACTAATGTGGCATACAAAATTCACAGAGATTTTGAGGTGTTGGTCTTGACCAAATATTTTTATGATTCTTAGGATTTAAAATATTTTTCAATCCCCTAGCTATTATACTATAGAATAGACTTAGTAATCCTAATTATAATGATTGAAAACAAAACTTGGACACTAAGGTGGGCTGCCCTTTCAGAACTGAGAACAATCAAGGTGTATTTTATTCATTAGTTGTTGAAACATGTTTAGTGGTGTTATCTACCGGTACCTGGTGTGTAGATACGGGAGCCACTTATCATGTCTATAATTGTCACACCCCAGAGGAGTCCCTGTCCGAGAAAATTTCGGCAGCATCTCCCCTGTACGGTGGACAATCTGAAACTTTTCTACATCTCACAAATACCTCAGCCACAGGCGGCTGGAATAACAATAGTAAATAAAATCAATCACCACGCAGTTTATATATGTATTCAGCCTCTGGCTGTCACAACCACGCAGTTAATAAAAATAAACAACATAGTAATACTCTGACTCGAAATCAACCCTACTCAACTACACTCGTAAAGCCCAAATCCGATTTTTCTTACCTCTTCTGCCGTCCAGGCAGGCATGTAGTAGAGTAAATCCAAATCATACTAAAAGTCCATCCAACGGAAAGATTCCATACAATATCCATATGTAACTCCAAAACATAACTAAAACAAAGTCTGATAATAAAAGCTAGAATGAAACAACAACTCAAAACCAAGAGAGGAGGAAGACTACGCAATGGGGACTATGATCGAACTCCCTCCGACAAAGATCAACCCGAAAATAACAACAATGGAGGCGGGTGAGTCCAACACTCAGCAAGTACAATTGATATGCAAAGTAAAGAAACAACACCTAAGACTAATCACGCAGCCTCGATAAGAAGGATAAAACGATCCAAGTAAACAGAGAATGTCAGACTAACCAGTCCCGAGTATAAGGTCAAACAACCGAGTGGTATAGAACTCAGATGACGCCAAACATAGTATCCAAACAATACGCAGATATAAATGCAAAGAACCACAAACACAAGCAATAAACGATCACGACATGACAATGATGCGCCCGGTCACCCCGACGCCACCGATCATCTCATACAAAAGTGAGGCCGAGTGGTAGAGTGACAACCGCAAGACTCTAACGCCACTACCCCGATGAGTGACCGAGGACGGACGTCTTGAGTACACCTATCCTCCTACCCCAAATCATACGGGGAGCACAACGCCTCAACCCAGACACGACGACGGGAGGAATCCGCCGGATAACACGTCAGGTCACACTACCCATGAGTGGACCAACGGTGCCTAACAGAGTCCCCGCCGCAACACACTGCCTGAATCGACCACTAACCCAATGAGTGGTGGTGTGTGCAAAAATGTGCTCAAGAATAATGGAGCGGACTATCGCACAGCATGCAATCATGCAAATGATGCATGACAATAACCATATAAACATCCTGACCTAATCCATATATATAGAAAAGTGCATCATAGGTCAACGAATCCAAAACAGTCCAAAGGTATACAGAAGGTATAAAACCTAGGTCTTGAACATGGTCAAGCATGACATATAAGCATGTATAGACAGGTAAAGTATACATGGGATGTAAAACAAATCAATCAATCAAGCATGTACCAAGATTTGGGTAGTGATTAACCGAAACAGATAAGAACACAATTAATGCAACATGTTAATTTCATTACTAAGCATATCAAAGACAAAAAGTCAAAAGTACCCGCCTCCAATAGAAAAGGTCCAATCCGAAATTGATCCCTCGTCGAGACACCGTCTCGAATCAATGTCCTGTACCAATCAATATATATATTTTTATTTAGCTAAAATTCATAAGAATTTAAATAGCTAAATAAAATCCACGAGACTAAATTAGGGAAAACCCTAATTAACATAACCAATTGCCTACCCCAAAATTAAATCTAACCCAGATATAACCTAATACCCTATACAAAATTATACAGCATGGAACATCCTCCATAGGAACCCAACCAAATTCACTAAACATGCTCACCTAAGTGTACGAATAATGATCAGATTCCTCAGCTCCAACAACAGCTTAATCCCGTTGACACCAAACCTAGATATCAATCAACCACATCTGTGAGTTATTTCTGCATCCAACCAGTGATCAAATACAAAGAAACAACAAAGGTAAGCTGCTTACCTCACTCACCAGCAAGGGGAAAACCTAGGGCACGGCAGTGAAGAACAAATTAGGGCTCGGCAGATTTAGGCAAGGAGCTAGGCTGCGATCAACCAAACAACGACAAGGAGGCTGCAGTGGCCGATCACGATCCAGAGCACAAAAGAGGGCAGCAAGGCAGTGTTAGGGCACGGAAACAAGAGGAGAAGAGGCTCAAGACAGCGGTGGCCGGCGCTAGGGCTGTGGAGGGATGGTGATGTCGGCCAGAAGGGAGGTCTTTGCTCGGCGTCGCCGGCGCTTGGACAGGGAGGAGGAAGGGGGTCCCGGTGTGCGGCGAGGAAGAGCGGCAGTATGGCTCGCGGCTCGTTAGGGCACAACAGAAGAGAGTCGGCGTCGGCAGAGGAGAAGAAGAAGAAGAGGTAATGGCCGAGGCTTATACGCGAGGGAGGGAGAAGGAAAACGGCTCGGCGGTTAGGGCTCCGAAGGAGAAGCCGCGCGGCGGCGTCGGGGAGAAGAAGGAAGGGGTGCGGGGACGGCTCGGGTTCGGCGACAAAAGCAAGGGAAAAGAAATAAGAAGGAAAAGGATATATAAATATAATCTTTTCCTCGCTTAAATCGGGTAGCCTAAATAGGCTTTTCCGGACCCCGTTCTTGTCCCCGTTAACACGTCCATACGAGCTCCAAAAATTCGAAATTTCCAAAATAATTCTTATTATTTTAATTGTTGTATTTTACATTCTCCCCACTAATAAAAATTGAGTCCCCAAATTTACTACTCAAACCAAGGGATACTTTTCTAAGGGTAACAACTAAACAGCATACCCATATACTACTCTATCCTAGTATCACAAATAAATCCCTAATCGTAAGGGATTAAAGGTTCCCCTATAGAACTATAAGATGATCCACTTCTAAATAGATAATGATGACTCCGTGGGTTATAAGTTCACTATGCTTTTGCTGCTCCCACATTAATGCCTAGCCAACTGTGGGTAAATCAACTACTTCTAAAATCTATAACGCACATTATCAATAGATCCCCTAACATTTGTATCCATTTGTCTGAGTATCGGAAGCTGGACTACGAGCGATCTCCAAGATCTCGAAAGGACCAATATACCGCGGAGATAGCTTACCTCGAGGCCAAATCTCTTCACCCCTTTCGTGGGTGAAACTCGCAGAAATACATGGTCGCCAACAGAGAACTCTAGTGGTCCGCGCCTCCGATCAGCATAACTCTTCCGACGATCCTGCGCCTCGACATCCTCCGTCTGATAGTACGGACCAAATCTGATCCTGCTGAACTCTATGAGGTCCCAACAATCGAGCTCTCCAACCTCATCCCAAAGGACGGTGTCCGACAAGGTCTACCATACAACGCCTCAAACGGTGCCATCCGGATACCGAATGGAAGTCATTGTGTAAACTTACCAACGCAGACGGTCCTCCCAATCGCCTCAAATCCATAACATACGACCTCAGCAGTCCTCTAAAGTCCGAATGGTCCGCTCGATCGCCCATCCGCTCGTGGATGGAAAGTCAGATCAAATGGAGCCGCAGGCCCAAAGCTCGCCGCAGATCGCTGTAAACGAGACGAAACCGTGGATCTCTATCCAAATGATACTCAACGGACACCATGCAATCACGATCTCGACAATACAAATCGCTAATCGATCTGGGACTCCTTCAATCGCTAAAGGCAGATTCGTTAATCGATCAACGACACCCAACAAGGCCACGGCCTCGCCGTGTCCTCCAACCCTACCACAAAGTCCATAGTAATGCGATCCCACTTCCACTGTGAATAGAATCATCAAGTAACCTCGCAGTCTCTCGTGCTCACCTTCACCCATCGACAAACAAGACACCTAGCTACAAACCACGATGTCTTTCTTCACGCCGTTCCACCAAAGAACGCCTCAAGTCTCGATACATACGGTTCCGCCTGATGGATCGCAAATCGAGAACTGCAGCCTCCCGAAATAGCTCCCTGAAGACCGATGAGACCGAGGTACGATAACCGCCTCAAGTATACGATACCCTCCTCGTCTCGTAAATTCGGTCACGCCTTAAGCTATCTCGATCGCTAATAAATTGCAAATGCCGATCACTAGCCGCGCCTCTGATCCTCGTCCCGATCGACGATCGAGCAACCATGGTAACAAGAATACCCGCCTGTCGGTCCCTCTCCTCAAGATCTAACTCCGAGAAACTCAATCAAGTCCGCGATCAAGTCCGGCAAGCCAAAGTCCTCTCGACTTCGCCGAGTGTATCTGCAACCACATTAGCTTTCCCGTGGTAGCTAATGGTACAATCGTAGTCCTTCAGAACTCCATCCATCTCCTCCGTCAAGATTAAGCTCCTTCGAGTGAAATGTATTCGAGACTCTTATGATCGTGAGAATTTCAAATGTGATATCGTATAAATGACGACATCAAAGCTTCAGCAAAGATGATGGCAAATTAACTCCAAGTCATGAATCGGTAGTTCCTCTCATGCTCCTTCAACCGACGAGAAGCATAAGAGACTACTCGCCACGCATCGTAATACCAAACCCCGTAGAGACGCTGGCTGTAAAGTACAACCATCATCTCCGTAAGGTAAAACCAAAACTGAGCCGACACTAATCTCGCTCAACTCTGAAGTCGGTCTCGCAATCCCTGACCATACGAACTTCACACCTTTCCGGTAAGACGTGTCTAGCAATACGCGAGAAGTCCTCGATAAAACGTCGGTAATATCCGCCAATCCTAGAAAACCGTGAATCTCGAATCGACTTACCGCTCCCAACCGGTGATGCCTCGATCTTCCGAGATCAATCAAATACCTGCTAGAAACCACGTGTCCCTAAAATCGATCGAGGATAGCTGACGCACACTTGCCAACTTCGCAGACACCGATGTCGTCAAGAATCTCCAAGATCGTGAAGATGTTGCAGATGCTCCTCCTGAACGAGAGTACCAATATGTCATCAATGAAAACGATAACAAACCGATCCAGATACTCCAAAAATGCGGTTCATCAAGTCCATAAACACCGGTGGATTGGTAAGCCCAAACGGCATTACCAAAACTCATAATGACCGTATCTTGACGGAAAGTCTTCAATATCCGAGTCTCGACCTCACCGATGATATCCGGATCGCAGATCAATCTTAGAATACACCGATGTACCGAAGCTGATCAAACAAATCCTCAATCCGTGGTAATGGATATTTATTTCAACGATCAATTCACCGGTCAGTAGTCAATACATAACCTCATGGTGCCATCTTTCTTCTCGACAAAGAATGGAGAACCCCACGGTGAAACACTAGGGCGAATGAATCCGTCTAAAAGCTCCCGGAGTTGAACCTTCACTCGCTCAACTCTTTTCGTGCCATACGACACGGAGCTTCGATGTGCGGCTCCTAATCACCAATAGCAACTCCACCGGCCTTCGGGAGGCAAACCCGCAGCCTCCGAAATACATCCGGGTATTCTGACAACAGAACGCTGAGAGTCATGAACTACTATCGCCCTCGATCGATCAACGACAACAAAACCACGATACCGCGAGCAGTCGGCTCGAATCAAATAATCGAGATGCTGCCTCGATGCCGTGAAACTCCACGAGGGTTGGTTCGAGGCCTAAGGTGACCACCCTCGTCAATCAACGGTAGCATGATACACCGACACCAATCCATGCCAAGAATGACATCAAACTCGACCATCTCCAATACTAGAAGATACCGTAGTATCATGTTGCCAAAGTCTAACGGCAACCTCGATCTCCTGGGTGACGCCTAAAGTATCACCGGACGGTAGGGAGACAAATAATCGCTGTAATCTAAAAGAGGTAATCTACCAATCTCCCGCATAAAGGTACGGATATAAAAGAGTGCGAACTACCAAGATTAATCAAAATATCGCAGAAATGCATTAATAGAAATCGCATCGCAAAACGGATCCGGCTCACCGAGCATCCTCTCCGTAATCGTATGAACACGACCGCCTCGCGAGGAGGAGGTGGTAACATCGCCGCCGCGGCCGCGTAAGCTCGCCATCGAGGGCGCTGACTATGTGCGATAAGACCGAGGATGGTGATCGACATCAGGTACCTGGCCGACCGAGTCTACATCGCCTCGAGTTTGATAATAAGGTCTTGGAGCAAAACTCGGGTGCTAGCACCGAGTACTCCGCCCAAGCATGCCAAATGCCGCGGAGGGAGTCGCCTCGCCGACGCCAAGATTGGGCCGCCTCCTCGATACGCCTCGATCGACTAGACCGCCCCTCTCGACCGACCTCCTAAGCTGCAGGCCGAGCCTTCACCGACAATCTCGGCTCAGGCTTGCAATAAAGCAAACCGACTGCCCCAGAGCAAGTGGGTGAGGTGATCTCGATCCACATCTCAAACAATGAGTATCACCGAAGGTGGTCACGGCTCACGAGAAAACCGGAACGCCTCAAGAAGACCGCCCCGATTTCGAGGCCTACGAGACGCCAAGTACTCGACCGACCGCTCATGACTACTCGCGGCTGTCCCTGCCGTCAGGTGCCGGACTCGCTCGATGTCCGACCAGATGCTTTTCCTATCCGGATATGCTGTCTACCGAGCTAACTCTATCATCAAAGCTCGATTCAACGCATGAGTAAGATGTAATCCCTAATCCAAGAAGTCAGTATACGCAGATAACCATCCAACTCGTGATAAATCAGATTACGCGAGTTCTCGCCCTTCGCAACTAACTCGACAAAACTATGCCAACCGGAGGAATTCAGATATACTCGGCCATCGAGCGATTATTCCTCGCACTCATAAAACTCGCTTACGAGCCATCCGACAGATAAGGAAAGAAACGGCCTCAAAAGCCTCTCCGAACTCGTCCATGCGACGTCATGCTCACCAATAATAACGCCGAGTAATCCACCGTGCATTTGCTTCATCCCGTAAACGATAGGCAGCACTGCTTTCTCCCACTCTGAGCAAGCCATATAGAAAGTGCTCCATAGTCTCTATCCACGACAGAGCCATACTCGGATCGAGATCTCCATGGAAAAGAGTGAAACGAGTCTTCATCGACTCGCCGGCCGGAATCCTAGCTCGGCAATGACAATATCGAGTCGGTTTGACGGCAGAATCAAGCAAACATCGAGCCGAGCATTACTGTGGTACCGCTGAATAAACCGAGGAGGAACTCGATGCTCTGGATATACCGGAGCATAAGCCGCTTGGTACCGCCTGGGAACAAAAGTGGTGGCAACCGAGGTACAGAGAAAAGGTACGGATGGAGCAATGCCATCGTAGGCATCGGGGTACCACATCGTGTCTGCACACCGTAGTCCAGTGGCGTGGTGCCGAGTACGTCGTAGTCGCCCGAGCGTACGTGCACGCTAATGGTACACCACGGTACGTAAATGTGGTAGGCGGATACCACGGTGGCCAAATAGGTATCTCTGTGAGCTATCGGGATTGAGAGCCCGATGCCTCACGCATCCCGAGTCTGCCCCGATCGACTGTGCTCACTATCAGCGGGCATCTCCGCATATCCAGAGATCCCGTGGTCCTCGTGACGTGGTCGCCCAAAGACCACGCCTCGCAGAATACGTGTGGATCGCCTCATATCTCGTTAAATTAAATTACGTATATTACTACCAATATAACAACCATAAAATAACAACATACCTATTTCTGTCTGGAGATGTTGTCCAGTCCCTAATTTGACCTCAAAATTCAACGTATATATTCCAAATAAATCCAAATGGAAATCCAAACATAACCATATCGAAAATCCGATAATGACCGGTTTAACTCGCAAACCTGCTAACCCAAATATCCCGAATACCAACAACCAGATCCGATAAATCTCGAACACCAAAAGTGTATCATAACTCCGCCTCGATACCAAATAAATTGTATTAGATAAACTCAAAATCCAAAATACGAAACAAAAGATCGTAAAACCGTGCTCGATACTACTAAATTGTCACGCCCTGAGGAGTCCCCGTCCGAGAAAATTTCGACAGATCTCCCTGTACAATCGAAACTTTTCTACATCTCACAAATACCTCACCACAGGTCCGGAATAACAACAAGAATAAAATCAATCACCACGCTTGTATTCATACGACTGAGTCAACACAACCACGCAGCTAATAAAAATAAACAACATAGTAATACCCTCGAAATCAACCCTACTCAACTACACTAGTAAACCAAACCGATTTTTCTTACCTCTTCCGCCGATGTAGTAGAGTAAATCCAAATCATACTAAAAGTCCATCCAACGGAAAGATTCCATACAATATCCATATGTAACTCCAAAACATAACTAAAACAAAGTCCGATAATAAAAGCTAGAATGAAACAACAACTCAAAACCAAGAGAGGAGAGACTACGCAATGGGGACTAGCGATCGAACTCCCTCCCGACAAAGATCAACCCAAAATAACAACAATGGAGGCGGGTGAGTCCAACACTCACAGTACAATTGATACGCAGTAAAGAAACAACACCTAAGACTAATCACGCCTCCGATAAGAAAGATAAAATGCATCCAAGTAAACAGAGAACGTCAGACTAACCAGTCCCGAGTATAAGGTCAAACAACCGAGTGGTATAGAATCAGATGACGCCAAACATAGGTATCCAAACAATATACAAGATATAAACGCAAAGAACCACAAACACAGCAATAAACGATCACGATACGATGCCAATGATGGCCCCGGTCACCCCCGACGCCACGATCATCTCATACAAAAGTGAGGCCGAGGGTGACAACCGCACTCGACGTCACTACTCCCGATGAGTGACCGAGTGGACGGATGCCGTTTGAGTACACCTATCCTCCTACCCCAAATCATATGGGGAGCATAATGCCTCAACTCCCAGACACACGACGGGAGGAATCCTCGGATAACACGTCAGGTCACACTACCCATGAGTGGACCAACGGGCCAAACAGAGTCACACAGCCTGAATCGACCACTAACCCACGAGTGGTGGTGTGCAGATCCATGAATCGCGATGTGCTCAAAGAATAACGGAGCTTAACTATCGCACAAAGATGCAATCATGCAAATGATGCATGGCAATAACCATATAAACATCCTGACCTAATCCATATATATAGAAAAGTGCATCATAGGTCAACGAATCCAAAACAATCCAAAGGTATACAGAAGGTATAAAACCTAGGTCCTGAACATGGTCAAGCATGGCATATCACTACCCCCTATAAGCATGTATAGACAGGTAAAGTATACATGGGATGTAAAACAAATCAATCAATCAAGCATGTACCAAGATTTGGGAAGTGATTTACCGAAACAGATAAGAACACAATTAATGCAACATGTTAATTTCACTACTAAGCATATCAAAGACAAAAAGTCAAAAGTACCCGCCTCCAATAGAAAAGGTCCAATCCGAAATTGATCCCTCGTCGAGACACCGTCTCGAATCAATGTCCTGTACCAATCAATATATATATTTTTATTTAGCTAAAATTCATAAGAATTTAAATAGCTAAATAAAATCCACGAGACTAAATTAGGGAAAACCCTAATTAACATAACCAATTGCCTACCCCAAAATTAAATCTAACCCAGATATAACCTAATACCCTATACAAAATTATACAGCATGGAACATCCTCCATAGGAACCCAACCAAATTCACTAAACATGCTCACCTAAGTGTACGAATAATGATCAGATTCCTCAGCTCCAACAACAGCTTAATCCCGTTGACACCAAACCTAGATATCAATCAACCACATCTGTGAGTTATTTCTGCATCCAACCAGTGATCAAATACAAAGAAACAACAAAGGTAAGCTGCTTACCTCACTCACCAGCAAGGGGAAAACCTAGGGCACGGCAGTGAAGAACAAATTAGGGCTCGGCAGATTTAGGGCAAGGAGCTAGGCTGCGATCAACCAAACAGCGCACAAGGGAGGCTGCAGTGGCCGATTGCTGATCCAGAGCACAAAAGAGGGCAGCAAGGCAGTGTTAGGGCACGGAAACAAGCAGTCTCTAGTGATGGTCGGCACTGCTCGGTCTGTGGCCAGCGGCAAGAGGTGAGGGGATGTGTCGGCGGCGGTGCTAGGGCACGGCGACGGCGGCCGACGCTGAGAAACCTGTGCCGGCAGTGGCATCGGGGCTGAGTCTAGGGCACAGGCCGGAGATGGGTGTCGCGGTGGCCGGCGCTTGGACAGGGAGGAGGAAGGGGGTCCCGGTGTGCGGCGAGGAAGAGCAGCAGTATGGCTCGCGGCTCGTTAGGGCACAACAGAAGAGAGTCGGCGTCGGCAGAGGAGAAGAAGAAGAAGAGGTTGTGCGCGCTCGGGAAGGAAGAAGAGGTAATGGCCGAGGCTTATACGCGAGGGAGGGAGAAGGAAAACGGCTCGGCGGTTAGGGCTCCGAAGGAGAAGCCGCGCGGCGGCGTCGGGGAGAAGAAGGAAGGGGTGCGGGGACGGCTCGGGTTCGGCGACAAAAGCAAGGGAAAAGAAATAAAGAAATAAGAAGGAAAAGGATATATAAATATAATCTTTTCCTCGCTTAAATCGGGTAGCCTAAATAGGCTTTTCCGGACCCCGTTCTTGTCCCCGTTAACACATCCATACGAGCTCCGAAAAATTCCCGAAAAATTTCCAAAAATTCCGGAAAATTCCCTTATTAATATTCGCCTATTTCCGGTATTTTACAGTAATTCATTGCAGAGGTTCCAGAAAACCCAACAACTATATAAAGGGGAAATCACCGTCTACATGGGCATTGCTGCAAAAGGAGCAACTGTTGCAGTGGGAGATGTTTATCCTCTAATAGGAATAAAACATGGATTTTGAGAAATTGTCTTTACGTACCAAGTTTTAGAAAGAACTTGATTTCAGTTTCTAAACTATTCAAGGAACTTGATATTCTGTCTCTTTTGATAACAAAGTTGTTATCAAGAAAAATAGGGAAATTATCTATTCTGGTACGTTGGTTGGCAATTTATATAAATCTAATAACTCCCATGATGCAACAAATGGAAATTAATAACACATCTTTTAACTCTAATAAGAGAAAGCAACCTTCGGAGATGAACTAATCATATATTTGGCATCTAAGGCTAGGTCATATTAACTTGAATAGGATTCAAAGAATAGTAGCCGATGAACTTTTGGGTTCATTGGTGGTGGAAAACTTTCTAACCTGTGAGTCTTACTTGGAAGGAAAAATGATCAAAAGGCCTTTTAAGTCTAAGGGGTATAGAGCCAAAGATGTGTTGGAATTGGTTCATTCTGATTTGTGTGGACCTATAACTATCCAGGCAAGAGGTGTTTTTGAATATTTTGTCTCTTTTATAGACGACTATTCGAGATACGAGTATATTTACTTGATGTGCCGCATGTCTGAGTGCTTTGATAAGTTCAAAGAGTACAAGGCTGATGTGGAGAAATGTCATGGTAAAAGTATCAAGACACTACGGTGAGATTGTAGTGGCGAGTACCTCTTAGGAGAGTTTAGGAGTCACTTATCAGAAGTCGGGATTCAATCCCAGCTGACTGTACCTGGACTCTTATGGAAATAGTTATATCAATGATGAGTTATTCAGAATTACCAAATTCATTTTGAGGATATACTCTGGAAACGGAAGTGAACATAGTACCTTCTAAGTCAATACCCTCTACTCCCATAGAATTGTAGAATGGGTGTAAGCCTAGTCTGAAGCATATTCAAATTTGGGGTAGTCCAACATATATGTTGAAGGGAGACACTTAACAAGAGTTCACTTGTTTGTGGGTTATCCTAGAGAAATGAAAGGAGGTTTATAGTCCTAAAAATTAGAAGGTCATTGTTAATATCAATACCCAATTTTTAGAAGATGACTATGTAATGAACCACAAGCCCATAAGTAAATTTATTCTTAAGGAAATAATAAATGACACGTCTAATCTAGTACCAATAGTACAAGATGAGATACCACAAGAAACTGTAACACGTGTCACAAATGATACATAACTACAGACAGTTCCTCGTCATAGTGGGAGGGTTGTTAGGCAACCTGAAATATTCATATTTTTGGGAGAGTCGTCGGACTTGATCCCAGGTAAACATGAACCTGATCCCCATACATATGACGAAGCACTCAAGATAAAGATGCAGCATCTTGGCAAAGAGCAATGAATTCAGAAAAAGAATATATGTATTCTAACAAATTCTGGGAGCTAGTAGAACCTTCAAATAGTGTAAAAGCTATTGGATGTAAATGGATCTATAAAAGGAAAAGAGGGACAGAGGGGAAGGTGAAAACCTTCAAAGTAAGGCTTGTTGCGAAGGGGAATACTCAAAAAGAGGGAATTGATTATGAGGAAACCTTTTCGCCAATAGCTATGCTTAAGTCTATCCGGATACTCTTATCTATTATTGCTCATATGGATTATGAGGTTTGGCAAATGGATGTCAAGACAACTTTCCTTAACGGAAGTCTTGAAGAAAACATCCATATGTAGCAACCAGAGGGGTTTATTGCAAAGGGCAAAAAGCATCTAGAATGTAAGCTCAATCGGTCTATTTATGGACTAAAACAAGTTTCAAGGTCTTGGAACATCCGGTTTAATGAAGTAATCCAGTTGTATGGATTTATTCAGTGTCCGGATGAGTCTGGTGTAAAAAAGAAGTGTGATGGAAACATGGTGGTATTTCTTGTACTATACGTAGATGACATTTTGTTAGTTGGAAACAATATCAAAGTGTTGTCGGAAGTAAGGTAATAAAGGATTGGGAGAATGCGCACATATTCTCGGGATTAAGGTAATAAAGGATCGCAAGAAAAGAATGTTGTGCTTATCAATATGATCCTAGCTCGTTTTAGCATGCAAGACTCCAAGAAAGGTTTTCTACCTTTTAGGCATGGAGTATCTTTATCTCAAGAGATGTCTCCGAAGACATCAAAAGAGATAGAAGATATGAAGGCAGTTCCTTATGCTTTAGCTGTAGGAAGCCTAATGTATGCTATGTTATGCACGAGATCGGATATCTGTTTTACCGTGAGCATGGTTAGTAGATATCAAAGTAATCCAAGACAGGGACATTAGACTGCCGTAAAGCATAGAGATTATATGCTGGTTTACCAAGCAGATGATTTGATCCCTGTGTGTTACACAGATTTTGACTTCCAATCAGATAGGGACAATAGTAAGTTGACCTTGGGATTTTGTGTTTACTTTAGGAGGTAAAGCCATAATAATGGAGGAGTGATAAGCATAGATGCTTTTCGGACTCCACCATGGAAGCTGAGTATGTGGCAGCCTCTGAGGTAGCCATAGAAGCTGTATGACTCAGAAACTTCATGATGACTTAGATGTGATTCCTAATTTGCCCAAAAATTATTACAGTGTATTGTGATAATAAGTGGTGCAGTAGCAAACTCGAAGGAACCACGAGCCCATAAGGCAAGTAAACTCATAGAGCGCAAGTACCACCCAATACGAGACATCGTATTATGAGGAGAAGTTATTGCCACCTAGATTGCATTAGATGATAACCTGAGATATCTTTTCACTAAGGCCCTTAAGGCAAGAGCTTTTGATGGGCATGTTGAAGGGTTGAGAATCAGATGTATGACAGGGTATATGACAGCATAGTCTTTTAGTATAAGTGGGAGATTGTTAGAGTGTATACTAAAAGTCTAGCTTTTGTATAAACATATAAGAATCACATTGGTCAAATGTCTACATTTATGCTAAGTGTAGTTTGTCATTTAATTTATATTTTAGATAACATGGTGTGAGGAGACACACAGAAGAACATGTTATAAGATCCTTATAAATTATAAACAGTTGCTCACAACCAAGATGGAATGGGACAAACCATTGGAGTGGTTGTAGTGTAATTAAGTATTAGTTTATCTTGACTAATAAATTATACTAGTACACTATGAGTGTATTGAGCAGGACCAATTGAGGTAATATTTTTTTATACTGACTATATAAAAAAATAATACCTCTGTTATTATGAAAGTGTGTACTCTTAATCATGATATAATAACAAGCATATATACTTAGTATTTATTTCTTTGATTTATCAAAGGGTGTGATTTAGCTAGTTAAATCAATAGGCCCGATAAGTTGGGAAATGATATTATTTATATGGTGTGTTGTTGATTATAGAATGAAACTGTGTCCTAGTAATCTATGTTGATGATGTCCCGTTGAGGAGCTCATAAGGATTGTCATGTAAACCCTGCAGGTGGACTTAGTCCGACATGACGATAAGGTTGAGTGGTACTACTCTTGGAGCTAGATATTAATTAAGTAAATTGTCAGTAACTCATTTAATTAGTGGGCATTCAATATCTTAAACACAGGGAGACTAACACACTCATGATATGAAGGAGCTCATATAGTAATCTGGGATTGGTGCGGTAATGCAATAATAACTCTTTAGTGGAATGAGATATTATTGATGAACTTGAGTTGGGTGTTCGGGGCGAACATGGGAAGCTCAAGCTCATCGGGAGACCAAAACCAATTCCTCCTCTCGGTCCCTATTGTAGCCTCTTATTTATAAAGTCTTATAACCACTCAAACCCAACTTCTTACCCACCTTAAGGTGGTCGGCCAAGCCAAGCTTGGAGCCCAAGCTAGGGCCGGCTAAACCAAGGTTAGATGGGTTCAAGTTGTGGTCGGCCCTAGGTTGGAGCCTAAGCAAGGGTGGCCGACCACATTAAATTCAAAAGGAAGTTTTATTTTGTAAAATCTTTTCTTTTATAGAGATCCATTAAAAGTATTTAAAAGGATGATTTTAATATAAAACTTTTCTTTTTTAGATCGGTCATAAAAGAAAATAAAAGGGAGTTTTTATTTTGGTGAAAACTTTCCTTTTATGTTGGTTTTAAAAGAGAGTTTTAAATTTTAAAATCTTTCCTTTTATAGCTTTCTACAAAGGAATAAAAGAGAGATTTGAAATCTTTCCTTATTTATAGTTATCTATAATGTGAAAGAAAGATTTTAATTTTTTGATAAAACTTTTCTTTCTTGAAACCATGTTTTATTTTAAATCTTATCTTTTATAGATATCCATAAAAGGATTTAAAAGAGAGAGATTTTAATTTATAAAACATTATTTTTAGAACTATCCACAAAAGGGATTTTTAAAAGAAAGATTTTAATTTTTGTTTAAAATCTTTCCTTTCTTGGAGAACAAGCATATGGCCAGCCATGACAAGAAGAAAAGGAAGTTTTAATTTTTTATTTTAAAACTTTCCTTTTTAGTCATTGGCAAGGAATACAAGGAATTTTAAATTATGTTTAAAACTTTTCTTAGTTGTCAAGACCAAGGAATATAAAAGAGATGGTAGATGTGCCTCACCTCACAACAATACATCTTCTATTCTTCTCCTCTCTTCCTTGGTGGCGGTCGACCCTCACTCTTTCTCTCATCTCCTTTGTTTTCCCTCTTGGTGGCCGGCGGCATATTGGTGTGGAGATCCATTGATGGCCGGTTACTCGAAGGAGAAGAAGAAGTGAAGGAGGTTCTCTTGTCTAGCATCCCTTGGAGGAAAGTTGGTGGCCGAACTTCATCATCTCTTGGAGAAAGTTGGTGGCCGAAACTTGAAAGGAAGAAGGCTTGGGTGGATTCTCGTCTTGGTAGATCGTCGCCCACACGACGTCCGAGATAAAAAGAGGAATACAATAGAAGATCAAGAGGTCTATAAGTTACAAGAGGTATAACTAGTTATCAATTTCCGCATCATAACTAGTTCATCTTTTGTATATATCTTGAAAAACTAAACACAATAGGTTATCGATTTTAATTATCATTTTTGTTATCGATTTTCGTTTCGATTTCATGTTTCGATAATGTGTTTCTATTGAGGTCTCTATTGTTAAACCTTGTTTACTGTGAAAAGTTTAAATATCCGATTATTTTGAAAGGCTTTGTCTAGGCAGTGGTGGATGATCTCATACCCAAGAAGGCCTAGTGCCTTGCCACGTTTGACTTGGAAGCCGATCCTTGAAATAGATATTTGATCAACTTTTGTAATATGGTTTAACTTAGGAAGACCACATCGGTTGAACTTGAAGTAAAAATGTTAAGTTTCATTCCCAATTCAAGTTTAACTTCTAAAGGAAAAATTTGGATTAATAATGTTAAGCATTGTTTGCAATCCAAATTTAACTTTAGTAGAACACATGGCTAGCTAGGATAGTTCTATGTTTGTACAAATTTTTGTACAGGGGAACTAGGATGGTATTTCGAGTAGCAACTAACAGTTATATCCCTCTTGAAATGCCACCTTGATGCTTCAGTTGATGGTGAGTTCTTCCGAGGCGATCCGGGCTTTGATGCCACTTGTTAGAATCTTTGTGTCCAGCAGGTCGGGGTGAATAGCTTTTCTTCGATTTCTACTTGTAAATTGTTAGCGGAAGCAAAACTAATGGAAATGAAATAACGAAATAATGAGTAGGCAATGCTAACTCCTCGATTTACTTGGTTTTCATCTCCTTGAGGTGACTAATCCAAGGCACATGTAGATGATCAAGCTTCACTATGATATTCTCTTTCTTGAATCATGTACAAAGGTGGAGAAATTTTTACAAGATGATCTCTTCCTTATACAAGATGAAGGATGAGCTTAGGAGGAAGAGATTGAGAGTTGTGTAAGCTTGGAGATTACTTAGAGAGCTTAACAACGTTTTTGCATGAATAGATATGCTCTCTCCAAGCTCTCAAGCCTTTTATATTTGAGGCTGAAAACCCCGATTACCAGTCGATTGATGAATACATCAGTCGACTGGTAGTAAGTAACGACTACTGTTCATTACAAAATCTGTGGGGATTCTGTGCATCATTAGCCCAACGACATTATACCAGTTGATTGGTACTTGTGACAATTGACTAATAGGCAACTGCAACTTTCTATTCATTTTAGGATCGGGTATCAGTCGACTGATGTAAGTACCAGTCAACTGATAGTTCTTAATGTGAAAGTATAGCATTTCAAGCATGGTCTTTCATACTTAAAACAACCTCTTAACATACACTTATACCTTCAAGCATCTTCCGTTAGCCTCGCACCCTTATGATGCTTCCGAGCCCACAGCTCCTCATCCTTGTGTTTGCCTTCAAGTGCTTCCTTCAGTTTCGTCATGCTAAGTCTTTTGTTGCCAAGAGGCCGCACCTCCTGGACTTCACTGCTAAGAGCTATGCTCCGGGACTTCATTCGCCAAGACTATCTTCTTGGACTTTCCTTGCCAAGTCTTCATACCTGCTTCCTCAACATTTATGTTAGATCACCAACATTGCCTAACTTAAACTTCTTTAACCAAATATCAAAAGTAAACAATGCTTGGAGTAAGATTGCACCAACAATACCCACACTCTATCGCCACTTACCGCGTCGTGTGCCACCATAGAGCTTGGTCATCGATTCCCATCTATTGATGGGCGTCCGACGATTGTCGGCCAACCACCATCCGAGAACGAATAGCAACATGGTCAATTGTTGACCACCGGAGTCCTTGTCGTCGGTTACACCACTGGCAGCATTGACCAGTGCTCCCAAACATCGGTGTTCCAGCTGTCATTCACCTTGCTTCGTGTTGTCGGGTTGCGAACGTCGTTGGGCATTGAAGTGAGTGGGTAACCTTCGCGTTAAGTATCATTGGTTTATGAATGCCGCTGGATACCAGACCGTTGGTGAGATCCTCTCTCGGATCGACTCATCTCCGATTGTCGGCTAGTACCGGAGCGGAGACACGGCCCATGGTTTTGGAAGCCATCTTGACGATAACTTGGCGTGGATATAGATAGAGACGAGACTTGATAGCATCGTTGATTGATGTCATTCTCACTCCATGCCATCCTTCATGTAAAACTAGAATAAAATTTATTTTATAAAATTTTATTATGCGTTTATGTTTTGCACGTGTTGTATCTTGTATACGTGTGTTATAATAATTAGTGTAATTATTATTTGTCTTTCGCTGTGCATATTTATAAAATATGTTTTAGCATGCATCTGCGTCAAGCTCCCCTAACATCTTCATGCTCTCCTTGGACTTGATCATCTTAAGATTGAGAAATCATGACTTCAACACCATTTAGAAGAATTTGCATTCCATCAAGTTGCTCCATCATGCGAATAAGTATCTTATTACGTTGATTATCAATTAACTTTCCTCTAAAGTTCTTCTTGGATCTTTTAGACATATTAACTTAAGGCTATACCAAATATGTAGTACAAGAGGAGATTGAGTGTTAGGAGATTTTAGGAGTAAAAATCCAAAATAAAGTCGTAATGACCCTAAAAATTTAGGTATTACACCAAAGGATTCCTAGACATCAACATGAAAAATTAAAGCATATTTGAATAGTTGGGCATTTAATGTTAACATTTAACTTTTAATTTCAACTCTTTAAAACTGATAAACTTTATAGCATTTCTCACATAGATTTATCATCTTTGAAGAAATATCAAATTTATAGTGAAATTTTCGGATCTTTATTTGTGTTTATACACTTTTAATAAAGTTTACCACTTGAATTGCCATTTTTTATTGGTTTTACTATCCTGATTTGTCTTGCCCAACTAAACACCCTACCTACTTTATTTAACTTGTTTGACCTACCTACTTATGTCTAAATTGATCTGCTTATCTTACCCAGATTATTCAGCTAGTTAGGTTTGTCAGGATTGCATGATTCGCCCAAACAACCAAATTTGTTTAGACCAGCTAGATCACTTTGTGGATGCAAACCTCTTGACCCAACTAGAGTAATTGACTCACCTGACTTACCCAGTATGTTTGGCCTATCAACTTAATTAGCTCATTGCTCCATCCTAACTAACTACTAATTAACCAGCTTAGATTGCCTAATTTATTAAATCTAATTGGCTTGCTAACGTAGCGGAGGTTATTAAATTCATTAATTTATATGAATATCGAAAATAATCTTCTAAATTTATTGATTTGATTGAAGAATATCATGAGATAATAAAATAAATTCACTGTTCTCAAAGAAAGATGACGGAAATATTTTTAATCAACAAAAACTGTCTCAAAATAATTAAACATGTGTTTAAATAGACCCAAAATCCTACATAGAAATGCCCTTGAATCCTAAAACTAAATTACTAAAAATAGTAATAAAAATATTCGAAATCTTCAAAAAAAAAAAAAAAAAAAAAAAAAACTTTAAATGATACCTTTTTTTTACCCAAAACTGATCGATAATGAATATAGATTTTTTGAAAAAACTTCAATTTAACATATTTAACATGTAGATTATTTTATTATGATATCTAAATAAAATTTATGATCTCTGAAAACTTGCTCAGCAATTCCCGCATAACTCGGCTAACTCAATCACCTATTCACCTTATCTAGTTTACCTGGTTGGACTAATTAAATAGTTATTGCAAACCATAATAATGAATAATTATGAATTTTAGAACAACAATTTCATGAAAATAGATAATGTAATCATATTATATCAAATAAAATAGTCATTCATATATATATATATATATATATATATATATATATATATATATAGAGAGAGAGAGAGAGAGAGAGAGAGAGAGAGAGAGAGAGAGAGAGAGAAAACACATTGAAAAAGTCAATCTTACTAATGGCGATAAACAAATTTGATTCCTAGTAACAATAACTAATGCTCGAACAATGATACTTGCATTAGGTCCTATTAACCAAGTTATTTTAATGTGTTGGCGAAGAATTTAAGAAACTTAACTTGATGCACATCAAGTTTGCACGAACTTGTAACAAAACTCATAGGACCTAGAGAGTACAGTCCACATAGTTGGGTGGATGACTCAACGTAATCGAGTTGGCTAGTTGCCATGAACCATAATCGAGTTGGCTAGTTGCCATCTCATACTAGTCCCTAATGAGAGGTGTACTCTAGGGCGGTCCAAATCATGGTGGACTCGTCGGAGAGGGATGAAGCATGACATACTAGAGTGCTTGGTACATCCAAGGGACTAACACGAGGTGAACTCAAGGGAAATTAAAAGTATCAACATGGTTGAAGACTTGGAGACATAAAACTTATGAAAGATTGCAAGTAATGTGTAATCTTGGTCTTTTGGTTTTGAAAAACATCATCTAAAATGATGTGTGCATCTGGGTATATGGAACTCAAACGCAGCGTTGAGCAAATCATTTCATATTCGAAAGTGCCGAGCCTAAATGCTCAAGTACTGGGGACGTTCAGCTAGGGTCCTTGGATCACTGCCTTAATCCGAGAACCATCCAAGAACTTGAGCAATTCATACCTGGTCATATCCACCTTCTAAGTGATCTAGGTTAGAGGGATGAAGTTCTCTCGGGACGGTATGATAGTTAAGACATAGAACATTGCCACATGAGATCTTATGGCTGAAACTCGACGTATCTAAGCATGTCTTTCCTCATGCCTTGACCACTTGTACTAATGGCTAGTAACCATTCGTGATTTGCCTCCTCCGTGTTGACCTAGGAAAAAGTTGACAAGCAAATCACCTTTTCCCATATGAGATTAGAGGGATGAAACTTGCTTAAGTTGGTGATGTCATGCACTTTAGCCACTTCCCATTAGACTTTGTTACCGTAACATTGGTCCATCAAGTCGGGAAATCTATCTATCGAATCATGACATTGTGCTTGTTGATGAAGAATATGCAACTGATATTAGACTGCATTTTTTAGGATGCACAGTATATCTTCCACAAATAAGGTGAAGGTGCCCTTAAATGTTGCACATAACTAGAAGATCTCCGACCCTTCTTCTTTGCCTAGCTTGTCGCAAGCTTCAACTTTCGACATAGCCCTTAGAAGAACTCCCTATCTTAAGACAAGTCCACTTGCTTTGGTCGTTGGTTGAACAACTCCTACGATTCTTCTCCTTTGGCTCACCTTTCTTCCTTGCTCACCCTCATTGGCTAGACTCTCCGATATGGAAGCCAACTCCTTGATCGCTTTGATTCTAATCGAGGTTGAGAACTTCATCATCGGGTAGTTGATAGAAATGCCTCCCTTTAACTTGCTAAGAGATGATCTACCCAAAATCTTATTGAAACCCGAGGGCAAATCAACTACAAAGACTTGTACTTGAGTGGTTTGAAAATTCAGGTGACCAAGTGAGTTGTATAGTCTAATAGGTCAAACAGATCAAAATGGTCCAAATGAATGACCTGACTCGATCGGATGATCTTGGTAGGTTGAACTAGTCAAACAATCCAAGTAGGCCAGATAGGCAAATCGTACTTGGTGAGTCAATTGAGTCGACTCAACTAGTGGGCTAAACAAACCGAGTGAGCTAAATGGATTAGGTTGCTATACATATACCCCTGCCACATATCCATAAAGCATCTCATGTATCTAGGTCTACATACCATAAGGTATAGACATCGATATCAAAATATTGGCACAATCATCTCCATATTATGATCTCTGCATATAGAGGCAATGACATTAAGATGCTTATCAAAACACTAATTTATCTTCAATATAACAAAGCAAAGGAACTGGTAAACCTATCTGCCAATATGACAAATTCACTTTCTTTCTACCTAATGCAGAATTCCAGTAAGGAAGCACTTCTATTCCATGAGAAACAGTGTTAGTAACCTAAATTTTAGAAAGTACACTCTCAGCATAGAACACACTTGCTTTTGACAAAAACTGATGCAAATTGAATATCTTTTCAATGATCAACTAAATGAACAAAACTCAAAACAACAACCTCGCTAAGCTAAAACGAATAAATTCAAGCAAAATAACAACTGCAACTAGACCTGAGAAAGCACAAAAGAGAAATCTGAAAAGGTTTATCCTACAACTATTATATATCTTTCTCTGTCAAGGAACTATATGCCAACTTAGCATTAACAACAGTGTTATTGTTAAATATTTTCTCACCATCTTATAGTGACTTTACCTCCATCAGTTCCTGTATTTCTTTTACTAGCAATTGGTCATTGATGTTGTATTTACTTGGCGAGGATGTTGGATGGAAATGAAACGATAATCTCAAGGAAATAAATAATATCTACATTGGTGTTAATATATGCTTAAACTTCATCTCCCTATTTCTGTGCGGTTTGGGCTGAAATAAATTCCTTCCTCCTTATTTCCTTGCAAGTAAACAAGAGAAATTAATGATTTTAGTTTTTCCCCTTTCTTTCCTACTTTGTCTCAAGTAACATAACAGAAAAAAAAATCTAAAATGAGACATGACATGAACTTTGCAGTGTAATAAAGGCAAAAAGTAAATTTATAAACATGGAACATGAACCATTAATGGTGAATAAAGCTCAGAAAGGTGAAATACCCTGAAAGCAGCAATTCTTGGTTTCAGAAGCATGAATCAGATACTACAAATACTAATCCAGCTAACTGGGCTGAGACAAAAAAGAAGAGTGATTGATTGAGCATTGAAAAAAGTGTTTGGTCTGTCACCCTGTGAAAATATTCTAGACTTTACAACAAAACCATCCCTCATATTGAATAAATAAGTCAGATCATCTACAATATGGCTCTTTAAGGGGTTTTGCAATCAAATATTTCCATATCTAAGTGAAATGTGGGAGATTCAATCAGGAAAATTAACTAACTATCAATTGTCTACAAAAACTAATACCCTTGAACAATTTTTCTGTGTGACCTGATCATTATAAATAAGATTCTGTTTCAACCAGCAAAAAAAAGCATTTGACATAAAAAAAAAACACTGAAGCTACACAACTAGGTGGTTTGATGATATACAGACTTCAAAAGTAACATAGAAATAAGTAGTTCTGGTGTTCAAGTCACACACAGGTTGAAATCTGTCAGATGCTGTTCCGTCAAGATTGCAACTTTTAGTGCATTCATTTCAATTATTGATGGAATTCTCAAGAACCAACCTCAAGCGACGGGCCAAAACGTTCATCTCTGCAGCTCGCAGCTCTCTCCATTTCTTCTCCAGGTTGCTCTCCTTTGTGGTGCTGGACGAAATTGAGCTGGCCATCGATAGCTTGAGCTCTTCAAGACATGCATCAAACACGTCCAAGACAGTTTTTGCGATCGAAGGATTAAGCATGTCTTTGACAGAGGAAGCCTCATTGCTGCCTGAGACAGGTGGTGGCTCCAAGTTGTTCTCCTCCTTTATCGGCTCGTTTTCCTTTGGCTCTTTTTCTTCCTTAACAAAATGAAGTACTGTGCTTGCGGAGATGCCATCAGTGGGAAAGGCAACCTTTTCATTGGTCAGAGGAGGATGCTGGGCTACGGGAGGCGGCAAGGTGGAAATTGGCACCGGAGAAGGAGTAGCAGTGGTAGGCAAGGTGAAAACTGGTCCCAGAAGAGGAGGAGGAGAAGGAGCGGTGACCGGCGAGGCCTCGGCGCGCGCCTGGCCAGAGGGGGCGCGGGGGTTTGGGCGGCGGCGTTTGTTGCCACGGTTTCCAGGAGCGAGGGTATCGGGAGACGAGAAAGGGGAGGAGGCGGCGTAGGTGGGGTGCCAGAGGCGGGTGCAGAGATGGAGCACATCGCGGTCGTGAGGGGAGAGGCGGGAAGGATCCTGACCACGAGCGATGCGGGCAGACATGACGCGGAACTTCTTGCGCAGGCGGCGAAGCTTCTCGGAGAGCTGCGACCGGGTGTAGGGCTGCGGCATGGACTCGGAGAAGCGGTCGAAGAAGAGATTGAGGTCGCGGGGGAAGACGAGTCCCTGCGACCAACAGCCGAGGAGACCCTGCAGGAACCGGATCTCATCCGACTCTGACCAGACGCGCTGGAACCGGAAGGGAGGGAGGACGGCAGAGCCGGCAGCGGGGGGTCGGGCAGCGTTGACCTCCTCGGCTTCGTCGAAGTCGTCGTCGTCATCGTCGAAGGAAGGGTCAGGGTCAGGGAGGTCTTCGTCATCGTCGTCGGGCTTGACGAGGGGGTGGTCGGAGGGCGGGTTTAGGGGATCCTTGCGCTTGATGGGGAGTTTGCGAGGCGTAGCAGCAGCCGCAACCGCAGCAGCAGCGGCGGATGGATCGATGTGGGTCGCGGGTGGGGTTGGAGCGGCCATGGTCGAGGGATCCGAGGCTCGATCGATGGATCGATCGATCTCTGTCGCGGTCGGTGCAGTGAGATTGGGGGCGATGGTGTTGGGTTTGAGGTTGGATTCCCCCAATTCCTTGGCAGGCGACGGGCGAGCAAACCAGATCGGATCGGCACGAGATTAGGGGAGACAGATCCACCATCTCCTGCCCACCGCCAGTCGCCGTTCTCCATTGTTGTCCAATGACAAAGCAGGGGCCCACCCTCCCGCATTCATTAGCTTTGTCACCAAACAGCGTTGAATTTACAACGAAATACGATTTTATGTCAAATGTATTTTTTTTTCCAGCCATTATACAATAGCTGACGTGGACAATCGGTTAAAGTGTGGAAAATATCAAGATAATATCATAATATTATTTGTGCAATCGTAATAGATAAAAATTGAGTTGGGACGGATTCTGATTTAAATTTAATATTTGATAATAAGTGAGAGAAGTAAGTAGATCAACGATAGATCGAATACTAAATAGTTAGGAAATAGAAAATCTTAAACATGAGAAAGTTTTAGTAGGACTAAGCAATAGAAAAGTTAATTAGAAATTAAGTGATGGAAGTCGTAGCGGGACTCGATAATAATGGTGAAGAAGTTCTGACAAATCAAATTTGATTGGATATTGGACAAAAGAATCTTAAACTTAGATTTCGAGTGTTAGAGTTGGGTAATCAACTATCATAATTGACTGAAAGTTATTTTCACGAAGCATAGAAGAGTATTGAATCAATTAGGTTAATTGATTCAGCATAGATCAATCAATTGGTTCAATCGATTGAAGGTTTCTTGTGAGTAAATAAAAGTTTGCTGAATCGATTGGAACAATCAATTCAGCAAGCCAATTGATTGGCTGTGTTTTTCACAAAGAGAACATAAGGTTGTTGAATTGGTTGACTTAATCAATTTAGCAGCTCCAATCGATTGCAGTGCTTTTCGCGAGAACAAAAAGTTTCTGAATCGATTGGGTCAATCGATTAGAAGTTGTCAATCGATTGATATGACTCACCAATAGATTGGATGAGCGAAAAGAGTCGTTATGTAGGTTTTGAACGGTTAGGCTGATGTGACAATCGATTGAGGATGATGTCAATCGATTAGGAGGCATCGAAAGAACCCTAGAAAAGGAGTTTTCGTGGAGTTTCTTCCAGGTCGGTTTTTGAGAAGTTATAAGTGAAGTATTACTACATTTCTAACCAATCAATAGGTATTTCCAAGCAACAAGAAAGCGCTTAAAGCAAAATTCATGTAAAGTTGTTTGTATTTATTGCATTTGCTTTCATCTCTTGTTGTATTTATTATATTCAAGATTGTACTAGGCTTCTCTGCTTCTTGGAAGGAGGTTTTCATAGTGAAGTTGTGATAGAGGATCAGACCCTTGGATTAGTTACCTTAAAAAGGTGGATACAAAGTAAAATCGAAGGCGTTAGCATTGTGGAGTCTTTGCTTTAAGTTTCTACTGTCATTCAACTTCAAAGAAGCGAAATGAGCTATTACCCCCCTAGCTCATACTTGTCCTAACAAGTGGTATTAGAGCGAGGCTGTTTTTCATTGGACTAATCGTCGGAAAAAGAAAAGAGCTAGAGGAAGAAGAAGATGTTGAAAGTTTGAGCCCTAATTTCAATAAGTAATCAAAGGAGCTCAAGTTCAAAAATAGATTTTCAAGATGGGTTCGGATATGACATCCGAGCACCTCCATCATTCGAAATGGTAAGCTTCGATCTATGAAAATTAAGGATGGAGAACTTTTTGATGATGGATATAATGCAATGATTTGCTTTGATAGAGGAATGTAAAGCCCTAACGGATAGGAAAGGAAAACTCCTTAAGAAAAATAAATGGTCCAAGAAGCAAGTTCAAAAATAAGAGGCTTATGATAAGGTAACTGAATTATTAGTTAATATTTTACCTAATAATATTTTATGTAAGTTAGGTGAATACAAGGATGTCAAGGAATTATGGAGTAAATTGGCCAAGCTCCAATGAAGATCCATCCTTAATACAAAGAAATGACAAAGGCAATGAGGGAAACTCTTTATTGGATTCGGAGGTTGAGAGGTGCTCAACATCCAAGAAGGATATTGAAGAAGCATCCACCTAAAGGGTTGAGGGGGAGAGATCTTTGATACCAAAACAAGAAGAAGCCTCAACTTCCGGAGCCAATGATGGAAAATCATGTGTCATCCCTACGAGTGAAGAAGGCATAACATTTTCAATTTGTGAAAATAAAAATCATATCATATGCTTCGAGTGTAGGGAGAATGAACATTATAAAAGCAAGTGTCCAAAATTAGTAAGAATGAGAAGACTAAAGTGGCACCCAAGATGAAGGAGAAGTTAAAAGATGTCAACCGCACGATACGAAAGGGCAAAGAGTACATTGTGTACTTCCCTTGCAACAAAAAATGAACATTATCGAAATCAATGTCCAAGGGGGAGAGTTTTGACTAAGAATAAAGAAGGAAGCTCAAGTTAAGGGGAGCTTCCAAGAGCAAATCTAAGGTACTATTAGTTAATGGCATTCCTTTATATCATGATAAAAAACATGATAGAAATAATTATTATGATTTTAGTGTTATTTATCATGAGAATTATGTTGGATCGAGACGCGCTAGAGGGGGGGGGGGGTGAATAGCGCTCGCGGCTATTTCGTTCATATCGAAATCGTAAAAAGCGTAAGAGTTAATGCAGCGGAATAAAATAAATAAAACACAGACACGAAGGATTTTTACTTCGTTCGGAGCCTAAGGCGACTCCTACTCGAAGGCCCGCGATCCTTGATCGCTTCCGGTGGGCAACAACTATAAGCACGATTATTACAAACTAAGTATTACAAGAAAAGCGATAAAAGAAATCTATACCGACGACGAAAAGAGAAATCTTGGAGCTCTGGGTCGTCGGAGACTTGTAGCAGCATTTTCGGGAGTCTTTCGGAGCAGCACGTTGAAGAAAGAAGACTTGGAATTCGTTGGTTTGAGCTGCTGGTCGAACCCCCTTTATAAACAGTGTTCAAGGCGCCTTAAACAAGCTCCAAGGCGCCTTAAATGAGAGTTTTATCCCGATCTGCTCGCTGTGATAACCCTTTGACTGCCGCGACCTGAAGGCGCCTTCAACCTCTTCAAGGCGCCTCCAATCAGTCTAAGGCGCCTTCAACCCATCCAAGGTGCCTTAAGCCTACTCCTTGCGCCAGCTCAGGATTTTGAACCCGAGGCGCCTCCAAGCCCCATGGAGGCGCCTCGGACACTGTTCATCCAAGGCAAATCTTCGTTATTTTGTACCTGCAAGACATGTTAGTCCCAAACAACATCCTGCAACATAAAGTTAGCACAAAATAACAGTATGGATAATAAAGAATGTTTAAGACAGTCTCCGGACTGTCCGGGTCTAACTTCCGATTTCCGACCGGAAACCCTAGGTTGACCCGATGCCTACTGTTCCCTCTACGGGGAACGCGTCCTCACCTACTCCACTCAGGAGATTTACCTGTTGCCAGTGCGATCCTCCAGATCAACTGGACTTTTGCTCAGCACTCGATACTTCCGGACTTTCTGCTGGACATCCGCTTCCCGGCTAGTTCAGTCTTTCACCTGGTTCGCGACACCAGGACTTTCCACCTAGAGTTACCACCCCCTAGGACTTTTTGCCTGAAGTCATCGACCTTCCAAGACTTTCCGTATAGGGTTACCACCCCCTATGACCTAGGGTTACCACCCCCTAGGGTTTATCCCTTTGCCTAACCGCAGCTAGGACTTTCCTGAAATCCTCAAGTAGACTTGTTAGAATACAAGACACCTTAACTTTGAATTCTTTGCCATTATCAAAACACGAGTTCGATCGTCAGATGCTTCCCGCACCAACAATCTCCCCCTTTTTGATTATGGCAACTCAAATTCAAAGTTATGTAAACAAACGAATAGATAACCATTTAACACAGGCAAATTTGCTAATTATAGGTGAACACATTAACCAAAGCAAATTTGCTAAACTATATGCTCCCCCTTAACTATTGCTCCCCCTTAACTGATGCTCCCTTAACTGATGCTCCCCTTTTATTTAAATTTGAATTTTGCTACTCTCCCCCTTTGCCATATATCAAAAATAATAGACTTTTGAATAACTTAGATACTTAACATTCATTTCTTATTTATAGTTAAGTGAAAAGATGTATCTTTTTGAGGGATTTTAGAGGCTAGGAGAAAAGTAATCTTTGAGGGTAATAAAAAGAACTCTGCAGGTATTTACAATGTTAGATTTCAAAGTTAGCTAGGTTCAGCAAGGATTTGATCATTAAGATTGTAACTTGGCTTAGATCTTTAGAAGTATTGAATTTGAAAACTTAGGTTAATAGTAAACTTAAGTTTGAACAATATTTAAAGTTGGTTTAGGTTATTTATTCAAGTTCAGTTGGTCCTTAAGTCCAAGCATGAGTTATAATCAGTAGACTAACTTACTAGGTATCAGAGCCCTAAAGATCAAAACATGCTTAAGCAGAAAACTGAGTGTCCTTTTACCAACTTTCTAACCTTTAGCAACTTGCTGACTGCCTATAGGGTAATAAATTTCACATGGTTAGTCAAGTCAAGTTGATTTGATCCAGTTAAATTTGACTAGAGCTGGAAGACTCAACTTGATTAATGTTTATTGCGTATTTAATGCCCAGACTCATATCAATGCACAGATATAAGCATTCTTGAGTCCAGGTTGTACCCTATGCATCTCACGTCGTTCTATGTCTTTTAAACACAATCAAGGTAAACCTAGGTGTTTGTGAGATGCTCTGGCTTAATTCTAGGGGAACATGATTTCTAGAGGAAAGCTTAGGCTAATTCCAGAATTTTGAAAAATCTAGGAAATTGGGAATTTTGAAAATTATTTTTTCTAGAATTTAAAAAACAAGACACCAAAATGAGACACCTACTCTACCCAACACATTCCTATTTGCCTTCTAAGTGCACTGAACTCAAGTTCAGGTAAGGGTTTTGTAAAGATGTCAGCTAGGTTTGATTTGGACTCAACGTGGTTGAGTGCAATTTCACCTTTAGCTACATGATCCCTTACAAAGTGGTGTTTTACCTCTATGTGTTTAGTCCTGGAGTGGTGAATAGGATTTTTTGTGAGATTAATTGAGTTGATATTGTCAATAAAGATTTGTGTATTTTTATATTCTAGTTGATAGTCTTTTAACGTATGCATCATCCACAACAGTTGAGATGCACATTCTCCTAGAGCTATGTATTCAGCTTCTGTGGTGGATAGAGCAACACAATGTTGCTTTCTGCTTGACCAACTTACTAGGCACTGACCTAGAATCTGGCAGCTACCACTTGTACTTTTTCTGTCTAACTTGCACCCGGCATAGTCTAAATCAGAATAGCCATAAAGGTCAAAGGTGCAAGTTCTTGGATACCAAAGTCCTACATTTAGAGTTCCTTTAATATACCTAAGTATTCTTTTAACGTATGATAGGTGTGACTCTTTTGCATAGGATTGGTATCTTGCGCACATACCTACTGCAAACAATATGTCGGGTCGACTTGCAGTTAGGTAAAGTAGGATACCTATGGCACTCCTATAGTATTTTGGGTCAACTGGTTTTCCTTCAGGGTCAGAGTCAATGTTTATGTTGTTTGCCATTGGAGTATTTATGATTTTTGAATTTTCCATACAGAATTTTTTAATTAACTCCTTAGCGTATTTAGTTTGATAAATGTAGATTCCATCTTTAGTTTGTTTAATTTGTAAGCCTAAGAAGAAATTAAGTTCCCCAACCATACTCATTTCAAATTCACTTTCCATTAATTTGACAAATTCTTTTAAGAATTTTGAATTAGTTGAGCCAAAGATTATGTCATCAACATAGATTTGGGCTATAAAGATGTCTTTTTCTATAGTTTTCACGAACAAAGTCGGATCGATTTGTCCTTGGTTAAAGTCTTTGGATATTAAGTAATTAGATAATCTTTCATACCATGCTCTAGGGACTTGTTTTAGTCCATATAATGCCTTTTTTAATTTAAATACGTGGTTAGGGTAGTCTATGTCTTCAAACCCTGGAGGTTGGCTTACGTAGACCTCTTCCTTGATAAAACCATTTAAAAAGGCTGACTTAACGTCCATTTGGTACAATTTGAACCCTTTATTTGCTGCATAGGCTAATAACATCCTAATGGACTCGAGTCTAGCTACCGGAGCATAGGTTTCATCATAGTCTAAGCCTTCGACTTGACTAAACCCTTTGGCTACTAACCTAGCTTTGTTTTGTATTATATCACCGTGATCATCCAACTTGTTCCTAAAAACCCATTTGGTGTCTATTATTGATTTATCTATGGGTTTATGTACAAGGTCTCAGACTTGGTTTCTCTCAAATTGTGCTAATTCTTCCTGCATTGCAATGATCCAGTCTGGATCAGGCAGGGCTTCTTCTATAGTCTTAGGTTCAATTTTAGAAATAAGGGCAATCTGACTAAGATTTCTATAGGATGATCTAGTTCTGACTCCTAGGTTTGGGTCATCCAAAATTTGGTCAGGTGGGTGAGAGGTACTTACTCTAGTTGGTCTTATCTGTGGGTCAGAAACTGGTTCTTCTGACTCATTAAGATTAGGTTGGATTTCATCATCTTCTATAGCTCTTGGATTAATGTCAATATTTTCATTTATATAAGGTAAGATGTTTTCTTCATCAAATATTACATTAGTTGTTTCTTCAACTTTCAAGGTATTTTGATTATATACTCTAAAGGCCCTACTAGTAGAGGAGTATCCTAAGAATATTCCTTGGTTAGACTTGGGTGTAAATTTTCCTAAGTAATCTTTAGTATTTAAAATGTGAACTTTACACCCAAATACTTTTAGATAGTTTAGATTGGGAATTTTATGATAGTAGAGTTCATATGGTGTTTTATTGTGAAATTTGTTAATTAAAATTCTGTTTTGAATATAATTTGCAGTATTTATCGCTTCTGCCCAAAATTGATGATTTAAGTGATATTCGTTTAACATAGTCCTAGCGGCTTCTTGTAATGTTCTATTTTTACGTTCCACTAGACCATTTTGTTGGGGGGTTCTAGGACATGAAAATTCATGTTGGTATCCCTTTATTTTACAAAATTGGGTGAACCTATGATTTTCAAATTCCCCTCCGTGATCACTTCTTATTCTTTTAATTTTAGTATCTTTTTCATTTTCCATTAAATTGCAAAAATTACTAAATATTTCATAGGTTTCATCTTTTGTTTTTAGAAATTTTACCCATGTGTACCTAGAGTAGTCATCAATTATTACTAAGCAATATTGGTTCTTGCTTAGTGATTTGGCTCCATGTGAATCAAATAGATCAAGGTGAAGGAGCTCAAGTATGGTGTTAGTTCTTTCTAGATTGGTTGACTTGTGGGTTGACTTGGTTTGTTTTCCTTTTTGACATGCATCACAGATATTGATAAGTCAATTGTGTAGATGTTATGCTTTCTAAGTCCTTTAAGTTTAATTTCCGGGTTTTCAATATTTTTAACTAGACATCCAGATTTATCAAAATTGACTAGATATCCGCTGTCACACAATTGACTTATACTTAGTAAATTAAAGTTAAAATTTTCAACCAATAAAATATTTCGAATAATGAAATCGGAACTAAGTTCAATATTACCTTTTCCGATTACTTTAAGTTTACCGTCGTTGCCGAATGCAACTGATCCTAGATTTTTGTACTTGAGTTTGGTAAACTTCATCTTATCTCCAGTCATATGTCTGGAGCATCCACTATCCAACATCCATTGATCCAATTCCTACACATGAATTAGTTGAATTGGTTTCCTTTTAATGGATTTAAAGATAGCGTCATTGAAGTAGAGTCCTTAGATTTTCTATTTTAATCTATTGTATTCAATGTAATTTAGCAAACACTTAAGCCTATGGTTATTAACGTTTTTAAGGTAATTTATTATTATTTTTTAAAAAATAATTTTGAAATTTAGTTTTTTAAAATAATTTTGAAATTTAGTTTTTTTTTTAAAAAATAATTTTGAAATTTAGTTTTTAAAATAATTTTGAAATTTAGCTTTTAAAATAATTTTGAAATTTAGTTTTTTTTTTTAAAATAATTTTGAAACTTAGTTTATAAAATAATTTTGAAATTTAGTTTTTTTTAAATAATTTTGAAATTTAGTTTTTAAAATAATTTTGAAATTAAGTTTTTAAAATAATTTTGAAATTTAGTTTTTAAAATAATTTTGAAATTTACTTTTTTAAAATAATTTTGAAATTAAGTTTTTAAAATAATTTTGAAATTAAGTTTTTAAATTTTGAAATTTAGTTTTTTAAAATAATTTTGAAATTTAGTTCTTAAAATAATTTTGAAATTTAGTTTTTAAATTTTGAAATTTAGTTTTTTAAAATAATTTTGAAATTTAGTTTTTAAAATAATTTTGAAATTTAGTTTTTAAAATAATTTTGAAATTTAGTTTTTAAAATAATTTTGAAATTTAGTTTTTAAAATAATTTTGAAATTTAGTTTTTAAAATAATTTTAAAATTTAGTTTTTAAAATAATTTTGAAATTTAGTTTTTAAAATAATTTTGAAATTTAGTTTTTAAAATAATTTTGAAATTGAGTTTTTAAATTTTGAAATTTAGTTTTTAAAATAATTTTGAAATTTAGTTTTTTAAAATAATTTTGAAATTTAGTTTTTAAAATAATTTTGAAATTTAGTTTTTAAAATAATTTTGAAATTTAGTTTTTAAAATAATTTTGAAATTTAGTTTTGAAATTTTGAAATTTAGTTTTTTTAAATAATTTTGAAATTTAGTTTTTAAAATAATTTTGAAATTTAGTTTTTAAAATAATTTTGAAATTTAGTTTTGAAATTTTGAAATTTTGAAATTTAGTTTTTAAAATAATTTTGAAATTTAGTTTTTAAAATAATTTTGAAATTTAGTTTTTAAAATAATTTTAAAATTTAGTTTTTAAAATAATTAACTCAATTTTAATTTCTTAGTCATCTCACCCGATCTAGATTGTCAATCAGGGAATCCTATAATTGTTGTGAGATGAATTATTGTTGAATTTAAGGGTCTGGTTTAACTTTGTGTTAGATTCAGGTTTAGCTTTGGTTTCAACAAGTAAGCATTTTTTGGATAAACTTCTGGGCTATGGTGAGTCACACGGAGCTCATTAAAGTAACCATGCCTTCGAGGTTTTCCAGATAGTCCTACCCATTGAACTTAATACTAATCCTTGGTCTAACTAGTTAGGATCCATTTAAGGGTAGCTTCGGTCAGTTCCACTTGGCCAAATGCACTAGGTCGAAGTCATATCTTCTAGACATGCGATGCCCAAGTTTCCCTAACGTACTATCATCCAAAAATTTCACCGGTACTGTGGTTCAAGTTAAACTTAGCCCATTTTTAAACTAGCCTTAATTACCTTGTCGGGTAATCTACTCTTGTTTTACCCATTTCGGGTAAATTAGGTTCAGTTACCCTGTCGGGTAGTTCAGTTGGAGGTGCCAGCTAGTTTGGATCCACCATCTATTTTTTAATTTTGAATTTATAATTTAATTTCAAATTTTTAATTTAATTTTGAATTTTTAATTTTTAATTTTGAATTTTGAATTTAATTTTTAATTTTTAATTTTGATTTTAAATTTTAAAATTTGAATTTATAATTTAATTTCAAATTTTTAATTTTGATTTTGAATTTTGAATTTAAAATTTATAATTTAATTTTGAATTTTTAATTTTGATTTTGAATTTTGAATTTAGAATTTATAATTTAATTTCAAATTTCAAATTTTGATTTTGAATTTTAAATTTTTAAGATCGTTTTCCTTTTAGCTTTCCCTAGATCATAGCCTCGATCTGGTCTATCGAGGTAGTGTATTTGATCCTTCGGAACCCAGTATTGGCCAAGTCCAACTTGATTGATCAATTTGGACTTGGGGACCCATGCTTGGACTGATTTACTACTTTGTTTGTTATTAAGGATAAATAAGATCTATATTTCTTTTAATTTTTATATCCCAGCCCAGTTTTGTTGTAGACGGCTCTTTGTGTCCCAAGAATTAGGTCCAAATTTTTGGATCCCAGAGAAAACCGTTCTAAAGTATTTTTTAAATCTTTTACCTGATTTTTCAAACTGGAATTTTCTTCCTCAAGTTTTTGAACTTGAGTAGAGTTTCCAGTTTGAACTTGATCAGGTAAAGAATTAGTGTTTGTCACTTCTTTAAGGACGGCTACTTCCTTTAGAAGTGATTTAATCCTAAGGTTTGACTTAGCTAGTTTGCGAAGTAAGTAATTAACTAAATTATTAAGCCTTGGAATACTTACAGTGGAGTCTGTCCCTTCTGAAACGGATGCGGATCCGTGGCTTTGCTCGGACTCGGCTTCTGACTCGCTCTCTCTCTCGATGATCTGATCCCGAGCCATCAGTGCGAGTAAACTTGTTTGATCAAGTTCATCGTCGTCGTCCTCCGAAGAAGATTCGTCCCAGGTTGCCTTCAGGGCCTTCTTTCTTCTTTGCTTTTTGGCCTCCTTTTGGTTGGGACAATTGGCTTTGATATGCCCCTTCTGGTTGCACCCGTAACAAGTGACTTCGAACTTTACCTTTGAGTTCGGTTGGGCCTCCCTGGATTGAACTGCCTTCTTCAGATCTTTCTTGTTGAAGCCCTTCTTCTTCTTGTAGAGCTTCTTCACAAGATTCACGAGTTCGCTGGTCAGTTCATCTTATGAATCTTCTGAGTCGGGTTCGTCTTCTGATTCCGATTCAATTTTTCGTCGTACTCTTGATTCCCGTGTTCGACTCGTACCTGCAACCAAAGCAATACCCTTCTCGGATGGCTATGCATTAGTTTGTTCATGAAGTTCAAATTCAGAAAATAACTCGTCTAACTTTAAAGAAGATAAGTCTTTGGAGACCTTGTAGGCATCTACCATTGATGCCCACAATGTACTCCTTGGAAACGAATTTAATGCGTACCTTATGACGTCCCGGTTTTCGACTCTCTGTCCAATTGCATGAAGAGAGTTGAGAATGTCCTGGATGCACGCGTGAAGCTGGCTCGCCGTCTCACCTTCCTGCATTTTTAAATTATACAATTTATTAAATAATAAATCTCTTTTACTTACTTTTGTGTCCGTGGTGCCCTCGTGGAGTTTGATCAACTTTTCCCAGAGTTCCTTTGCGGTTGAAAAGGGACCGACTCTGTTGAGCTCCTCCTTGGTAAGACCGCACTGGATGGTACAGGTAGCTTTGGCGTCGGCTTCCACCTTTTTGATAAAGGCTGGCTCCCAGTTCTCACAGGATGTAGGCTTACCGTCTGTATCAGTTGGAAGTTGAAGTCCTGTCTTGACTATCATCCAGGTGTCGAACTGGATCTTCAGATATATCTCCATTCGCCCCTTCCAATATCCGAAGTCTTCTCCGGAAAATAGTGGGGGACGAACAGTGCTATATCCTTCTTGTTGAGTCATTTTAGACCTAAAATAAAAAAAAACAAAGAGATCTGTTCCAAGACTGAGTCTTGGATTAGTAGTGCGGGTGGAAGAAGAAAAAATAACGAGCTCAAGTGGTATTGACCAACTTTAAGCAACACTGACTAGAAAAGAATTAGAATTTTAGCTAATTAGCTAATTTCTAATTGACTCCGAAACAAAATACCATGAAAAAAAACTGTTTTGAATGGTGGTTGCACCAGTTCAAAACAACCCCGCTCTGATACCAATTGTTGGATCGAGACGCGCTAGAGGGGGGGTGAATAGCGCTCGCGGCTATTTCGTTCTTATCGGAATCGTAAAAAGCGTAAGAGTTAATGCAGCGGAATAAAATTAATAAAACACAGACACGAAGGATTTTTACTTCGTTCGGAGCCTAAGGCGACTCCTACTCGAAGGCCCGCGATCCTTGATTACTTCCGGTGGGCAACAACTATAAGCTCGATTATTACAAACTAAGTATTACAAGAAATGCAATAAAAGAAATCTATACCGACGACGAAAAGAGAAATCTTGGAGCTCTGGGTCGTCGGAGACTTGTAGCAGCACTTCCGGGAGTCTTTCGGAGCAGCACGTTGAAGAAAGAAGACTTGGAATTCGTTGGTTTGAGCTGCTGGTCGAACCCCCTTTATAAACAGTGTTCAAGGCGCCTTAAACAAGCTCCAAGGCGCCTTAAACGAGAGTTTTATCTCGATTTGCTCGCTGTGATAGACTGCCGCGACCTGAAGGCGCCTTCAACCTCTTCAAGGCGCCTCCAATCAGTCTAAGGCGCCTTCAACCCATCCAAGGTGCCTTAAGCCTGCTCCTTGCGCCAGCTCAGGATTTTGAACCCGAGGCGCCTCCAAGCCCCATGGAGGTGCCTCGGACACTGTTCATCTGAGGCAAATCTTCTTTATTTTGTACCTGCAAGACATGTTAGTCCCAAACAACATCCTGCAACACAAAGTTAGCACAAAATAACAGTATGAATAATAAAGAATGTTTAAGACAGTCTCCGGACTGTCCGGGTCTGACTTAGGATTTCCGACCGAAAACCCTAGGTTGACCCGACGCCTACTGTTCCCTCTACGGGGAACGCGTCCTCATCTACTCCACTCAGGAGATTTACCTGTTGCCAATGCGATCCTCCAGATCGACTCGACTTTTGCTCAGCACTCGATACTTCCGGACTTTCTGTTGGACATCCGCTTCCCGGCTAGTCTAGTCTTTCACCTGGTTCGCGACACCAGGACTTTCCACCTAGGGTTACCACCTCCTAGGACTTTTTGCCTGAAGTCATCGACCTGCCAAGACTTTCCGCATAGGGTTACCACCCCCTATGACCTAGGGTTACCACCCCCTAGGGTTTATCCCTTTGCCTAACTACAGCTAGGACTTTCCTGAAATCCTCAAGTAGACTTGTTAGAATACAAGACATCTTAACTTTGAATTCTTTGCCATTATCAAAACACGAGTTCGATCGTCGGATGCTTCCCGCACCAATAAATTATAGATTATAGCATGCTAGTACAAGCTTATCAAAGGATAGAAAGGTGGAAAATAATTTAGGTTAGAAGCTTAAACAATTTAGACATATGCTTAGAAAGAAAAATGCCCAAGGCAACAATAAAAAAAATCAAAGGTTAAAGATTTATGGATCAAAAATTAAGTTTTGAGGTCAAGACTTGATAAGTTATAAAAGACCCTTAGGAAAATGACAAATAATATCAAATTATCTAAGAAGCAAAACCTTGGCTTAGATAGGGAAGAGTCATCTAAGGACAAGAAAGGTTTGAGATATAAACCTAGATCCAAGGAGGATGTGTCATCATATCATAAAGTTTCATATAGTTATGGAACTAACCATAGGTCTAGAAGTCAAGTTAAGGTTGCAAGGGAGACTATCCTTAGAGTTGACTTTGAGAAGATTATTGTAACTAAGGTTTCTAAGAAGCCTAAGAAAATCATTAGGAAAGTTTCTAGGAAAGTTATCTCTAGTAAATACCCAAAATACCTAAGGAGAATCAATAGATATTGAGTTCCTACGAGTATGCTCTCTTTACGCTAAATGAGTTTAGAGTGTGTCAACTCTAATTAGAAGGGTAGTTAACCTAACCATAGTGAAGTTGATACTTTAGGACATTTTTAAGGTATTGTAACATTTTGAAAATGAGAAGTTGATGTTTACTTTTGAAGAATAAAAGTGCGCCAATATTGAGATTAATCAAATTGGCACAAATAAAATGAAATATACAAATGTGTAAAATTAAGACTTTGGCCAATTATAGGGAAATGAGGCAACTTATGCCTATATTGGCTTAGCATTTATTAATAATACTTAGATAGAAAATCTAGGTAGTTTTTCTTATGGGCCATAAATACCATGATTGTATACCATATCACATGTCATGACATCATATTGTGCACTCATTTTGTTATGAAAAAAGCTACATGTCATGACATACATGCATTATTAACCTATGATAGTTTTTTTTTGAACAATATTCTTTTGATATATGTCATAATCATTATCATGCATTATTTTATATTCTTGAAATTAAGGATAATGACATAAATTGGCATCCTATGTATGATGATTAAAGTTAATTAAAGTGTCTAGACAGAGATGCATGATCCCTTAGTTTAGAGAAAATAACCTATTATATATCTCACAAAGACCATAGAGTTGACCTGTATATGTATTGAGACACATTAGATATAAGTAAGGTGTTTAGATGATGAGCAAAATTTAAGATGTTGATTTAGTAAATCTATTTGAGTTTTAGTTTTATCAAAACACAATGATTATGTAAAGTCTAATCATAGGAAAAATTAATGTGCAAGTCATGTGCATTTAGCCCAAATATTATGGTTAGAAATTACTTTTGAAAATCATTTTGGAAAATCTTGGTGAAGTCTATTTGTTGATAGAAATCACCATTGACTAGTTAAATACAAAGAGTAAAATATTGAGGTTTTCAGTTTTTTTTTCAATTTAATATCATTCTTTAAAAATATGACTTATTTTCATAGAAAACTATTTTTCCCTTATAGTATGTGACATAAGTAATGTCTACGTAAAATTTCATGATTTTTGAATATCATAAAATTATTTTATGAGTTTCTGAAATTTAATATGAATTTGAATTTAGAAATCATAAACTCCAATCGATTGACCACTAGGTCCAATCGATTAGTATATGCGGTAATTGATTGATAGCTCACACTAATCGGTTAACACGGGTTAGAATCGATTGGTAGTTAAAACCAATTGATTGATAGTTTTGTGTTTGACTGAAATGATTTGATTTCAGTTCATTGAGCTACGATTAGTTAATTTAACTATTTCTAATCCTATGAAATGCTTTGATAAGTATTTAAGGGAAATTTTCTTAATGAAAATGAGAAAGGAATGGTTAAAGATGACTACTTTGGAGTTAAGGAGCATATTTAGATTCAAGGTTGAATTTTTAACCTCATGGCTTTAATTTTACGATTTCTTAAAGGTTTTAGAAAATTAAAACCATTGTTCATGTAATGGTTGAGGATAGATCATGTGTTACGGGGGAGATACACCTTAAATACATGATCTGGATAAAAAAATGAGATCTATAGATTTATAGAAGGAAAAGATGGTTGAATGCTCAAGGTAGAGCATTAAAAATAATGGAAGGTCGAGAATTTTCATTGTGATAAGAGGAATGAATCTTGAAAGAAAATTTTTAATATGTGTCAAAGGATAAGAATATAGGGTTTAAGTTAAGAAATCCTTATTCATGCTTTGGATGGAAGTTGGACTATATGGGTTATCCTAACTTAAACATATTGTCAAGCATAAAAAATGAGAAGTTTATCGGTGCAATTGTCCTCGGGTTAAGGTTGATCAAGTTTGACTAAGCTTAGGTTAGCTCAAGTTTGAGTTTTAATGTTTAATAATGTGTGAGAGAGAAGTCAAGTAGGTCAAGGAAGGACTGGATACTTGACTGGAAAAATCCTAATTGGAGGTTGGATAATAGGAAGTCCTAATTGAGACTAGACAAGGAAAAGTTCTAGCAGGGCTAGGTGGTAGAAGATCTAGTTGGGAACTAGACAATGAAAAGTTCTAATGAGACTAGGCGGTGGAAGACCTAGTTAGGAACTAGGCAATGAAAGTCCTAGCGGAACGACCATGGAAGACCTAGTTGGGAACTAGGTGATGGAAGTCCTAGTAGGGCTAGGCAATGGAAAAGTCCAAGTGAGTCAAAGGTTGACTGAAACTTGGTGAAGAAGTCCTAGCAGGTCAAGTTTGATCTGATGTTGGAACAAGGAACCCTAAACTTAGATTCTGGGTATTAGGATTGGATAATCGATTAACCCAAGACAATCAATTAGGGTAATCAATTAGAGCTATTTTTATGAAGCATACAAGGGTGTTGAATCGATTAGGTAAATCAATTCAACATAGGTCCATCAATTGAAGGTTTCATGCGAGCAAATAGAAACTTGCTGAATCGATTGAGGTATTTGATTCAATCGATTAGGGTAATCGATTGGTTATGTTTTTTATGAAAAGAATAGAAGGTTGCTAAATTGATTGACTTAATCAATTTAACAACTTTAATTGATTAGCTCGATCGATTGGAGTTCTTTTTGTGAGAACAAAAAGATTCTAAATCGATTGGGTCAATCGATTAGAAGCTGTCAATCGATTGAATGACTCACTAATTGATTGGATGGGCAAAAAAGAGTCATTTTACAGGTTTTGAATGGTTGAGCTGACATGCCAATTGATAAGTGTGAAGTATATAAGATTTTTATCATATTTTTGCACTATATTTGGCCCACTTTTACATATATAATTTGATTTTATGTTTCATTTTCATAGTTTATTATTTCTAGATACCGCTCTCATTTATTTTGGATGACAAGAGCGAAGATTGGATCGATACGGGGAGCAAAATGACCAAGTTAAGGAACCTTGGCCTGCCACGAGCAGTCGTGGCCAGTGCCACGGCTTGTGGCAAGCTCTGTTGTCCTTCCATGAGCGGTCGTGGCAAGCTCTTCCGTCCTACCATAGGCGACCGTGGCTAGCGCGACACCTTGTGGCAAGTTTGTCCTTTGTGCCTTGGGTGCTCGTGGGCAGCGCCATGACCCATGGAAATGGGATCTCAACGCGCGCGCACTACAACAAAAACCCTCATAGACATCGGTTTTCCACCGATGTCTATTACATTTTTGACCGATGTCTATGAAGGCGATGTAAAAGGTCTGTCATTTTAGACATCGGGTTAAAATCGGTGTAGTATCACTTAACGACATCGGGTGTAAAATCGATGTAATATTATATGTTAATAACACCAGTTTTGGCAGCGGTATACGACCGATGTAATATTAGTTAATGACACCGGTTTTGCAGTGGTGGAAAATGATGTAATATCAGTATTGTTTAACGACACAAATTCGATTTTCAAAATAGTGAAAAACCAATATTATCACCAAGCAAATCATAAAATTAAGTTAATATTATTAATTCACTAAGAAAATCACAAATAAAAATGCACCGATGTATCTAAACACACCAAGTCAATATTCATATAACCAACACATAAATATTCTTCTTACAACATAAAAAGATAATAGATATTGTGCACATTAAGTCAGTATCCACAAATTATACATAACTATTCTTCTTACAACATCAAAAGGTAATAGATAATACACAAATATTCTTCTTACTGGTGCCAACGTTATCCTTCTTGCCCTGTGCAGTTATTTGTGTTGGTGCGGGAAGCATCCGACGATCGAACCTAAGTTTTGATAATGGCAAAGGATTCAAAGTTAAGGTGCTTTGTTATTTGACAGCTTTTGCTGAGTGTTTCAGGAAAGTCCTAACTGCGGTTAGGCAAGGTAAAACCCTAGGGGGTGGTAACCCTAGGTCATAGGGGGTGGTAACCCTATGCGGAAAGTCTTGGCAGGTCGATGGCTTCAGGCAAAAGTCCTAGGGGTGGTAACCCTAGGTGGAAAGTCCTGGTGTCGCGAACCAGGTGAAAGTCTGAACTGGCCGGTGAAGCGGATGTTCAGCAGAAAGTCCGGAAGCATCGAGTGCCGAGCAAAAGTCCAGTCGATCTGGAGGATCATACTTGTAAATCCTGAGTGGAGTTCCCCGTAGAGGGAACAGTAGGCGTCGGGTCGACCTAGGGTTTCCGGTAGGAAACCTGAAGTCAGACTCGGACAGTCCAGAGACTGTCAAATATTTCAATACTTATATCACTGTTTTGTGCTAACTTTGTGCTGCAGGATATTTTTGGGATTAACATATCTTGCAGGGACCAAAGTGAAAAAAAAAAGACCTCGGATGAACAGTGCCGAGGCGCCTCCATGGAGCTTGGAGGCGCCTCGGGTGCGAGCCAGGAAAAGGCCAGCGCAGCAGACTGGAGGCGCCTTGAATGGAGTTCAAGGCGCCTTGGACCGGAGGTTGAAGGCGCCTTGGATAGGCTGAAGGCGCCTTGAACCAGATAGAGTTCGACCAGGTCCGTGCTGATCCACGCGGGTGACTCGGCTCGTTCAAGGCGCCTTGGTGAACAGTATAAGGCGCCTTGAACCCCCTTTATAAGGGGTCTCGACCAGCAGCTTCAGAATACAACTTCCAAGCTTCTATTCTGCTGTGTTCTGCTCAAGTGCTGCTTCCGAAGTGCTGTTGCAACATTCCGACGACCCGGAGCTCATATTTCTTTTCTACTACTGTTGTCGGTATAATTTTAATTGCAGTTACATTCTGTAATTAATCTGTAATATTCATACAAAATTATAGTTGTTGCCCACGGAAAGCGATCAAGGATCGCGGGCCTTCGAGTATGAGTCGACCTAGGCTCCGAACGAAGTAAACAACTGTGTTCTCGTGTTTGTTTCCTTTATTCCGCTGCTTTAATTACTCTACGAACGTTTTACGATTCCGATAATCGAACAAATAGCCACAAGCGCTATTCACCCCCCCCCCCCCTCTAGCGCGTCTCGATCCAACAATTGGTATCAGAGTGGGGTCGTTTTGAATTGGTGCAACCACCTTTCAAAACAAATTTTTCGCAGTTTTTTTTGTTTTCGGAGTCGAATTAGAATTTAGCCTTATAGCTATATTCTAATTTTTGTTTCCCTCGAATCGACTTTTGCTCGAAGTAGGTGCAACACCACTCGAGTTTGTTTTTATTATTCTTTATTCCAGCACTACTAATCCAAGACTTAGTCTTGGAACATATTCTGTTGTTTTCTTTTGTTACATATTATAAATGGCCCAACAAGAGGGTTTCAGCACTGTACGCCCCCCGCTATTCTCCGGAGAGGATTTTGGCTACTAGAAGGGAAGAATGGAAACGTATCTAAAGATACAATTCGAAACGTGGATGATCATAAAGACGGGACTGAAACTGCCAGTCGATGACGACGGCAAAACTACACCCTGCGAGAAGTGGGACGCTTCTCTAATAAAAAAGGTGGAAGCCGACGCCAAAGCTACCTGCACCCTCCAGTGTGGTCTTACCAAGGAAGAACTCAACAGAGTTGGCCCGTTCTCCTCTGCAAAGGAGCTCTGGGAAAAGCTAATCGAACTCCACGAAGGCACTGACGACACCAAGGTAAGTAAAAGAAATCTTTTACTTAATAAATTATATAATCTAAAAATGCAGGAAGGCAAAACGGCGAGTTCTCTTCACGCGAGAATACAAGACATCCTTAACTCTCTTCATGGAATTGGCCAGAAGATAGAAAATCGGGACGTAATAAGGTATGCGCTAAACTCGTTTCCAAGGAATACATTGTGGGCATCAATGGTAGATGCCTACAAAGTTTCCAAGGATTTATCTTCTTTAAAACTAGATGAACTTTTTAGTGAATTTGAACTTCATGAGCAGACTAATGCACAGCCAACCGAGAAAGGTATTGCGTTGGTTGCAGGTACAAGCCGAACCCGGGAACCGAGACCACGACGGAGAACCGAACCAGCATCGGAAGCTGAACCAGACTCTGACGATGAAGAAGGTGACATTACAACCGAGCTGGTAAACCTCGTGAAGAAGCTCTACAAGACGAAAGGATTCGACAAAAGGGATCTAAAGAAGGCAGTAAAATCAAAGGAAGGCCCACAAAATACAAAGATGAAGTTTGAAGTTACATGCTACGGGTGTAACCAAAGAGGGCACATCAAATCCAACTGCCCTAACCTGAAGGAAAAGCAAAGAAGGAAAAAGGTCCTTAAGGCAACATGGGACGAATCTTCATCGGAGGACGACGACGACGAGCTCGAACAAACGAGTCTACTCGCATTAATGGCCCAGGACCAAGTCGTCGAATATGGATGCGAGAGCGAGTCTGAGGCAGAGTCCGAGCAAAGCCACGGATCCGTATCCGTTTCCGAGACCCCACTGTAAGTATCTCCCGGTTGAACATTTTAGTTAGCTATTTATTGCGCAAATTAGCTAAGTCAAACCTGAAAGTTAAGTCACTTCTAAAGGAAGTAAGTGTCCTTAAAGAAGTGGCTAACACCAAACCCTTACCTGACCAGAGTCAGACTGAATTTCCAACTCAAGTTCAAAAACTTGAGGAAGAAAATTCAAGTCTAACAAATCAGGTTAAAGATTTAGAAAATACCTTAGAACGGTTTACTTTGGGCTCCAAGAATTTGGACTTGATTCTTGAGACACAAAGAGCCGTCTACAACAGAACTGGGTTGGGATACAAAAGTAAATATAGATCTTATTTATCACTAATAAACAAACAAAGTATTAAATCAGTCCAAGCATGGGTCTCCAAGTCTAACTTGGTCAATCAAGTTGGACTTGGCCAATACTGGGTTCCGAAGGATCAAATATACTACCTCGATAGACCATATCGAGACCATGATCCAGGGGGAGCAAAAAGAAAAACAATCCTAAAAATTTAAAATTCGAAATTCTAAATTGAAATTAAAGTTAAATTCAAAATTCAAAATTAAAATTAAAAATTAAATTCGAAATTGAAATTAAAAATTAAAGTTAAATTCAAAATTCGAAATTGAAATTCAAAATTAAATTATAAATTCAAAACTCAAAATTAAAATCAACTTCAAAATTTAAAATTAAAGTTAAATTCAAAATTCGAAATTGAAATTAAAAATTAAAGTTAAATTCAAAATTCGAAATTAAAATTAAAAATTAAATTCGAAATTGAAATTAAAAATTAAAGTTAAATTCAAAATTCGAAATTGAAATTAAAAATTAAAGTTAAATTCAAAATTCGAAATTGAAATTCAAAATTAAATTATAAATTCAAAACTCAAAATTAAAATCAACTTCAAAATTAAAGTTAAATTCAAAATTCGAAATTGAAATTAAAAATTAAAGTTAAATTCAAAATTCGAAATTAAAATTAAAAATTAAATTCGAAATTGAAATTAAAAATTAAAGTTAAATTCGAAATTGAAATTAAAAATTAAAGTTAAATTCAAAATTCGAAATTGAAATTAAAAATTAAAGTTAAATTCAAAATTCGAAATTGAAATTCAAAATTAAATTATAAATTCAAAACTCAAAATTAAAATCAACTTCAAAATTTAAAATTAAGTTATAAATTCAAGATTCGAAATTAAATTAAAACTCAAAATAAAGATGGAGGATCCAGACTCGCTGGCACCCCCAACTAAACTACCCGGCAGGGTAACTGAACCTAATCTACCCGAAATAGGTAAAACAAGAGTAGATTACCCGGCAGGGTAATTAAGGTTAGATTAAAACGGACTAAGGTTAACTTGAACCACAGTACTGGTGAAGTTTTTGGATGATAGTACGTTAGGGAAGCTTGGGCATCGCATGTCTAGGAAGATATGGCTTCGACCTGGTGCATTTGGCCAAGTGGAACTGACCGAAGCTACCCTTAAATAGATCCTGACTAGTTAGACCAAGGATTGGTATTAAGTTCAATGGGTAGGACTATTTGGAAAACCTCGAAGGCATGGTTACTTTAATGAGCTCCTTGTGACTCACCATAGCCCAGAAGTTTATCCAAAGAATGCTTACTTGTTGAACCCAAAGCCAAATCTGAATCTAACACAAAGTTAAACCAAAACTCCTGAATTCAACAATAAATCATCTCACATCAATCATAGGATTCCCTAATTGAAAATTTAGATCGGGTGAGATGACTAAGTAATAAAACTCAATTTCAAAATTATTTTAAAACTCAATTTCAAAATTATTTTATAACTCAATTTCAAAATTATTTTAAAACTCAATTTCAAAATTATTTTAAAACTCAATTTCAAAATTATTTTAAAACTCAATTTCAAAATTATTTTAATTTCAAAATTATTTTAAAACTCAATTTCAAAATTATTTTAAAACTCAATTTCAAAATTATTTTAAAACTCAATTTCAAAATTATTTTAAAACTCAATTTCAAAATTATTTTAAAACTCAATTTCAAAATTATTCTTAAAACTCAATTTCAAAATTATTTTAAAACTCAATTTCAAAATTATTCTTAAAAACTTAAATTTCAAAAACTTAAAGTTCAAAATTATTTTTACAACTCAATTTCAAAATTATTTTTAAAACTCAAAATTCCTTAAAAAAATTTTCAACTTTAAAATTATTTTTAAAACCTCTTCAAAATTTATTAATTAAATTAAATAAATCGCGTGGAACTTATCGGAGGCGCCTCCCATCAAAAGGAGGCGCCCTAGCAAGCGGCGGGAAAATTCCCGCCGCTTCGTCTTAAGGCGCCTCAGATCAATCCAAGGCGCCTCCAACGTATATAAGGCGCCTTAAACCTTGTTTTAAGGCGCCTTCAACACTTTATATCAAAACGAACAGAAGCCTTTCTGTTCGTTTTCTGCCGACGCCGAGCACGCGATACTCGTGCATTTTCTTCCCAACTAAGGCGCCCTCAACCGTTTTTTTTCCCTTTCTACGTGACAATGCCTCCTAGGTATAATCCTAATCCCTTCCGATCAAGTTTTATTTAGAATTTTTGCTTATTTCTGTCAATTTTTGGCAAAATCGTTAAAAATAGGAAACGCCGACATGTTGACCTTAATCCAGCTAGAATTCCATCAGCAGATATCAGATTCCCTACTATACATCTTAGGGATACCTTTGCTAATTACATCTTTGAACCTATCAAACCTAGATATGTAAATAAGACTTTTTATACCCAGTATTGTCAACCAACTATTCAAATGATAGAGCACTATCAACTGGATCAATTGGTTTACTGCACCGATACGGTAAACCAGGAGTTATGTGCACAGTTTTATCACAACCTTGAGAGGGTTGATGATAATAGGTACAACACTAGAGTTTCTGGCGTGGACATTGAGCTTACTCCCACTCTGCTACGCACCACCCTAGGACTTAGGGCTTCTGAGTCTACCTTTCTATGCTACCCCGGTAGGGATCTGCCATTTGGCGATCCTTACTCCCACATTACGTTAGATACTATCTATACGTATTTCCTCGGGGAAGCGAGACCTGCTGACTTGACTGAGGTCAGGTCAGTTACTCTTCGGGTTCAGGACTACGTGATGTATAGGGTCCTGACAGCATGTATTCTGTCGATCTCATCTTGGGATGTCCCGAAGATGAGATCTTCACACTCATTCTTCTTGTACGCCCTGTGTCATCGATTTGATATCGATATTGCCCTTCATATGTTCCAGAACATTATCTGTGCATCTGGGACAGTCACCTCCAAGATAGTCCACATGCCCTATTGTCATATTCTGACACGCTTCTTTTCGACCATAGAGGGTATAGATGTGACCAGAGTAACAGTCATTCCTCTTACTATATATGATGAGCTAGGATCCCGTAGTTGTAGACTACCAGTGCCGATATCACAGCTGATGGAGTTCTAGCGTGGATAGGCCGACCACAGCAGGCAGCTGCCCCTATCGCTCCAGCAACCGAGGATTTACCAGGCGAGGGAGAGGAGTGGGCTGATTTCTTAGCTGAGGATCTTTTCGCAGATCCCTCCCCGTCTGCCAGACCATCCACCTCAGCTGGACCTTCGACCTCTTCCTCACTCTCCATCGAGGACAGACTTGCTCGACTCGAGGTCGAGTCCATCCAGACACGACGGATAGTTCTATCTATTCGATCCGAGATGGCTGCCGGATTTACGTCCCTTCGTGACGAGATACGACGGCTAGGTCAGCCAGCACCTGAGCAGCCCCATGATCCTCCAGCTATTTCTCCTCGAGCAGATGACCCTGCTATTTGATATGACTCTGTTATGCATTATTCTGTGGATTGTTGTCTCCCTTGTTTAGACTTCCTTGAAGTAATATATACTTATTTGCATGCTTATTCAGTTTCACAAAATCTGAGTTTACTTATCACTCATTCAAATTCTAGGAAAAACAGTTTTCAAAACTCCAATTTTCTTAGAATTTTCAAAAATTCGGATTACGCCTAGGTTTTCCCCTAGATATCATGTACCCCTAGATTAAAGCCAGAGCATCTCACAATCACCTAGGTATACCTTGCTTGTGTTTGACAAACTTAGAATGGCGTGAGATGCATAGGGTACAGCCTGGACTCAGGAATGCTTATATTTGTGCATCGATATGAGTCTGGGCGTTAAACACATCATAAATAATAATCAAGTCAAGTCTTCCAGCTCTAGCCAACTCTAACTGGACCAAATGGACTTAATTTGACTAACCATGTGAAAGCTACTGCCCTCTAGGCAATCAGCAAGTAGCTAAAGGTTAGACAATTGGGAAAAGTGTGTTTCAATTTTTTTTAAGCATGATTGTACTTTAAGGTTCTAATCAAATTACCTTACCTGATTATTTTAAGGCTCTGATACTAAATCAAATTAAACTCAATAATTTAATTTGACTCATGCTTGGACTAGAAAATAAACTACTGCTACTCCCTCTGTCCTAAAACTAAATATTTTTCTTTAATATCAAAGTTTCTTCAAAATGAGTATTCAAAACTTAATTATAGTTTTTCAAAAAACTTGTCCATGTAATTGAGTATTCAAATCTAGTCATCTTTTTATAACGTTTTAAAGTTATTTTTTAAGTGACCTCATATTTTATAACTTCTAAGCAAATCCTTTTATTGAAAATTCAAATACTCATATTTTCAAACTTAGTTAATTTTAAGACTATTTTAACTAGACTTAGTTAGATTGTACTCTAAACTTAGCTATTTGGCAAAATATTTTCTCAATACAAATCATTTCGAAGCTGAATATATAGCTAAGTATTTTCAAATTTGGCAAATTCCAAAATTCAAAAAGCTAAGCCGTTTTTGCTAAGAAGAAAATTTATCTTTTTCCCTCTTTGAAAATTTTCCTTCAGAAAAATACAAATCTACTTTCAAACTGGTTTATTTTTGATATATGGCAAAGGGGGAGAGTAGGTAAATTAAAGTTAAAGGAAAATTCAAAGCAGAGAGTAGGTAAATTAAAGTTAAATTCAAGTATTTAATAAAAGGAGGGCTTTTATTAAGGGGGAGTCTAATATTACAAAGTACAAAGTTTCCAGCTTAACTGTTATTACATTTGAAGTTTATTTACTTAAGCTTGGTTAACTTTATGCAGTTATTACATATGTTGTTTTTCTTAACTTTAAATTACGTGTTGCCATAATCAAAAAGGGGGAGATTGTTGGTGCGGGAAGCATCCGACGATCGAACCTAAGTTTTGATAATGGCAAAGGATTCAAAGTTAAGGTGCTTTGTTATTTGACAGCTTTTGCTGAGTGTTTCAGGAAAGTCCTAACTGCGGTTAGGCAAGATAAAACCCTAGGGGGTGGTAACCCTAGGTCATAGGGGGTGGTAACCCTATGTGGAAAGTCTTGGCAGGTCGATGGCTTCAGGCAAAAGTCCTAGGGGTGGTAACCCTAGGTGGAAAGTCCTGGTGTCGCGATGAACTGGGCGGTGAAGCGGATGTTCAGCAGAAGAAGCATCGAGTGCCGAGCAAAAGTCCAATCGATCCGGAGGATCATACTGGCAATAAATCTCCGAGTGGAGTAGGTGAGGACGCGTTCCCGTAGAGGGAACAGTAGGCGTCGGTCGACCTAGGGTTTCCGGTAGGAACCAAACAGTCCAGAGACTGTCAAATATTTCAATACTTATATCATGTTTTGTGCTAACTTTGTCTTGCAGGATATTTTGGGATTAACATATCTTGCAGGACCAAAGTGAAAAAAAAGACCCGAGGCGCCTCCATGGAGCTTGAGGCGCCTCGAGTGCAAAGGCCAGCGCAGCAGACTGGAGGCGCCTTGAATGGAGTTCAAGGCGCCTTGGACCGGAGGTTGAATGCGCCTTAGATAGGCTGAAGGTGCCTTGAACCAGATAGAGTTCGACCAGGTCCGTGCTGATCCACGCGGGTGACTCGGCTCGTTCAAGGCGCCTTGGTGAACAGTATAAGGCGCCTTGAACCCCCTTTATAAGGGGTCTCGACCAGCAGCTTCAGAATACAACTTCCAAGCTTCTATTCTGCTGTGTTATGCTCAAGTGCTGCTTCCGAAGTGCTGTTGCAACATTCCGACGACCCGGAGCTCAGATTTCTTTTCTACTACTGTTGTCGGTATAATTTTAATTACAGTTACATTCTGTAATTAATCTGTAATATTCATACGAAATTATAGTTGTTGCCCACGTAAAGCGATCAAGGATCGCGGGCCTTCGAGTAGGAGTCGACCTAGGCTCCGAACGAAGTAAACAACTGTGTTCTCGTGTTTGTTTCCTTTATTCTGCTGCTTTAATTACTCTACGAACGTTTTACGATTCCGATAATCGAACAAATAGCCACGAGCGCTATTCACCCCCCCCTCTAGCGCGTCTCGATCCAACAATTTGATCTCATTGATTCCAGAAATCACTTACAACACTTTTGAGTCTTGTAAGATTGCTGATACTTTGAGGAACTAGTCCAATCAAATTATTGCGGTCTAGCCGTCTAATAAAAGCGCAAGAAAGGTATAAACAAACAGTTGATGAAAAGGAAATTAATAGCAAGCACTCACAAAACTTCGAGTTTTTGAAGAAGTCCAATTGATTCTGGAATAACCCTAGAAAGGTTATTGTTGTCAAGCAGTCTGAATGCAAACAACAAGTTAGTATGCAGAGAGCCTATTACAAGGAAGCTTCAGGTGGCAATAGAGCTGATATATCTTACATATGTTTAACATTCATGCTAGAGCTGAAAAGGGTCAATGGAATTGGACCTGAGAGATGATTCTTGTTCAAGTGTCTGATAAGAACATATTTCATCATCGTTAATTCTTCACCGCGTAAGTTTTTTATTTGATCATGCATGGAAAACTGAGGTGATTGTTTGCCAGGTCTAGCCATACGAGGTCGGCGAGCCTACCCAGGGATGCAGGTATTCTACCAGTAAAATGGTGTGCATTTAATGATCTGTGACACATGTTTGAATCATTAGACTCTTGTTCCTCAGCTAGCAAAAATAGTAAGACAGTGAAATTACATCCTTACAAGGTCTGGAGCTGGGATAGATTGCCTAGTTCAACAGGAATAGTACCACTGAACTTGCAACCAATCAGTATCCTGAGAAGCAGTAAAAAATGTTGATCAAGCCATAGTTTGATTTTTTTTTTCTGTTATGAGAAAAAGCGTTATAGTAAATATGGGTAAAAATAGATAACAAAAGTAACATCATGAGCTGATGATAAAGCAACTTACCATCCTCACTAGCAGTGGCATTGCCTAGATCACCAGCATGTCGGTTTTCATCTTCAGGAGCACCATGTTCCTTTCCATCAGGATTAAAATGAGGCCCTGCAGTATACAAGAGCATGAGTACATAATCAGTAATTTAATCCTTTCAATCAGAAACTTGCAACTCAGTAGATCGCCATGAAGGAAAAGGTAAATAATTTTACCAGTTGACATGCATCCATTGGTGGTGTCTCCAAGAGCATGCACATGGAAGCCATAAAGCCCAGGCTTGAGGCCAGTGATGGATCCGATGACGGTGGTTGGACCTATCACAGAGATTTACATACCAAAATCAGATCGGATCACAAATTCATAGAAAAATCAAAATGGTTGAAGTTGAAACCCTAGATCTGAAAGGAATTTAGCATTCCACAAGTAGTATTTCAAGAGATTTCTCACCATCTCCTTCCTGAACGAAGTAAATTGTGCCCTTAACACCCTCACTATTACCCAAGACAGCAACAACCTTCACCATTTCCTTAGGTGTTCTACACAACAGACATCAAACACACGGTTAAAGACATCATTAAATGTCTCAAAATAAGTAGCATCGCCACTAGATGAGAAATAATCGATTTTGTCTTCCAGATACAAAAAGAAAAGCAACTCAACAATCGCCAGACTAAACGCTAAACAAATACCATCAAACTCGAGACGAATTCAGCTCTCGCTCCATCATAGACAGAGAACCCATCAAATCTCAGTAGAAAACTCCACTTTTTCTTCACCAAATCAAATCAAAGCAGCCGCATAAGTTAAAATTGAGAGAAAAAAAGCGATAAAACCTAAGGATCGAAAACAAAACAACAATACGATGGAAGATAAATTTCAGATCGGAAAGTATACCTTTGATAAATGGATTAAACTATAGGGGAAAAAGAAATGAGATTTACCAGATGATCAAGCACCAAAACAACAACGGGGCAGAAATAAGAGATTCAGATTAAAGAAAAGAAAAACAAATATAAAGATAGAATTATGAGAAAGGTGGTGAGGTTGGAAGGAAGAATAAAAAAGAAACACTGAAAAAGAGAAAGAGGTAGAAGAAGAGGTCAAAGGTGTGACCTTATTGAACCAGATCCCGTTGGTGGACTGGATTGCATGGTGGAGGTCGGAAAACGGTGAGGCAGAGGCAAGCTCCTTGGCGAAACGCTTGCTACCGCAGCACCATAGCACATCCTCCTCCATCCACGAAAAAGATGCCATCTTTCGTAGATCTAGGAAGGGGAAGAGGGAGATGAGGCGAGGAGGAAAGTGGTGGTGGCGTCGCGACGGTATACGGTGGACGGCGCGATATAGGTTTAGGTTTGGAGGGAAGAGTGAAGTGTTGCAAATTTCGGCTAAGTATTGGTGGGAAAATTAGATTATTTTATTTTATCATAGACACCGGGTTTTAAAAACTGCTGTTAAAATCGGTGTCGATTAATGAAAAAAAGGCGCTCATAGACATCGGCTTAAAAAATCGATGTCTATGAGTGAAAATCTGCACTTACAGACACCGATTTTTAGAAAAACCGGTGTAAAATACTCAAAGACATCGGTTTTTGCTTAAAACCGCTGTTGTTCCACCGATGTCTATGAGGGTTTTTCTTGTAGTGACGCCTTACCACGGGTGGCTATGGCCATAACCTGTGGCGAATATCCAATCCAGCCACTATAAAAGGCAATCTATTCATCAAATCTAGGGATCTAGATTTGGAGTCTCCCATGGGCACCAAGGTGGTGAAGAAGACTTTGAAGCCGTTCTGAGGTCATCCATGCATGAAGGAGATATTGGGATCGGAGCATCTAGGAGGAGGAATTATTCAGGTAATCTAAGCATTTTCTTCCTCTTCTCTATTTTCTCTGATTTCAAAATTGTTTGATTGCTATTGTTAATCATGTTTGTGTTGGTGTAATCGACTCCAGGGGTTTTATGTTTGGTTGACAATATGTATAATGGAGTCTAGTCAGGTTAAGGTTGACCGGATGACTAGCAAGAAGAGAGTGAGAAGTCTAGCGAGTAACTAGCCCTAACTATGGTTAGGCAAGGAAAGTCCTAGTCACGACTAGGCAAGGAAAATCTCAATAGATTGTAGAAACCAGGTAGGAAGATTCTATAGGTCTGGAGGATTCGATATCAAATCCCTGGCGGGCCAATCCGATGCTCAGTCCCGGTGAATGAAGGCAGGTGATAAAATCCTAAGGGGAGATAACCCTAGGTCCTGGTGAGTGAAGTCAGGTGGTGAAAACCCTAGGGAAAGGTAACCCTAGGTCTTGGTGAGTGAAGCTAGGTGGAGAAAATCCTAGGGGGAGGTAGCCTTAGGTAACAAGAAGTCTTGGAGGAGTAAAATTCAAGTAAGGTTGCTTGAAAAGTTTCATGTTGACAATACGCAATCGACTGGACCATCGGATCTTGGTAAATCTAAGTTTAGTTTTACCATAGTAATTTTCATTACTATTTTTGCTGTTGGCTAATTTAATATTGTCGGAAAAGACTTAGCAGATTATATGATCAAACATTGAACAAAGAAAGTCCAAAAAGGTCTAAAGAACTAAATGTTTGGCAGGTAAGTTGAGGTAAAAACTAGAGTGGAGCAATGGAGAGGTCGTGTCCCGGGAAGGGACAAACCCTAGGTCACTAATCCAACTGAAGAAATCAGGAGGTTTCCAAGTTGAGATCAAGATAAGTCTTACTATCTTCTCTTACTCATGCATCATTATACTACTGTGCTAACTTTGTGTTATAAGGATATTATTTTTATACCGTCGAACTAACTCTATTTTGCAGAAGTTGAAGGGATCAGTTGATTGAATAGGAGGTTTAGTTGACCGAACCAATCTAATGTGGTAGAGTTCAGATCACGTAGAGCAGACTTGGAAGTTAGGCAGATCAGTCGATTGAACCAAGGAATTGGTCGACCAAACCTAATTTGGTAACATAGTGGCAGATTCAAATCTCGACAAAGAAGGAAAATAAGCGGATCAGTCGACCAATCAAGGTTATCGGTCGACCAAACATTTAATGGCATTAATGACATGAAGATCAGATCTCGATGAAGAAGGAATGATGATTGATTAGTCGACTGAACTGATCAGTCGACCGAACGTCTTTTCAGCCGACTGAATGAAGCTTATAAAAAGACCTTGAGATCTAAGCCGATACAACAACTTTTTATGCAACCTTCTGATCTACTACTCTTCTGTTTGTGTTGCTACTACGCTTCATTTTCGTGTGCAAGCTGCTACGACTCTTCTTCGATAATCTACGCTTCAACTCTTCATCTTTGTTGGTATATTTCATGCTTGCATTATTTCTGTATGATAGTAGTTTGTTACTATCCTATACATCATTTGTACAAGTTTCTTCTTCTCTGAATTTTTGGAAAGAAGACTACTAGTGAATTATCCAATGGTACAATGAAGCATCGTAGGTCTTAGAGTAGGAGTCAATATATGCTCTGAACCAAGTAACCACTTGAGTCATCGATATTACTTTTGCTTTTATATTTCGTTGCTACTTTGATATTTGTTTTATGAATTGATACGAAAAGAAAAGACTTTTAATGAGTGATATTCATCCCCCTTCTATCACGATTTTGATCCTTCAGTTTGCTAGTTGTAACCCCTTGGTTATGGGGTATTTTGCTGGATTCTAGGGTTAGGTAGTAGTTTCCATGTGATGTAAACACTTAACTTTGATCTATGCATATTTTCTATCTTGTTTCTATGATATGTTGGATTGTGGTCCGGATCTACTATTTTAACATGATCTCGATGCTAAAAGCATGAGATTTGTATCCCATGAGGATTTTGAGGATGAACCAAAAGGAGAACTCGATCTTCCAACTCGTGGGCAACCAAGACACGGAGAGTCGGATATAAAAGTATAACCTAACTTACCGTGAGGAACCCTAGGCCGTCATAGAACTTAATGGATCATATATAATATGTTCAATGGTTAGGTTTGGTAAGCCATTGTAGAAACAAAAGTTCACATCCGATACCATAGGATTATCTACCTACACGAGCTAATATAGAGGACAAGAATTAAGACATATATCGAGTGTTTGCTGGCATGGAAATGAAATCAAAACCCTAAGATAATTTTCTTTGATTATCTTCCCTTTGTCAATTTACTTTAACCATATTCTAGCTACTTTTGAGATCTCCTCGAATTCCCTCACTCTCTCTGACCCTCTCATTTCTCTTCGACATTTAGATTTTGATTTGTAATCATGACAACCAACTCTTTGATTAGGTCTAGACTGTTAAGTTTGATTGGTAAGTTAGTAATCCATCCCTAGTCCTTGTGGATTCGATCTTATTATTACTTGATGACACTTTTGTGCACTTACAAATTTACTACCATATCAAGTTTTTGGTACCATTACTGGGGATTGACATGGATTGATATTGGCTGAATATAAGATTGACTGGATTAGACTGTTACTTTTCTTTTGTTTTTCTTGTTATTTGCTGTCATTTAGTTTTAAATTGCCATTTATTGTTGATTGCAACTTTTCTTTTTAGGAGTTTGGAACGTGATTAAGTGGAAAACATGAGGATAGCTAATGTCGTTATACCCCTAAAGAATCTCTCAACACCCATATCCCAGAGTTTGAGATCTTGTATTGTCAAACCCTTGATCAAGGCTAGTGATTTTTAATTAAAACCATGATTGATCCTTATCATCCAACAATAACAATTTGGAGGCACACTTCTAGAGGACCCATATCAGCACCTGGATTGGTATCTGACTTGTTGTAATATAGTTAAGCGAGATGACATTCCTGAAGATGCAATAAGATTAATGAGATTCAATTTTTCTATAACTAGTAAGGCAAGTGATTGGTTCTATTTACTTCCTTCAAGAAGCATTGATAACCATGATATTGCTACAATATTTTGATTCATAAATGCATGCTTTTATGATCTTTTCATAGGTTAAACTCATATTTATATCACATTTCATGAATTACATTCATTCTTGGACTTAATTATAAACTATCTCATTATTGCAATATTTGATGCTAATATTCGAATGTAATCTTTGTAGGCATTAAAAGGCAAGGACTTGAGATTAATCAACCTAGATTGAGCTCAAATCTAAGCTTAAATGAGAAGATCAAGTTTTAGAGCCATCTGGACCGTTCATTTAAGATCAGGAGTGATCTGAACCATACATCAAAGATCTACACCATCCAAGCCAAGGGGAAGTAGATCATAGCTATCGATCAAGATATGAAGTCTTGGATTAAGATTGGAACTAATTTCCACCATTGGATCATATCCATGTTGATTAGAGCCGCTGATCTAGATCTGATGAGATTTAAAAAGGGAATGAGAAGCTATAGTTGGGGGCTTCATCAAATTCTCTACAGTAATCATGTTAAAACAGAGGAGGTGGGAGCGATCCTGCTTCGGCGATCCCGATCTACCTTCCACCGCCGACAACTAATGGAGGTCAAGGGCACTTCCTTTGCTCCGGTCATCATCCATCTTCAAATCGGTGATGCCACTTCAACCATCTGATCTTTAGCTTGGTCACAACTTTGGGCAAGGAAGAATAAGTAGAGAGGAAGAGAGAGTGGTGGATTCAATTCGTTCTCTTCATCTTCTAGCTAGTGATCATCCTTTGTTGAAGCTTCGATCATGTCTAGGATTTGAGAGTGCTTCTTGTTGTGCAATCTTTGTTCTGATACTACTAATTAATCCTGTTAGATCAGAGCTCATCTAATCAATCTTCGTTATTCTGTGAGATCTAGATTACTTTGCTAGGATTTGTGAGTGCTTGGGGGTATTCCCAGCTCACTTGAGTCCATTTCTTCTCTTTGTTTCATTCTGAATTATGCTTTCTTCCATTTCCAATTAAGTTTTAAGATCTGTATCCATTTAATTTTGTAGATCTACATTGTTTGAGGTAGCTGAATTCTTAGATTTGTTTCTTCCTTTTGTTTTTACTGAGTGCTTATTGAATCTCTGAGTGGAGATCTAAATTTAAGCATGCGTTGGTTCATGAGCTATTTCTAATTACTGTGCAATTGGTTCTCTCTTTTCTATTCTTGGCATTAAGTGGATCTAAATCTATTTTTCTTCTATTAGTTCATGTTCTATTTAGTTCTGTTCCTCTCCATGGATTTGAGTAGATCTCCTTCCATGTGTCGAATGGTTGGTTGATCCCTCATGCATCTAATCTTTGTAATTTGGATTGTTCTAGCTTGGTTTTTATTAGTCTCCATTCTGTTAATTCTAGTTGCTTCTCTTTTATATAGTGATTAGGTCAATTTAGGTTCCATTACTTGTATTGTCTTCCATTCATTAGGTTTAGTTTGATTCTTGCATTCTTTGTTCTGATTCTATTGATTGATCTCGCCGGATCAAAGCTCATCTAATCAATCTTCATTATTATGTGTGATCTAGATTACTTTGCTAGGATTTGTGAGTGCTTAGGGGTATTCCCAACTCACTTGAGTCCATTTATCCTCTTCATTTCATTTCTGAATTATGTTTTTTTTTTCCCGTTTCCAGTTTAGTAGCCATTTAATTTTGTAGATCTATATTGTTTGAGTTAGCTGAATTCTTAGATCTGTTTCTTCCATTTAAGCTTGCATTGGTTCATGAGCTATTTTCGATTAATGTGCAATTGGTTCTCTGTTTACTGTTCTTGGCATTAAGTGGATCTGAATTTGTTTTGCTTCTATTAGTTCTTGTTCTATTTAGTTTTGTTCCTCTCTATGGATTTGAGTAGATATCCTTCCATTTAAAAAATGGTTGGTTGATCCCTCATGCATCTAATCTTTATAATTTGGATTGTTTTAGCTTTGTTCTTATTAGTTTCCATTCTGTTAATGTTGGTTTCTTCTCTGTAATGCAGTGATTAGGTCAGTTTAGATTCCATTACTTGTATTGTCTTCCATTCATTAGGTTTAGTTTCATCCTTGAATTGTCTTCATTTATTAGATTTAGTACTAAAAATCCAAAACCTCAATTCTAATAACTTGTTCCTAGGTCCATTAAATATCGTTTACATTCATTGAGAAAGACGATATGGGCCATTCCCTATGCTTCATTAGCTTAGAGGGGTTCCGTGATTATTTGATACCAATTCACGATAAATTATGGTTTATCAAATTTGGCACCATTGTCGGGGGGTGTTAAAGGTGTTTGATAACCTTAGGATTGATGTTATCTTTTTATATAAAAATTAAAAAATTGTTGTCAAATGTTTTATTGTTCATACATCCATATGTTTGTTCTTATATGTTCCTGTATCTTTTGATCTTATCTGCTAGTGTTTCAGTGTAAGAGTAGGAAATTTCTTTGACCATGGATCCATATTATCAGTACTATCAACCTTAGACTCGATTTTATCAGCTTGAACATCAGTACTACCCATCTATGGAGCAGCAAAATAAGTATGAGTCATTTCCTAATACCTATAATTCTAATGGGGTGGATCATTGACATTTTAGGTACGAGATTGCACATAGTCAATTTATTGAGTCATATCTAGTATATCAAAGCCCACAGAGAGTTTAGAATGATTATATAGCTATGCGGAAGAGGATTCATAGTATTCAACAATTCAAGGAGGAGACATTGCATGAATATTGGAAGAGATTCAAGGAACTATGCTCCAGTTGTCCTCAACATCAGATCAGTGATCAGTTACTTGTTCTATATTTTTATGATGGATTATTGCCGATTGATTTGTACATGGTGGATAAAGCTAGTGGAGGGGCTTTGATTGACAAGACTCCTTATGAAGGTATGAACCTTTTGGAAAACATGGCTGTCAACCCTAAACAATTTAGAAATGGACAATCGGTTATCATAAGTGCTGATGAGACCATTCCTATGGATGTCGAGGTGCTTGAGAAGAGGGATTGTAGTATTTTTGACAAACTTGATGTCATTCCCATTACTCCACAGGACTCCTCTAGTATTTCTTATTGTGATACTGTAGTTGTAAGGATTTCTGACTCTATTGATATTGTTGTTGTAGATTTTGTTGATGATACAAGTACTGATGGTGATGATGAGGAGAGTGTAGGGGATTGCATAGTGGAAGCAATACTCCAAGAATCACCTTTTCTAGTTTCACAATCACTGGAACCAGATGTTGATGATGAGAGTGTAGGGACTTGTGCTCTGGAAGTAGAGCCCCAAGAATCACTTCCCTTAGATACACCACTTGAGCTAGAGCCATAACCCCAAGAGGAGGTCACAGTCACCATTTTAGAACCTCCAGGTACCTTTCAACATGACAAGGTTAGTGTTTCTTGTAATTCTTCAGAAAATTTTATAGATGTACCATTAATTGACTTTATTGGATGCGATGCATTTTTTTAGCCATGTTGTATAAAAACTAATATTTTTCCATGCTTGTGAGAGGTGCTGTCTTTCATTGATTTTGTAGGAGATTATAAGTTTTCGGAGTGGATGCTTAAATTGAACCATCTTCAACCTCCAGGGCAAATTTTTGAGCATCATATGGTGGGAGAGGTTTTAACTTCAATGAATAGCATTCCACTTCCTAAGTGGATGATACTTCTTAACCAACTCCAACCACCAGAAAGGACCACTCCATTACTAGCTTTGATTATGCTTCTAAAGCTCCTACAGCCGCCTGGAATAAAGGTGAGTTTGTTCTTTGCTTTTCTTTTTACCTTATACTTTTCTTTAGTTTCATACTTTATATTTGCATTTTGCTTCCAAACTTTGCATTTTTTTAGTCTACATAGCATTTCATTTTGAATAAAATTCTCCATGTATTTTCTAGTAATATTTTATGAATGGTAAAAGGTTTTTTTAAGTTTGACCATCAAGTTCTAGGTCACTTTACATGATTGAATGCTTTACTTGCGTGCTATTGGTTAGTGTGGTGATGAATTCTATTTTGATTAATTGAGTTTGATTACCAAAATTACCTAGAGAGGACTACCTAAAACCTATACTCTATTGTTCTTTTTATGTGATGTGAACTCATGAAAATTGAACTCTAGAACTTTCTTTTCTTCTTTTTGAAATCATAATATAATTGGCATGCATGAATATGATGAAGGATATCTTTTTCCCCATCCTTTGAATTCTTTTCCTTCCAAATTCTTATTGAATAACTCACTCAATAAAAATTTGTCTTTTGTCACCTTTGCTATCATTCTATTGAGAGTTTAGTTAATTTTCTTGATGAGTTGGATTATTCGAGATGGATAAAATTTTAAGTGTGGGGAGGATTTTCATAAAATCAAAGATCTTGAAGATTTTGGATGGCTTCATGAGGGTTGATCTTTGATTTTTTAGCATGATATGGAAGTGACAAGAGTTCTTCATTTGTATGATTTACTGAAACTGCTAGAACATTATCAAGTGCTAAAATTGCTAAGTTAAAAATTTCAGATTTCAAATGGAGTATGTTCTTGTAGGAATTGAAGTTGTGTAAATTCATTATGGAAGCTGGAAATTGAACTTGTTACTTGCTAGAAATTGAATTTTGTAGAATGACACCTACTTTGTGCCAACAACAACAACATTTTAGAGATAGATTCCTTTATTACTTATGTGGATTTGCATGGCTATGAGTTTAGAAAATTCAATTTCTATGAATAAAAGAAAGGGAACCAAATTGAAAAGAACTAAAAAGATGTTTCAATTTGAAAGATTGATTCAACACAATGGTTTATTGGAACCTATAGGAGATGTAGAGAGGTCTTTACATTGCCTGAAATTGAATTACAAGATTCTTGCTGGTGAAAGGTGCTGAAGTGTGCAGTAGTGGAACTTTGCAGTAGCAAGGAGCATGGAAATTGTGTATCACTATCAATTAAAACTTGAATAAACTCAAATCCTGAATTATGAAAACTGTAAATGAATCAAGTTGCTGGAGTTGGAATTCAGGAGATGCAACCAATTGTCATTGCAATCTTTAATGACAATAACTTTAAGAGGAGCTCCTACACCTCAACTATCCAATGCAAAGACACCAAAAGGAGACAGAGTGCAAAAAGTTAGAATTTAGAAAGTGAAATCAGAAATTGAGGTTTGCAATTAAGGTACCAACTATTACATGTGTGTGCCAAGTTCCTATGAAGTTTTCTAATCAGTGAAGAGTTCAAGTGGTTTTCTTTCTCTTTCATTGTAAATTGATTTTCCCTCTCTTTCCAAAACTATCATGATTTAAAGCATGTAATATCGGTGGATACAATTCTAGAAACTAACTAACTCCTGGTTATAATTTTTTGTATGGTATAAACTCTGGAAAAAAACTCAGAAGTTGTTATTCACTAATGCTGATGGGAAATGGAGAAGGTTACTAGCCTCTATATCAGTCCGAGTATTTTTCCCATTTGACATACAAATCAGGAAATTAGAGGATTGGGAAATGTGGGTATGTTGAGCACGACCAGTGTGAATTCTGCAATTCAAAGAGCTTGACAGGATATTATAGTTGCTAAAATTTCAATGGAACAATTTCATAGGCCTTAGAATTCTGATACAAGAAGTGTAGTTCCTTGATATTGGAATAGGAAGAAACAACAACTTGATACTCGCTGCATGAGGCTTAGAATTCTTAAACTATGTCAACATAGAAAGGAAAAAAACTGTCAAGTTCAAAAATTTGAATTCTGAAATCAAATTTCTAAACCTATGGCAATTAAGGAATTTGGTTTTGTTTATTTGTTTCAGCAGGTTGGAGGTTTGTTCAAATCTGGTTGTTTCTTTATTTGTGTTCTTGAACTGCCCACTAAAACTGAAAAAGCCTTATTCTTGAACTGATACAACCATCTAGAAAAACTAGAAACCATTGTGTTTTCTTTTCAGTGTTCCAACAGAGATTGGGTTATTTCAGATGCTTGTTTTTCAGATAATGTCTATTTTGTGCAAATTCTTCATGCTAATTTTGACAAGAAACAACATGAAACTATTCTCCTATCCTTATAGTGTTGAATGAAACCTTTCATTAATTCCAACTCTTCATAAACACAGCTGGAATATGATCTTAGAAGCTACAGTTGAATCAAATGGTATTCGCAATTATAATGTAGGAGCAAATTTAGAAGAGATGAGTTCAGTTGAATGTTAACAAAGTGTGAAATTGACATAACTTTGTATAATTTGCAGAAACATTCTAGCATTTAGTTGGTAGTTGATGTAGCTGATGATGAGGAAGTTTGAGTGCTTCACATTAGTGATAAGAGCAAAATTTGAAGGAAACCTAAAGTGATACATTAGTTTGAGCTGAATTTTTCATGCCTTCAATAGAATTATATTGAATTTAATTTCTGGAACTGGAGTATGGAAAAGAAAAGGGGGGAAAAATTTAGAGATGAGTTAAAATTCCTAGACAGTTTTAGAACTTGATCTTTATCTTAGACGTACAACATTTTAAGTGTGGGCGAGGGAGATTTCAAAGCAACATTGAGAGTGAAGTGTGAGTATAGAGTTGTTGAAAAAAAAAATTAGTTCTATTGTGACACATAAAGAGTATCAAGATTTTTAGATAGCTATCCAATTGAAGAAGAGTTTGTCTTAATATTTTGTTACTCATTGACAAATATTATTCGTCTATTTTCACATTAGTTGGTAAACTCATTAAGTTTATTCTTTCAATACTCTCAATTCTTCATTGATTCTTTTCCTTTTGCCTATTACATTCATTTCACTTAGTTTTTCTTGATTCCATTGCAATTTTCAATAAATCCTTTTGATTCATGTGTACTATATTTTATGGTGGTGGAGAAGTAGAAAATGAGCAAGTTTGTCAAGTGTTGTGAGTGACATTGAGTGAGCTCTACTTATACATGTTTGAGTGTGAGAGTTAGAATAGGTGAATACTCTGTGAGATTTCATTTTGCTTAATTTTTCAATTGGATTGAAACCACCATACCTATTGATTATTATTTGGATTAAATTCATGCTTATTTTTGATCTTTAGATGGTTTCAGTTAAATTTCTTTTATTATCTTCTAGGTATTGCTAGAAAAATGTAGGGAGATGATTTCTAGTTTGTTTTCTTCAATTTAGTTTACTTGTTTGGGATGAACAAGAATAAGTGTGGGGGATTTGATAATCATGATATTTCTACAATATTTTGATTCATAAATGTATGCTTCTATGATCTTCTCATAGGTTAGACTCATATTTACATCACATTTTATGAATTACATTCATTCTTAGACTTAATTATAAATTATCTCATTATTGCAATATTTGATACTAATATTCGAATATGATATTTGTAAGCATCAAAGGGCAAGGACTTGAGGTTGATTAACCTAGATTGATCTCAAATCTGAGCTTAAATGAGAAGATCAACCTTTGGAGCCATCTAGACCATTCATTCAAGATCTAGAATGAACTGAGCCATACATCAAAGATCTACACCATCCAAGCCAAGGGGAAGTAGATCATGGCCATCAATCAAGATCTGAAGTCCTGGATTAAGATTTGAATTGATTTCCACCATTCGATCATATCTGAGTTGATTAGAGCCATTGATCTAGATCTGATAAGATTTAAAAAGGGAATGAGAAGCTATAGTTGGGGGCTTCATCAAATTCTCTATAGTAATCATGTCAAAATAGAGGAGGTGGGCACGATCCTACTTCGGCAATCCCGATCCACCTTCTATCGTCGACAACCAAATAGAGGTCAAGGGCACTTTCCTTGCTCCGATCATCATCCATCTTCAGGTCAGTGCCACCACTTCAACCATCTAATCTCTAGCTTGGTCATGAGTTTGGGCAAGGAAGAAGAAGCAGAGAGGAAGAGAGAGCGGTGGATTTAATTTGTTCTCTTTGTCTTCTAGCTGGCGATCATCCTCCGTCTAAGCTCTGATCATGTCCAGGATTTAAGAGTGCTTCCTGCTATGCATTCTTTGTTCTGATACTATTGATTGATCCCGCTGAATCAGAGCTCATCTGATCAATCTTCATTATTTTGTGAGATCTAGATTACTTTGCTAGGATCCGTGAATGGTTGGGGGTATTCCCAGCTCACTTGAGTCCATTTCTTCTCTCTGTTTCATTTTTGAATTCTATTTTGTTCCATTTCCAGTTTAGTTTTAAGATTTGTTCATTTAATTTTATAGATCTATATTGTTTGAGTTAGTTGAATTCTTAGATCTATTTCTTCCTTTCATTTTTACTGAGTGCTTATTGAATCTCTGAGTGGATTTCTGAATTGGAGTTTGTGTTATTTCATGAGTTATTTCCGATTACTGTACAATTGGTTCTCTGTTTAATGTTCTTGGCATTAAGTGGATATGAATTTATTTTCCTTCTATTAGTTATTGTTCTATTTAGTTCTATTCCTCTCCATGGATTTGAGTAGATCTCCTTCCATGTGAAAAATGGTTGGTTGATCCCTCATGCATCTAATCTTTGTAATTTGGATTGTTTTAGCTTTGTTCTTATTAGTCTCCATTCTGTTAATTCTGGTTTCTTCTCTTTAATGCAGTGATTAGGTCAGTTTAGGTTCCATTACTTGTATTGTCTTCCATTTATTTCGTTGAGTTTCATTCTTGCATTGTCTTCATTTGTTAGATTTAGTACTAAAAATCCAAAACCCGAATTCTAATAACTTGTTCCTAGGTCCATTAAATACCGTTTACATTCCTTGAGAGAGATGATTCGATCCATTCCCTATGCTTCATTAACTTAGAGGGGTTCGGTGATTATTTGATACCAATTCATGATAAATTGTGGTTTATCAAGGATCTTCACTTGGAAGCAGATGGAGTAGTGCTTTCTTGGTAAATACTTTCCCCCAGCCAAGACAACAAGAAGGAGAAGTCAAATCACTAAATTTCAACAAGCAGAAGCGGAGTCATTGGTTACAGCCTAGGAAAGACTAAAGGGATTTCTACTACAATGCCCTCACCATGGTCTAGGGGAGAGGTTTATACTTCATCTATTTTATACAAGGATCTCTTCAGAAACTAGGGCTTTAGTGGATTTAGAGGTTGGGGGTTCCTTGATGAAAAAAGATGTCAGGAAACTTATTCACTTATAGAAGAAATGACATCGAACACATGTATGTGGGGAGGGAGTGGAAATGCAAGAGAAAGTTGTATTCATGAAGGTGAAAGAAATGTAGGTCAACAGACTATAATTATCAAGGGTATGAATCAGGGCATCAACCAAGCAAGACACCTACTTGATTCTTTTAACCACCACCGGCCCCCATACGGAATGGCATTGAGCAAGGTAGATTGCAAAAAGGATGAAGCTTCTGAATTAAAAAGGGAATTTCAGATAGAGGCAACTTCATAACATGAAAATCCGTTATTGCCAGATTATGCAAGATTTCTTAAAGATGCACTGACACCAAAAGGGAAACTGGAAGGATGGAGTGTAGTACCAATGTCTAGGGAAGGAAGCGCTCTTATATGGGATAGGAGTCCCCTCAAGTTGCAGGATCTTGGGAACTTTTTCATACCATACATTATTTGGGGCATTTCATCGAAAGAACTGTTTGTGACTTGGGATCTAGAGTGAACATCATGCCATATGCATTATTCAGAAGGATAGTACTGGAAGAATTAAAACCTGCAGATGTATCCTTATAGTTAGTGTATTATTCAATTTGGCGTCCTTTGGGGAGGATAAAGGATGTGCTCATTGAGATTGAAGGGTACACAATATCAACAAATTTCATGGTCTTGGACATGAAAGAAGACTCACAGAATCCACTTTTATTAGCAAGGTCATTTCTAGCTACCTTCAATGCAGTGATCGATATTAAAAACAATCAACTCTCATTAATAATAAGTGGAGAAAAGTTAGAATTTGACTTATCAAAGGCTATCCAATAACCTTCTGAAATCAACACATGTTGTAGGGTGGACGTGTTACTGAAGTTGTTTAGAAAAAGTTACAAAATGAGCTATATGGGGAGGATGAAGGTCTCAACTTACAACAGGAAGTGGATAAAAATCCAAACCTATTCAAGGTGGAAAAGGACTACTGTAACTCTAAATCCGTAAAAGATCATAGAGAAAAGGTGAAAGCTGCTCATGTTGAGTTAAAGCCGCTTCCTTTGAGCCTCAGATACGAATTTATAGGACCAAGTTTTACTTACCCCATGATTGTGAATACCTTTTTGACCAAGTCTGAAATTGAAAGACAACTGGAGGAGCTTAGATGACATAGAAGGGTCTTGGGATATACGATTGAAGATATAAAAGGGATAAACCCATCTTATTGTATGCACAAGATTCTATTTGAGAATAACTACAAATCTTCAGTAGAACACTAGAGACGATTGAACTTAAATATGAAAGAAGTGGTTCAGAAAGAGGTGCTAAAGTTATTGGTTGAAGGGGTGATTTACCCAATTTCAGATAGTGAATGAGTGAGTCCGGTGCATGTAGTTCCAAAAGAAAAGGTATGATGATGGTTAAAAACAAGAATGATGAGGTAATTCTAACTAGGATGATTAAAGGATGGCATATGTGTATTAATTATAGGAAGCTGAACAAAGAGAGAAGAAAAGATCATTACCCCTTGCCATTTATTGATCAAATGCTGGAGCGATTGGTTAAGCACTCTCATTTCTATTTTTGGATGGATATTCAGGATTCTATCAGATCCCAATCCACCTAAGTGACCAAGATAAGAGTATGTTTACGTGCCCATATGGGACCTCTATATACAAAAGGATGTCTTTTGGCTTGTGTAATGCCCCTGTCACTTTTGCTGCATGATGACTATTTTCTTAGATCTAGTAGAGGAAATAATGGAAGTCTTTATGAAAAATTTTTCCGTGTATAAGACTAATTTTGTTTCCTATTTATAAAATCTTTCCAAGGTATTGTAGAGGTATGAAGACATTAATTGGTTTTAGATTGGGAGAAATGTCACTTTAAGGTTAGAGAAGGAATAGTTTTGGGACACCGGATTTCTAAGAGGGGCATTGAAGTTGATGAGGCCAAGGTTGAAGTAATAGAGAGATTACCTCCCCTAGTGAATGTGAAAGAGGTTCGGAGTTTCCTTGGGCATGCTATATTTTATCAACATTTCATAAAGATTTCTCTAAGATTTTGAAGTCGTTGACAAATCTACTCCAAAAAAATATTGAATTTAATTTTGGTTCAAAATGTTTGGAGTCTTTCTACAAAATAAAGAGAACATTGATGACAGCTCTGGTGATGCAAGCCTTTGTTTTGCCGTTTGAGGTTATGTGTGATGCGAGTGATTATACAGTTGAACGGTGTTGGGACAAAGAAAGACAAAAAGTTGAATGTCATACACTATGCCAGTAAAATGCTCGATGATGGACAAGTTAATTATGCAACAACTGAGTAAGAATTGCTAGTAGTGGTATTTGCTTTTAATAAATTTAGATTATACCTAGTGGGGTTAAAAGTCATAGTCTACACTCTACACTGACCAGGCTACAATTCAATACCTTCTGAACAAGAAAGATGCAAAACCTTGGCTCATACGATAGATATTATTGCTCTAGGAGTTAGACCTGGAAATCAAAGATAAGAAAGGGACGAAGAATCTTGATGTAGACCATCTCTCTCAATTGAATTAGGTTTGGAAAGAAAGGATAAATGACGAGATACCTATCAATGTCTCCTTCCCCAATGAGCAGTTTTTAGCCATGAGAAGTTCAGGATCTCCATGGTACGCAGACTTAGCAAACTTCCTAGCTTGCAGAATTTCACCACCAGGGTACACATTTCAACAAAGTAAGAAGTTCCAAGTGGATGAAAAATACTTTATTTCGGAAGAGCCATTCTTACATAGGAGGTGTGTGGATGGTATCTAGAAAAGGTGTGTTCCCGATGAGGAGATTCATGACATCTTATATCATTGTCATGCTTTAACTTATAGAGGGCATGCAGGAGCCGAGAAGACCGCAACAAAAGTTCTGCAGGCTAGTTTTTATTGGCCAAACATATTCAAGGATGCAAGAGCTTTTGTAACGACATGTGATAGATGTCAAAGGACCCGGAACATTACTAGTATACAAGAAATGCCACAAAATGCTATTTTAGAGGTGGATCTCTTTGATGTTTGGGGCGTAGACTTTATGGGATATTTTCCTATTGGTGTAATTTACACTAATGATCTAATTCAGGTTTTAATGAATGACAAATGGGTTAAAGTTAGAGTGTTTGTATTCTAATTACTTTACCAAGAGTGCAAGAGTTGATGGGCTAGAGGATTGAAACACCAGGTCGAAGTGTAGCTAGGTTGATAGCTAGCACGAAGACCAGATTGGTTGAAATCTGGTAGGAGGATGTCCAGCTAGGTTGATAGCTGACATGAAGTTCAAATCGATTGAGATTTGGCAAGAGGAAGTCCAGATTGGTTGAAATCTGGCAGGAAGTCCTGATGGGTCAAGGGACCTGAAGTCTACAGTTGGTAAGTAAAAGGTAAGCAATTAGAGAAGAGATCCAGTGAGGACGCATTCCCAGTTGAGGGAATAGTAGGCACCGGTCTAGCTTAGGTCCATTCGGAAAACCTAAATTGAGACCTTGATTAGATCTTGATTCGGAGAGACATGATCTAATTACTACTACTATCTTATTATATTGTGCTAACTTTATTTTGTAAGATAAACATATTTTTTATAGCATGGACTAACTTTTTTTTGCAGAAAAGAAGGGGTTGTAAAAAGAGTGTCTGGGCATTCGGAAGGGATCCAGGCACCTAGACTCTGGGCGCTTGGAGTTGGTCCAGGTGCTCGGACCAACTTTGCTGGGCGGGTGCCTGGCTAGGCACCTGAAGTTGGTCTAGGCACCTAGACCAGAAAAGTCATTCAGAAGCTGAGTTGGAGTGCGATGACTAGTCGAACCCACGTCAACGGTCTAGGTGCCCGGAGGGGGTCTGAGCGCCCGGAGGTGGATAGACTTGACGGATCAAGTTTTGACTAGATATTGCCATGTCAGCAATGCTTTAGGCACCTAGAATGGGTCTATATAAAGGCCTTCGATCAGTAGCTTTAGAACAATATCTGCTATGACTTTTATATTCCTACGTTTCTCCAAAAAGGCTTTGATGATACCGAAAGACTGCTTCGAAGTTCGAAGAACGAAGACTTCTTCAAATTTCCTTTCTGTTTATTAGTAACATTTACATTTTATTTCCTGTACTCAAATCTTTATAACTCATTTTTGAACTGATAGTGATTGTCCAATAAAAGCACTCAATGAGTGCAGGCCTTGGAATAGGAGTCGTTGAAGGCTCCAAACCAAGTAAAAAATTACTTGTGTTAACGTTTGAACTTTCGTATTTCTTTTTTGCTGCGTATTCTCGATTCTTTTTTTTTTAAAAAAAGTGATGATTGCTATTCACCCTCCCCCTCTAGCATCTTTTCGATCCAACATGTGGTATCAGAGATAAGTTAACACTAAATTAGTGTAATCACCAATCAAGAAAGGGGGTGACTTTTAAAATCTTCTTTTAATTTTTCATTTCAGTTTTGAGCTTTTCGAGATAGTCCAAATTATTACAATTACCTCTTGGGAAAAATCTTCTCATCTCTTTCTGCAATAACTTGAATTGGTGCAACACCAACCAGGTCTTTCTTTTCTCCTACACTACTTGCCTAAGACCAAGGCTTGACAATAATTTTAAGTTTTTTCTTTCAGAAATTAATGGCCCAAAACGAGGGATACATCACCGTTTGCCCCCTCTTCTTCAACGGGGACGACTTTCTATATTGGAAGAAGTGGATGGAGGTGTACTTGAAGATAGACTTTGACCAATGGTTCAGCATCCTGAAAGGATACAAGCCTCCGATCGACAACAACACTGGAATTCTGATGGACCTAGAAAACTGGAATCCGGAGATGAAAAAGAAGGCGCAAACCGACTTCAAGGCATTGAACATGATTTAGTGTGGACTCATGAAGGAGGAACTGAACCATATTGGCCCACACGAAAATGTAAAGGAACTTTGGGATAAACTCATCGAGTTGCATAAAGGAACAAACGAGGCAAAGGTAACTAAAAAGGATTCTTTTTTAAATAAATTACTTAACATCAAAATGTAGGAAGAAGAAAAGGTGACTTGGGATGAGGCGTTTTCCGAAGAATCGGACATTGAACATCATGAGCATCACAACTATCTCACGCTAATAGTATCCAAACCGGAATCAAAAAGTGAAGTAAATCAAGACGATGAGTCTGAAGACAAATCAAGCCACGAGTCCACACTCGTTTCTAAAGGATCGAACGAGGTATCGTCTATCTTAACTACTAAAATTTTTTAAATAATTACATGTCTTAAATAAAAAATTAATTAAATATGAAAAGCAAAATGACACACTACTTAAGGAAAATCAACACCTTAAAGAATAACTTAACTCCCAAACAAAAAACACTAACTCACCTCAAGTTAAAAGACTTGAGGAAGAAAACTCTAAATTAAAAACTAAAGTAACCAATCTAAAAGAATTGTTAGAAAAATTCACAACCAGATCCAAGTACCTAGATATGATACTTGGATCTCAACGAGCTGTATCTAATAAATTCGGACTCGGATACAAGTCCAGCACAACAAACAAAATGTTTATATCACTTATAAGCTAAAATAAGAAACAAACTAAAGCTTGAGTTCCAAAGGCTTATTTAACCAAGTAGGACTTAATCAATTCTATATACCTAAAACTGAAGTTCATTACCTAAAACCAAATTCAACTAAACCTACTAATTCAAACCCAAACCTAAAATGTAAAATGAAATCAAACTCAAATTGAAAAACTAAATTTAAATCAAATAACTACAAAATTAATTTAAATTCAAATTACAACCAAGTTTATTATAATAATTAAAATAATCGACATAAACTTAAAATTTAAACTCAAAATTCAATAATTCAAAGGAAGACACCAAATTAGTTGGCACCCCAAAAAATAATAGTTTACTCGACCGGGTAATTATGACTAGCTTAAATAGAGATAAAATTTTAACCCGACAAATATTGCTGGATAAGTTTTTGATATAGTAGGTTAGGAAAACTCTATCTATGCATATCTAGGAAGATATGACTTCGACCTGGTGCATTTAGCTTAGTGAAACTAATTGAAGCTATCTCTTACTAATCTTAGCTGGTTAGACCTAAGGTTTGTACTAAGGTCAGCAGACAGGACTATTGAGAAAATTTTAAAGGCATGGTTACTCTAATGATGTCCAGGTGACTCACCACAGCTTAGAAGTTTATCCAAAGAATGCCTATTTGTTGAACCCATGGCTAAACTTGAATCTAACATAAGTTAAACCAAACCTTGAAACTTTAACTTAACTCATCTCATAAAAGGATTTTTTGATTATAAATATAGATTAGGTGAAATGAATAAGGATTAAATAAAATAAATTAAATTAAATTAAAATCAAAATAAATCAAGTTAAACTAAATTTACACTTGAGCTAAAATTTTGTTTCTCCTACTTTTTTAAAAGTCTAAATGGATATTGGATAACGGTTACTTCCGACACATGACCGAGGATCAAATAATGTTCACAAAATTAATCTTCAAAAGACTAGGAATATATGCCTTTGGAAATAATGACAAACTGAAGGTAATTAGAATATGTAACATTAAAGTAGAATCTAATTTTATTATTAATAAAGTACTTATTGAAAATTTCAAATGTAACTTACTCAATGTTAGTCAATTGTATGATTCAGAATATAAGGTTAGGTTTACATCCAATGAATGCTTAATTAAACATATGAAAAATCCTATAATAAAATAAAAAGGACTTAGGAATAATAATATTTATACAATTAACTTAGCCAGCTTTCACTTAAGTGTCACTTGACACAAAAAGAGGAAACCTAGCTGTGGTATAGGAGAATGTCCTACACTAACTTTAGAAATCTCACCAAACTAAATGGCTTAGTTAGAGAACTACCAAAACTACCTAACTTAGACTCAACAATTTGTAATGCTTGTCAACAAGAAAAATAGACCAAATCAACTCACAAACCAATTAATCAAACTCAAACTAATTCAACACTTGAATTATTACGCTTAGATCTATTTGACTCATATGGAATTTGTAAAATACCGTAACCCAAATAAAGTTAAATGGATGAAATACCTTAACGGAATTTTTTGGAATTTTTAGAATATTTTTGAGAATTTTTCGGAGGTCGTATGGTGTAGGTTATGGGGATAAATAATGGGTCACAGGAAAACCTGTTTAAACTACTCATTTAAATGAGGAAAAGTTTAATTTTTTATTTTTCTTTTCCTTTTTCTTTTTCTTCTCATGTAAAATACCGTAACCCAATAATAAGGTTAAATGGACGAAATACCTTAACAGAATTTTTAGAAATTTTTTGAAAATTTTTCGGAGGCCGTACGGTATGGGTTACGGGGATAAATAATGGGTCACGGGAAAGCCTGTTTAAGCTACCCATTTAAATGAAGAAAAGTTTGATTTTTATTATCTTTTTCTATTTCTTTTTCTTTTCCCTTTCTTCCACGTCGTACCCTATCCTTCCCTCTCTGCCCGACGTCGATTCCACCTCTTCCCCGAGCTCTTCACCTCCCCCAACCGATCCTCTTCCTCAATCGACGGCAACGTGACACTCCTCCTACCCGAGCGTACAAAGCCCAAGCCGATCCCTCTCCTCGCGTGCCCTAGCCGGTGTCGTCTCCCCTCTCGATTCTTTCTCCTCCTCTACTCGTCGCCATTCATCCACGCGAGCAACCGACGCCGAGGGAGTTGTTCACAGCCAAGGATGCCGTCATCACTAGGGTTGAGCCGCTGGACTTCCATCGGCCCTGAGGTAGCATCTCCTCCTCTCGGGCTCTAGCGGTACTGCTTCAATTGCCGATCGCTAGCTCTCCTTTGCCGGGCCCTCCATAGCAGCCACTACGAGGCCTTCCTCTTTCTGATTCTTCACTGCCATCTCCTCTTTTCACTGCGCCAATTCCTCTAAGCCCTAGCCTCTCTTCACTGTACCGATTCTTTCATTCCTCTCTAGTTGTCGGTGATCTTGAAGGTAGGTGTTCTTTGTTGGATCGAGAAGCGCTAGAGGGGGGGGGGGGGGGGGGGAATAGCGCTCATGGCTATTTTGTTCGATTATCGGAAAACTATCGGAGTTATTAAGATGCAGCGGAATAAAATAAAGACAAAGACACAGAGAGATTTACTTCGTTCGGAGCCTAAGGCGACTCCTACTCGAAGGCCCGCGATCCTTGATCGCTTCCGGTGGGCAACAACTATAATTCGTGAAAGTTACAGATTAATTACAATTCAAAGCAGTAAAAGATTATACCGACAACAGAAAACTAAATCTGAAGCTCCGGGTTGTCGGGATGTCGTTTACAGCATTTTCTGGATCGAGTCGTTAGCAGCTTGTCGCAAGGAGATTGCTTAGAAGATTGTTATGTTTGAAGCTGCACCTCAACCCTCCTTTTATATGCGGTTCCGGGCGCCTGGATCCCTTCCGGGCGCCTGGAGTGTGACGTGGCCAACCAACCAGGATGCTCCACGTGGCGAAGTCGCGCAGGGGATAAACTCTGGTCCCGGGCGCCCGGACCTCCGGGCGCCCGGATCCATTCCGGGCGCCCGGACACTCTTTTTCCAGCAGGTTCCTCACCTGCAAACAAAGGTTAGTCCGAGCAAAATACCCTGCAAGACAGTGTTAAAATATGATAAAACATAATAAGGAATAAACGATAGTGTTCGGACTGTCCGAGTCTGACTTTGGATTCCCAGCCGGAAACCCTAGGTCGACCCGACGCCTACTGTTCCCTCTGCGGGGAACGCGTCCTCACCTACTCCACTCAGGAGATTTGCCTGTTGCCAGCCGATCCTCCAGATCGACTGGACTTTTGCTCAGCACCCGATGCTTCCGGACTTTCTGCTGGACATCCGTTTCCCCGGCTAGTCCAGTCTTTCACCTGGTTCGCGACACCAGGACTTTTCACCTAGGGTTACCACCCCCTAGGACTTTTGCCTGAAGCCATCGACCTGCCAAGACTTTCCGCATAGGGTTACCACCCCCTATGACCTAGGGTTACCGCCCCCTAGGGTTTTCCCTCTGCCTAACCGCAGCTAGGACTTTTCTCCACCTAGGGTTACCACCCCCTAGGACCTAGGGTTACCACCCCCTAGGGTTTTCACCTGCCTAACCGCAGTTAGGACTTTCCTGAAACACTCATTCAACATGTTAGATAATAAACATCTTAACTTTGAATTCTTTGCCATTATCAAAACTCAGGTTCGATCGTCGGATGCTTCCCGCACCAACATTCTACCCTAGTTGTGATTTTGTTCCTGATCTTTTATATAGTGTTGATTTGGGTGTTTGATTGGGAAACAGTGGAGGTTGTTGGTTCTAGTCACCCCTATCGTCGACAGGGGATAGCTCCTTCGTTGGATCCTTGGTCATCACAAACAATTGGAGAGGAAGGAGGCATTGTGCACCGATTATTTTTGGAATTAGGTTGTTAATAGATTGTTTTGTTGAATTCTTTATTCCTCTTCTTGATATGATAAGTGAAGTAGTCCAGCAAGTGTGGGGTTTTGTGGATATGGAATTTATGGGGTATTAGTGTGCTAAATCTCTAATTGCGGTGTTTTATGGTATTCCCAGTGGCTGTGACTTCTTACTGTGAGTCATCAGTGGTGGTTTGAGTTGAGGTAAGGTGTAGGAAATTTATCCTTACTGTAGTTTACACCTAGAATTAAAATTAGGAAAGATTTGGAATTTGTTTTAGAACGTGTTATTATGTGGTAGTTTGGTTAAATGATGAATCTAATCTAAGTTTCGATTAGACTCGTTTTAGGTAGCTAACCGAGGTTAATGAATGGATTAGAGTTTCTGGTAGATAAGAATTTGGTTTAACTATTATATATATATATATATATATATATATATAAAATATATATATATATATATATATATATATATATATATATATATATATATATGGGAGTTGCTAAATTAAATGCGTTGTTACAGGACTCTGATTTGCGACAAGCTGCCTTATGTGGGATTACCTTTGGCACGCACTTTATTGGAGACAAGTACCTTGACTTATCTTTAAATATTGTCATTTGATATGCATAGTAGATTTTAACTAGTAATGATTATGTTCATATCTACATCGGTATGTCACTACTAGTTAATTGTTGCATGCTTATTTTTACTTACCTGTTTTGCATTCATATTTGCTTTATTATATATGCTCATAGAGGTAGTGACAAACCATACCTTACGATACACTGGACTAGACATTTACCATATATGACATGTGTACCTAGATCTGATTATTTAATCCATGTATTTTTTGTACATATTTTATGGAGGTAGATATGGTCAGAATTTTCATGCTTAGTGTCATGCACCATCTTGCATGATTGCATGCTGAGCGATTGCCGACACCATTATTATTGAGCACATCACCAGTTACATGGATCTGGACACACAACCACTCATGGTTAGTGGTTTTTATTCAGACAGGGTGTGTTACAGCAGGTTGCTCTGTTCAGGCTCCACTAGTCCGCTTATGGGTAGTGGTGACACAGTGTTGTAGCCGGCAGGGATCCCTCCTCTGAATTGTCTCAGGGAGATGAGAGCATTGAGCTCCCCACTTATGATTTAGGGTAGGAGGATAGGTGTATTCCGACAGCATCATGTCCACTCGGTTAGTCGTCAGGAGAAGTGATGGCAGAGTGTATAGTTATCATAGCCCTACCCACTCGGTCTCACCATCATGTGTGAGATGGTTGACTGGTGTCAGCGGTGACCATGTCATATGCATCATATGCATGATTGCATTTATTGCTTGTGTTTGCTGCACTTTATTTTCTACATATTGGATGGATGCATATGATTGACATGCATACAGGGACATGTTATTTATGGTTTGATGATCTTATTATCCTGGTAGAAGGTCCTGGTGAGTACAACTTCTCCCTTTTCTTTTAGTTATATATTTTTTCATTACTTCAGGAGACTGTACACATATTTGTTACTGTTGGTTATTATTTACTATGCATGTCAACTTGGTATCCACTGAGTGTTGGACTAATCCCGTTGATTATTATCATTTTAGGTTGATATTATCAGGAGGTTCCAGTCGCTAGTCCCCCACCACCTGTCGCAATGGGTTTTCAGTTTTGGATATTTGGTTTACTTGTTATGTATTTTCTATATACTTGTGATGTAGGATTGCACTCAAGGTTTTTTATCGAGTTTTGGTCTACTGCCATTGTTTTCTATTGCGTTGGATTTTTGTTGTGGGTTTAGTTTTCCGTTGTTGTAGTGGAGGGCTTAATTAAATATAAACTGTGTGGTTGTGTCAGCCCGAAGATGGTTAAATATAAACTATGTGGATTGCTTGTTTACTTTTATTGTTATTGTTCCGGCCGTGTTGGCCGAGGTTTGTGTGACCCGGAGTGCTTGTAGTAAAGTTTCATATTATCACCCGTACAGAGGAGATGCTGCCGAAATTTCTTCTGGCAGGGTACCTAGAGCGTGACAATATTTTTGGTATCAGAGCAGGTTTACGACACCTGTTTTTCATGTTCTAGATTTTTGAGTTAATCTGATACCAATTTATTTGGTATCAGAGCCCAGGTTATTCGAGTAATCTAGGTATTTTTGGATTTGTACGAATTTTCATCGATTTTCTTGTTTCGGAGATTCGAGCTCATAAATGGAGACTGGGCAACGACAGAACATCTCCAGACGGTAAATAGGTATGATGATTAATTTTATAATTTTTGTACCTATAGTAATACATGTGTAATAATATAACAATTTTGCGTTGAGACGTGGCGATGGATGACCACATAAGAGGGCATTGGAATCTCTGGCGACGGAGTCACCAGAGAGGTCTGCTAGGATCGAGCCTGTCGGTTAGGAACCTACTCCTCATGGTACTGCGGGCGCGTCAGACTCTTGGATTCTGACGGGTCCTTCTCCAAAGGTACGAGGTACCCGCAGACGTGAGAGATAAGACGAATTACCATATTATCTAATACATTGCTAATTATTCTAGATTAGAGGAGAGTAGATCTGAATTATACCAAGCTAAGATTTAGGAGAGTGCTTAGAGGATATAGATACCTTGTCAGTTCTGACACCTAATCAATCTCCCCATGAGCAACCAACTCATGCCAATGTTCAATTCATACATTCTTATTTAGATAGGAAAAGGTGGACTAAGAACCATTTTGTTCATGCATTCACAACTGTGCATATGTAGGTCATTTTGCCACTAACATTGATTTAGCTCATCAATGACTATTGAGCCATGTTTTAATAGCAAACACCCATTTTCAATCTGCACCAGAGTTGCTAGAAGAAATGGTAACAAGATACCAATGTTATCATCTCATCAAGCATAAGCTATCTAATTTATATTAGATAATGCTCTTAAAGTAAAGAGTCTCTTTGGAAATAAGAAAACTTAAGAAATATACAAGTGAATAATTTGACATGAGAGGGAACATGCAAGGAATTGGTTTAGTTTATTATTGACTGAGTTGGAATTAAGTAACACTTGTAGCCTTTTACAGAGAAGGCAAGTAGGCGTGATATCAAAAATCTAACCTAATGAGAACCACTTGCAGGCATGATTATACATGTGACACTTGTTTAATCAATTAATCTGGTATAGTCAAGGATACTAGTCTAGCAGCTTTTGAGAAGTGAGTGGCAATTGAACCTTGGTAGCAGTGTGTACCTACTCTTCCAGATGCACCATGAAGAGTAATTGTGAATTAGTATTTAGAATAAGAATTTGCTCCAATCATTCGGTTGCTACAATTAAATTTTACCAAGGGACTCAGCGAGGGGGGGGGGGGCAGAAAGCTCAATCTTTACATTTCTAACAGAGGACATCTCCCCCTGCAATAGCTGCATATGACATGCATGGACAGGAGCTCTCCAGTGCCCTTATGGTACCACAGAGTTGTGTTGTAGGATCGTAGTATCAGCTGCAACCCCAACCACTGGTTCAGTACCAGTCACAGCCTTAGACCCTAGTTCAGTATCAGCCGCAGCCACAGTCACTGGTCCAGTATCAGTCATAACCCTCATATCTATCTTTAGCACAATATCCATCACCGACTCAGTGGCAAGCTCAGACTCGGGGGCAACAACCTTTGGCAGCACTACCACCTCCACCGCCGTTAGAGACTGGATGTATTCACGCCATTACCAGAGAGGATGCACAGCGGGCCGATGGATCCATTTTCTGCTGTATGGTTTTACTTTATGCATTATCCGCTGATATGCTGATAGATACTGGCAGCTCGTATTCCTTTATTTCCCGTGCCTTTATAAGGGACATAGGTAGATTACCTACTCTTAGACCGTAGCGGCTGACCGTCTCCCTACCGTTCGGTGATACATTGGATGTCACTCAAGAGGCCAAAGGTTGGCTGTTGGACTTCGGCAACCATATACTCATGGTTGATTTATCAGTACTAGAAATGGTCGAGTTCGACATTATCCTTGGCATGGATTGACTATCTGCATATCATGCCACGGTTGATTTCCAGACGAGGGTGGTCACATTCTGACCTTCGAACCAACCCTCGTGGGATTTCACTAGCATCATGGATGAAGGTATATCGACCATTTCTGTGATTCAGGTTCAGAAGCTATTGTCGCATGGTTGTCAGGGATTTCTTTTGTCAATAATTAATGTTGACAACAGTAGGAGTACTCAGCTCTCAGACGTTCCAGTGGTCCGAGAGTATCCGGATGTATTTCCAGATGAGTTACCAGGTTTGCCTCCCTGAAGGCGAGTGGAGTTTGCTATTGAGCTGATCCGAGAACCACGCCAGCATCGAAAGCTCTTTACCGTATGACACCTAAATAGTTGGACGAGCTAAAGATCCAACTCCAGGAGTTATTAGACAAGGGATTTATTCGCTCTAGTGTTTCTATGTGGGGTTCTCTGGTATTATTTGTCAAGAAAAAGGATGGGACTCTGAAGTTGTGCATCGATTACAAACAGCTGAATGCAGTGACCGTTAGGAATAAGTACCCCTTACCATGAATTGAGGATTTATTTGATCAGCTCAGAGGTACATCAGTATATTCTAAGATTGATCTGTGGTCCAGATATTATCAGCTGAGAGTTAAAAAATCTGATATACAGAAGACGACATTCTGTACTAGATATAGACATTATGAATTTTTCGTAATATCATTTGGGCTTACCAATGCTCCAGCGGTGTTTATGGATTTGATGAACTACATCTTTCTGGAGTATCTAGATCAGTTCATTGTCGTTTTCATCAATGACATATTGATCTACTCGCGTTCTGATGTGCGCAAATAGTATGATCTTATACGCATGTTTTAGCTCACATTCACTTGACTTATGCACATATATTCTTCACATGATCGCATCTTTTATCTTGTATTCATCATATCTATTGTTTTGTTCGGATATCTGCTCTTTATTTGATTTTATATTGACAGGAAAGATTTTCAGAGCCTGAACGGAGAGTATTGATGCATCGGAACCAACCAGACAACACGGTCGTGCAACCCTGCACGACCGTGTGGCCAAACAGGAGAGAAAGAGCACACGGCCATGCAACCCTACACGGTCGTGCGACCAAAATAGTGACCAGTCAGCACACGGTCGTGCAACCCTGCATGCACGACCGTGCCACCCCAGACAGAGAAGGAGATTTGCACGGCCGTGCACCCCGGCACGATCGTGCCCTAGGAGACAGAGCCCAGGGGCTACACGGTCGTGCCACCCTGCACGGCCGTGCAGCCACGCACAGAACCGGAGATGGGCACGGCCGTGCAACCCTTACACGGCCGTGCCATCGCGGGCAAACCCTAAGGCTATATAAGGGTTTTAACCCTTTTTGCCAGGGGGAGGTGAGCCGTTAGGGAGAAACAGTTCTTAGAGCAATTCTACGCCGCTTTGGACCGTCGTTCAGCGATCTTCCACCACCACATCGACTCCAGAAGCTAAGAGTTGGATCCGAAGGCCACTCTCCGACATCCGATAAGCATATTCCCTCTTACTTGCTGAGAATTATATGTTTGTCTATACTATATTTTCAGATATCTCTCTAGCATTTATGGAGTAGATCCCTTGTTCTAGGATTAGGGAGTAGTCGTGGTACGAATTGATGTAAAACTCGTATTGTGTTTATACTTGTTGGATGAACTTTCATGCTTTGTTTCAATTGCTAATTGCTTACTTTTGATTGTGAAGAACTTGTCAGCCTCGTAGAGGATTACCTCTAGATCGTATACCTGAGGGGCCCTAGTGACAGGGGTAACCCGTTCACGAATATTTAGGATAGCTCCTTGAGAGAAAGGCAAATTCTCCCCAAGGGAGTGAGAGACCTGACTTAGCTCTACTCACTATTCTTAATTTACCAGTTAGGGTTATGTCCTCAAGATTTGCCGAGGTGCCCTAGTGACAGGGGTAAATCGTGACAGGACCTCTTAGGGCATTACCCTATTCTAGTGCTTGAGAATACCTACTTAGCTTCCAGTAATAGCACGAATAAGGACAGTGAGAGTAAGACAAACCAAGACACATCAATACTACCACGACGAAACCGACCTCCTAGAACTCCTCATCACCAAGTGAATATTTTGAACTTGTGACTCTCGATTCTCTCCCTCGACCATTCTTTTCCCTTAACCTGATCAAGACCATTAGTAGTCTAGCTAACCATAAGTGAGCGATTGCTAGTGCTTATAGCAGTCCCTGTGCGATCGATATTTTTATTACTGACGACGAATCCGTGCACTTGCGGAAGCGTAACAAGTTTTTGGCGTCGTTGCCAGGGACTCCATCCATAACACTAGCTAAGTCATATAGGATTAGACTAGGCTTTGTTTTCTTTATTCTCCGCATAAAAAAAATCTACTAATAATAAAATATTTTCACTCTTCTTCCTTATTGCATTCATTTTTTTTATTTCTTGCTGTCATATTTTCTATCTTGTTCTCTTTTCTTCTGCATGCGTAGAGCTAACCTTTCAAGACACCTGCTACCATTTGATCTAGAGATTAATAGGACCTTTCTGAGGAGAAGAAATTTACAGAAAGCTTTCCAAGCAGCAAAAGAATCCTTAGGAATGGTCGATAAACTGCTAAAAGATTATGCGACACCATGTGCATGAGGGGTCCGATCCAATATCACCCTACCACCCATCGACGCTGACAACTTTATGATCAAGCCCGCAGTAATCCACATGGTCTAGCGAAATCAATTCGGAGGGGACCACATGAAGACCCGAATCATCATCTAGAGCTGTTTTATGAAATCTGTGGCACGATGAAGATGAATGAGGTTCCTCCAGAATCGTTGAGACTGCTTCTTTTCGGATTTTCTTTGAAAGACAGCGCCAAACAGTGGCTGAATTCTCTACCAGCAGATAGCATATCATCTTTGGAGGAATGTGAGCAGAAATTCTTAGACAAGTTCTATCCCCCAAGCAAGACTGCCCACATGAGGAACCTGATTGCCAGCTTCAAGCAGATAGACTCAGAATCCTTATTTGAAGCCTGGGACCGGTTCAACAGCATGCAGAGATAGTGCCCCCATCATGGCCTTGAGAAGTGACTGGTTCTACACACCTTCTACAATGGAATAAATTATCACATGAAGGTATCATTGGATTATGCGGCAGGAGGAGCACTGATGAACAAAAGCCTTGATGAAGCTGAAGAGATAATAGAGAATGTGACACTAAACCACCATCAGTGGGCATCTGAAAGGTCTAGCGGTACTTTCTCAGGAAATCAAATGAAGGCGTCAGGGAAATTCGAGGTGGATGCATTCACACTCATGTCTGCGAAGCTGGACGCCCTGACTAAGAAATTTGAAGCCATGGGTAGCAACACAACTAATGCAATAGTTTTTGCTTGCGACATCTACGGAAGTGCGGACCACGCTCAAGACACTTGCCCCCTTGGGCCAATGCAGGCACAGATAAACCAGCTTGAGCAATGCGATGCAATAACAGGCTACAATCAGAGGCAAAACAATCCATACTCTAACACATACAACCCTGGATGGAGAAACCACCCCAACTTTTCATACCCGAATAATCAGGACTAGGGGCTAGCACACCAGACCTACCAACCTGGACAATAGACTCATCAACAGTAGCAACCTATACAGTTGTCTAGGATTGAAAAGATGCTTGAGGAAGCTCTCTCGGAGTAAAAGGAGATGAGGAGCGAGATCAAACAACTGACTCAGAGGCTGGAGAACTTGAAAAAACACCAGAAGATGCAAGACAGCCAGATAGCCCAGATAGCTCAGTCCGTCTCGAGAGCACAGGGTACATTCCCAGGGAAACCATATTTAAATCCGGTAGAACACTGCAATCGCATTGAGCTGTGGAGCGGACGTGTGGGAAACCCCCAAATCATGACTCAGATGGGGCTTGACTCAGAAAAGGAACTCACTCCCCTAATGCCCAATCAGACGCAAAACAGGGATGGAGAAGTGGTTACTAAAAAAATTGAAGAAGCTCTGCAGACTACCCCACAAAATCACACAATTCCTTTTCCTTAGAAGCTTATAGCATCCCAAAGGGATGAAGAGTTCTACCGGTTTCTGAAAAAAGTCAAAGAGATTTGCGTTGAAGTACTATTGTTAGATACGCTACACCAGATGCCGAAGTTCGCAAAATTTTTAAAGGGAATCTTATCCAATAGAAGGCAGAAGGGCGAGTACGAGACTGTAGCACTGACAGAGAATTGCAGCGCCCTCCTTATGGTGAATCCTCCACCCAAGCTTCAGGACCCAGGAAGTTTCCCCATACCATGTAAAATTGATTCTGAACTTATACCAAGAGCTTTCTATGACTTGGGAGCCAGTGTCAGCCTGCTCCTGTACTCTCTATGCAAGAAGCTAGGTTTCCAGAACATTAAATTGACCATAATGGCACTGCAACTAGCTGACCATTCATGCAGGTACCCGATGGGAATAGTGGAGGATGTACCAGTTGAAGTAGGTGGATGCATAGTTCATACAGACTTCATTATCTTGGACATGGAGGAAGATCCCAAGATACTGATCATCCTTGGAAGACCATTCCTTGCCAAGGCTGGGGCCATCATCGATGTAAAAAGCCATAAGTTGTCCTTGGAGATCGGTAAGGGAAAGATTGAATTTGATTTGTCCAATTCTTCCATATGCAACCCCTCTTCCCTGGGAAATTCTCACAAAATCAGCACATACAAAGAAGGGGAGTACAGTTCCTATGAGAGATACCCTCCAGCAAGCAGTGAGAAATACATCTATCCTGCACGAGCGAAACTGAAGGTGCAGGCTGGAGCATCAACCCTAGAAGGAGAGCCGTCCTCCAACGGGTTCATTCCATACTGACTGAAATGGGGTCGAGCTATAGACCTAAAACAAGCGCTTCTTGGGAGGCAACCCAAGAGTTTTCTTTTCATTTTGATTTAATGTCTCGTCGTCCATTTTATTTCCTTTTATTTCTTTAAGTAGATTCAGTTGAGTAGCATTACTTAATTCATGTTCATTTTCAGGATATGCATAATCTCCACGAGCTGGCCATGAGTGTTTCATGGGCGTGGAGGCATCAGAGGAGCCAAAACAACAAGAGGACGAGTCATCCCGCGCTTAAAGGAGGTGGTCGTGCGGCCCTGCATGGCCGTGCAGAGCTTGCAGAGAAGCAGAAGCCATCGGTCGTGCACCCTTGCACGGCCGTGTGGCTGGTGCAGAGAAGAGAAGGAAAGTGGCCGTGCCATTTGGCACGACCGTGCAGGAGAATCTAGAGAGGAGGAAGCCCTGTGCCATGCCATTCGGCATGGTCGTGCGAGCCGGGCTGAGGGGAGGAAAGAAGAGGTCGTGCCATTCGGCATGACCGTGCAATCTGGTCTAACCCGGTCGTGTCTATAAGACACGGTTGTGCCCCACCCTGTGTGGCGCCGCCTACCTCCTCCAAGAAACCCTAGCCTCTACCTTCCTCTCTCCCAAAAACCTTCACCTCCCCAATACACCTCATCTAACCCTAATTTCTCCCTCTAGAGTCCACTTTTCCTTAGATCTACATCTAGATCTAACACATTCCCAAGCCAAAACTTTGGAAAAAGAAGCTAATCCCCTACTCCTCCTCTCCTCTTCTCCTATCCTCAAGGACTTATCTCCACAGAATTCTAAGCTCACCATGTCACAGATCTTGAAGAGACTTCGTCGAGGAAGTGGTGGATCTGGAGAAGGAGATGTACTGGGAGGTGACAAAAGCAAAGGGAAAGTTTCATCATCAAAAGGCAAAGGGAAGAGGGTAGCACACGACGAAGGTAACGAAAATACATTTAATATTGTTTTTAGAAATCAAGATCAAAAAGCTAGATATGATAACCTTGTCACTAGGAGAATTGTATGCGCGAAATATATGGATCCCACGACTATGGATATGCTAGGAATTAGGGATGATATTGATTGGATGATTAGCTCTTTAGATTGGAACGATATAATGTACTGTCATGCACCGACTTACCCTCATCTAGTCCTTGAATTTTTGAGTTTGCTTGATGTTAAATATTCATCTGAAGAGGACTACATAAGGATCATAACTTTTAGGATGATGAACAAAGAAGTTCGGTGGACTTTCAATAATTTTAATGATTGTTTTGGTTTACCTAATGGAGGTGCCCGAGGATTTGATAGTGGGATTAGATGGAATGAATTTTGGAGATCGATAACCGGATCGAATGACCCTTATGAACCCTCTAGAGTCAAGGCATCCCGCATGCAAAACTCGACCTTTAGATACATTCACCGAGTAATGAGCAAAACAATCTTTGGTCGAGGAGATAGTGACGGGGTGATTAAAAAGATTGAACTCTATTCTCCTTGGGCAATGTTGAAGAAAGTTGATTTTGATTCCGGGTTCCATTTCCTGCAAACCTTAGTAAGGGCAGCTAGGGCATCTTCAGGGACAATTGTGTTTGGTGGATTGATTACTCCAATAGCAGTTTAGAAGAGGAATACGGTAGAAGATCAAGAGGTTTTATTATTATTATTTTTTTTGCTTATAAAGAAAGGTATAACTAGTAATTGTTTTCCGCATCATACTAGTTTTCTTTGTATAGTTATTTTTGGAAATACCAAACACAAGAGGCATATGATTCTAGAGTTTTCGGATTTGTTTCGAAGTTGTGTTTCTTTTATTTTAGTTTTTCGAATTTGTGATTCAATTGTTCTTTTTGGTTAACCTAGAGTTATTTAAGGAAATTAAATATTAGCTTTCCTTAAAAGGTTTTGTCTAGGCGGTGGTGGTTGCTCCCATATCCAAGAAGGTCATGTGCCTCGCCATGTAATCCTGGAAGCCAATTTTGGAAATTAATATTTAATGGAATTAATAACATAGGTGGATTTGAATCAATAGTGTTAAGTTCTGCTTGCGATTCAAATCTAAACCATTAAGAACAAATAAGTTAAATTTGGAATTAATGATGTTAAGTTCCATCTGCGATTCCTAATTTAACTTCTAAAGAACACAATAGGTTATTTAAGGAAAGGTTCGACACTTGTACAAAAATTTTTATACAGTGGAGCCTGTATATTTTCCTAGGACTAACCAACAAATAACTCATTTAATTAATGAGTATTCGATATCTTAAACACATGGAGACTAACACACTCATGATAAGAAGGAGCCCAAAATGTAATTTGGGATTGGTGCGGTAATTCAATAATAGCTCTTTAGTGGTATGAGTTATTATTGATGAACTTGAATTGAGTGCTCGGGGCGAACACAGGAAGCTCAAGTTCATCGGGAGACCATAACCAATTCCTCCTCTCGGTCCCTATTGGAGCCTCTTATATAAAGCCTTATATCCACCCAAAGCCTAGCCTCTTAGCCCATGCTAGGGGCCGACCCCTATCCTTGCTTGGAGCCCAAGCAATGGGTCGGCCAAGCCAAGCTTGGAGCTAAGGCTAGGGTTGGCCAAGCCTTGCTTGGTGCCCAAGCAAGGGATCGGCCAAGTGTGAAAGGGAAGAGAGATTTTATTAAAAATAAAATTTTGATAAAATCTTTCCTTTTATGTTTTTATCCACATGGTTTTAAAAGAGAGTTTTTAATTTTAAGATCTTTCCTTTTATAGATTTTCTACAAAGGATTAAAAGAGAGATTAGATATCTTTCCTTATTTGTAGATATCTATAATGTTAAGAGAAAGATTTTAATTTTTAAGAAAACTTTCCTTTTTGTAACCATGATATAAAAAGAGTTTTATTTTTAAATCTTATCTTTTATAGATATCCATAAAAAGATTTAAAAGAGAGATATTTTAATTTATAAAACATTCCTTTTATAGCTAACCACAAAAGGGATTTTTAAAAGAGAGATTTTAATTTTTGTTTAAAATCTTTCCTTGTTTGTTTAAACATGGTGTTGCCGGCCATAGAGAGGAATAAAAAGGAAGTTTTATTTTTGTTATAAAACTTTCCTTTTTTTGGATTCACCAAGGATTATAAAAGAGAGGGAGGGGGTACCTTCATGAGACACACGACCTATTCTATTGTTTCTCTCTTCCATCCTTGGTGGCTGGCCCTTCCTCTTCTCTTTCTCTTCTTCTTTGTGGCCGGCGACATCATCTCTTGTGGAGCTCTTGGTGGCATGTTACTTGGACGTGAAGAAGTAGAGAAAGGAGGCATTATTTTCTAGCATCCCTTGGAGCATTGTGGTGGTGGCCAAAACTTGGAAGCAAGGAAGGCTTTGGTGGATTTCTTCTTGGTAGATCGTCGCCCACACGACGCCCAAGAGAAGGAGATGAATACAATAGAAGATCAAGAGGTTTTTGTTAACAAAGAAAGGTATAACTAGTTATCTTGTTCCACATCATATACTAGTTTTCTTTGTAGGGATTTTGAATTACCAAACACAAGAGGCTAACGATTCTAGGCAATCGAATTTATGTTTCGATTTTGTGTTTCTTTTGTTTTTTGATCTTGTGATTCAATTGTTCTTAATGGTTAAACCTAGGGTTACTATAAGGAAATTAAATATTGAATTTCGTTGAAAGGCTTTGTCTAGGAAGTGGTGGATGATCCCATACCCAAGAAGGCCCTGTGCCTCGCCATGTTTAACCTGGAAGTCGATCTTTGAAATAAATATTTAATCAACTTTGTAACATAGGTGGATTTGGATCAATAATGTTAAACATCGTTTTCTATCCAAGTCAAACCCTCTAAGAACAGATAAGTTGAATTTGGAATCAATAATGTTAAGTTCTGTTTGTGATTCCAAATTTAATTTCTAAAGAACACAATAGGTTGTTAGGAAAGGTTCATGACTTGTACAAAATTTTGTACAGGGGAACCAGTACAATATTCTGAGTAGCAACCAACAATTGGTATCAGAGCTAGGATATTGCCTCTGTGTATTTAGTTTTTCAGTTTAATTATGCACATGTCATACATATTTTAGGCATTATAATAGTAGGATGTGCAAATAGATCAACTCTGTGGTTGCAGGCATCCTAGATCCAACTATTATGGCCCTAATATGTTTGTGTGTGATTGGACCCTCGGACATATCGAGGGCATTTTATGTGTGTGCATGATTGTATGTATTAAATATAGCAGGAGCTGTATTAGTTTTAGGATTTTACTTTTTGTTCGATCTAGATTACATGTACATTCCTTCGTGGAATATAAGATTGATAAATGTAAAATTCTATTTTTATCGCGGATATTATCCTTGCACGGCATGATGCTATTTGAGGACCAGAGGCGCAACTGAAAAAGAAGCAAGATAGATGCGGCAACTAGACCCGATTGCGATGGCTAAAGATGGCAGCGGCTAGGGTTGGCAACACACGGAGGATAGTGATTGAAGAGGCCATAATAGTTGGAAAATTATTTTTCCATATTTATGCTTTTATTTACTGTGATGTGTGTGTGCATGATAAAATCCTCATCTTAAATAACTAAGTGGGAGAGGGATTAGTAAATAAATTTCACGGTCTCTATTATTGGTTTGTAAGCGATGCAAACAAACTTGCGCATTGGCTCTGATTGCCTCCCTCCACATCGGATGAGTTTGTTTGTGGATCGCTAGATCAAACTTCCTTTATGGATGGTTATAGGAAATTATTTAGGAGTATGTGATCTTCTCCAACTGAAGGGGCACAATCCTTTTTAATGGACTAAGTATCAAGTAATGGTATACATTTAGGTGCATTTAATAGTATCCTCCCTAACAGAGTCACTGCTATTATTTGTGTGACCAAAGGAATACCAACTATTAATTTTATTTGTCATAAAGTTATAATGATAAGAATAAAATTAATGGGTAAAATATCCTCTTATAAATGTTTGATTTTGTATACGTCCATACTAACATGGCATACAAAATTCACGGTGTTTTGAGGTGTTGGTGAATTTAAATAATATTGTTTGAGGACTCAATATTATTCCAAATTCTAAAGTCTTGACCAAAATTTATTATGTGATTCTTAGGATGACTTTCAACCCACTAGCTATTATTCTGAAAGAGAACAAACTTACTGGTCCAAATTACATAGATTGGAAAAGAAACCTGGACATTGTCTTAACTGCTGAAGGCTATAAGTTTGTACTGTTAGAGGTATGCCCTAATGTGACTAATAGTGATTCTAGTGAAGAGGAGATTGAGTATCATAAGAAATGGGTAAAGGCAGATGAGATAGCGTGGTGTTACATTATGACCTCAATGTCAAATGTGATGCAACATCAGCATCAGGACTTGCCAACTGCCTATGACATGATGAGCAATCTCGAGGAACTCTTCGAACACCAGAATTGGGCTGTTAGGCAAGAGGTAATGAGAAAATTAATGACAACCACCATGTCAGAGGGGACACCCGTAAGGGATCATATCCTAAAGATGATGGCTTACTTGAATGAGATACAAATCCTTAGAGCTGGAATTGATGGAGAAACCCAGGTCGATATTATTCTCCAAACGCTACCCAAAAATTTTGAGCAGTTATGCCTGAACTACAATATGAATAAAAGGATTTATTCATTGGCAGAACTACTGATAGAACTTCAGGCAGCAGAAGGGTTATTTCGTCATAATTCTCAAATTCACTTTGTTGAAAATGTTTCTACTTCTAAGTCGAAAGGCAAGAAGAAGAATAAGAAACAAGCTAGCTCGGCAAAGAAAGTGAAACAATCTCTAGGTACTGGACTTAAAGCAAGAGTAAAGAAGCTGAAGGGCAAGTACTTTATTTGCAAGCAGTCTGGACATTAGAAAGCGGACTGCCCTCGTAGGAAAGAGAACAATAAAGGTATATCTTATTCTCTTATAGTTGAAACATGTTTAGCGGTGTTATCTACCAGTACCTGGTGTGTAGATACAGGAGCCACTGATCATGTCTGTAATACATTGCAGAGGTTCCAGGAAACCCGACGACTATATGAGGGAGAGATAATCGTCTACATGGGTAATGCTACAAAAGTGGTGGTTGTTGTAGTGGGAGATGTCTACTTATCATTTGATAGGAATAGAACTTTGATTCTGAGAAATTGTCTTTATGTACCAAGTTTTAGAAAGAATTTAATTTTAGTTTCTAAACTATTTTTGGATGGATATACTATTTCTTTTGATGACAAAGTGGTTGTCAAGAAAAATAGGATAATTATCTGTTCTGGTACATTAATTGGCAATTTGTATTCTCTAAATCTGATAACTCCCACAAAGCAACAAATGGAAATTAATAACACATCCTCTAATTCTAATAGGAGAAAGGAACCTTCAAATATGAACCAAACATATCTTTGACATCTAAGACTTGGTCATATTAACTTGAGTAGGATTCAAAGGCTAATAGCCGATGGACTTTTGGGTTCATTAGTGTTGGAAAACTTTCCAACTTGTGAATCTTGCTTAGAAGAAAAAATGACCAAGAGACCTTTTAAGGCCAAGGGGTATCAACCAAAAGATGTGTTGGAATTGGTTCATTCTAATTTGTGTGGACTTATGACTATCCAAGCGAGAGGTGGTTTCGAATATTTCATCTCTTTCATAGACAACTATTCGAGATATGGATACATTTACTTGTTGCGCCGCAAGTATGAGTGCTTTGATAAGTTCAAAGAGTACAAGGCTGATGTAGAGAAACATCACGGTAAAAGTATCAAGACACTACAGTCTGATCGTGGTGGTGAGTACCTCTCAAGAGAGTTTAAGAATTACTTATCAGAAGTTGGGATTCAATCTCAATTGTCTGCACCTGGTACACCCCAACAGAATGGTGTGGCAAAACGAAGGAATATGACTCTTATGGAAATGGTTAGATCGATGATGATTTATTCAAAATTACCAAATTCATTCTGGGGATATGCTTTAGAAATGGTAGTGTACATTTTAAACTTGGCATCTTCTAAATTAGTACCCTCTATTCCCATGGAATTATGGAATGGACGTAAGCCTAGTCTGAGTCATATTCGAATATGGGGTAGTCCAGCGCATGTGCTGAAGGGAGATACTGATAAGTTGGAATCTCGTATAGAAGTTTGCCTATTTATAGGTTATCCCAAAGGAACGAAAGGTGGTTTATTTTATAGTCCTAAAGATCAGAAGGTCATTGTTAGCACGAATGCCCGATTTTTAGAAGAGGACTATATAATGAACTATAATCCCATGAGTGAAATTGTTCTAAGAGAAATGAGAGAGGACACGCCTACTTTAGTACAAACAGTGCAAGATGAAATATCACAAGAAACTGCAACACGTATCACAAATGATACACAACCACAGACAGTGCCTCATCGTAGTGGGAGGGTTGTGAGGCAACCTAAAAGATTCATGTTTTTGGGAGAGTTTTCGGACATGATCCTAGGTAAATATGAACCTGATCCCCGAATATATGATGAAGCACTCCAAGATAAAGATGCAGCATCTTGGTATAGAGCAATGAATTCAGAAATAGAATCTATGTATTCTAACAAAGTCTGGGAGCTAGTAGAACCATCAAATAGTGTAAAAGCTATTGGATGTAAATGAATCTACAAAAGGAAAAGAGGGACAGACGGGAAGGTGGAAACCTTCAAAGCAAGGCTTGTTGCGAAGGGGTATACTCAGAAAGAGGGAATCGATTATGAGAAAACTTTTTTACCAGTAGCTATGCTTAAGTCTATCCGGATACTCTTATCTATTGCTGCTCATATGGATTATGAGGTTTGGTAAATGGATATCAAGATAGCTTTCCTTAATGGAAGTCTTGAAGAAAGCATCCATATAAAGCAACCAGAGGGGTTCATTGAAAAGAGCAAAGAGTATCTTGTATGAAAGCTTAATCGGTCTATTTATGGACTGAACAAAGCTTCAAGGTCTTGGAACATCTGGATTAATGAAGTAATCCATACTTATGGATTTATTCAGTGTCCAGATGAGTCTTGTGTATACAAGAAGTGTGATGGAAATGTGGTGGTATTTCTTGTACTATACATAGATGACATTTTTGGTAGTTAGAAACAATATCAAAGTGTTGTCAGAAGTAAGGGTATGGTTGTCCAAGCAATTCGATATGAAGGACTTAGGAGAATGCGCTCATATTCTTGGGATCAAAGTAACGAGGGATCACAAGAAAAGAATGTTGTGCTTATCCCGAGCTTCATATATCGATACTATCCTAACTCGTTTTAACATGCAAGACTCCAAGAAAGGTTTTTTTTACCTTTTTGGTATGGAGTATCTTTATCTAAAGAGATGTCTCTGAAGACATCAACAGAAATAGAAGAACTGAAGGCAGTTCCTTATGCTTCAGCTGTCGGAAGTCTAATGTATGCTATGTTATGCCGAGACCGGATATCTGTTTTGCCGTGGGCATGGTTAGCAGATATCAAAGTAATCTAGGACAGGGACATTGGACTGCCGTAAAGCATATATTAAAGTACCTGAGAAGGACTAGAGATTATATGCTGGTTTACCAAGCAGATGATTTACTCCCTGTGGGTTACACAGATTCTGACTTCCAATCAGATAGGGACAATAGTAAGTTTACATCAGGCTATGTGTTTATTTTAGGAGATGGAGTCATAGCATAGAGGAGTGTTAAGCAGAAATACGTTTCTGACTCAACCATGGAAGCTGAGTATGTGGCAGTCTCTGAGGCAGCCAAAGAAGTTGTATGGCTCAAGAACTTTTTGATGGACTTAGATATGATTCCTGGTTTGCCCAAAATCATCACAATTTATTGTGATAATAGTGGTGCAATAGTAAACTTGAAGGAACCACGAGCCCATAAGGTGAGTAAACACATTGAGCGCAAGTACCACCTGATACGAGACATCGTAAAGCGAGGAGAAGTTGTTGTTGCCAAGATTGCATCAGCAGACACTACAAGAAAACAGGGCTTCAGAGACGAAAAATTCCGTCTCTGATAGTCAGTTTTCCGTCTCTAAAGAATATTTGAGACAGAATATTCCGTTTCAAATATCCGTTAGTGAAACCCCCATGGCTAAATTTGAGACGGAAATATTCCGTCTCAAATTTCAGAAACAAATTAAAAAATTGTTTGTGAATCTGTTTTTATTTGACCAAATGGAATTAATTGAAAATATATATTCTGTTTCTAATTTTGTTTTAAATCCGTCATTAGTCTGTCTCAAATTACATAAAAAATATAATTTTAATTTGTTTATAAATTCATTTATAATTCGGTTTATAAATTCTGTCTCGAATTTTGTTTTAAACTCATCATTAATTTGTCTCAAATAACATATTAAATATGATTTTAATCTGTTTATAAATCCGTTTATAATTTTATATATAAATCTATATATAGCTTCATTTTTAAATTTATCATTAAATTTATATTATTAATTATATTTATCATATACATGATACTTTTAACAGGCACACATTTCAAATAAATTTAAAAATTTTAAAACAATTAATTTCTAATGCAAAAGTATCATAAAATTAATATTGAAATAAGTAAATATTCACATCATCTAAATACATTTAACCATCAATCAAAGATAACATCAATATTTAATCTTTATTTCGCTTATCACGGCGCTCACGGGGACCAGATCCTCCTGGATATAAATGATTTGTATATCCCACCTCTTGAATCATTTTACGAACCATCTCTTTTAGATTTTCTTCTCTTTGCCTACCTTCCTCGATAAGTTGTTCTTCCCTCTGTCTATTTTCTTTGATAACGAGTTCCAATTTATTTTTGCTTTCAGTAATTTCTTCCTCCATCCTCTTGCTAATAGCACGCATGTCTTCAATTTCTTGAGATAATTCCTTGTTCTTCTCATGAGAGCACATTTCATTGGAACTTCCATTGTATAATCTTCTAAAATGTTGATTGCGTCCAAATCCGTACACCCTCCCCTTACATGGGTCGCCCACCACATCACACCATGATTTGAGATTGAATGAAGGTTGAGTAGACTGATCATCAACATTTTGTCTCTCTTTATATTGTTCCTGTCCATATTACAAGAGCTTATATTAGTTTTAAAAAAAATAAAAACCAACAAGTAAGAATTAATATAAGCTAATAGAAAATTAATGAATAATTAATTATGTTGACTTACACTAACTCGAGCCGATTTGTTATCCACAAACTCTCCAGTACCTTGCTTTCTTTTATGCATTCGTTCAAAAACCTCAAATTCATCAACATCTCGTCCCAAATCTTTTTTCTACAATCATACATAATGCATGTCAATATAAAATAAAACAAATGAGATACATTGAATTTATATCTAAATGTCAAATATATAATATATTTATCGAATGTGTAAATTATTGGAATAAACATGTTAGAAAAGGAGGTTTACCATTCTCTCACGGTGTGCACCAAAAGAAATTGAACCCCCAGTATGTTTGGTAGTAGACCCATCCTTCGCTGTCATTTTATTCTTCCGTGCAATTTCACATTTGCTCTTGTGATCTTCTTTATTCCAATGAATTTTAACCAAGTCATTCCATATATTAGCTTCCATCCAATCAGGTCCTCTACCTATCATATCTAATATGTCTGGTTTCCTTCCTAAATCTTCTTGTGCAGATGATAATGCTTCTTTCTTTGCCAAATGAATGGATGCCCTGTATCTCTCACTTGAATTTTCATTCCATACCTTTTTCATTTCTCTGTCGGTAAAATTATCCCAATTATATCTCAACTGCATCAAAACAAATAAATAATCAATGATTATATATAATATCATATGTAAATAAATAATCAATGGCGGTTCTAATTAAAAAATGTATTACTTACCTTAAAATTTTCCCAAAGTAAATCTTTAATATCATTAGGCACATTTTTCCACGTTGGCCATACTCCTTTAATCACTCCTTTGATATCATTTGTAATTTCACGAGGAACCTCATTTTCGACAAATCTAAAGATAACAAAATTAAGAATATTATAACAACAAAATTAATTTAATACAAAAGTATCAAAACTTAATAAATTTAAAAGGTCATATGACTTACTTATTCATAACCACATTTATTTTGGTTCGTTCATCAATATTGGTTGGAATTTGAGACCCTTGATTAGGTCCTCTTCGTCGAACTACTGATGAACTATCTTCTTCGCATCTTGCATCATTAATCACGTTATCATCTGAAATTTGTCTTCCCACCTCATCCTATGACAAATAAATAAGAAAATTTAGCTCAATGTTTAACCATGGATATTAACCTTACCACTGTAATTTTCAAATAAATAATAAAATTTACATTTAAATCATTCTGATCAAGGTGCTAATGCAATATCGAGATAAAATTTTAGCTAATTGAGCAGCATTGAAGTAGCAATACAAGAGCATAAATTTTAACTAATTGAGCAACAATACAAGAGCTTAAATTTTAACTAATTAAGCAGCATTGAAGTAGCAATACAAGAGCATAAATTTTAACTAATTGAGCAGCAATACAAAAGCTTAAATTTTAGCCACGGTTTAATGAACATTGTAACTCAAGAGTTAACAAAAGGGTGACAGTTGACTCAAGAGCAGAAGCTTAATTGATTAACAAAAGAGTTAACTCAAGAGTTAACCACGGTTTAAATTTTAGCAATACAAAAGCTTAATTGATTCAGTGCTGTCATGCTAGGCTGACAGTTGACTCGAGCAGAATCCTTGAGTGCAACTAGGGGGACTGCTAGCCAATGGTGCCAATGGTGTCTAAGGAACATAGGATGTCACTACACAAAGGCCTGCTGCCAATGGTAGTCTAACACAAAAGAGAACAAAATTCCAGATTGACTGCTAGCCAAAATGTGAACTCAACATTTTTCTATTGATAGATTGCTCATCAAAATCTGGAAATAAGAGTTTGTTGTTGTAGGAAACTGAAAATTTGCATCGAGGGCAACACCAAGATGCAATCAACGTTAACAATTGTTGGCCACATGAAAAAGAGGCAGTGCAGTAAGGGATCCAAGTGCAGAAAACGTCATAGTTCCTAGCTAATCTTGATGACCAACATACGAAAGTTATGATGCTATTCTTGATGTTGATGACCAACGTATGGGTCAGTGCCATGCTTAGGGTGAATTCTATTTAGCTGTAGATGGCCCTCTATAGTTCCTTCCACCACCAATGATAACCACATTCATTCACCTATTATCTTATGAAAGAGAACAAAATTCCAGATTGACTGCTAGCCAAAATGTGAACTCAACATTTTTCTATTGATAGATTGCTCATCAAAATCTGAAAATAAGAGGTGGTGTTGTAGGAAACTGAAAATTTGCATCGAGGGCAACACCAAGATGCAATCAACGTTAACAATTGTTGGCCACAAGAAAAAGAGGCAGTGCAGTAAGGGATCCAAGTGCAGAAAACGTCATAGTTCCTAGCTATTCTTGATGACCAACATATGAAAGTTATGATGCTATTCTTGATGATGATGACCAACGTATGGGTCAATGCCATGCTTAGGGTGAATTCTATTTAGCTGTAGATGGCCCTCTATAGTTCCTTCCACCACCAATGATAACCACATTCATTCACCTATTATCTTATGGCCGAGAGAAGAAAGAAATCAGACCCAATAATATAATTGTAATAAAAATGCCTCACATACATACATCATAGAGGTGTAATATAATTGTTAATAAAACCAATCCAGAAAGAGACAAGAAATTGTTTAATTATGCCAATAGAAATTATCATATAATATGCATGCTAATAAATACAATATCGAGATAAAATTAGCATACCTGTATTTCATTTGGTATGTTATCAAGTCCATGCGTTGTATCATGTTGCCTACATGCATCATCATTAAAGTAAATATTATGTAACTAATCAATACTGTGATCAAATTGTACTCCATTCATAAGAATTAAATATACATACTCATCTTGTATCGTCAGAGATTGCCATTTTCGTCGCCCTCTCCCCCTTGATTTTTTTTTTGTTAGAACCAATATCCTTTCCTCTACTTGACATCTTGCAGCATTGTTAAAATATAATCAATATATTTAATTAAAAAATTGTATGCTGTAGAGAATTTGCCACATTACATAAAAAAAAAAAAGAAATGTCATGATATGGAGAAACTTATACCTATTTAAGTTTCAAAACCATTTCGGAGAACAACTTGTCAACTTGGTACAATCTTAACTAACTTAAAATAACTAGATATATACTCAAGGAATGCAATGTAGGAACAACATTTATTATCCAAAAGCTACAATATTACTCTGAGTACACTTTGCTCCAAAGGAAAAGAAATAGCACAATAAACTACATTAATTCACTATCACTATTATTAGAGTCACAATCTATTTCATCTTGTGTTTCTTCATCTTCATCAAAATCTTCAAGTTCTTCCTCTAGCTCTTCACTATCTACAATAACTTGCTTTCCATTCATAACACGTCGAAGCTCCTCAATTTCCATTTCATTTAATTCCTCTTTATCAACATTAAGAATAATGTTAACATCATCAATATCTATATCTGTGAGAACATTATTTGGAGTGGATATCTCCTCCTCTTGATAAGCAACTTCAACAATTGGTGAAACATTTTCATCTTGTTTTTCAAGGAATGGTATGTCAAATTTTCCTCTAGCTTTCACTTTGCATGCTGTGACCCAATCATTCCTCTCTTGTTTGATGGTAGGAGATCTGGTATAGTACACTTGTTGGGCTTGAGCAGCTAATATGAAAGGGTCATTTGTGTTTAACTTTGATTTATGATTAATTTCTACAAGACCCAACCTATGCACTTTCATCCCTTTATCTGATGTATCATACCAATGACACTTAAACAATACAATAACATCCTTGAGACCGTAATAGTTCAATTCCAAAATTTCTTCCAACACCCCATAGTAGTCCACTTCATACTCATTGATGGTGCTCCCTAAGACACAAACACCATAATTTGATGTTGCTTTGAAACGCCCATGTTCCATGGTCTCGAATTTAAATCCATTGACAAAGTATCCTTTGTGACTTGAAACCCGTCGATTTGGACCATGTGCCAGCTTCTTTATGTCATCATCAACCTCAAAAGGATGTTCTTGAATCTAACATTAAAATAAAATTAAAATTAAATGGATTAAAAAATTTGTGATGAACTATTAGAAATTGATGTATAAATTAAGATTATAATTTATATACTTACATAAGTGAGTAACCATTGAGGAAATTCTTGATCACATAATATTTGAAGTTCCTTGTCATTGATCCTTGGACATTGTTGTTTCTGTACTTCAAAAAATTTCCTACATTTATAAAGTGATTATTTATGATTTTTATTTGTCAATTGCCAAAATAATGAAAATATAAAGTATGATTAAAGAAATTACGTCACAAATGGAATGATCTGGTCACAATTCATCAAGATGTATCTATGGGCAGCTTTTAACTCATCATCTTTAAGATATCTAACTGAAATTTGAGAGCCAAGTGCTCGTCCTGGGTGAGTGAAAATTGGCAGCCCGCTTGAAGAATCTATTGCTCCTCCATCGTCATTTCGTGGAATTCGATTTAGTCGTGATTGTATGTGTGGTTCAAAGTACGATGAACAAAATGTTGAAACTTCCTCAATCATATAAGCTTCAACAATAGAAGCTTCAACTCGAGCTCTATTACCCACTTTTTTCTTCAAATGGTACAAAAACCTGAATAAATTTTACATTTTTATTAAATATATATAACTAGAATGCATCAACATGAATTAGTAAATTGATTTTAAATAATACCTCTCAAAAGGATACATCCATCTATAGTGTACAGGTCCACCAACTTTTGCTTCATATGCAAGATGAATTGTCATATGCTCCATGGAATCGAAGAAAGCCGGGGGAAAAATCCTTTCAAGCTTGCATATTATCTCAATAATATTTAGTCCAATTTGTTCCATGTCCTCTACTCCCAACACAGTTGCACATATATCTCGAAAAAAATTGCTTAATTCTGTTAATGCTTCCCATATTGATTTTGGAAGTAGATCACGAAATGCAATAGGCAATAATTTTTGCATAAATACATGACAATCATGGCTCTTCATTCCAATAAACTTGCATTCACTCTCATTTACACAACGGGATATGTTCGAAGAATATCCATCTGGGAATTTAATGATTTAGTCCAAAGACATACTTCTTTCATTTGTAATTTGCTCAAAGTGTATGGTGCTTTTGGTTTGTAAACTTTACCATTTGCATGTTCAATCAAATGCAACTCAGGACGGCTACAAAGTTGCTCTAAGTCTTTTCTAGCTTTAGCATTATCCTTCGTCTTATCTTTGACATCCATGATAGTGTTGAAAACATTATCAAAGACATTTTTTTCAATATGCATCACATCTAAATTGTGTCGAATAAGATTTGTTTGCCAATAAGGTAGCTCCCAAAATATACTTCTTTTAACCCAATTATGTGTTTTTCCAAATCCATCAATCGGTTGGGTGGCACTTGGTGGTTTCCCAAATGTTACATGTGGAAGTCTATTTACTCTTTGATAGATGTCTTCACCACTTAAACGAAGAGGTGGAGAATCTATTTCAACTTTACCCTTTCGAAATTTATAAGCTTGTCTTCTAAAAGGATGATCACGAGGTAAGAATTGACGATGACAGTCAAACCAAGAAGCCTTTCTCCCACACTTAAGTTGGAATGATTTTGTATGTTCCATATAGTAAGGACATGCCAACCAACCGTGAGTACTCCAACCAGACAACATTGCATATGCAGGAAAATCACTAATTGTCCATAAAAGTGCAGCCTTCATTTGAAAGTTTTGTTTAGAACACACATCATAAGTCTTTACTCCAGTAGTCCATAATTCTCTTAACTCATCTATTAGAGGATGTAAGAAAACATCAATATTTTTTCCTGGACTCTTTGGTCCGGGAATAACCATGTTAAGGAACATAAAAGGCTTCTGCATGCACATCCATGGAGGGAGATTATAAACTGTAATAATAACAGGCCAACATGAATAAGGGGTACTTTGATGACCAAATGGGCTAAATCCATCTGTACATAATCCAAGTCGCACATTCCGTGGATCTGAGGCGAATGAAGAATAAGTGCGATCAAAATGTTTCCAAGCTTCACCATGAGATGGGTGTGCCATTTTTCCATCTATGCAATGATTTTTTGCATGCCAAGTCATGTGCTCACAAGTATATGTAGATGCATACAGTCTCTTAAGTCTAGGTATTAACGGCAAGTACCGCAAGACATGAAAAGGCACCTCTTTTCGCACTCTAGGCTTCCTCGGTTTGTATCTGGGATGAAAGCAAATGGGGCATTCTTTGTAGTCCTTGTATTTTTCATAATATAGAATACAATTATTCACACATGCATCAATTTTCTTATAGCCAAGTCCAAGATTGGAAAGTTGCTTCTTTGTTTTATATAAATTTGGCGGTAAATTATCACTTTCTGGTAACATGCTTTTTATTATTGACATTAGTCTATCATAGCATGCCTCTGGTAGATTATACTCAGACTTAAGATTTAACAACTGTGTCACTGCAGAGAGTTTAGTGTGATTTTTGCAACCATTCCATAATGGCTCATCTGCATCCTTTAACAAGTCAAAAAACTTTTGTGCTTCAGAATTCGGTGGTTGTTCATTACTGATTGTAATCCAATCAAAACTTTGATCTACGCCATCAATCATCATAGTTCTATAACGAGATCCTTCTTCATTATTATGAACTCTTTCACAATCATTAGTTTTCTTTAATGATTCACCATGTGCATACCATTGCTCGTAGCCACGAGTGAATCCATGTTTGACAAGGTGATAACGCACATCATTTTTATTTAAAAATTTTCTATTACGACACTTGCTGCATGGGCATCTTATTTTGTTATCACTAACACATGTCGGATGTTCATAGGCAAACTCCAAGAATCCTTTGACCCCTTCAATAAACTCATGATGAAGATAACCTTTATCATCTTTTTGATGCCACATCCAATTACGATTTGTAGACATTTCCTACATTTTAAAAAAAAATACAAACATTTTTCAAAAACAAAATAAGCTAGAGTTAATCATTCTCTAAAACCAGATATTATATTAAGACTAATTGGGTAGTAATTAAGCTAAACATGAACATAAAAAATCAAGTTTTGTTACTGCTTCAATTGGATGACAACTTGTATGCACATCAAGAAAACAACAATATTAAAGCATTGCTATAATAATATCTGGTTGAAAAAACAATGTTATTAATAAAACAATAAATAAAAAAAACATGACCAAGGCCACGGCAGGGGAAAGACAGCAGCCAAGATGAACAAGGCAACCAATGTGGTGGTTGCGGTAGTGGCAAGGTATCAACCAATTAGGTCTTGCAAGCGACTACCGTCGTGTGCAACAGCCACCGGGCGATTAGGTCACACGAATGACCTCGATCGCATGAGTAGGACGCAACTGGTGTTGCGCGTTCTAGAACAGAGAAGAAGCTGGAAAAGAAGCAAATGAGATACCTGAGCTTAAGCTTATTCGGTGGATTGTGGAAAGAATGCCGGAGACGAAGATCGCGTGCACCTTAAGCCGGAGGGTTGCGCGCCTTAGAGTCGTGCGTGATTTGGAGCCCGAGAAGAAGAACGCTTTCCCCTTAAGTTAGAGGCATGCCTCTCTTAAGCCGTGCTTGATTTGGGACCGGAGAAGTAGATCGCGTGCACGCCGGAGGAGAAATTGTGTGCGGTGCAGCCGAAGGAGAAATCGCCGTGTGCGCCGACGAAGAAGAAAACGCGCGAGTTCGGGATTTGGGAGAGAAACACACAAAATAGGGTTTTAGGCTTTCTTTATTACTTAAAATAAAATAAATTTATAATTACTTAATAATTTATTTCTTATATTATAAACAGATTTATTTCTGTTTATAACAACTTTAAACAAATTTACAAACAAAAATAAGTTTCGTATCAAATTTTGTTACTAATTCGTATTTATTTTTGTTTATAAAAATTAATTTATAAATTTTGTTTCTAATTTATTTTAAAATCCGTTTTAAAAATTTTTTTTCTATATTATTTTTTTAAAGTTAAACGAAATAATAATTCCGTAGCAAATCTGTTTATAATTTATTAAAATTTAAAACAGATTTTTGTTCCGTTTTAAAATTTTGTTTCTGATACCCTCTTTTCTTGTAGTGAGATAACCTGGCAGATCCTTTCACTAAGGCCCTTCTGGCGAAAGCTTTTGATTGGCATGTTGAGGGGATGCGGATCAGATGTATGACAGCATTTATGACAACATAGTCTTTTAGTATAAATGGGGGATTGTTAGAGTGTATACTAAAAGCCTAGCTTTTTGTAAACATTTATTTTGAAATAAAGAATCACATTTGTCAAATGTCTACATTTATATGCTAAGTGTAGTTGTTCAATTAATTTATATTGTAGATAACATGGTGTGTAGTGTCACACACAAAAGATCATGTTATCAGTTCCTTATAAGTTATAAATAGTAGCTCACGACTAAGATGGATAGGAACAAACCATTGGAATAGTCGTAGTGTAATTTGGTATTAGTTTATCTTGACTATAAAATTACACTAATACACTCTGAGTGTATTGAGCGGGACCATTTGAGGTAGTTTCTTTTTATACTGACTGCATAAAAGAACAAGACCTCTGTTATTATAGAAGTGTGTGCTCTTAATCCCGATATAATAACAAACACATATATTTAGTATTTATTTCTTTAATTTATCAGTGGGTTAAATTTAGTTAGATAAATCATTAGGTCCGATAAGTTGAGAAATAATATTATTTATAGTGTGTGTTGTTAATTATAGAAAGAAACTGTGTCCTAGTGATCTAGGTTGATGATGTCCCCAAGAGGAGTTCATAAGGATTGTCATGTAAACCCTGCAGGTGGACTTAGTTCGACATGACAATAAGGTTGAGTGGTACTACTCTTGGAGCTAGACGTTAATTATGTGAGTGTCAGTAACTCATTTAATTAATGGACATTCGATATCTTAAACACAGGGAGACTAACACACTCATGATAAGGAGCCCAAAATGTAATTTGGGATTGGTGCGGTAATTCAATAATAGCTCTTTAGTGGTATGAGTTATTATTGATGAACTTGAGTTGAGTGTTTGGGGCGAACACGAGAAGCTCAAGCTCATCGGGAGACCATAACCAATTCCTCCTCTCGGTCCCTATTGTAGCCTCTTATATAAAGTCTTATATCCACCCAAAGCCTAGCCTCTTAGTCCATGCTAGGGGCCGACCCCTATCCTTGCTTGGAGCCCAAGAAAGGGGCAGGCCAAGCCAAGCTCGGAGCTAAGGCTAGGGTCGGCCAAGCCTTTCTTGGTGCCCAAGCAAGGGGCCAGCCAAGTGTGAAAGGGAAGAGGGATTTTATTAAAAATAAAATTTTAATAAAATCTTTCCTTTTATGTTTTTATCCACATGGTTTTAAAAGAGAGTTTTTTATTTTAAGATCTTTCCTTTTATAGATTTTCTACAAAGGATTAAAAAAGAGATTAGATATCTTTCCTTATTTGTAGATATCTATAATGTTAAGAGAAATATTTTAATTTTTAAGAAAACTTTCCTTTTTTGTAACCATGATATAAAAGGAGTTTAATTTTAAATATTATCTTTTATAGATATCCATAAAAGGATTTAAAAGAGAGAGATTTTAATTTATAAAACATTCCTTTTATAACTAACCACAAAAGGGATTTTTAAAAGAGAGATTTTAATTTTTGTTTAAGATCTTTCCTTGTTTGTTTAAACATGGTGTGGCCGACCATAGAGAGGAATAAAAGGAAGTTTTATTTTTGTTATAAAACTTTCCTTTTTTGGATTCACCAAGGATTATAAAAGAGAGGGAGGAGGTGCCTTCATGAGACACACAACCTATTCTATTGTACCTCTCTTCCATCCTTGGTGGTCGGCCCTTCCTCTTCTCTTTCTCTCCTTCTTTGTAGTCGGCGACATCATCTCTTGTGGAGCTCTTGGTGGCCGGTTGCTTGGAGGTGAAGAAGTTGAGAAAGGAGGCATTGTTTTCTAGCATCCCTTGGAGCATTGTGGTGGTGGTCGAAACTTGGAAGCAAGGAAGGCTTTGGTGGACTTCTTCTTGGTAGATCGTTGCCTACATGACGTCCAAGAGAAGGAGAGGAATGCAATAGAAGATTAAGAGGTTTTTGTTAACAAAGAAAGGTATAACTAGTTGTTTTGTTCCACATCATACTAGTTTTCTTTGTACGGATTTTGAATTACCAATCACAAGAGGCTAACGATTCTAGGCAATCGAATTTATGTTTCGATTTTGTGTTTCTTTTGTTTTTTGATCTTGTGATTCGATTGTTCTTAATGGTTAAACCTAGAGTTACTATAAGGAGATTAAATATTGAATTTCATTGAAAGGATTTGTCTAGGAAGTGGTGGATGATCTCATACTCAAGAAGGTCTAGTGTCTCGCCATGTTTAACCTGGAAGCCGATCTTTGAAATAAATATTTAATCAACTTTGTAACATAGGTGGATTTAGATCAATAATGTTAAGCATCGTTTGTGATCCAAGTCAAAACCTCTAAGAACAGATAAGTTGAATTTGGAATCATTAATGTTAACTTCTGTTTGCGATTCCAAATTTAATTTCTAAAGAACACAATAGGTTGTTAGGAAAGGTTCGAGACTTGTACAAAATTTTGTATAGGGGAACTAGTACGATATTCCAAGTATAAACCAACAGTTATGATACCAAATTTTAGCTAACTTAAAGATATACAATTTTTCTTTAAGTTCAATAGAGAGAAAACATAGTCTAGTCATGCTAAAAGGCACAGCCGTGACTCCCATCCACGACCATGTCACACCCTCCGCCCAGACTGTAGACTAAACTTTGAACTACTATAACTTTCAGTTCAGTTGGAGCTATGACTCGATCCAAATATCAAAATGTAGATAATTTCAAAAGATATAACTTTAGTTCAAGGTGAAATTTGAGGAAACTAGTTTTAAGGGGTGAAAATTTATTTTGATAGAGCCCTATAAACATGGTAGACCTAGATAGTTTAGAGGGGGTATAAAAGGGTCAAGAAACTCATTCTTTGACTCATCTTGGGTTTGAAACTTCACCCTCTCCTTAGGGAAGGCTAATCCCCTTAGGTGGAAACACTAAAGCTTCCATTTTCGCTGAACCACATGATTCGTCCACCTCCGGAGCATGGATTGCAAGCAAGAAGATCGGAGGCATATAATAAGCATTCCTCTCTCCTCTATCATTTGTTTTGGATTGTAGGATGCTTATTTTTTTTATCTCTTATTTGTAAATCTTTTGCAATAGAGTAGACTTCCAAATCTAGGATGTAGGAAATAGTTGTGATGTGATGTTTGAACTATATATTTGGATATTTTCTTATTCAATGAAGTATTTATGTCATGGTATATGTGACTTATGTCTTGTAAGTGTTTGATGAAATGTGTGAATGATGTAAACATGTTGATATGAGAGATTAGTTACCATATCGAGAGGGTGCTTTGGATTGTATGACTGGAGGGCTAGTGATAGAGGGTAACCCTTTAACTGGATTTTCTAGAGTATCACCTTGAATTGGTCTAATCCTCCATAAGGGAATAGCTCATTAAAGCTTAACAGGTTTTCACCAATTCCATGCTAAGAAGTGATTCATGTAATCTAGACCGTATGATGGGGGCCCTTATTGACAAAGGATAACCTTTTAATAGACCTTCTACATTATCTTCTCTACTTAATAGTACTGAATGTTAATGGGAAGAATACTCTAGTGAGACCATCGTGGGGTTATACTGATAACATTATTATAATACTTATATGAGGCTAAGCATTGAATTAGGTAGAACAATGCATAGAGACATTAGCTAGCATCATAATAAAATTGAAATCCTAGCATCTCTCACCCTCAAATCCAACTTCACCTTCACTCACTTATGCTCCCTCTCTCTTCTCTCTTTTCTCTCTCTCTCTCTCTCTCAACCTTCTCTCCCTCTCTTCCTAGCATTTGTGAACCACCTTTCGACTATCTAGATATTCACTATATAAACTTAACTAGTGTTTAATTAACAGTTCTGGTATAATAGATATTTTATTACTTGATGATAATCATGCACTTACAGATTACACACATCAAGTTTTCGGCATCGTTGTCGGAGGTATTTTTTGATTAATATTAGTTGATTAGCATTTGAGTTACTCTAGACATTCTTTATTTTTCTTTTTGTATTTTCTTTCTTATTTTTCATTATGTATTTTCTTTATTGTCTTTATTCTATATTTTTCTAATCAATACAAAAATTGGTTGGGCGTATTTACCATTTTATATCTCCTATATCCATGTGCTATTTTTTGATTATTCCCTGTATCTTGTGATTTTACTGCTATTATTTTAGGTTAGACTAGAAATTTTTTTTAGCCATAGATTGGTATTCTTGGCAACCTAGAGTTTTCAATACAACTTATAATTTAGATGATGAAAAAATGTTGAACATTTGCAGAGTATGTGGTAGCCTAACCCACCCAACTGCCATATGTCACCTCTTCAACAAAGATTCTAGCCCTTTTATAGAACCAACTGATGGCATCTGCAAGGTTTATGACAGCTCATCTCATCCAACTACTTTATGCCACTTCTTCCAAAAGGCTACTACCTCTTCCATGGAACTTCAGAATCTATTCCAACCTACACATCAAAACATATATGATTCAGTTCCTAGTATTTTTAGTTGTAACTAAAGGGATCATCAAACTCAGAACTTTCAACCCTAGCACTCTTTTGAGGAGAATGAGTAGTTACTACCATAGCAGCAGATCCCTGACCCACCTCAACACTACAATCCAGATTGGATTAACCTTCAAAATTTGGGCTATAACAACATACAAAGTGTTAAGCATATTTTCTCAGGTAAATCAGAATCCATCAGAATTTTAGGAGGGTTTATCATTAGACAGACCACATCAATCTCACCCAAATGAACTGACTGATTGGGAAGACTCCCAAGACATGGATACTCCAGTTTCCAGTCAAACAAAGACCACATTTCAAGAATTAGAAGAGATCTTGATGCAACAAGGGATCTTATTTCTCTAATCCCTACAGCAAATTGATACATCAAGTCTAAATTTAGAGTCTTAGTTGGATGATGTTTTGGAGGGGGTGAATTGTGAATATGATAGCATTCTACTTATGATTTTGCGGTTCTACAGGACTCCTCTACTAATTTATATGCTGATAATATATCTGAAGATACTCCGGACATTGAAAGGACTTTTGATAAATGTTCAACCAACCTTATTGTTGTTCTTATTGCAAATTCTAATAATACATATTTGATTGATGATGAGATTCTATATCATGCCCTAGAGAAGTCTCTGTCTGACAAACGGATAGCCTCTTCCTTGTAACAACGACAAATGAAACTTGGATACATAGTCACATGGTTGTATAATAATAATATCTATAGTCCACATGGCTAGAAAACAAACACAACCACTCAATTGTATATACAACCCACATGGCTGGAAATAATCACAACCATAAAATTATATAAGCAACTCACATGGTTGTACTAAAAACATAGTGAAAGACAAAAGGAAAATCCATAAACTAAAAATGGCATACTACTAGCCATCTAGGTTTTACACAACAACAATAAGGTAAATACAAGACACCATATAGCAAAACTCTAAACAAAGTAAATTATACAATGTCAAGTCCATAAATTTGTAATGCAAGTAAAGTAAGAAACAAAACCAGAAACAGCCCTCAGATGTGATGTGGGGCCGGCAAACATGATACTTCAAGAGACTCCTCAATCATCTACATGCTACCTAAAAACATAAAAGTACAGATAGGGTGGTAAGTCCAGGTGACTCAGTGGATAATAGACATAGACAGTATATGGTCAATATAAAACATGAAGATCAAAACATACAGTCTCAATAGGAAAATAAGAATATGATCATATATGACATAATCAATACACAACCATAACTGACATAATAAATGCACATAACCATAACTGATATAATAAATGCACATAATCATAACTAGTATAATAAATATACATACTTAATCTGGAATCGATACATATGGTATAGTGATCAGTAAACTCACAAGGGATCAACAACAGATATGCTCGTAACACCTGAGCAACATAACTGACAGGATATACATGTATGATAAATGAACATATATAAAGCATGACAACCATATGCAACAATTATATCTCAAACATGTACAACATATCATAATCACATATAGCTAATATCTACTAGACATGTATACAAATATATCTCTAAAATATGCACCGCGCATCATATGTAATATGCATGTGCATGCAACATGGTCACTCTCGCCCACCCCTCAAGACACCATGATACCTGTGTGGCCGAGAGGCCGGGACAATGACAACTGTACTACCCTCCAAATACCACTATAGAGCGGCCGAGGTGAATAGTTCGCTAAGTAGTTATCTAACTACATAGTGTCAGGGTCCCTAACTGCTCACATTTCTAGCCTCTGATAACTATACTACCCTCCAAATATCACTACTCTCGAGTGGTCGAGGAAGACAGTGTATAACACCGAGTGGCTGAGTGAGCACAACAAGACTAGATCCACTCCAAGCTATCACTCTCCCTAAGTGGCCGAATGGGGAGCTAGCATGACTGATGGCTAGCTTATTTTGCAAGGGAGCAATGGTCGTCAAACTAGCTCATACCACAAGAGAGTAATGGTCGTCAAACTAGCTCATACCACAATAGAGCAATGGTCGTCAGCATGCATATATATGACTGTCAACTAGCTCATACCACAAGGGAGCAATAGTCGTCAACATGCATATAATGCAATGATGAACATAATGTAAATAATCATGGTACTGATACAATCATCATCAATGCAACAACATCCCAATCCACATAAGTACCTCTAGTACATGATCTAGCAATCAACCTAAGTCTATAGGTTTGAGTAAATTTAACAGGTGTCTACTAATCAATAAATATAATAAGTAACAATACTAGACACGTACACACCCTACAATATATGTATAATCATCATGATATCTCCAAGAATCACACCAAACACATGTGCTCACCCAACACAAGTATAATCGACATGATTCCTCTGATAGTACACATCAGACACATGTGTACACACAATATAGGTATGATTAACATATTTCCTCCAATGGTACACCCCAGATACATGCGCACCCACAACATGCAAATGGGCGGTCAACATGGTGACTCCTATAATATATACCAAACATGTGTACACTCAACAACATATGCATAATCAATATGTTAAAACAATTAAAAAGATATCCCCTACTGTATATACTCTACATGTGTATACATAGTATAGATATCCAAAGTTAAGATTGTATATAAAATAACTAGATCATCTCTAAGGTCAAGCAGAAAAGTATCAAGCAGGATAACAAATGAATAGATTTAAAGTAAAGCAACCTAATCTATCGATCAAAAATAACCATGCACTAAGTTCAATGAACTAAAGAGGCTAAGGAAGAAATACCTACCTAAAAATATAGATCATGACAATATAACTCCCACATTGAGACACTCAGTTCAAATCAAAATCCTGCAATCACATAATACATATCATAGCTAGGTTATACATAAATTGATTAGCTAACCCTAATCCTTTTCCGATTAGGAAAACATGTTTTAATCTTCATTTAATGATCTTTCACTTCCATCAAGCTAATCTCCTTATGAATTAATCCAACTCAAATTAGCTAACTCTTCTTGTTAACATGCTACATATCTTAATTGGATAATCCAACTAATGAAATCAACTACTAAATGAATCTTCCATTCATTCTCTTATCATCATAATTGATTAACCTAACAACAAGAATCAATCCACCCTTTACACTTTAAATTATAGTTAACATCATCAACTACTAATCATGAATTAACACTGTTAATTGAAACTATCAGGATTTTAATCAACCTTCTAATTCCATCAAGCTCATCATCATACCAATCCATTAATCATTGAATCTTCTAATTTATCTAGCCACACAATTCATTAACCCACTAAATCCTTTGGCTAGGTTACATCAACCTAGTCCCCAAGGCTATGGTGTCACGGTAGGACATCCAGGTTGTCACCCAGGCACCTATAGTTCGATCCCTACTTATGGCGTATTTACAAGAATTTTTTTCTCTAACTGGAGGGTGTAATCAAAAGATGTTGGGCTTCCAGGCTGGCCACCATCTGTGCTTCCCGATTTACCCTAGTGGTTAGTGGAAAACTTTCATGGGGTCAGGCTGGTCACCCCTACGGATAGTCAATGAGGCTAACCAAGATTATCATTTTTTAGGTTACATCAACCTAAGATGAAATTGATTACAACTAATTAACTAGTAATCAATTTTATACCTTGATTAATCCATTCCTCTTCCTCTTCTTCATCTTTGATAGCCCAGCCGATACAATAAGATGCTAGTAGCGGTTGATCATAATTAAAGACGTGCCCGCTGAGGAGATCGATGAGGTTCTGCTGCTAGGAGGGTACGACAGAAACAAGTAGCCATAGAGGGGCTTCTGCTCACTATTGGCATAAGAAAGGCATCGCACAATAGTATCCTATGATGGTAGAGGAGAGTGATGGCCTTGAGGATGAAAAAGAGGAGATGAATCAAGAAGGAAGAGGGCTCTCTACGAGGTTGTCGGCGTGCAATGGCAGCAACATTGGGTGGTGGTCAGTGATCGAGTGACACTGGTATGATCGGGCAATGGACAGATTGCTAGGGTTCTACCATCTATGAGCCTTTAACTGTTGCTCTGATTCGATCCTCAAGCTAGAGGGAGGGTAGCTCTAGCCCTCCGTGCGTCGATCCCCCTTTTCGACATCAGTGGCACCTAGTGATCGACGAGTGATGAGATTGAGTGAGAGAGAGAGAGAGAGTGGCGGTGTTCGATGGATCAGGGTGGAAGTGGTGATATGAGGTAGAAGGACGACTAGGAATCAAGATGGTGATTCCTTCTTACTCGTGGTCGTAGAGAAGCCAATGGCGCATGGGTGTCTAGCGATCAAGCAAATCGACTCGGACGACAATCACTGTAGGGAATGGGTGGCACAAATTTAGAGAATAAAGGGGATTGGCGAGTTTGAGTAAATAAAATAAAAGGGTAAAAGGAAACTTAGGTTATATCCCACTTAAGTGATATTCTAAACAGGATTTTTCTCCTAGCTCAATTGATCCATCCCTTTAGAACATCTCATACAGACTATATTTAAATTCTAAAATAATTTTTAAAATTTCTAAAAAATCTAAATAGGATTATTTCTCCAATAACACTTATTATTTAATTTCTCATATCTTACATTCTAGATGAGGCAGATGTTGATATTAATATACACCCTCCAAGTGGGAAGTGGTGAATAGCTAGAGAACCCAGAGTTGGACACTCCCACTTTTACCTATACCTCACTTTTATTAGAATAAGGCCTCAACATCAACTGTAATAACCGGACTCTTGGCATGGAATCTTCAGTTGTGCCTTCTCCGACATCTAGAGAGAATCTTCAAGGCGAAGAAGAAGGAGAGAGCAATTTCTCACAATATGTTTCCACGATGAAAGCTCCCTCCATATTTTAGGCCTAGCCGTAAAGTCTGGAGGTATCTCACTCCAACAAGATCGCAATTTAAGTGAACCAAATGAGGGGGCAAACTAATGACCTAAAACAAGTACTTCTTGGGAGGTGACTCAAGTTCTTCCTTATCTTCATTTATGTTTTTAGTTTTTTCTAGTTTTTTTTCTTTCTTTATAATAATCCTAATTCCTCTACTTAGTTTTCCTTGTCCACTTTCTTTTTGTAGGATTAAAAGTTGTGGAGGGTGCAAATCACATATAGGGAAGTATCTTCATAATATGAATGTCTCAATCATTTGGAGCTCATCATTTGGTAACTTCTCTAATTTCAAATCTCCTCCATATTACATTTCTAGTTTACATTGGGACAATGAAAAGTTTAAGTCTGAGAGGATGTATTAGGTTTAGATTAGTTTTTGTTACATTTCTTTTTGCATAATAACATTTTTTCTAGTTGTATCATTGATCACATCATGATTGTTTATTCCTTAATACAAAATACTAGCACGCTTATTCTAGACTTCATATGATTTATTAGTTATTTATGGTACGAGTATATTTAGTGATTTATCTTTTTCTATCCCTGATAGCATGAAGTGAGCAATATTTTTACTGTAAGATTTTAAGTATTGGCCTTATTTTAGGATCTTTATACACTATACCTAGTTTTGATAGTAGATAATCCTAAAAATAGTCATGATTCATATAACTTGATTAGTACTAATGTTTTCATGGTGATTTCTCAAACTATATTTTGGTTATTGAATAAGGTTCGAATCATATCAGCTCATTTGAAAAAAATCAAAATATCCATATTTGCATTTATGTTTAAGTATTGCACCTTATAATAACTTAGAGAAAAAAATAAAAAAATGAATAAGGGATATAAAAAATAGTTGTCATGAGTGGAAACTAACAAGTTACTCCTTTGAGACCGAGTTAGATTACTGAAAAAATAATTGCTATATTTGTTTAATATCAAGAATGCCTTTGAGACCCTAAGTAGATTGCGAAGGATGAACCATGCGTGTAGCAAATAAGTGTCTATCACTGGAAGCATAATGAACACAATGATATAACGACTTGATCAGGCTTAGGGTTGATACTTGAAAATTTTAAACAATTATTGCACTAAGCATAGAGAACTATTACGTAGGTCATATTCAAACTATTTTTGTATCTTGCTGACCAATAAAATTATTTGATAGAATTAGATTGATTCGCAAGAGATTATGATGCATTAATTAACCACATGAGTTTAGATTGCACTTTTTGCTTGAGGACAAGTAAAGGTTTAAGTCTTAGGGTGTGATGTGCTTAAGTTATATATATTTCTAGGTATTTTTTAACGCACATCTACTCATATTTCATAAATATAATTTATGTTTGTTGCACTCTATTTATTATTATATCATACTTTCATCCTATTTTGTTGAAAGATCTACTCTTTACATATTTTGATTGACAGGACATCATTTAGAGTAAAAATGGAGCAAAAGCATATATTAAAGCAACGTGTGAAAATCTAGCAAACTAGTCATGCCCTCGGAATGGTCGTGTGTTCTCTCCCCTGGCAAAGCAGGGGCAGGCCATACCTCCCACCAGTAGCCATCCAAAGGATGGTCATGTGAAATCACACGGTTGTGCCCCCCTTCCAGAGTCGAATCATTCAGTTGTGTCAATGACAATGTTATGCCCATTGACCAGAGCCAATTTAGAGAGGGGTCATACCTTTTGGCACCACCCTGCCTCTCCATGCTGTGTGGCATTGATTTAGGGTCATGTCACACAAAAATATGGTTGTGTTGAATATGGACAAACTGTAGACTCATTTTGAAACAGTCATAACTGTTGGATCCAAAAGAATTTAGATATCTCCACAATAGCATGATATCCACTTTGGGCCTAAGCCCTCATGGTTTTGCTCTTGGGCTCTCCCCAAAAAGTCTCATACCAATGGAGATATCTTTTCTCTTATAAACTCATGATCTTTCCCATGTGTTTCCAATATGGGACTATGTTTACAACCTTGCAACCCCAACAATAACTTTTCATTCGGTTGGAGTTATAAGCTATTCTAGAGACTAAATTGTATCTAACTTCAAGATTTACAACTTTGCTTCAGGTTAAATAGAGAGAAAATATAGTCTAGCCATGCTAAAAGGTACGATCGTGACTCTCATCCACGACCGCTTCAGACCCTCCACCCAAACTGTAGACCAAAGTTTGAACCACCATAACTTACATCTAAGTTAGAGCCATGGCTCGATCCAAATATCAAAATGTATATACTTTTAAGGGCTATAACTTTGATTCAGGGTGAAACACAAGAAAATTATGTTTAAGGGGTGAACAACTCATTTTGATGGAGCCCTATAAACCTAGCAGATCTGGAGAGTTTGGAGAAGATATAAAATAGTCAAGAAACTCAGTCTATGACTCGTCTTGAGTTTGGGACTTCGTCCCTCTCCTTGGGGAAGGGTTATCTCAATAGGAGGAAATCGGAAAGCTTCCATCTTCACCAACCCACACGATTCGTCCACCTTCGGAGCAAGGATTGCAAGCAAAAAGACCGACGACACATAGATAAGCATTCCTCCCTCTCTTCTCTACCTTTTGTTTTGGATTGTAGGATGCTTACTTTCTTGTCTCTTGTTTGTAAATCCTTTATAATGGAGTAGATCTCTAAATTTAGGATGTAGGAAGTAGCTATGATGTGATATGATATATGAACTATGTATTTGAACATTTTCTTATTCAATGAAGTATTTATGTCATATTCTGTTCTTATGTCTTGTAAGTGTTTGATAAAATGTGTGAATGATGTAAACATATTGATGTGAGGGATTAGTTACCATGTAGGGGGGGGTGCTTTGGATTCTATAACTGGGGGCCCAATAACATAAGGTAACAGATTTTCACCAATTCTGGGCTAGAAAGTGATTCGTGTAAACTAGATCATATGATCAGGGGCTCTTAGTGGCAAAGGGTAACCCTTTGACCCGACCTTCTACATTACCTTCTATACATAGTAGCACTGAATATTAATGGGGAGAACACTCCAGTAAGACCGTCATGGGATTGTACTAGTAACTTTATTAGAATCCCTACATGAGTGTAAGTATAGAGTTAAGTAGATGAACAATGTATAGGAACATTGACTAGCATCATAATAAAACCAAAATCCTAACATCTCATCCTCAAATCCAACTTCACCTTCACTCGTTTACGCTCCCTTTCTCTCTACTCTCTTTTCCCTCTCCCTCTCTCTATCTCTCTCTTTCTCTCAACCTTCTCTCCCTCTTTTCAATCTCTCTCTCTCTTCCTAGTGTTTGTGAACCACCTTTCGACTGCCTAGGCAATTCACTTTGCGAAGTTAACTAGTACTTAATCAACAGTCTCTATAGGATCAGTATTTCATTATTTGACGACAACCGTGCACTTGTGGATAGAGAAAGAAACTGAGAACAAAAAGAATTTTCATTTCAACTCTTCTTATTAAACCCTTGCAAGAAATCTAAGACTACTCGAACCTTCCTATTAAACCGTAGCAATGAGCCTTAATTTTTCTTCCTCTTGAGAAGTTTGTTGAACCAAATAGCTGAATTCTTTGGATATCGCTTGTTATTCTTATAGTCCACATACACCATACCAAATCTTGAAGTGTACCCCAACCTTCATTCAAAGTTATCAAGAAGTGACTATGCAAAATATCTTATCACCGTTGCACCATCGTATATGGCCCTCTTCAAATGAGCAATGTATCTCATGTAATAGTCAATCCTCATCGTATCTTCCAAGCCTTGTGGAGGAGTGATGTTTCCAGGTTGGTCCATTCCTACAATAAGTAAACTTTGGTAATTAGTTTGGCGTGTGCTAATTGAAATAAGCAAACAATAAAGTTATGTACCATTTTCCAATAAAATGATGATGGGGTTGCCATAGTTTTCTTTTACATAGTTTATGGCCTTTTCTAATTTAAAACGATTGTAAAAAATATGACAGTTCATGAAAATGAATTAACAAATTTACCAAAGGACCAATTGTCACACCTTCTCGGTCATCTACAAAAAAAAAATGAAATATCACCATTTGAACTCAACATGCCAATCATCTTGATAGCTAGTAGGTGTTGAATTAGTCACGCCATTATCCTTCATATAGTATGTTGTGTATTGATTAATCCCAATGTAGTCATATGAGCCTTTCACCAACTTTACTTGTTCACAAGTGAATTTAGGAAGCCTATCTTTTACAATTTCTTGAATCAATTCCGGATATTTACCATATGTTAGAGGATGAAGGAACTATGCAAAAAAAGAACAGCAACTTATTGTAAACAACGAAAAATATAGATATTATTATATATGCTTGTATTCTTGGGTTGCTCAAACAAGTTATTACCATCCGAGGTGAAAATCACTAGCTCTTTGAGCTACAGCTTTGTCTTTTGGCTGGTAAGTATGAGGTTCGTACCAAACATAGTCTAAGAGAATGTCAATTCGACCCTTTTGCTTTTCCTAAATAGCAAAAACAAATAAATATATCTTGTGAGTAACTATGTAGACATAAGTGTAATTCCACACATTTGATTCATAGGTGGTTGGAAAGGTTTTAATGTTAGCTAGGGTAGAAAATAAGAAATAGTCATTATGTGACAAACTAAAGCTACAATAATTAAATGACCTAGGATTTATAGGAGATCAATCAAGATAATTGCGCCAGCTTACTTGATATTTCTCATGGTATCTTTTCATTGCTTCTGCATGAGATAAAATAAGATTATGAGTGGCGATATAAGGTTCTATGGTTGAGTTCCCTCCTCAACAACCAGTACATCTTTCAGGAGCATGCAAACCATTATCATAACCAAGAGCTGGTATAACTCTAGGCTTATTAAAGGTGAACCAATTCTTAACCCTATCACCGAATCTCTTAAAGAAAAAATCAACATAATCCGCAAATGCATCCCTAAAATGAATATACACATCAACATAATATCATTATGTAATATCTTTGATGAAGTATTTGTCTTATGTTTATATTCAAACATAATATATAATGAGTAACACTTACACTATCTTTGGGTTCAACCAACCCAAATACTCCTCATGTAGATCATAATGATAAAGATTTGCATAAGGAGTAATACCTAATGAAATTTTAGAGAGGTAAACATGAGAACATTAGTTTATATTTTGTTCAAAAACAAGCCTAATGGGAAAAAAAATTACCTTGAATTATCAAGTAATTCAAGTAATCAATTAATCTATTGTAATAATCTACACCTTCCCAATTGATTTGTCTCATGCCATCTAAACAATAAAATAAATGCAATCCAAAATTATATTTTCAAAATTCATTAATAACAACAATAATAGAAGTTAAGAAAATATTCATGATCTTAATATCTCCCTGAATAATCAATCACATATTGAGTATATTAATGGAAAAAAAGTCTTAACTATCACTGCACATAATTCTAAAGAAACATTTTAGTTATTTCAAAAATATTATCGATCAACCTCATAATGATGATATTCATCAACCGTGACATTGACAGTAGCATTTCCGAAAATAAAACCTGTATTTAAAAATATAAACATATGAGATTTTTCTGCGGCATTAGAAAATGAATAAAGAGATCAAGATTAATTAATATTTTAAGTTGGTAAAAAATAAAAACTCTAATAGATAGTATTAGTAAAATTATTTAGCCGGTTTCTTGACAAATGCATCCCAAATACATGGTCCTCTTCCTCCTTTGAGAGGCATTCCTTCGACTTAATAAGCAGATGCAACGGTGTCGAATACAAAGTCCTTAGGAAAGGCTTTGCGACTTATGTTGTGAACATTCACAGCTATTTCAATAGGACTTATCGCCCGAAAAGTGAATAGAAAGAGAATGAAAGAGAACAAAAGCAATGAGCATTGTATGAAACCTTTTTTTGTTTTTGGAGATTATATGAAAATAAATGAAATGAAGTGCAGGTTTATAAAGAGTAGATCAATACTAGTGATAAGCATAAAAACAATTAGGATAAGACTTATAGATAATTAATTTTAATTGTCATTTTGGATAGAGTTTATCTACTTAATTTATTAGATAATTATCTAAAATAGCATGTAAATCTAATGAAAATATTTTAATTAATAGCTAAAATATTTAATAAAAAAGTAAGTTATTGAATAAATCATAATATATTGTCCTGAATAATAACAAATATACGTGCATGGCTCATATATACACAGAGGCAAACAAAAAATCGGTTAAATTGAATTAACAGAAATGGAAACTTGTTCAGTTTATTCAGAAATTTAATTTTTTTTTCTAAATCTCAATTTTATTTTAAAATTTAAAAATCAATTAAACCAATTAAATCGAACAACATATAATTACTATTTTATAAGCAGTCAACTAATGTTATTGAATTGATGTTTAAAAAAATTAAAAATTATAACTTCCGACTCAAATGTCTAATAGGAGTCACTGTTTAAAAAAAATTAAGTAATTCTGTAACTGAATAAATTAATTGATTTTTTATTGGTTCGATATATTTGATTTTTATAATAATAATTATTCACTTATTAATGCTCACCTCTATTAGCAAGTCATCATTAAGCCTACTCAAATTTTAATCAACAATTGAAATGAAATTATTAAATGAAATTGGCGGGTAAAAGTAAAAATGTAAATAAATTAATTTGAGAATGGCAAAATATTTTTATGATAATGGGAGTAATTATGACATACTAAAATTTATTTTAAAAATTTAAATAGTTACTTTGAATATATGATGAACACATGCCTAAATATATATTAAGTCAATCTCTTAAGTCAAAAATCAATAAGCTTACGAATTGTATTTCATAACATATATTTCATATAGCACCTCACCATTACTGGCTAAGGAAATAAATATTGTAAAAATATAATTAAAGATAAATTTTAAATTAATTCATTTGTAACGAAAAGATAATATTAAAAGTTTTTTAACTTAGAAAATATTAAAGATTTACTCATTTGAGATAAAAGAAAAGAAATTTAAAATATTCAAAAATAAAAAATATTCATATATATATATATATATACACACAAAAACAAAATTAAATAATAAAATATTTAATTTTTTTATTTAGTAATTAATATTTTCTATTTTAATAATAATTAGAATATAATTACAATTCTTACTAGATTAATTTATTTTATTTTTTTAAAAAATATTTATTTCCATATTTATTATTAGTCTATAAAAGGAATGATACCTGTATTTTAATTATCTTTCAATCAATATAATTTTAAATTTCATTTTTTTGTGTAAAGGTTTTTTTGTACGTGAGATTATTTCTTTTTTTTTCGCTTTTGCCATGCTTTGTTCTTGCATGATAAAAGGAAAGTAAAAAAGGTAAGAATAAATAAGAAAAACGAAAACTTTATTGCTGAAAAAAAAAGAAAATGGTAATAATGTTTATACTATTTCCGTCCATTTGGGTCAGTAGCAACTTCAATTTCAACAACTTCAATTTCAACGAATCTCATATCATTTGGGTATAAATGCAATTCTTCTTTTTAAAATTAAATTTTGTTTATTTAGTTGATATTTTTAAATTACTATTATTCTCTTCTCATAAATTCATGCATTTTTAGCATCTCCTTCATAAAAAATAAAAAATATCATCAATTTTTTTTCCAATTTAGTATAGACATCATTTATAAAATAAAATAAAATATTTTCTATTTGTTTAGTCATCCTACATAAAAAATATTATTATTATCAATTTAGTTACTCTACGTACATGTTAACATATTTATTCTCATACATCTCATTTAATTTATCATATTATTTTATTTATAATTATCATTACTTGCCACAATGATGAGAGAAAACATTAGCGTTCGGTCATACGCTTTTAGCTGTGTATCTGTATTTACCTTCCTTCATATCCATGGGACCAACTCTAGGGAATCGTTGATGTGACGGTTCCATATTTTTTATGATGAGAGAAAATACTATTCCTAGCTACCAATAAATATATGCGAGAATTAGATTTTAGAAAAAAAATACCCATAATTTAGGAATTACATGTATACAAGATCACACACTTATTAATTATGCTATGTTTTAAAAAAAATCTAATTATTTCTATGAACCACGTGTTAGGATAAATGCCCCTACATTTGATGGAACTACAAACCTTACATATTTCTTGATTGATTAGATCATGTTAAAAATTATTCTGTTCGACATAATTTTACTTCCATTAAACAAGTGAAATTTGTCAAATTTACACTTAGTGGACTTGGTAAAATTTATTGGTGATGTGTTGAAAGAGTTAGCTATCACACCTTGGCATGAAATGAAGAAAAAAATAATTAATAAAAAAGATATGTCACACTAAATTTTAAGAGACAATTGTCTAACAAATATGTAAAAATAAAACAATCTTCTTCAAGTGAATTGAAATCGAAGACATCACTTAATGATCTTAATTCTCTTACAATCCATAAGCTTGTTTCTAAAATAAAAGAAATGTGTTCAAATAAATCTTTTTATATCCCGATCTTAGAGAAATCCTCTAAAATTATTTTAGAAGAGTCCTCCAATAATATTTTAGACAAGCCTTTTAAAGATGTGATATTAAAACAAGCTCTTATTGACTTTGTCGGAGTTCAATCAACTAAATATTCACCATGACTTTAAATCACATAATATAATAATATAATGCATTCTTGTGATCCAAAGAAGCCAAAAGAAACTAAATACAACAAATTAACATCATGATTTGGTAATGGAAGACCGTTTAAAAATTTACATATCACTTAGTATGATTTATTTTATATTTACTTGTAAAATTTCATGTACCGATTCTTCAATATCTATTATCGTAGAATATTCATGTGACACCTTCTCACATTTTGCACATGTGATACATGTTCCTTCTATTTGTCCAAGTACAGCCCTTCGCATGGCAATATCCATGGTATCGGCTTGACCTTTCATTAGTGGGCACAAATTTTAATTCAGTGGGATCTTTCACTCATATTTTTTCCATCAAGAACGTTTTATGAAACTTTTTGACCCCTGAATTTGAAGTATCCTACTTTCACGTGATTCGCAGGATTCAACAATTAATTGATATTTCATGATCAAAAGTGTTGTCATAGCGATCCTTATAATAATTTTGTTGTTTATCAACTAATTGAATTAAATGTCTTCTTTTCTTCGGTCAACAAACCAAGAACTCTACTTTGTAGATTAAGAATTACCGAAACAATGGTGAAAATTATATTAAGCAATGATTTTTAGAAGATATTTAGTGGTATAGTAAATTTTCATATGAATTTACTAAATTAAATTTTGTTAGATATTTAGTGGTATAGTAAATTTTCATATGAATTTACTAAATTAAATTTTGTTAGGATACTTGGAAGCTAGAGGGGGTGATTAGTTCTATTTATTTCATCTTATTGATTTGTTGCAGTGGAAAAACTCGTAGCAATGCTAACACCCGAATTTATTTGGTATCCACCTCCTTGACGTGACTAATCCAAGAATTCACATAGTGCACACATTCCACTATGAAAATCTCATTCTCGAAAATAATCTGAAGGTGGAGAAATCGCATACAAGCTCACAACAAGAAAAATACAACAAGTAAAGGAAATTAAAACACAAATACAATGAGAACCTTGTTTGCTTTCTTCTTACTTGGAAATATCTCTTGTAAACTTTGAAGTGCAGTAACACTTCACCCTGAATCGTCCAAGAACCGACAGTGAAGAGTGGAGAAGAAGAGATCATGATTTGAATCTTCAAATGCTTTTATATCCGGTGGATTAAGGTTCCTAATCGATTAGTCTTACTCCCAATCGATTGCCATGTCAGAGATCTAAGCAAATTCAGTCATCCAAACCTCGCAATGACTCTTTTCTTCTTCTCTCAGTCTCTTCTTAATCGATCACCCAATCATTCAGAAGCCCATTGTTCACTTGTGAACTTCTCTCAATCAATCACCTAATCGATTACGCTCTCGCCAGGAAGCTACTGTACTTCACAAAAAATCCTCTTAATCAATTAGCTAATCGATCAAGAACCCAATGTTTGTTGCCAACTTCTTCTCCCAATTGATTACCTAATTGATTGGGATTGGCCTTGATCGATTGCCCAATCGATCCAAGCCCTTTCAAATTCATGAAGAAAATCTTTCAATTGATCATCAGATCGAGTGGTGTGGCTCTTGAACGATTACTCAATCGATCCAAATGACTTTTGTTTTGTGAAAAAAGGTTCTTAATCGATCACCTAATTGATTGTCTTTGGCCCAATCGATTACTCAATCTTAACTTGCTTAATCCAAGTATATGATGCTCTTGCCCAACTTTCGACCTGACAAGTTGGGACTTCCCTATCAAATGTCCAGTTAATTAGTGTTTAATCAGCGGTCTCTATAAAATTAATATTTTATTACTTTGACAATAACCGTGTACTTACAGATGGGGAAAGAAACTACGTACAAAATGAATTTTCATTTCAACTCTTCTTATTACACCCTTGCAAGAAATCTAAGACTACTCAAACCTTCTTATTAAACTAGCAGTGAGGCTTAATTTGTCTTCCTCTTGAGAAGTTTCTTGAACCAAGTAGCTGAATTCTTTGGATATCGCTTGTTATTCTTATAGTCCACATACACCATACCAAATCTTGAAGTGTAACCCAACCTCCATTCAAAGTTATCAAGAAGTGACCATGCAAAGTATCCTATCACCGTGGCACCATCGTCTATAGCCCTCTTCAAATGAGCAATATATCTCATGTAATAGTTAATCCTCATCGTATCTTCCAAGCCGTGTGGAAGAGTGACATTTCCAGGTTGGTCCATTCCTACAATAAGTAAACTTTGGTAATTAATTTGGCGTGTGCTAATTGAAATAAGAAAACAATAAAGTTCTTTACCATTTTCTGATAAAATGATGATAGGGTTGTCATAGTTTTCTTTTACATAGGTTATGGCCTTGTAAATTCCCCATGGAACTATGTAGAGCCAATCAGAGTTCGCCTAAATAACATTAATAATAAGTTCACATGATAATAACTTTTTTAATTTAAAACGATTGTAAAGAATATAACATAGTTCATGAAAATGAATTAAAAATTTTACCAAAGGACCAATTGGCACACCATCTCGGTCATCTAAAAAAATGACAAAAAGAATAATATTAGTTAAAAAAAATGAAATATCATCGAGTTGTGAGAATAGCAAGCTAGAAAAAGAAAGCTAACATTTGAACTCAACATGCCAATCATCTTGATAGCTAGTAGGTGTTGAATTAGTCACGCCATTATCCTTCATATAGTATGTTGTGTATTGATTGATCCCGATATAGTCATACGAGCCTTTTACCAACTTCACTTGTTCACAAGTGAATTTAGGAAGCCTATCTTTTACGATTTCTTGAATTGATTCCGGATATTGACCATATATTAGAGGATGAAGGAACCTATGCAAAAAAAGAACATCAACTTATCGTAAACAACTAAAAATATAGACATTATTATACTTGTATTATTGAGTTGCTCAAATGGGTTATTACCATCCGAGGTGAAAATCCCTAGCTCTTTGAGCTGCAGCTTTGTCTTTTGACTGGTTAGTATGAGGTTCGTACCACACAAAGTCTAAGAGAATTCCAATTCGACCCTTTTGCTTCTCCTAAATAGTGAAAACAAATAAATTTATCTTGTGAGTAACTATGTAGACATAAGTGCAATTCCACACATTTGATTCGTGGTTGGAAAGTTTTAATGTTAGCTCTTGTGGAAATAGTCATTATGTGACAAGCTAAAGCTAAAATAATTAAATAACTTAGGATTTATAAGATATCAATCAAGATAATTTCACCAACTTACTTGATATTTCTCATGGTATCTTTTCACTGCCTCTGCATGGGATAAAATAAGATTATGAGTGACGATATAAGGTTCTATGGTTGAGTTCCCTCCATCTTCACAACCAGTACATCTTCCAGGAGCATGCAAACCACTATCATAACCAAGAGCTGATATAACTCTTGGCTCATTAAAAGTGAACCAATTCTTAACTCTATCACCGAATCTTTTAAAACAAAAATCAGCATAATCCGCAAATGCATCCCTAAAATGAATAAACACATCAACATAATATCATTATGTAGTATTTGTATTAACTAATACATAAAGTTTATATTCAAACACAATATATAATGAGTAACACTTACACTATCTTTGGGCTTAACCAACCCAAATACTCCTCATGTAGTGCCAAGGGAAGATCATAATGATAGAGATTTGCATAAGGAGTAATACCTAATGAAATTTTAGAAAGGTAAACATGAGAACATTAATTTATATTTTGTTCAAAAACAAGCCTAATGGGAAAAAAAATATATTACCTTGAATTATCAAGTAATCAATTAATCTATTGTAATAATCTACACCTTCCCAATTGATTTCTCCCGTGCCATCTAAACAATAAAAGAAATGCAATCCAAAATTATTTTTTCAAAATTCATTAATAGCAACTATAATAGAAGTTAAGAAAATATATTGTACTTGGAAAAATTCTACTCCAAGAAATTGAGAATCGATATGCATCGAAATTGTGTTCCTTCATGATATTAATATCTTCCTGAATGATCAATAACATATTGAGTAAATTATTGAAAAAAAAGTCTTAAGTATCACTGCACATAACTCTAAAATACATTTTAGTTATTTCAAAAATATTATCGATGAACCTTATAATGATGATATTCATCAACCGTGACATCGGCAGTAGCATTTCCGGGAATAATACCTGTATTTAAAAATATCAACATTAGAAAATGGATTAAGAGATCAAGATTAATTAATATTTTAAGTTGGTAAAAAATAAAAACTCTAATAGACAATATTAGTAAGATTATTTACCCGGTTTCTTGACAAATGCATCCCAAATACATGGTCCTCTTCCTCCTTTAAGAGCCATTCCTTCGACTTGATAAGCAGATGCAGCGGTGCCGAATACAAAACCCTTGGAAAAGGCTTTGCGACTTATGTTGTGAACATTCATAGCTATTTCAATAGAACTTGTTGCTCGAAAAGCGAATAGAAAGAGAATGAAAGAGAACAAAAGCAATGAGCATTGTCTGTAACCCATTTTTTTGTTTTTGGAGATCATATGAAAATAAATGAAATGAGGTGTGGTTTATAAAGAGTAGATCAATATTAGTGATAAGCATAAAAAAATTAGGATAAGACTTCCAGATAATTAATTTTAATTGTCATTTTGGATAGAATGATTTATCTACTTAATTTATTAGATAATTATCTAAAGTAGCATAGTAAATCTAATGAAAATATTTTAATTAATTAATGGCTAAAATATTTAATGAAAAAGTAAGTTATTAAATAAATCATAATATCATATTGTTCTAAATAAAAACAAATATATGTGCATGGTTCATGTATATATAGAGTGAAAGAGGCAAGTAAAAAATAGCTTAAATTGAATTAACAGAATGGGAAAGTTGGTTCAGTTTATTCAGAAATTTAATTTAAATTTTTTAAATCTTGATTTTATTTTAAAATTTAAAAATTGATTAAACCAATTAAATCTAACAACATATAATTACTATTTTGTAAGCAGTTAATAATGTTATTGGATTGATGTTAAAAAATAAATAAAAATTTTGATTTCCTACTAGAGTGTCTAATAGCCGTTCACTTTATAAGAATTGAGTAATTCAGTAACCGAATTAATTAATTAACTTTTTATTACTAGAATCTATAGTTGTCAAAAAAAATTCAATTTATTAGATTTCATTTTAATCAATTAAATCATTAACTTATTAATGCTCACCTCTACTCGCAAGTGTTTAAGTGTCTAGTTAAATTTTAATCGACAATTGAAATAAAATTATTAAAAAAAATTGGTAGGAAAAAGTAAAATGTAAATAAATTAATTTGAAAATGGTAAAATATTTATTGATAATGGGAGTAATTATGGCATACTAAAATTTATTTAAAAAATTTAAATAGTTACTTTGAATATATGATGAACACATACCTAAAATATATATAAAGTCAAAAATCAATAAACTTACCAATTGTATTTCATACCATTGGAGATAGAACTTTAACCATTATCGATTAAGGAAATAAATATTGTAAAAATATAATTAAAGATCTGTAATGAAAGGATAATATTAAAAGTTTTTAAAATTATAAAATATTACAGATTTACTCATTTGAGATAAAAGAAAAGAAATTAAAAATCTTCAAAAATAGAAAATATTCATATATATATACACGCGCAAAAAAACAAAATTAAATTAGAAAATATTTAAAATTTATTTTTATTTAGTAATTAATATTTTCTAAGAGAATTAGATTTTATAAAAAAAATACCACTGAACGTATACTTACAAACTACAATGATTATTTTTTCATACACGTCCAAATTTAGGAACTATATGCATGCATACAAGATCACAATCACATTATATTATATTTTGTTAGAAAATTAGTTTTGATAACAAATAAATTAATTATATTATATTTTGTTAGAAAATTAGTTTTGATAACAAATAAATTAATTGGGATAAGACGGCTATTTCATGAGAAGATCGTTATAAACTAATTTATCGAGTGAATGAAAAATTAATGTCTAATAAAAGGTTGGTATGATATGATCAGATAGAAATTTGACTCACACATGAGTTGGATTCATGGATCAACGCTAACTCGAGTATGTGGAACTATGTAGAGGTATGTAATTATAATTAATTTAATTAATTAATTAAAAGATTAATCATTGTTATATTAATTAATTGATTAATAAGATTTAAGTGAAAAGGTTTAAGGAAAAAGACACCTACTATATTCTTTTACCTTTTAGAAGAAATATTTCATCTCTTGGAAGTAACCGTTCATCCTTATAAAATAAGCATCATTCCTTTCATTCAAAATACCCAATTCTCGCTCAATTCTCAACTTGTGAATTCTCTTTTTGAGTTCTCTTCTTTCTCCCCTCTCTTAAGAGTTTCAAGACTTTAAAAGTTTGATAGAGCTCAAAATTTGTAGTGCGCCTATTTAATTTGAGATGCAAGTCATTATATCTTGGAAGATGATTGTCAATAAATCGTAAGCACCTGGGCGGGGTAATATCGTCTTAAGGAAAAAAAGTCTGGCCTTCACCTAGACCTTAATACTCTTTATCATTAGGGATAAGTTTACCCAAAGAGATTGTGTCAATATCCAAAGGGATAACTCGACGACTGATGAGATTAGGTTGATAACAACGATACCAAGAAGGGTATATCTCTTACCCGAAAGGGTACTTCGATAATCGAAAGAGATGTCGAGAGTATAAATGGGATAAGGTTTATATCGTTATACCGAGCTTGATCGGTTAGAGTCATCGACTCATCGTTAAGATGACTGTTTGACCCCGAATGTTGGATCTCAACACCGAAGACATACATATACAAACATTCTAACATGTTTAAAAAAGAATCTCATTATTTTTATGAACCATGGATAAATGCCTCTATATTCAATGGTGGAGCCAAGAATTTGTCTATGCCCGGGCTAAAAAATTCTAACACCAGATATCTAAAAAATATCCCCAGATTATCCTACTGTTACGCTCCGAGGGTATATTTATCTACCAAATCGGGTGGTACCCCCTAGTGACAATATAGGAAATACTCTATATCAAACAAATTCAAGCCAACACAAACTCCAATGCAATATAATAACACCAAGTCACCAACAACAAGTGGTGTATATATGCATGAACATGTGATCATATTAAACTAATCAAAAAACATAACTAACAACATAAATATTCGGTACAAAAGAAAATCAAAATTTTAAATAGTGGAAGGTACACCAACAACTCAAATAGAAATCCAAACTCGAGTGGAACCGGCAGTCAGGACCTCTGAACGACACAACACCTTCTCTATCTTCTCTATATGCTAACCTGAAAGTCTAAGGAAAAGGAAGAGGGTAGTGAGTACAACAACTCAGTGGGTAGAAGAAAATAGCGCATGAATAATATACTGTCAGGAGATCAAAGGATGCAGTCTCAGAAAAAATACTACTAACCGACATAGGTGTCCCAACATAATCACCAGCTAATCAAAAGTAAATCAATAACATAGCACTTCACTAACCTACTCAACTAAGTATAACTAATAAATCGAGAGTATATACAGTACAACCAAACCTTTATGAACAAATACATGACCGACATATAGCAAGCACATAACAAATACTGACTTCAGGAGAAACGCTCTAGCATGGATGGTCACGTGGGTAATCAGGGTAAATGACTAGTCATTGTCCGCAGGAAAATGCTATACCACGGATGGTCCCATGCCAAGACAGGATGAGGAAGCTATTTAGCTTCCTTATCATTGACTGCGAGAGAATGCTCGACCACGGATGGTCCCGTGGGCAGTTAGAGTAATTGTCTAGTCACTGTTTATAGGAGAACGCTCTACCACGGATGGTCTCGTGGGCAGATATGTATATACCAATGGTCACTAATAGCTTTCTCAACCACGTATAGGAGACAGGATATACTAACGGTTATTAATGATTCTCTCAACCATGAATGAGAGATATTGGTCGACAAGGTATAGCAACCAAGTAAGATTACACTATGGTATAATTTTACTAATATATAGGCATGAGCCTATATAACACGTAAGGGTCTACTAAGATACTGGTACCCTATATTACGATATAATGCTACTAATATTTGGCAGAAAATAGATAATTAGGTCTCCAAGAAAATAGACAATCAGTGACCTATAGGCACGAGCCTAAGTGTATAACCATACTATAACATAAATTCATGAACATGAGTTATAAGCCTAAATAATAATAAGGGTTTATTAGGATACTCAATATCCTACACCACGGTATGAAATAGTCATTAAGGGTTAAGTAGCATTCTCTTATACTATAGTGTGATCGTCCTAACAATAAGTATAAACTCAACTCATCTACCAAAGGGTCTAGTGGTACTGGATTGTAAATCGATAATTAATGGTCTTGTCGTTGCAAGGTTCACACTACAATACCAACTTAATTTCCGTCCTTATTGTAAATTAAATAGTATAGGTATAACAAAAGACACGGATTGTCTCCCATAGAAATCACGGTGGAAGCTAATGCTAAGATGAATTATCTGGTTGGTTGAAACTTCTTTACCACACAGATTGAAATGCTCCTACTTGGAAATCACAAAAATCAACAACTAGACAACAACTAAAAGACTAACTTAAAGAAAAAAAACATGTGGTAAAAATAAAATAAATAAAAAACATGGTCCCCAGGGCGTAGCACAGATGGGGGCACATGGTTTCGTGGTCGAAAGGTCCAGGGTTCGATCCTCAGGGTGTCATTGCCTGGGGTTAATGTCCTAGCTATGCGCTTTCAGCTGTGTACCTGCATTTACCTCCCTTCATATCCGTGGGACCGACTCTAGGGGGGTCGCTGATGTGGCGGTTCCACATTTTTTTTTAAAGAAAAAAAACATGAACCAATTACTGATTTAAGGAAATCTGTTAACAAACAATTCCAAGCACACAAAGAGCTCAATCTAAGTTCAAAAACTAACTAAGCTAAACTCAATGCAAAAAACCATAAATCTAATATGGGGAAAACTGCTGAAGCAGTACTTGATGCAAACAAAAAGGCAATAAAATAGAAATGACCAATTCCACTAGAATATGCCCGAAGATGAGCAACGCACTACAACACGCGTCCGTTGGAATTTCAATCTAAACTCCAAAGGCAGATGACAAGGGCAAGGCGTGTCAGGTTCTTCGAATCTGAAACCCAGCAGTAATCCGAGTTCGGCCAGATCTGGTTGAACTCAAAGATAACTCGTCAGATTCAAAACTCCTCCTTGAATCCGTAGAGGGAAAGGAAGGGAATGACAATAGAAGGGAGGATACTTGCTGGAGTGTGTTGATGGGGCGACTTCCCCTGGAATCCAAGGAAGAAGAAGAAGTGTGCGTAGAGATGGAGATGGTTGCTAGGGCTTCTAGGTCAAAAAAGGTGCCTCTGTTGGTTGCTATTGGGAACTTTAATGCCTCCTTCAAAGCAACGCATCTGACCACAAAAGTGAAGCTTAAGCTTCATCCATCCGTTGGTTGCATGTGTGTGACCAAAAAGCCTTCTCAATTAATCCTTGACATCCTACATCATTCAATAACATCAAATTAGTGTTGAGGCCATTAAATTAGCATATATTCGCATCAAAATGATAAAACCAACCATATTCGTGAAACCTGATAAATACTGTGAATTAACGCATAAACAGATTAAAACATCTAACAGAATGATAAAAAATGTCGTAACAAAATGCAAGTTATCAAATTCCCCCACACTTATTCTTGCATGTCTCGTGCAAGTAATCAAAATTCAATAGGTAACCAAATTCATTGCCCCAAGCAATTTCTCCTAACACCAAGAAAATTACCAAAGACCATTATTTGAATCGTCAATCCCCTTGAATCTGCAACATTCATGACTCAGTCCTTACATCGCTAACAAGTATGGCGCTTTCAATAGATCTTGAATAGCCTAAGGATGATGAATCCTCACCAAAGGTATGAGGTAGTGGATTCTCTCCCTCTCACAATTATCGTCAAAGTAGATCTCACTCAAAGTCACTCATAATATCAAACTACCATAGGCTTGCTTATTTCTTAATCTCCACCACTATGAAACACAAGCACATTTATTGGTGAAGGACTCCCAGGAATTTCTATGGAACACAAGCAAAAGCTAAAAGAGGGAATGCACGAAGACAGAACCGAAGCTACCAGCATACTATCAAATTGAGTCCACTGCACAATGTTTTAAACATATTTCTATCTCTCTTTTTTAACCCAATCCCTTTTTTTCTCATCTAACTACAAAATGGGTTGTAGTAGTCATAAAGCGCAATTCAAAAGAGAGCGTACATGACACTTTTTTTTCTAATCTGCATTTCTGCTAGATCACTGTCCCAATTGCTACATTATATTTTTTTTTCTTTTTTCTTTTTTCTTTTTTTTTTCTTTTTTTATTTTCATTTATTTTTTCCTTTTTTTTCTTCTTCTTTTTGAAACATATACATTTTTTTTACTTATTTTTTACTTGTGTCATGTAAGTTTCTGTCAAGTACTGAATTATGAAGCATGCTCACAGTAATTTGTCATGCTTAAAACTACTAAAGCATGCCTATCACACAAGCTTCAATACCCCCCATTTCCCTCCCCCACACTTGCATTTGATCGTCCCGGTCAAAAACTCAAAATGATACGAACTAGTAGCATCAAAGTTCAATCAAGGAAGTGGAAAAACAAAGTATAGAGGTGGAAATAGAGAGAGCAACAACAATCACATAAAAGAGACAAGGAAATAAAGATAACGAACAAAACAAGAGCATGCAAAACAATGTAGATGGAAGTAAACTTCAGCAAATCCTGCACCTACGTCCATGCGATTTTGAAAAGATCAAAGCAAGTTCTCGAGTAATGCACTAAGAGTGACGCACACACAAGAATAATAGGCTTAATTCCTCACTAGGTAAAAGAAATACATCACCCTTAAACTAACAAAATTATTTCCAACACCACACCACCAACCATATGCAAAAAAAAAAATAAAAAAAAATCAATCATGTAGACTGATTCCCTAGGTGCAACTATCAACTAAACGGTCTTTATTAATTTAAAATGAAAGACAAACACTTGAGGCATGAATTTAACTCCCAGAAAACTAGAAACGACATCCTAACCAATTTAAACTGTTAGAGAACTAAAAAACAAAAGTGTGCAAAATGATCAAGGAATTATTGAATAAAAATAGCAACTTCCCTCAAATTGGTACTCGGCATCAATCAAAGACGCAACTTCCAAAATTGATCCTTTATCCATCTCCTGAAATAACTTGATTCTGTGCCCATTTACTTTAAATAAGTGCCCCAAAGTAGGATCCTACAATTCTATAACACCAAAGGGCAGCACAATTGCAATAACGAATGGTCCTTCCCATCGGGATTTCAATTTACCTGGCATCCATTTAAGTTTTGAATTATAAAGTAACACTTTATCCCTAGATTTGAAATTCTTCCTCAATATATGTTGGTCATGAAAGATCTTTGATCTTTCCTTATAAATACGGGAACTCTTATAGGCTTCCAATCGAAGTTCCTGTAACTGCAATTTCCTACCAACTCCAGCCTCCTCCAGGTTCATATTACAAGATTTAACTGCCCAGTAAGCCTTGTGCTCTATTTCCACTAGCAAGTGACAATACTTGCCATAGACAATTCTGTATGGGGACATACCGATTGATGTCTTGAATGCTGACCAATAAGCCCACAAGGTGTCACTAAGTCTTCTACTCCAGTCTTTTCTGTCGGGTCTTACTATTTTTTCCAGAATCAGTTTGATCTCCCTATTAGAAACTTTGACCTGCCCGTTTGTTTGAGGATGGTATGGGGTCGACACCTTATGAACTATGCCATAGCTGCTCAACAGGGCTTTCATATGTCTATTGCAGAAATGTGATCCCTGATCATTGATGATTGCTCTAAGTATTCCAAACCTACAAAATATGTTATTCTTGACAAAATTCACAACAACGGCTGCATCGTTAGTTTTGGTAGCAATTGCCTCCACCCATTTAGAAACGTAATCAACAGTGAGCAGTATATAAATAAACCTGAAAGAATTAGGAAAAGGGCCCATAAAATCAATGCCCCATACGTCAAAGATCTCACAAAATAATATAGGTTGTTGGGGCATTTCATTTCTTTGTCCTATGGTACCCATTCGCTGACAACATTCACAATTCTTTAAAAATTTAGATGCATCCCTAAATAGAGTGGGCCAGTATAGTCCTGCATCTAAGACTTTCTTAGCTATGTGTTGCAGCCCAAAATGGCCTCCACATGCAAGTGAGTGACAAAAAGACAATATAGAGTTAAATTCATTATCTAGAACACATCTTCTAATCACTTGATCACTACAAAATTACCATAAATATGGATCATCCCACACATAGTATTTTGAATCACTTTTTAGTTTATTACGTTGAGTTCTAGAGTAATATGTAGGGAAGACACTTACAGCCAAGTAATTTACCAGGTTAGCATACCATGGTTCCTTACCTTGCATCCGCAGAAGCTGCTAGTCAGGGAAGTAATCAACGATTGGTATTAGATTCAACTTCCCTTCAATCCTACTCAAATGATCTGCTACTAAATTTTTCTTCCCACTCCTGTCGCGTATCTCTATATCAAATTCTTGGAGCAGGAGCATCTAATGAATTAACCTTGGTTTTGCTGATGGCTTCATTAAAAGGTACCTAATAGCTGCATGATCTGAAAAAATAATCACATGAGAGCATAATAAATAAGATCGAAATTTATCTAGTGCAAACACAATAGATAACAATTCTTTCTCAGTTGTAGTGTAGTTAGCCTGGGTTGAATCTAATGTTCTGGAAGCATAATAGATGACATGAGGCACTCCTCCAACCCGTTGAGCTAATACTGCCCCCATAGCAAAGTTCGAAGCATCACACATCACTTCGAATGGAATTGTCCAGTCCGGCTCTCTAATAATCAGAGCAAAAGTGACAGCCTTTTTAATCCTATCAAATGAATCCTTACAATCCTGATCAAAATTAAACTCTACTTCTTTCTGCAGCAAATGAGCCAGTGGTAAAGTGATTTTGCTAAAATTGTGTATGAACCGTCTGTAAAATCTTGCGTGACCAAAAAATAATCACACATCTCGTACGCATACGGGGTAAGGCAAAGATAATATTACATTAACTTTTGCAGGATCTACTTGTATTCCAGCCTTTGAAATTATATGACCCAAAATTATACCCTTCTCAACCATGAAGTGACATTTCTCAAAGTTCAAAATAAGGTTGGTTTCTATACACCTAAGTAACACCTGAGCTAAATTATCCAAACATGAATCAAAAGATGAGCCATAAACAATGAAATCATCCATAAATATCTCCATACAATGCTCAAGGTAATCAGAAAAAATAATAATCATGCATCGTTGAAAAGTAGCTGGAGCGTTACATAGTCCAAATGGCATTCATCGATATGTAAAAGTTCCGAAAGGGCATGTAAAAGTCATCTTTTCTTGATCCTCTGGAGCAATCGAAATTTGAAAATAACCTACAAAACCATCCAAGAAACAATAACGTGATCTTCCTGCTAACCTTTCCAACATTTGGTCAATGAATGGTAAGGAAAAATGATCCTTTCTTGTGACTTGATTTATCTTGTGATAATCAATACATACTCTCCATGAATTTTGCACTCGGGTAGGTATCAATTCATTTTCTGCGTTTGTCACCATTGTGAGACTAGATTTCTTCGGTACTACTTGCACCGGACTGACCCACTGACTATCCGAAATGGGATATATAATTCCTGCCCGCAGCAGCTTAGTTACCTCAGCCTTGACTACCTCCAGCATAAGTCGGTTAAGACGGCGTTGTGGCTGTCTTATTAGCTTAGCATCAGCTTCCAGAAATATCTGATGTTTACATATGATTGGACTGATACCTGGTAGGTCTGCAAGCGCCCAACCAATAGCTCTCCGATGTTGTCGTAACAGATCCAACAACTTGCTTTCTTGATCTGGACCCAAATTCTTTGAAATAATTATCGGTAACTCCTTACCCTCTTCCAAATAAGCATATTTTAGATGATCTGGCAATGGTTTCAACTCAAATTTTGATTCCTGTTCCACCAGTGAATCTGACTTCCCTGAATGCAAGTTTGCCATGAACTCTCTAGCAACTCTGCTTTCCAAGATATCACTACAAGAAAAATGTCATTCAACAACACTCAAACAACAACGGTTTTATACCAAACTGTTGTCTTTTTACCTTTTAACAACGGTTTTAACAAAAACTGTTGTCTTTTAGTAATTTTTTTGGCCTATGACAACGGTTTTTAAAAATCGTTGTCTATTTATGTTTTTTTGGGGATATGACAACGGTTTTTAAAGGGTACGACAACAGTTTTTTAAAACTGTTGTCTATGTGCGTTTTTTTGGGATTACGACAACGGTTTTTAAAAACCGTTGTCTATTAAGTGTTGTTGAATGCGATTATTTTTTCTTTCGCCACTTTTTCTCCTTCGTCATTTGTCTATTTTACTTCGTGCCCTAGCCGCCCCCTCCTCGAGCGTCTTCATCTTCGTGCCCTAGCCGCCCCCTTCCCCGCGAGCGTCTTCCTCTTCAAGCCCTAGGCCGCCGCCCCCTCCCCGCAAGTGTCTTCCTCTTTGAGCTCTAGGCCACCGCCCCCCTCCTCGCAAGCCTCTTCATCTTCGTGCCTTAGCCGCCCCCTCCCCGCAAGCGTCTTCCTCTTCGAGCCCTAGCCGCTGCCCCCTTCCTGTGAACCTCTTCCAAACTCGCGGGGGGTCATTTTATTCGCTGTCGTTACCTTGGAGCAAATGATCACATCAAAGGGGTTTAAGTGGAGACGCGGGTACTCACGGTTAGGCTTTTCTGGTAAGACTCCACTGATCATACCTTGAATAATCCCTCTTTGACAGATTCAGTGAGTTAGGGATCAGCGGAGACAACTGGTTTAAAATAGGCAAAAACATTGATTGTCAGCTTCTGTTATCGCAGCGTCGAGGGAATTGGATCTTGAAAGAGGTTCGATCTCAAACACTTCGATTCAAGTTTTTTTTCTAGTTTCCATGATTTTGTGGTATTTTCAATGTTTTGGGAGGATAATATACATCTTCCGAGTGAAAGTTTGGCCGATTCATGGTTTCTTAAATGTTTCTTTTGTAAAAAAATATTTTTTTTTTAACCACCGAGCTGTTTGCACTTTTATCAAACAACTACGAGTTGAATTTTGGTATGGTGTTGTGAAATGTGCCTTTGTTCACGATTTTTGGGGTTGTGATCTAGATTAAGATGTATAGGTTCATTTAAAAAAAACCTTTGCAAGTTATTTGCTTACAGTAGAACATAGTGAAAGTCTCGTTGTTGTAGCAACTAAGGTACAATTTCTATTGTTATGTAACATTATTACCCATTCCAATCTCTTGAGTTCATGTTCTCTTCAAGTCAATCTTATTGACTTGGTAATCTTATTCAGATGAAACGACAGTGACTATGGATATGCATTTTACGGTCAAACCAACTATTTTTATGATCTTTGAATTTGCTGAGAGATCATAATAATGTCAGGTTGAGGCAACATATATAGAATTATTATCTGTTGTGGTGACCAAAATAAGTGATCATGAGTTGTTCTTGTTTTGGTGCTTTGTTTTCCCTCAAAAAAAATAGCTTAAGCCTACTAAATAGCACACAGTTTACAAATAACATATTTAGTCTTCTAAACATATTCAAACTGGGCACTTCTTGTCACTTGCATAAATGATGTGATTATAGGTCATTTCTAGATTTATTATAGATCACTTAAACATCTTATTAAATTATTTCAATTTTGCTTCACATCAGTGTTTGTATTGTAGCATTAACTCTCCTATTTCTGTGTTTAGGATTTTTATCAGTCAAGAATATAAGACAATCAAGTTAGCAGCCTTCTACAGTTGAACTCAATGAAGCATCACTTGAAATACTGATATGAATTTGATATTACAATTGACATTGGTTAAGCATAAGGAATTCATGAACTCTGATTTTTCAGGCACATAACACATTTCCCATTTAAAGGTAATAATCAAATATGAGAGTTTGGAGTAGGGCTTTCACTTTAAAAGGTTATGGAACATATACCTTGGTTGGTTCATGCTCTATTCTTTTTATCATGAGCAAATATTTGCTCGTGCATCTCTTTTTATTGTTCTACTCATTTTCACATTCTTGAATCTTGACTTTATATTACACGTTTATAAATTTTATCAGTTGCCTAACTCTTATGAATTGCCATTTTATTAGTGTTCTTTTCCTCGATTTGGCTCGGGAAGATTTCTCCTCAAGTTGCAATCTCGCTGGTAGGTGGCCGGATCGTCCCCTGTTTGATCTGTCATAGAATGGCGGCGTTTTCGATAACTTTTTTTTTTTTTTTTGTCTTCTGTTTATATTGAATCTTCCACAATCTGTTTCTTTTATGTAGTTATGATTTAGGGAAATGTCGGAGGCCAAGAGACGAGTGCTTCTGCTGACGGATAACGTCTTCATTCCTGTCAATGCGGTGCTCGCTTCTGTGATCGATTCGAGTCTGGGATTGGATTTGTCCGCTCGAGACGACGTGTTCGTCATAGTTGCCCCTTCCTTTCGTTCTTTGTTGGGATTGACTTCTTTCCTTGCAGCAAGGCAGTTGTCCAGAACTTCTATTTAGTGATCCATATGGTTTACAATTGAAGCAACTGCAGACGCATTAATCGCCGAAGTAATCTTTTGGCATCTAAAAAGTGATCTTGCGACTATTTGTGCAATTATAATTAATTAGGGTAAATGGTTGGTTACAGGGGGAAAGTTGCCCATTGAGTCTGGATCACTGGATGTAACTGTGTCAGTCTCCAAGTCACTTGAACTTGTTGATGAGGAATGGGTTGAGTAGATCTCAAGAGTGTTTAAACCTGATGGAACTGTTTAATTTCAGACTTCTTATGAGCAGAGTGGAAATAAGGTATGAAGTCATAGATCAGCTGGTTGATTATTTTTCCATTAGATTAAGAGATTGATATAGTTCTTCTTATGCTGGTAATGTGTCTAACTTGGGTGTCAAATCTTTGGTTTCAGCCAACCAAGAAGAGAGAAGTGAAAGTTACTCGATTGCAGCAGCCTTTGATCACATAACATCTCATACAAGAAATGTTAAGAGCAATAGAGCTGCTAGTACATGTTTTCTTCTGAAAAGCTTCAGCTGTCCGACCTTGCCGAGTCTATGGCATAAGGATTCAATGGCTTTTATCAGGCTAACCATTCGAAAGGTAAAAGAGGTTAGAACATCATGATTTTGTGACATTACATTTCAATATAACTACTGCACTAATTTTTTTTGCACTCATATCAGCATATCAGCTTCTGAATATTGATTAAATCATCTTAAAAGTTTGGGTTTTTGCTAGATTTAGTTTATTATTTAGATCTATAGTTCACATTTTTAGCTCAGATGAAATTTATAAATTTCTTCATATAGTTTTCTTTTGCACCTCTATCATTTTTCATCTCAAGAAAGGATGTTTATGCATAAACTCAACTATAAGGCTTTATTAATTTCATTCTACTCTTTTTAGGTGTCCTCAAGAGTATTGGGAAGAATGCCGACAAGCTAAAAAAATGGAGAGACTTTAACAAATTAAGGAGCACTAGGAGCTGCAATCCCTCCTCTTCACCGACATCTAAGTAGAAAATCTCGTGTTATATTGTTCTACCTTTGTTTTAATAGTGTTATTATTTTATTGGTTGCTTATGAAATTTTGTTAGTTGCTTATGAAATTTCTTCAGAATGTTATAGATATTACTTTTGAATGTTAGAAAATTGTATATTAAATTGTATTTTGAAATTTAGTATTTTGAATGATTTATAATATTGGAAAATTGTGTATTAATTTTTTTTATTTTTTTTTAAAAAAGACAACGATTTTTCACCGTTGTCGTAGCCCATTTTGAACTGTTGTTAAAGGCCATGTTGTTAAAAGGGGTGCCCAAAGACAACAGTTTTTAACCGTTGTCTTTGAAGGAAAAGACAACAGTTTTTCACTGTTGTAAAAATGTTGTCTTTGCCTTCAAAGACAACGGTTAAAAACTGTTGTCTTTGGGCACCCCTTTTAACAACACGGCCTTTAACAACAGTTGAAAATGGGCTACGACAATAGTGAAAAACCGTTGTTGTATGACTTTTTTCTTGTAGTGTATAGTCCCTGTTAATATCCCTCAGATCATTGGATACTTCGTTTCCTGCAAAACTGGTCTCATCGGAAATATTCATTAATTCTGCTGTTGCATCACTTAATACCTCAAAATCTAGCTCGCCAAATACATCAATGCTCAGGAGTGAATGGTCCTCTGCTAGGTATTTCATTGCATCTAGAATATTGAATTGTACTATTATATCACCAAACTCCATGATAAGTGTCCCGGCGTGTACATCAATTTGAGTCCTAGAAATTTTGAGGAACGATCTTCCAAGGATCAATGGAGCTTATCCCGGAGAGACATTTCCCTTCATATCCAAAATATAAAAATCTGCTGGGAAGATTTAATCCTTTACTTTTACCAAAACATCTTCTATCACCCCAATAGGATGAACTAAACTATGGTTGGCTAGCTGAATAACTATTCCAGTTGTTTGTAAGGGTCCAATACCAAGTGCTTCAAAAATTAATTTTGGCAAACATTAACTGAGGCTCCAAAATCCAACATTGCGTCTCCCAAATCACTATCCCCTATAACACAAGGTATTGTGAAGACACCTAGATCCTTGTATTTCTGTGGCATTGTCTGAATTAGTGTTGATACATTCTTACCCATACTGACTAGCTCGCTGCCCTTTAGTTTCCTCTTATGAACACACAAGTCTTTCAAAAACTTTGCATATTTCGGAATGTGCTTAATGACTTTCAATAATGGAATATGCACTTCTACTTTACTGAAGGTATCCACTAGTTCTCGCAGTTCCTCTGCCTTCTTTTCATCCTTTTGCCTTATTTCCACTAATCTCTGTGGAAAGGGTAAGTGCACGGTTTGCTCAGCTTCCGGTTCCAAGCATACTGAATTTGTAACTGGTGCTAATGGGGTGAGTTCCACTTCCCCAACGAATTTTCCGCTTCGAAGTGTAATAGCACTAACATTTCCTTTTGGGTTTGGCACACTCTGTGAGGGTAACTGACCCGATCCCTACAACTGCAGTTGGGTAATGGTTGACGCCATCTGTCCGATTTGTCTCTCTAAGTTCTGTTGATTACTTGTCATTAACTGCATCTGTTGTATAAGCTCTTCCAACTTTTGTGTGGTAAGTTCTGGTTTGGGCAATTGGAGTTGTGGTGAAGGTAAGGAAGTTGGGGAAGTTGACACATTGTTGGTCTCTGAGATGAAGAAGATAATTGGTATGGTTGCTGACATGGTTGATGTTGCTGATAGGGGTTTTGTTGCTGATAAGGTTGCTGATGCTGATAAGGATTCTCATACCTCAAATTAAGATGATCTCTCCATCTTGGATTATATGTAGCAGAAAAGGGATCATACGGCTGCTTATTCCCAGATTATTGTTGGTAAAACTGAGGTCGAGGCAGAAAATTATTAACTGCTGCCACTTGATCTGCAAAAGGAGAAATCCCTTCTTGTGACAACAAAGGGAAAACGTCAGTAGTGTGTGATGAACAGAAACAAAGTCCACAAATCATTGCTGTTGGCATTGCCTGAGTTGTAGGGTGTTGTGAATGGCTGAGTGCCAACTGCCTGAATGTAGAAGTCATCTCATGTAGCAAGCTATTCTTAATTTCTTGAGTATCTAACCTAGATAACTGGACTCCATTTACTCCCTTATTAGATACCTGTCTACTCCCAAACTGTTGGGCATTGGCTGCCATAGTAGAAATAATCTCCATCGCCTCTACAGGTGTCTTATTCACTAACGCTCCCCCACTAGCTACGTCGATCATACATCTATCCATGGGTAGAAGTCCCTCATAGAAATACTGTATGAGTAAGTGATCGCTGATTTGATGATGGGGACAACTGAAACATAACTTTTCAAATCACTCCCAATATTCATACAATGGCTCTCCAGAAAGTTGCTGAACACTGCATATTGCTCGCCTAATAGCTCCGGCTCATGAGGGAGGAAAGAATTTTTCCAAAAATTATATTTTCATGTCCACCCAACATGTAATTGTACCTGGAGTTCTAGAGTACAACCAATCCTTCGCTGCTCCTTCTAAAGAAAATGGGAAAACTCTCAGATAAATATCTTCCTCACCAATACCATGCGGTTTCATGATAGAGCAAACTGCATGAAATTCTTGGAGGTGCCTAGAAGGGTCCTCGCCAGCTAGTCCACTAAATTTAGGAAGAAGATGAATAAGCCCCGAACGCAATTCAAAATCCACACCCAACTTAGGATATTAAATGAACAATGAATTATAAGAGACATTTAGTGTAGCCAGCTCCCTAAGTGTTTGTTTATTCTCCATGTCAGGTTCAATCTCTAGAAAGCTACTCGTAGAAATCGTCACTGCTCCCCTCTAATTTCTCAGCAAAATATAAAATGTTCTTTCAATTTCTGGGTCAAGATCAAGTAAATCGTTGGTAGATGATCTGGTCATACATTTAGATGTTATTTCACCAGGTCAATAAGTGCAACAAATAAAAATTACGTAGAATTTATTACCATTCCAAAGATTAACTAACACCGTAATTTCCTCGGTAACAGCGCCAAAAATTTGTACTAGACTGTAAACCGATAATTAATGGTCTTGTGGTTGCAAGGTTCACACTACAATACCAACTTAATTTCCGTCCCTATTGTAAATTAAATAGCATAGGTATAACAAAAGACACGGATCGTTTCCCATAGAAATCACGGTGGAAGCTAACGCTAAGATGAATTATCTGGTTGGTTGAAACTTCTTTACCACACAGATTGAAATGTTCCTACTTGGAAATCACATAAATCAATAACTAGACAATAACTAAAAGACTAACTTAAAGAAAAAAAACATGAACCAATTACTGATTTAAGGAAATCTGTCAATGAACAATTCCAAGCACACAAAGAGCTCAATCTAAGTTCAAAAACTAACTAAGATAAACTAAATGCGAAAACCATAAATCTAATATGGGGAAAACTACTGAAGCAGTACTTGATGCAAACAAGAAGGTAATAAAATAGAAATGACCAGTTCCACCAGAAATATGCCTGAAGATGAGCAACACACTATAGCATGCGTCTGTTGGAATCTCAATCGAAACTCCAAAGGCAGATGAAAAGTGTGAGGCATGTCAGGTTCTCCAAATCTGAAACCCAGCGGTAATCCGAGTTCGGCCAGATCTGGTTGAACTCAAAGATAACTCGTCGGATTCAAAACTCCTCCTCCAATCCGTAGAGGGAAAGGAAGTGAATGACGATGGAAGGGAGGACGCTTACTGGAGTGTGTTGATGGGGCGACTTCCCCTTGAATCCAAGAAAGAAGAAGAAGTGTATGTAGAGATGGAGATGGTTGCTAGGGCTTCTAGGTCTAAAAAGGTGCCTCTGTTGGTTGTTGTTGGGAACTTTAATACCTCATTCAAAGCAACGCATCTGACCACAAAAATGAAGCTTAAGCTGCATCCATCCGTTGGTTGCATGTGCGTGACCAAAAAGCCTTCTCAATTAATCCTTGACTCCCTACATCATTCAATAACATCAAATTAGTGCTGAGGTCATTAAATTAGCATATATTCACAGCAAAGTGATAAAACCAACCATATTCGTGAAACCTGATAAATACTGTGAATTAACGCACAAATAGATTAAAACATCTAACAGAATGATAAAAATGTCGTAACAAAATGCAAGTTATCAAATGCTGACTGTAGGAGAAATGCTCTACCACGGATGGTCCCGTGGGTAGTCAAGGCAAATGACTAATCACTGTCTGCAGGAAAATGCTCTATAACAGATGGTCCCATGGGAAGACATGATGAGGTACCTATCTAGCTCCCCTATCATTGACTGTGGGAGAATGCTCTACCACGGATGGTCCCGTGGGCAGTCAGAGTAATTGTCTAGTCACTGTTTATGGGAGAACGTTCTACCACAGATGGTCCCGTGGGCAGACATGTATATACCAATGGTCACTAACAACTTTCTCAACCATGTATAGGAGACAGGATATACTAACGGTTGTTGATGATTCTCTCAACCATGAATGAGAGATAATGGTCGACAAGGTATAGCAACCAAGTAAGATTACACTATGGTATAATTTTACTAATATATAAGCATGAGCCTATATAACACGTAAGGGTCTACTAAGATACTGGTACCCTATACTATGATATTATCCTACTAATATTTAGTAGAAATTAGACAATCATGTCCCCAATAAAATAGACAATCAGTGACCTATAGGAACGAGCCTAAGTGTATAACCATACTATAACATAAATTCACGAACATGAGTTATAGGCCTAAATAACAACAAGGGTTTATTAGGATACTCAATATCCTACACCACGGTATGAAATAGTCAATAAGGGTTAAGTAACATTCTCTTATACTATAATGTGATCGTCCTAACAATATGTATAAACTCAACTCATCTACCAAAGGGTTTAGTAGAATATCCAATGTCTTATACTATGGTATGATAATATCATGCATATCTATAAACACAATCATGAATATATATCAAACATAACTATATAACTATCAACAACAGGTTAACATATAAGCACAAACAATAAGGTATTAGACTCTGGAGTGATATAGGACAGACTTAAGGTAAGTGAGTAACTATGACCTCATCAAAACATGGCGGCAAGCAATCATGCACTATAATCAAAGCTATCGAGAAGATAAGCAGGATCTACCCACTTCAAATGTAGAGTGTCCCATCTTTAAGTCAAAGGTCTGCCTCGAACTCAAATCCTACAAGTATAGGAACGAAGATGATCTAAGTACTAGAATAATTGTCCTAATTAAACCATGATCAATTTGGTTAGTTGATCAATTAACTACTACATTAATTAATCTTATTAATTATTACATTGATTATGGTCCAATCATCCCTTAATTAAATTTTATTAAGCAATTAATTAATCAATTAAATCGGCAGATGGAGTCGCACGCTAGCATGCGTATACAATGAGCGAAGTGGTGGAATGGAAGGAGGACAAGAGGTGGGGGCCGACCTTGGCTGATGGCGAGAATAGCGGAGCATCGACGGAGTAGCGATAATAGTCGATCATCGGCTGTTGATCGTGAGCGGCAAGTAGTGCTTGTGCGCTGTGTGTGAGAGAGAAGAAATGATGAAGGAAATACTTAGGTTTTGATAACTAAAACTTTGTCTTATGTATCTAATCAACTCCCACTTTAATTGGGTATTATAAACATGCTTTAAATCCTACTCATTTATCCTCATAAAATCTAAAACATCTCATTTAAAATCCATTAAAAAAACTAGAAAAATCCTTAAATTCTCATAAATTCTTTTATATTTATTTCTATTAATTATTTTATCCATATTTTCATATATAAATTCTATTAGATCAAATTGTAACTAGTTTAGTATTTCCCTCATAGATATTAAATATATATATTTAATTATATTTAAAATATATATTGGATATATTATATTTCTCTCCCACTAATGAAAATTTTGGTCCCCAAATTTACTACTTAAACTGCAATACAATAATATTCTCATCTAAGGTAACAACTATGCAGTATACCCTTACACTCATCCATTCTAATAGCATAAGAGGTCCTAACTATTAGAGAATAAGGTTTCTTATAACTATTTGATGATCTATTCCAAGGTGGAGAATCACTACTCTGTGGGGTTATGAGCCCATCTGCTGTAACTACACCCACATTACCGTCTAGCTAACTATTGTGGGTAAAAGCCACTAGGTACAACTAATCTTCTAGCTGCCTTCAATGTCCATCTTGCATACTTGAAGTAAGTCCTTCTATTAGTGAATTTTGCACTCCGTCCGTCTGTTCGTCTGAAATTATTCACAAAACTAAAGTTTTGTACACATAACTTGTTGGAAACTCTACCAAGTAATCCAAAGAGTCTATCTAGAGGGTCAATAGAAACTGGTAGAACTTGGTTAATTATTCAATGATCACCCAAATCGAATCATGTACCCTCCAAAATTCATCGTACTAATGCCCCTTTTTCACTTTGGTACAAAATTTTCCGAAGTAGGCCTATTGATCTCTGACGCTCCTTGTGGGTTATAGTCTCACTACGCACCAACTACATCACTCTGATGTTCTGTCTTCACTTATTGACACACCAAGCATCGAACTGCAAAGTCCACAATATCCTTCTTCCTACTGTTCTACTAGTAGGAGCACCTTAGGTCTTGATACCTACAAGTATCTCCCAAACGACCCATGAATCATGAACAATGTGTTTCTCGGTGTAGGTCTTCTTTAATCGAGTGTGTCTCGAGAATACACAACCTTCCTCAAAAATGGAGAGTCTCCTCTTTATTTCATGAAAATCTATCAGCAATCTTGAATATCGTTCGTCATTTCAACATATGAGGTGTTATTTACCAACTTGGGCTTCCTTATTGTGTGTAACAAAAAGGTGACTAAACAACCTTAGGCACCTATAAGTGATCTAACGTTCTAGCTGGTAATAGCTTCCTATCATTTTGAGGATACACGAAAATATCTTTTCCATAACCCCATATTTGAGAAGTCCTGCGGAAGATAACTAAAACGTGTATTTATTTAACTTCGCATGTCAACACTCCTTTCATAATGTTTTAGATATACTTCTCCTTTGGTCTTGAATATCAAGATATCCTCTGTGAATGATAACAAATTGATCCAAATACTCCAAGGACACTAGGTTGGTCAAATCCATGCAATTGGCTAGAGAATTGGTAAGCCCAAACGACATCCCCAAAACTTATAATGTTCGTACCGTATGTAGAACATAATCTTATATAGTCTACAACTTTTACTTTACACTGATGTTAGCCAAATCTTAATCCGATATTTAAGTATACCTATGTGTCCTTGAGTTGATCAAACAAATCTTCTAGATGGTCTTTGTATTAAGTCATCTGGACCTACTAGACCATTTCAACCATGCATCCTTCTTCTTCCCTTAATCCAACACCGTATATAGAGTCAATCATCCAATCAACTAGAATAAACAACATAAGCATGTATTGAAGATATTTAGTCCAAAGTTCATCAAATTCACATTCAGGCACACTTGACCGTAATATCTTTGGCAACGAGTTTATAATCGATCACCAACTGTAAATCATCAAATCTATAAATACCACCCTATGCCACTCCTTTTGCTACAATTAATAACAAATACCAAATGATAAACCATTAAGTCCATATCCACTAATAGACCATCAGAGATCGACACATCACCAAATTTGATCTCACAATAATCATCAATGTCTCAAATCATCCTCAACATCAATCAAACTTTATCGCTTCTTGAACAATGGTAGAGAAAAATAAAGTCATCCACCCACAAGTGTATGACTACTGAAATCCAAGGAGCATTCCTAGACTTCCTAATTGATGAGCATCCCTCTTCAGGTGGTAAAGATACGGCTAATCCATGCGATATGAGTATAGAAACCCTACTACTATTATCCAAAAATATCCTCCAACATGTGCCGACAAAGTTTGGACTAATCTTATATAATATAGAATTCAAGACCTTGAGTAAATGATTATGTGTTCAAAGTTTTGAACTAGTTGATGGAGACAATGTTAGTTGGATCAACTAACAATTATCTTGTAATCCATCACACTACATAGGAGCACTAACACTAGATAACTGGTCGAAATAACTATCAATCTACGCTCTACCATTCAAAGATCATCATCATTAATTTCCACTCAACTACGGTCGAATCTTATAAATGTCAAAAATAGCTAACACTGCATCCTCCGTATCATTACGGGTCATCAGTTCCAATATACCATCGAGGTTGTCAACCATGTATGGCAGATCCATGAGTTAAAATCTCCTGTAGAAAAAGAAGTAAACGAGTTGATAAACCATCGCCTTGCAATCCATTATACTATGGGGTGGGAAAGTACTGCCTCTACAAGGCATCCCGAAATAAAACCAAGTGATGCATTGTTCCCTAAAAATCATCTTTTTGTATTTTCCATCAAGTACAGCCCGATTCCGTAGATGGTATGTATTTAATTTAACCTTGTCTATATTTGTACACATCATATACTCAAATATGCCATCCAAGTTATCTAACTAAGCACAACCTACCTAAGGTCAAAAACTCTATGAAACAGAATAAATCGATCCTTTACTGATCGAGCCAACAATGATATGCGGTCTATATCCTTCTTCGCATCAGGTCAAGTGATATACCTGGATGTATCTTGTAAGTGTTAAATAGCTAGCTCTACACTTTTCCCGCATCAGTGATGCGCGTAGATTATATTTGTTATTTTGCACTATTTGACTCACATCTACTTGTATTTCATATTTATGATCTATGTGTTTTGTACTTTTTTCAATCATATTTTAGCATAATTACTACTTTACATCCAGAGATCTGCTCAGTGCTTGTTTTAACTTTCAAGTGTAGTTTGGAGTGGAAAAGAATGCTAAAGATGCAAATGAAGATCAATGGAAGCAAGGATTGGAGTGTCAAAGTCATTTTAGAACCAAAATGGACCTGAGCATGCTTTAAACAATGGCCAAGAGAAGCTCAAGAAGTTGGTCGTGCCAAATGGCATGGCTAAGGAAAAAGAAAAGACATTGCCTGTGCCACATGGCATGGCCAGGAAGTGGACTCAACAATTTTGAAGACTAGACTGTGCCTTAGAGTACGGCTAGAAGCTTTCCATGCCATTATCCAGAGTCAAATTGGGCTTGCCCGTGCCTTGAGGCACGGCCATACACTTGAACTAGTAGTTTTGAAGAGCTGGCTGGCCATGCCAATTGGCACGACCCAGAAGAAGAAGAGCAGAGTTGCTCTGCTTTGGCTGTGCCAAATTGCACGGCCTGACCATGTGGACAGAGCCAAACTGACCCTGGATGTGCCTTAAGGCATGGCCAAGGAGCCAACAATAGTGAATGGGGCATGCCATTTAGCACGGCCAAGCAATTGTGGCTGAGACAAATTAGCTTTGGCCATGCTAAATGGCACAGCCAGATGCCTGAGCCTTGTTCAGGTCGCGCCTAGAGGCACAGCTACCCTGTGCTTCACTTTTATTTAAGGGGCACTCCATCTCCTAGCTTGAGAGGAAGATTTAAAGGGAGGAAGAGGACCATTTAGGTCGAATTCTCATATTTGGGGATGTCATCTGGACGATCCAAGGTCGTTCCACTGCTTCATCCTCATTGACATTCCAAAATCTACATCCAAGCCCTTCACTCAACATCAAAGGATAAGTTTCTACTCCCTTTTCTTAGGGGTTTAGAAATTTCTATGTTTTGATTGCTTGGGTTGTATTTCTTTCTATTATAGAATAGATTCTTATTGTTCTAGGGTATAGGAAGTAATTGTAATGTGTGGATGATGTAAACTCTATGGAATTACCAATTTCCTAGTTTGATGAAGTTTGTATGCATTTGTTCTGTTTGATAAAATGCTTGCATAGAGGGTTTCCGTTATGATCATGAATCTATCTATCTACATTGCATATATGTATGCATAGGTCTTATTTTTGAGTAGATACGTTGTTGTGTGTCTAAATTGGGACTGTGCATGAACCTAAATTTTTGTTGATCAGATGCATAAATTATTGTCTCTTTTGAATGTGTGTTCCAATATAGCTCGGCATGACCTTAGGATACTTGTTTGAAGTTGAGTATCTAAATTAACTATCCTTCTATATGGAATGTAACCTCCTAAGGGAGGATAATTTTATGTGTTGATAAGTCTATCACTTGTCCTAATTGGCTTCTACTAATCATATGTTACGCAAGTGACCAACGTAATCTACAGACGTATACATGGGGGAGACCTTGTGACAGGAGGTATTCTACTAAATCTCGGACACTCTAAGTCACTTCTTCACTTGATGACATAATTGGTTACTAGCAGGGGAAGTACTCCAATATACCATCGTGGGGTGGAATTCGGTAAATATTTAAGTTATCCTACAAACATACAAGCAAAGAACTAGGAATGAGCTAATTCATAGTACAACATCTACCATTACAATGAAACCTTCGGCCTAGAATATTTTATGAATTATGGATTTTCTCAACTATTTCTTACTTTTATTTTTACATTTTAGTTGAAAATCTTATAATAACCCATTATTGATTTTGTCTAATTAAATTCGAAGTGTAGAACCAACTAGCATTTAATCTTCAATCCTCATGAGATCGACTTTTATAAATTTTATTACTTCACGATAATCGTACGCTTGCAGTCACAACATCAAATTTTTTGCGCCATTTCTGGGGATTGAGTGTTTTAAATCTAGTTAGTTTACATTAGAGTTTGTCTAGACAATTACTTCAGTTCTTTAATTCTTTAATTATTTATTTTTTATTCATTACCCTTTATTCTTGCACTTTCATTCTCTATCCCTTATTCTTTCATTCATTATTCTTTATGCCTTATTTTTCATCTTTGCATGATATTTCCTTTTCTGTATTTTATTTTCTTTCTTGTTATTTTCCTTAATTTTGTTGCTTATTGTCTATCTATTTCTAACACACTCCATTTCGAATAGACATGGACTCGTTGAAGGCAAAATTGTTTGCCCTAATTTATTGGTTCAACCAAAATGTAAATGTGAAATATTATATTGTCTTTTGTGATATTTGTTTTGCAATTGGTCATGTGGAAATACTTGTCCATCACTATTTGACTGTTTATTGTGGGGTTCCCATCCCAACTACAATCAGTGGCCAAAGCAAGGTTATTGTGAGGCTTGCAAAGTAATGAGTCACTCCATTGCAACTTGTTTAAGGATAAATAATTTGATGAAATCATTGGAAGAACTTGAAAGAAAGCTCAATGAAGTGGCCTATTTAAATTCACATTATCAAATATCAACTAGAGGAATCCCCAAAATTTTTTTGAAAATAATTAACAAGAAGGAAGGCAAAATTATTTTGGCCCGACAATGAATGTTTAACCACCATCTCAAGAAGATAGATTGGAAAAGATGGCAGAAGAAGTTTTGGCCAATCAAGCTCAAATGCTCATGGATATGAAGCAAATGATTAAGAGCAACAATGTAGACTCATCTTAGATTGAAATGCCAACTCTACTCTCAACTTGGGAGGACCCTCAGATAAGCATTATATATGAATTCGAGCTTGAGGAACAAGATATAAAACCTTCATCCCATACCTTGGAAGATAGATTATGGAAAATGTGGAAAAGCTTCAGAGCCTCCCAGGCTCAATCAGATGAGATAAATGATGATAATGTAAATGAGTTTGGGACAAATGAAATAGAGAATTTGACAGAGGAGTGCACTGAACTAATTCCAAGATCTCCTGTTGTCAATAATCAAGAGGAGCCTTCCCTTTGTCCTGCTATTGATGAAGTTATAGAAGGAAGTGTAGGGGCAATGCCCCAAGCATCATTTCCTTGATTCACACAATAATTTGATTTTATAAATGATGCAAGACCAGATATGAATGATGGGTGTAATGTAGGGACTTATGCAATGGATGCAAAGCCCCAAGAATCATTTCCATCAGTAACATCCATGTTCAATAATTTAATTTTTCCTATAATTGGCAGTAGTATGATTTTATTTAATATATTTAATGCTACTAACCAATTCTTTGTTGAGCATGTTGGCTACAGGGAACATGTTGCAAAGGATTCACATAGTCGATTTCATGATGAACCTTTGAAGGAAGACATATTAGTTAAGGAGAATTTTAGAACCTTATGCAGGAAGGTTCTAAAATATCTGACGTTGCCAAGGTCGAGATTTAAGCTTGGTGGCTATGATAAGGGGTCGAACTTAGGACCTAAATAAATGCTTCTTGGGAGGCAACCCAAGTTTCTTTCTTATTATTATTTCAGTTTATTTTATTTTCTCTTTTCTTAACCCAATCCCTTTACTTAGTTTTTCTTGTCCATAATTCTTTTTCAGGATACATTGTTTAGGAGGCTTGAGGATAATGGAGTAATTTAAGAACTTGATTGACCCATTAACATGGCACGTCTCACTTGGTATCTCCTTTAACCTTAACTCTCTTTCATATTTGACTTTGTTTTTATTGGGGCAATGAAAAGTTTAAGTCTGGGGGGATGCATACTTAGATGCATATATGTTGGGTTCGGCTATAGTTTAGATTTTGATAATAAATTGTTGCACTTTGTTTTCTTTCGAGTTTTGAGGCATATGAGTTACACTATCCATACTATTGCTGCTGACTTGCCTAAAAGTAAACTTCTAGCATGTTTATTATCTAGAGATCATGAGCTACATTTTCTATTGTCAGTATATTTAGTGATCTATTTTTTTTATCTATAGTGGAACAAAATGATCATAGCAATTGTTTGATAACAAAATTTTTTGCACATTTATTATTTAGATTCATGTGGATAGGTCATGACTGCTAGTATGTTTGGTGATGTAGTTTTCTCTATCATCATTAGCAAGACATGAGCATTGTTTTTCATTGAAAGGATTTGATCCTAGTCTAGCTTGAGGATCTATATACATCATGCCTTATTATGATAGTTGAAAGTTTTGAAATTAGTCATGATTCATTAGACTTGATGAGTACTTGAATGCCCATGGTAATTTCTTAACTACATCTTGGTTATTAGATTGATGCTCAAAACATTAAAGCTCATTTGGAAAAATGAAAATCCATACATTTACATTATTACAAATGTGCAAATGAAAAAAAAAGCATATGAAATAAGGGATTGAAAAATTTATTGTCGTGAGTGGAAACTAGTTGTTTGCCCTGTAATGACCCGCCTCCTACTGACTAAGCTGTGAGGCCGGGGGTTACATTCGCTAAAACCATTTTGTGTGGAAAGCTGAATTAATTAAAAACTCTGCTAATTACTATAAAATCTGGAATTTAATGATAAAAATACATCTTCAAGCTAAAACTAGGCATTTATGCAAGCTAAACATGCCACTAACACTACCCCGTTAACCCTTATGATCAAGGAGCTGAAATCAGAGGTTTCCAGCTGAATTCAGACCTTCCAATCGATTGAAATTGGGACTCAATCGATTCAAGTCGTTTCGATCGATCAGTTGATCGATCCAATGTGCTACTGTGCACGGAACCCTTTTCTGAATCGATCGGCTGATCGATCCAGCCTGGGCCAATCGACCAGCTAATCAATTCAACAACTCTCTGTTCGCGGGAATTACTTCGTGATCGATCGGCTGATCGATCCATGGCTAATCGATCAACTGATCGATTCATCAGCTCTCTGTACGCGGCAGATCACTTCCCAATCGATTGGATGATCGATTGGGGACCCTCCAATCGATCGGCTGATCGATTGGAGCTCTGATTTCTGCTGCATTTCAGTAATTTCATGTACAACACGAATGTATCAACCAATAAACATTGGACTATTACTAAGCATGTCATGATTCATAATTTACAGACTAACATCAAGGTAACTAGAAGTCTAGGCATAACATAGTGTATACTTTCACGATTCATAACATTTAGACATTCAAAAGGTGCATAAAAAAAATAAAATATAAGAAGTTCTAATCCTTTAAACTTGCTAGTCTCCAAGGGTCTTTATTCCAAGTTCCTTCTCACACACATCTTGACACATTGACCTCCAGCCTCCGTTAATCCATCTTCCTTTTACCTTTATCTGCAGTATAAGGAAAAGGAAACTATAAGCCTGGGAGCTTAGTAAGAACCATCTACCTCACAAAACATGCATTCGATGAAATCATACTTTTAAAAGATGCTATGCTGATATACATGATGAGAATCATACTAAAATACTAAAACATGGCAATTAACTACTAAACATAAACTATTTGTTGTATCAACAAGAAAACTAAACTGATACATAAGCTAAGCTAAAATTAATGTTAGGTTAATGCTGGAACTGTACTGTATTCACATAACTGATTTGTGAAGTTTTGAAAACTATTTTCATAATAGATAAAAATAATAATCATGCTGCTGATGGGCCCGGCAACTGTACTTGCTATGTGCGCATTCCTAACTAAACCCGAGGTAGCTAGTCCCGAATCTAGTAGGGTTTACTAGGTTATCTAAACCTAGGGACGACTATGGGAGCCCAACCTAAGGACAACTAAGAGTCCAGCACAGTGCCACTGATAAAATAAAATACTGATTCATAAGCTAATTTATCTTATCTTGCTCTTACTAGGTTATCTGAACCTATAGCTAGGTTATCTGAACCTAGAGGCAACTATGGGAGCCCACCCATTTGACCGTAGTCTCATACAAACTGAAGCAAGACTAAGTATGTTATTTAAAATGCTTGTATGGCATTTAACTGAGCTATTAAAAAGCCCACTGTAGCCTATAACTGTACTAGTCATTTTATCGAGCACTTGGTGTGCTCTAATTCTGCATATGGCTGAACTAAGAATGTAGAAACATATGATTAGCTACTTATACTACAGGTGAGGGGTTACTTACATCCTGCGCTAGGTTTCTTACAATTCTGATCGCTAGATTTCTGGAGAAGAAGATATCTTTGGTGATCTTCTTGCGTCTACACGTTCTTCTCGCGGAGAGGAGCGTCCTCGTATCGGAGTTGTCACTGGAAGGTGCTCCTACAACCCTAGGGGTGGAACTCTAGTTCTCTTGGGGGCTTGGTGTGCCGAGAGGGTGAGGAAGAGGGAGGGGCGGCAGGTGAGGGTGAGGGATAAGAGAAGTTGTCGATCAAAATAATAAATCCCCACTTAAATTCCCTATTTATATTAAGTGATCAATACGACACAACTAAATCATAAATATAATTTCTCTCCTCTTCTTTCTGCACACCCCTGTTGGGGTCACCTGGTTACTAGAGTCATGCTATAAGTTGTAAGGTCTAATAGGTCTCGGGTTCAATTCCCACTTAGGCTATTTTACGTTTTTATTTAATTTTGCTACTTCTGCTACTCCACAAATTCCATAAAAATATTCTAAAATTCTAGAAAAATAATAGAATATTTCTAAAATTTATTTTGAGAATTTTTAGGCGTTACAATCCTCCATACCTTATAAAAAGTTCATCCTCGAACTTAAAATAACTCTGGGTACTTCTGTCTCATACTAGCTTCTGTCTCCCAAGTTGCCTCTTCTGTTGTGTGATTTTTCCAAATGACTTTTACTAATGGTACCTCCTTGTTCCGTAATTTCTTAACTGCTCGGTCTACTATATGAATAGGTCGATTGTCATAGCTGAGGTCTTCACGGACTTGTACCGACTGAGGCTCAATCACCTGGGTGGCATCTGGGATATGCTTCTTCAGCATAGAGACATGAAATACGTTATGGATAGCTGACATCTCCTGGGGTAGCTCTAGCTCATATGCTACCTTGCCAACTCTTCTAGTGATAAGGTATGGTCCCACATATCTGGGACTTAATTTGTCCTTCTTCCCAAAACGCATTACTCCCTTCATGGGAGCCACTCGAAGGAATACTGTATCCCCAACTGAAAACTCTAAGGGTCGACGCCGTGTATCAGCATATCTTTTCTGGCGGCTCTGAGCTGTCTCTATTCTCTGGCGGATCTGCTGTATAGCTGTTGTGGTATCTGCTACTAGATCTGTCTGAAGTTCTAGTTCTTTCTGTTCACCACTTTCATACCAGCAGATTGGAGATCTACACCTCCGCCCATAGAGAGCCTCGTAGGGTGTCATGCCGATAGTGGCCTGATAGCTATTGTTGTATACAATTCTGCTAAACACAGATATTTGCACCAACTTCCTGTTAGAGTGTATACTAAAAGCCTAGCTTTTGGTATAAATATTTATCTAGAAATAAGAATCACATTGGTCAAATGTCTACATTTATGATAAATGTAGTTGCTCAATTAATTTATATTGTAGATAACATGGTGTGTGATGTCATACACAGAAGATCATGTTATTGGTTCCTTATAAATTATAAACAGTAGCTTACGACCAAGATGGAAAGGAACAAACGATTGGAAGGTCGTAGTGTAATTGGGTATTAGTTTATCTTAACTATATAATTACACTAGTACACTTAGAGTGTATTGAGTAGGACCATTTGAGGTCGTTCCTTTTATACTGACTTTATGAAGGAACAAAGACCTCAGCTATTATGGAAGTGTGTGCTCTTAATCCTAATATAATAACAAGCACATATATTTGATATTTATTTCTCTAATTTATCAATGGGTGAGATTTAGTTCGATGAATCAATAAGCCCGATAAGTTGGGAAATGATATCACTTATAGTGTGTGTTGTTGATTATAGAAGGAAACTGTGTCCTAGTAATCTAGGTTGAGAATATCCCCAAGAGGAGCTCATAAGGATTGTCATGTTAAACCCTGCAGGTGGACTTAGTCCGACATGATGATGAAGTTGAGTGGTACTACTTTTGGAGCTAGATATTAATTAAGTGAGTTGTCAGTAACTTACTTAATTAGTGGACATTTGTTATCTTAAACACAGGGAGACTAACACACTCATAATAAGAAGGAGCCCAAAATGTAATTTGGGATTGGTGCGGTAGTTCAATAATAGTTCTCTAGTGGAATGAATTATTATTGATAAAATTAAGTTGTGTGTTCGGGGCGAACACAGGATGCTTAATTTTATCGGGAGACCAAAACCAATTCCTCCTCTCGGTCCCTATCGTAGCCTCTTAATTATAGAGTACTATACCCACCTATACCCACCTTCTTACCCATCCTATAGGGGGCCGGCCAAGCTAGCTTGGAGACCAAGCTAGGGTCGGCCATGTTTTGGTTCATGGGTGAATTCATGTGGCCGGCCCTAGCTTGAACTCAAGCTTAGGTGGCCGGCCCTATTAAAATAAAAAGGAATTTTATTTTTTAAAATTTTCTTATGTGGATAACATGATTTAAAAGAGAGTTTAAAAATTTAAATCTTTCCTTTTATAAGATTCTACAAAAGATTAAGAGAAGAGTTAAATCTCTTTCCTTATTTGTAGATTAAAAGGTTGATTTTAATTTTGGTAAAAACTTTTCTTTTAATCATGTTCATGATTTAAAAGAGACTTTAAAAATTAAATATCTCTTTTATAAAGCTTCTACAAAGATTAGATATCTTTCCTTATTTGTAGATTGGAAGAGATTTTAATTTTTAAAGATAACTTTCTTTTTATCCACATGTTTAAAAGAAATATTTTAATTTATAAAATTTCCTTTTTATTGACCATCATGAAGGGAAAAATTATTAGAGAAATTTTTTATAAAATTTCCGGAAACAAATTAGGAAAGTTTTAATTCTTGATTGAATTAAATTTCCTTTGCTTGGTTTAAAGTGGCCGGCCACATTGTTGATGAGAAAAAATTATTTTTAATTAAATAAATTTTCCTTATCAATGGAAAAAGAATTAAGGAAATTTTTATTTAAATTTCCTTATTTGCCAAGGCCAAGGATTATAAAAGAGAGGGTAGAGGTGCCTTCATGGTTAACAACTCTATTATTTTTCCTCTCTCTTTTTCTTCCTTGGTGTGGCCGGCCATCCTCTCCTCCTTTCTTCTCTTTGATGGCCGAACCTCATCCTTCTTGTGGAGACTCATATGGTGGCCGGATCAAGTTTAGAGAAGAAGAAGAAGAAGGAGAGAAAGAAAGCTTTGTTTCTAGCATCCCTTGGAGCATGGTGGTGGTGGCCGAACCTCTTCATCCTAGAAGAAGTTTTGATGGCCGAAACTTGCAAGGAAGAAGAAGGTGCTTGGTGGTTCTCATCTCGGAAGATCGTTGCCCACACAACTTCCGAGGTTAGAAGAGGAATACGGTAGAAGATCATGAGGTTTTTCTAAAAGGTACAACTAGTATTTTTTTCTTTCCGCATCATACTAGTTATTTTTGGAAATAATACTAAATACAAGAGGCATACGATTCTAGAGTTTCGAATTTGTTTTCGATATAGTGTTCTTTTGTTTTTCTTTTCCTTGTGATTTGATTGTTCTTTTCGGTTAACCTAAAGTTATTTTAGGAAATTAAATATTAGCTTTCCATAAAAGGTTTTGTCTAGTCGGTGGTGGTTGCTCCCATATCCAAGAAGGCCATGTGCCTCGCCACGTCAGTACTGGGAACCAATTATGGAAATTAATATTTAATGGAATTAATAACTTAAGGTGACTTGGGTCGAACGTGTTAAGTTCCGCAGGAGATCCAAGTCAAAACCTAAAAGAACAAATAGATTAAGTTTTGGATCAAACGTGTTAAGTTCCGCAGGCGATCCAAAATTTAATTTAAAAGAACACATGGTAGCTAGGAAAAAGGTTCAGACCTTTGTACAAAATTTTTGTACAGTGGAACCTCTAGGTTTTCCGAGTAGCAACCAACACTTCCCTTGAAGCCTAGGGCACACGCTCGGAGCATATCTTCGAGTACCTGATTACTCGCTCCGTCTGACCATCCATCTGGGGATGGAAAGCTGTGCTAAACTTTAACCTGGTGCCTAATGCTGACTGTACACACTCCCAGAAGTGTGACGTGAATCTACTGTCTCTGTCGGATATAATGGTCTGTGGGACTCCATGCAGTCTGACAATCTCCTTGAGATACAACTGAGCCAGCTGTTCCATGGAGTAGGATATCTTGATAGCTAAGAAGTGGGCTGATTTAGTCAATCTGTTGACTATTACCCAGATGACATCAAAACCATTCGTGGTTCTGGGTAGTCCCACTATGAAATCCATGGAAATATCCTCCCACTTCCATTCTGGGATCTGAATAGGCTGCAGAACTCCTCCTGGTTTCTGGTGTTCTACCTTGATCCTCTGACAGGTCAGACAGGTACTGACATATCTAGCGATGTCTCTCTTCATTCCAGGCCACCAAAAATGTCTCTTTAGGTCTTAGTACATCTTTTGGAACCAGGATGCATCGCATAAGGAGTCATGTGGGCCTCGTCTAGGATCTTCCTCCATAGTTCCTCCTGATCCGGAACGCACAATCTGTCACCAAAATATAATACCCCACTATCAAATACTCTGAACTCTCCACTTTCTGATTCTGCTAACCCTTGCTTGATTTTCTGAATTTCAGGGTCCTGATCCTGAGCTGTCTGGATGTCACCAAGCAAGGTAGATGCTAATATCATAGTAGAGAGTTGCCTAACTATAAGTTTGAGACCGAAATCTGTAATCTCCTTTTGTAGGGGCGGTGACATGGCTGCTAGGGATAGTAAGGCGACACTGGACTTCCTGCTAAGTGTGTCTGCCACCTTATTGGCCTTTCTTAGGTGGTAGAGGATGTCTATGTCGTAGTCTTTGACCAGCTCGAGTCATCTGCGCTGTCGCATATTCAGATCCTTCTGAGTGAAGAAGTACTTCAGACTCTGATGATCTGTATACACTCTACACTAAGCTCCATACAAGTGATGTCTCCAAATTTTGAGGGCGAAGACAACTGCTGCAAGCTCAAGGTCATGAGTAGGGTAGTTCCTCTCATAGTCCTTGAGTTGTTTGGAGGCATAGACGATCACCCTGCCATTTTGCATCAGTACTGCTCCTAGTCCCAATTTAGAGGCATCACTGTAAATATCAAAGTTGTCTGTGTTTTCTGGCAGAGTCAGAATGGGAGCACTGGTCAATCTTCTTTTTAGCTTGATGAAACTGTTCTCACAGTCCTCTGTCCACTGAAATTTTCTATTTTTCCTAGTGAGAGCTGTCAATGGGGAGGCTATCCTGGAGAAATCCTCTACAAATTTTCTGTAATAGCCTGCTAGTCCCAGAAAGCTTCTGATTTCACTAGCGTTCTTAGGTCTTTTCCAATTACTCACAGCCTCTATCTTACTGGGGTCTACCAGGACACCATCCTTAGAGATGATGTGACCCAGAAAGGATACCTGATCGAGCCAGAATTCACATTTTGTGAACTTGGCGTACAGCTGGTTCTACTGAAGGGTTTGCAGTACTATCTTCAGGTGCTCTGCGTGTTCTTCCTGAGTTTTGGAATAGATAAGAATGTCGTCGATGAACACGATAACAAACTTATCTAAGTATTCTCTGAATACTCTATTCATGAGGTCCATGAAAGTAGCTGGAGCATTTATCGCGCCAAAGGGCATGACTACGAACTTATAATGTCCGTATCTGGTCCTGAAAGCTATCTTGGGTATATCACCCTCTTTAACTCTCACCTGGTGATATCCCGATCTGAGTTCTATTTTAGATAATACTGCTGCTCCCTTCAGCTAATCAAACAGGTCATCTATCCTGGGAAGAGGATACCTGTTCTTAATCGTGACTTGGTTGAGTGCCCGGTAGTCTATACACAGGCGCATGCTCCCGTCCTTCTTCTTCACGAACAATACAGGAGCTCCCCATGGTGAGTGACTAGGGCATACAAAACTCTTGTCAAGCAGCTCCTGTAGTTGCTCCTGAAGTTCCTTCAGTTCTGCTGGAGCCATGCGGTTGAGTGCTTTGGAGATGGGATTCCTACCGGGGATGAGTTCCATCTCAAATTCAATCTCTCTGTCTGGTGCTAGGCCCGGTAACTCTTCAGGGAAGACTACTGGGTAGTCACATACAATTCAGACCTCTTTTAGCTTTTGGTTCTTGTCCTGACTGGTATTGACTACATGTGCTAGGAATCCTGTATACCCTGAATCCAGTAATTTCTGTGCTTTCAGAGCTGAGAGAAATTTCTTTGCCTTTCTATTTGGTTCTCCGATGTACCTAAACTGCACTCCTGCTTCAGGTTGGAATACAACTTTCTATTTACGGCACTCTATGGAGGCACCGTGCCTGATCAGAAAGTTCATTCCCAAGATGACATCATAGTCAGTCATATCTAGCACTATAAGATCACCAAAGAGTTCTCTGTCCGCTATAATGACTGGCACTGCTCGGAGCCAGTGCGTGGATGCCATGATTTCTCCTGAAGGTAATGTTGTCAAAAACTGACCACTGAGTACCTCTAGAGATATTGCCAACTTTTCGACGAATGTCCTTGATATTTGAGAATGGGTTGCCCCAGTATCAAATAAGACAGTTGCACTTTGCTGTAAAATACTAATCTGACCTGTAACAACTGTCGAGGCATTCACTACATCCTCCCTAGTTAGTGAGTAGATTCTCGCATTCGTCGTGGCTGAGGGGGCTTCTAGTCGGCCCTGGCTGATGTGTGGACCATCTAAAGCTGCCTGCATCTGATGTAACTGTGCTGGTTTACCTCCGTACTGAATCGGCTGTGGTGGGGGAAAACTGGTCTTGTTCGGGCATTGCTTAGCCATATGCCCTTCCTGGCCACATTCGAAGCATCCTCGTGTGCCCTTGCGACAAACTCCGGGGTGGAATTTCCCACAAGTAGAACACTTGGGATAGCTAGGCTGTTTACTAGCTGGTCCTCTTTTTGGGTAACTCCCTGGTTTACTTTTGTTACTGGCGTTCCCTTTCCAGTTAGAGCTGTGACCCTGGTGTTTCTGAGTACCTGAGCCTCCTTGGCCTTTGGACTCTGAGAAGGCTTACTTCTGCTGCTTGATGTTGTTCTGGTAATGCTTAGTGATCAGAGCACTACTTACCAGTTCTTCAATGGTTTGCGGCCTACGGACGTTGCTGGCCACGTTCAGTGCTATTTCCGGCCTTAGCATTTTGAGCATCAACCGGACTCGTTCTCTTTAAGTGATGACTAGTTCGGGGCATAGACGAGCCAGTCTGTTGAATTTCTTCATGGCCTCCTCAACTGAAAGGTTGCCCTGACGAAATTCAGTGAACTCATCGTAGTGGCGGTTTGTGACCCGCATGTGAAAGAACTCCTCAAAGAATTATCTCTCAAAGTTGGCACATGTCATCTGGTTCACTGGGCGCTTCACTTTAATCCTCTCCCACCACATACGTGCGTCTCCTGCCAGACAGAAGGAGACGCATTTCACCTTTTCATACTCTGGCCAGTCCAGAAGCTCCATCATACTCTCCAGTGTTTTGAACCAGGCTTGGCATCCCATGGTTCACTGGTGCCTGAGAAGTTCTCTGGCTTGATTTTCTGCCACTGGATCAGATAGGTTTCTCTCCTTGCCCCTGCTGCTGGAGCTACTGGTGTTGTAGGTTGGACTGGTGGAACCTCTGTAACTACTGGGGTTGCTATCTCTTATTGTTCAGCTAGTTGCTCCTGTAACTGAGCCACTATCTCTGTAAGGTCTGGGGCAGGAACTGAGCTGTCTACCTCATGCTGGGGCTCAGTAGCTGGTGCCCTTTTTGCTGGGCATCCTCGTACCATTTTCAAGGGAAATAGAGGACATACATAACTAATACAATCATGTTTACATAACTACTATTATCTTGTTAGATGTTATCATATATGAACATGTTTTAGTTATCTATAAACATGACAGCAAGAAACATAAATAAAGTGAGAGATATTCTTACTTGGAAACTGCAGGTTCAATGCTGATGTGTGTGTGGAGGAAGTATGGAACTTGCTCTGATACCACTCTGTAACGACCCGCCTCCTACTGACTAAACTGTGAGGTCGGGGGTTACATTCGCTAAAACCATTTTGTGCGGAAAGCTGAATTAATTAAAAACTCTGCTAATTACTATAAAATCTGGAATTTAATGATAAAAATACATCTTCATGCTAAAACTAGGCATTTATGCAAGCTAAAAATGCAACTAACACTACCCCGTTAACCCTTATGATCAAGGAGCTGAAATCAGAGGTTTCCAGCCGAATTCAGACATTCCAATCGATTGAAATTGGGACTCAATCGATTGAAGTCGTTTTGATCGATCAGCTGATCGATCCAACGTGCTACTGTGCATGGAGCCCTGTTCTGAATCGATCGGCCGATCGATCCAGCCTGGGCCAATCGATCAGCTGATCAATTCAACAGCTCTCTGTTCGCAAGAATTACTTCCCGATCAATCGGATAATCGATCCATGGCCAATCGATCAGCTGATCGATTCATCAGCTCTCTGTACGCGGCAGATCACTTACCAATCGATCGGCTGATCGATTGGGGACCCTCCAATCAATCGGCTGATCGATTGGAGCTCTGATTTCTGCTGCATATCAATAATTTCGTGTACAACACGAATGTATCAACCAATAAACATTGGACTATTACTAATCATGTCATGATTCATAATTTACCGACTAACATCAAGGTAACTAGAAGTCTAGGCATAACATAGTGCATACTTTCACGATTCATAACATTTAGACATTCAAAAGGTGCAGAAAAAAATAAAATATAAGGAGTTCTAATCCTTTAAACTTGCTAGTCTCCAAGGGTCTTTATTCCAAGTTCCTTCTCACACACATCTTGACACATTAACCTCCAGCTTCCGCTAATCCATCTTCCCTTTACCTTTATCTGCAGTATAAGGAAAAGGAAACTATAAGCTTGGGAGCTTAGTAAGAACCATCTACCTCACAAAACATGCATTCGATGAAAGCATGCTTTTAAAAGATGTTATGCTGATATACATGATGAGAATCATACTAAAATACTAAAACATGGCAATCAACTACTAAACATAAACTATTTGTTGTATCAACAAGAAAACTAAACTGATACATAAGCTAAGCTAAAATTAATGTTAGGTTAATGCTGGAACTGTATTGTATTCACATAACTGATTTGTGAAGTTTTGAAAACTATTTTCAGAATAGATAAAAATAATAATCATGTTGCTGATGGGCCCGACAACTGTACTTGCTATGCGTGCATCCCTAACTAAACCCGAGGTAGCTAGTCCCGAATCTAGTAGGGTTTACTAGGTTATCTAAACCTAGGGACGACTATGGGAGCCCAACCCAAGGACAACTAAGAGTCCAGCACAGTGTCATTGATAAAGTAAAATACTGATTCATAAGCTAATTTATCTTATCTTGCTCTTACTAGGTTATCTGAACCTATAGCTAGGTTATCTGAACCTAGAGGCAACTATGGGAGCCCACCCATTTGACCGTAGTCCCATACAAACTGAAGCAAGACTAAGTATGCTATTTAAAATGCTGTTATGGCATTTAACTGAGCTATTAAAATGCCCACTATAGCATATAACTGTACTAGTCATTTTATCGAGCACTTGGTGTGCTCTAATTCTGTATATGGCTGAACTAAGAATGTAGAAACATACGATTAGCTACTTATACTACAGGTGAGGGGTTACTTACATCCTGCGCTAGGTTTCTTACAATTCTGATCGCTAGATTTCCGGAGAAGAAGATCTCTTCGGCGATCTTCTTGCGTCTACGCGTTCTTCTCGCGGAGAGGAGCGTCCTCGTATCGGAGTTGTCGCTGGAAGGTGCTCCTACGCCCCTAGGGGTGGAACCCTAGTTCTCTTGGGGGCTTGGTGTGCCAAGAGGGTGAGGAAGAGGGAGGGGAGGCGGGTGAGGGTGAGGGATAAGAGAAGTTGTCGATCAAAATAATAAATCCCCACTTAAATTCCCTATTTATATTCAGTGATCAATACGACCCAACTAAATCATAAATATAATTTCTCTCCTCTTCTTTCAGCACATCCCTGCTGGGGCCACCTGGTTACTAGAGTCATGCTATAAGTTGTAGGGTCTAATAGGTCTCAGGTTTAATTCTCGCTTAGGCTATTTTACGTTTTTATTTAATTTTACTACTTCTGCTACTCCACAAATTCCATAAAAATATTCTAAAATTCCATAAAAATAATAGAATATTTCTAAAATTTATTTTGAGAATTTTCGGACGTTACAACCCCTTTCAGATCGAGTTAGGTTACTAGGAAAATGAACATTAGATTTCTCTTATTATCGAGCACATTCTTTAGAGCTTGGATATATATAAGATGGATGAACCAAGTAGCAGTTGCTGCTGGGAATAAAAGAAAAAGATGGTTCAATGACAACTTGACTAAGACTAGTAATTGAAACTTGAGAAATTTAGGCCACGATTAGCACTAAGCACGGAAAACTCATTCTTAGGTAAATTGAATTCATTTATGATCATGCTCATTATTGAAATTGTTTGATAGAGTTAAATTGATTCACCAAAGATTATGTTGCACTTACTCCTACATATGTTTTTAGACTGCAAAATTTTATTTGGTAACAATCGAGTGCTTTATTATTGATTCTTCTTGATTATGCTGATTAGTTTTACTAGTTTGATAGAACTTAGTAGAATCACTAGGGATACTCATTATTAGCTCATGAATTTAGATTCTAGAGTTTGCTTGAGGACAAGCGAAGGTTTAAGTATAGGGTGTAATGTGTGTAGATTATATTTGTTATTTTACACTATTTGACGCACATCTACTTATATTTTATATTTATGATCTATGTGTTTTGTACCCTTTTCTATCATATTTTAGCATAATTAATACTTTGTATCCAGAAATCTACTCGGTGCTTGTTTTAACTTTCAGGAGCAGTTTGGAGTAGAAGCAAGAATTGGAGTGCAAGAATTGGAGTGCCAAAGTCATTTCAGAACCAATATAGACCTGGTCATGCTTTAAACCATGGCCAAGAGAAGCTCAAGGAGTTGGTCGTGCCAAATGGCACGGCCAAGGAACAAGAAAAGACAATGGTCGTGCCAAATAGCATAGCCAGGAAGTGGACTTAGCAGTTTTAAAGACTAGGTCGTGCCTCAGAGCACGGCCAGAAGCTTTCCATGCCATCATCCAGAGTCAAATTGGGTTTAGTCGTGCCTTGAGGCATGGGCATACACTTGAACCAGCAGTTTTGAAGAGCTGACATGTGGGCAGAGCCAAACTGGCCCTAGCCATGCCTTAAGGCACAACTAAGAAGCCAGCAGTAGTGAACGGGCCATGCCATTTGGCATGGCCAAGAAATTGTGGCCAAGAAAAATTGGCTTTGTCCATGCCAAATGGCACGGCCAAATGCCTAAGCCTTGTTCAAGCCATGCCTAGAGGCATGACTACCCCGTGCTTCACCTTTATTTAAGGGTCACTCCATCTCCTAGCTTGAGAGGAAGATTCAAAGGGAGAATAGGACCATCTAGGTCGAATTATCGCATTCCGGGACGTCATCTGGACCATCCAAGGACGTTCCACTACTCCATCCTAGTCGACATTCCAAGATCTACATCCAAGCCCTTCACTCAACATCAAAGGATAAGTTTCTACTCCCTTTCCTTAGTGTGTTGGAAATCTCTATATTTTTTAGTGCTTGGGTTATATTTCTTCCTATTATGGAGTAGATTCTTATTGTTCTAAGATGTAGGAAGTAATTGTAATGTGTGAATGATGTAAACTCTATGACATTGCCAATTTCCTAGTTTGATGAAGCTTGTATGCACTTGTTCTGTTTGATGAAATGCTTGCATAGAGGCTTTCACTTATGATCTTGAATTTGTCTATCTACATTGCATATATGTATGCTTAGATCTTATTTCTGAGTAGATACATTGATCTGTGTCTAAATTGAGACTGTGCATGAACCTAAATTTTCATTGATCAAATGCATAAATTGTTGTCTCTTTTGAGTGTGTGTTCTGATATAGCTCGGCATGGCCTTAAGATACTTGTTTGAAGTTGAGTATCTAAGGTAACTATCCTTCTATATGGAATGCAACCTCCTAAGGGAGAATGATTTTATGTATGGATAAGTCTATCACTTGACCTAATTGGCTTCTCCTAACCATATGCTATGCAAATGACCTACGTAATCTAAAGGCGTATACCCCGAGAGAGACATTGTGACAGGAGGTAATCTACTAAAACTCGAACTCTCTAAGTTACTTCTTCACTTGATGGTATACTTGGATACTATCAAGGGAAGTACTCTGATACACCATCGCAGGGTGAAATTCGGTAAATGTTTAGGCTATCCTGCAAACATACAAGCAAAGAAATAGGAATGGGCCAATTCATAGCACAAGATCCACCATTATAATGAAATCTTCAGCTTAGAACATTTTCTTAATTAAGGACTTCCTCAACTATTTTCACATTTCAATTGAAAACCTCATAACAACCCATTATCGATTTTGACTAGTTATATTCGAAGTGTAGAACCAACTAGCATTTAATCTTCAATCCTTGTGGGATCGACTTTTATTAATTTTATTACTTGACAACAACCTCGCTTGCGGTCATGACATCAATCAGTGTGGATCACATACTAGAGGTACTTCCTAGGTTAGCTAACCAAGTACAAGCAACTCATGGTCAAAGTCCCCATGACTAGGATTCATCAATCCTCTACTAACTAGAGTATGGGTCTATATTCCTTGTTCTTATCTAACCGGTAATAACAAAGGATGACCTGAGACTGTGATCCTTGATCTCCGCTAGGTTGTTGATAGATTCAACCCTTGCTTTCTAACTCGATATCAGTCCACGCTACCAGAGAAACAGCATTCTCTTCATCAAGGTCAAGTCCTCAATGGGTCACTAGTCGCTTTCATGGTCGACCTCGACCACAATTGCGAATAGAGTTGATTGACTAAGTGTTATCATGGTACACCAAGTCAGTGAATACCTATTAGACAGATATAGAAACAAATACACAATCTAACTAAATTGGAGAGTGTCTAATCATAACCTAACAAGAAAGTGAACATAGAAAATAAGATAATCATTAGAGGTATATCTTACTTCCTATAGTTTAGAGATGTCCTTCGGCTTGCCTTATCCCAAACTCGAAAAAAAATCATAAATCAAAATGAGATTGAAATTCCAAAAACATAAAACCCAACATTTAAACTTGAACCATGCTCTGATACTAATAAAATTGTCACGCTCTGAGGGTATACTTGTCAACCAAATCGGACGGTACCCCTAGTGACAATATAGGAAATACTCTATATCAAACAAATTCAAGCTAACACAAACTCCAATGCAATATAATAACACCAAGTCACCAATGACAAGGCGTGTATGTATGCATGAACATGTGATCATATTAAACTAGCCAAAAACATAACTAACAACATAAATATTCGGTACAAAAGAAAACCAAAATTTTAAAACAGTGGAAGGTATACCAACAACTCAAATAGAAATCCAAACTTGAGTGGGACTGGCAGCTAGGACCTCTTAGCAACAAAACACCTTCTCTATCTACTAACCTAAAAGTCAAAAGAAAAACAAGGGGGTAGTGAGTACAACAACTTAGTGAGCAGAAGAAAATAGCACATGAATAATATACTGTCAGAAGATCATGTTGGTGCAACCTTAGGTCAAGGTTGACATGGTTGACCTGACTCGAGTTGACCTGACTCAAGTTGTGTTTTGATGTTTGACGATGTTTGACGAGAAGAGAGTTGTATTCTTGATGTTTGACAAGAATAGGTGTTCGGGAGATTGTAGGTGCAACCTTAGGTCAAGGTTGACCTGGTTGACCTGATTCGGGAAAAGTCCAAGCAGGGAGCTTGGCACGCGAAAAGTCCAAGCAGGGAGCTTGGCATTGGAAAAGTCCAAGTATGGAGACTTGGCACTGGAAAAGTCCAAGCAGGGAGCTTGGCACGCGAAAAGTCCAAGCAGGGAGCTTGGCATTGGAAAAGTATGGAGACTTGGCACTGGAAAAGTCCAAGCAGGAGCTTGGCACGCGAAAAGTCCAAGTATGGAGACTTGGCACGGAAAAGTCCCAGTAGTGAAGGCTGGGAAAGTCCTAACGGGATGTTAGGCGTTGGAAAGTCCCGTGAGTGAAGCCAGGGAAAGTCCTAACTGGATGTTAGGCATTGGAAAGTCCTGTGAGTGAAGCTAACTGGAAAAGTCCTAACTGGATGTTAGGCAATGAGAAAGTCCTAACGGGATGTTAGGCGAGGTGGAAAGTCCCGGTGAGTGAATCCAGGTGGAAAATCCAGATGGATCGGGATGATCGGACATCCGTGTTGAGGAAAGTCCAAGTAGGTCAAAGGGATTGACCGACACTTGGTGGAGTTCTAGCAGTCAAGGGAGTGACCAGATGCTAGGATGAAGTACCAATAGGTCAAGGTTGACCGGATATTGGTTTGAAGTCTTGGGACTTGGTTTGGGCAAAAACCAGCTCGGATCGGTCACCGCACCGATCCGGATACCAGTTTTCTCGATCGGCCCGTGACCGATCGATATCAAGTTTCTGTTGGCATCGATCGGTGACCGATCGCAAGAAAACAGAGGCGAAGAAGGTACCGATCGGTCCACGCATCGATCAAGATGTCCCGATCGGCCTGCGGACCGATCGAGACGAGCATCGCGAGAAGGAAGGGATCGGTCCGTGGACCGATTCATTTTCCCCGATCGGTCCGTGGACCGATCGGGTCCAGCTGCGACGCAACCGCCAGTTTCTTCACCGCTTTCTTCTTCGCAGTATAAAGGATCGAGGGCATCTCGGCCTCTCCTTCTTCCTCTTCTTTCTGCTGAGCTCGCTGAGTTCTTCGCTGAAGCTTTGCGTGAGCTTCCTTTTGGCTGGGTCACCTGCTGTTGTAGGCGCTTATCCAATCGAAGAGAAGGCAAGCAAGAGTTTTCTTACTGTTGTATTTCTTGCTGTCTTTCTTTGTATTTCTGTACTCTCCTTACTTGCTGTTGCAAGAGTGTGTTGTGGCGAGGTTTCTCCACCCATAAGGAGTTTGTATTAGCCGGTTCTCCGGGGACTCATCCACCGACGGATTGACTGGACTCGTCCACCTTACGGACACGCCGAGGAGTAGGAGCCCTAATCTCCGAACCTCGTTACATCGGTTTGTTTGAGGTTTGTATTCTTCCTTTCGTTTCTAGTTTATTTTTCCGCTGCGCTAACGAATTGTAGGAAGAAACGAGCGATTTGGGGCGGCTATTCACACCCCCCTCTCTAGCCGAGTACGAAGAGATCCCAACAAGTGGTATCAGAGCGAGGCCGCTCTTCGACGGATCAACACCCGGGGGAGCACGGGCTAGAGATGGATCTCTATGGAGAAGACATCACCATTCCACCCTTCTACGAATGCGGCGACTTCGCGTATTGGAAGGTAAGGATGAAGTACTTTCTTATGACTAACATAATGAATTGGTTTTGTGTACAAGAAGGTTTTACTCCTCCGGTGGATAAGGAAGGAAAACCACTTGAGAAGGAGGAGTGGACAAGAGAACAAATTCACAAATCCGAAATCAACGAAGAGGTAACGAGAATAATTGAATTTTCATTGCCTACTAACATCTTGTGTAAGATAGGCTACAACAATGCCAAGGAATTATGGGATAACTTGGCCAAGTACCATGAGGAGAGCTCCACTTCAAGCCATGAAGAGGAGCCTAGTGAGCCAAGTAGCTCACATCATGGAGGGAGCGAAGTAGGAGTTGAGGGCTACTCAACATCCAAGGAAGAAGAGGAGGAGAGTTCCTCTTGTTCAAGATCGGAGCAAGAAGAAGATTCTACCTCCGGAAGGGATGAAGGAGAGAGTCATCCATCCCAAACCCTAGGTAACTCAAGCATTTTAGTTTCAAATAAATTACATATATTATGCTTTGAGTGTAGGGAGTATGGACATTACAAGAGCAAATGTCCAAAGAGAGTTAGGAAGACTCCACCGGCGCCAAAGGTCAAGGTAGCCGGAGTCCCAACACGCAAAGGCAAGAAGCACGTGGTGTGCTTTCAATGCAAGCAACGGGGACACTATAGGAGCCATTGTCCGAGGGGGAGGCAACCTCACAAGGGCAAGAGACCGGGCACATCGATAGGGGGAGCTAAGGCAAACCCTAAGGTATCTTTTAAGGCTCATTCGTGCAAGTCTAGTAGGATACATGCTAGTAATTTTATTGCATTAGTCAATAATGATAAGCATGTTAACACTAGAAATCAATACATGTGCTTAGGTGCTAAACATGTCAACCTAGATAGGGATACTACTAGGAATGCTAACCCTAGGATTAACACTTCTAAGGTTAAGGAAAACCTAGGTAGAAACCCCAAATCAACTAGACACATGCCTAGGAATGCCTCAAAGAAGAATGACAAATCAAAAATTGAGGTATTAGAGAAGGAGAATCAAGTCTTGAGGTCAAGACTTGATACTTTGGAAAAGGCTCTTAAAAACTTGGAGAAGTCATCTCTAGGGTTTAAGGGTCAAAAACCAATGTCCAAGGACAAAAAGGGTTTGGGTCACAAACCTAAGTCCCAAATGGTCAAGCCCACCTATCATAATGTTCCATTCGATTATGGAACAAAACCTAAGGCTAGGAAGACCATTACCAAGGTCACAAGGGGAGTCACCCCTATAGTTGACCTTGATGAGACCCAAATGACCAAGGCTTTAAAGCCTAAGAGGGTCATTAGGAGGGTTGCTAGGGAAGTCATCCCTAGTGAATTTTTAGTGAACCCAATGAGCTCAAGTAGGTATTGGGTTCCTAGGAGCATCTTCTCTACCCCATAGATGGGTTAGAGAGTGTCAACTCCAATAAGAAGGGTAGTTAACCCAACTTTGAGGAAATTGACACTCAAGGAGCATTTTCAAGGTTTTTGGGAACCTTTGAAAATGAAATGGAATAATCTTTATCATTCACTCCTTGGAAGAGTAAAGTGTGCCAAAGTGAGAATATATTAATCTTACTTTAAATTGACACAATGTGGAAAAACCTAGAGAAATATCAAATTGGGATTTTGATATTCTCTTAGGTAATCAAGGCAATCCGGGCCTTAATTTAGAAGTGCTACTCTTGTAAAATTTTTAAAATGGTATAAATCAAACAAGAGATCAAGAAATGCCAATTTGGGTTTTGACATTTTCTTGGAGCACTTTGGGCAATCTAGGATTAGAATTTAAGTTAACTAAGTGATTAAGGATACTTAGATAGGTAATCTAGGTATTTTATTTGTGTTAACTTACCATGGTTGTTTGCCATATGACATGTCATGACATCATGTTTAGTTTTATCATCATTTGAAATGTCATGATAGTGCTTAGGCTAGTTTATATGTCATGCTCTATTTAAGTTTTCATACTTTATGCCATGACATCATGACATTGGCACATGTTTTCCATTTATGATATCATTTATGCCATGTCATCATCTCTTGCATTAATAATCAATTGAATTGATTTAAGGATGAAGAACACATCTTGATATTGAGATCAAATTTGTGTTTAGAAAATGCATGAGACCTTAGCCTAAGTTGACCTTAACCCATATCTCACATCAAATTGACTTGAATGTGGTTTGATGCACCTTAGATGTGTGTGAGATATTAGGATCATGAGTTAGGATCAAGGTGCATAGTCATTGTACCTAGATGACCCTAATTCAAGAAATTAAGGATCATAGGGAAAGCTTGTGTACAAGTCATGTACATCTAGCCCTAAGATTATGGTCCTAAATTCAAATGGTTTTAAAAACATTTTAAAATTGATTTGAAAAACCTTGATGAAGCTTTCCTAGTGATAGCATTCTTCATTGAGCAAGATGATACAAAGATGACTTAAACTTGAACTATTTCAAAGTTTTTGAACTTTGTATCAAGATTGAAAAATGGAAACTATTTTCATAGAAAACTATTTTTCCTTGATAGTGTATGACATGAGGAATGTATCCTCAAAGTTTCGTAATTTTTGGAATTTTCTGTAATTTTCTATGAGTTTCTGAACTTCTTCCGGGGAGAAAATCAGAAATCTCTGATTTCAGAGGCTGGATCGGTCACCGGACCGATCCAGGGAAGGCCTGATCGGTCTGGTGACCGATCAGTGACGATCCAGTGCGATCGGTGAAGCGTGGATCGGTCTGGGGACCGATCCAGGGGGCTTCTGATCGGTCTGGGGACCGATCAGGGCGTGCCGAATTTCTGATTTTTCAGCTGTTGGTCTGAAATTTCAGCTGGAAGTTGGGTTTTGTGGATTTCTAAAGGTTTGAAACTCTCCAAGACATTGTTGGTGCAATGGTCGAGGGGGAGTTGACTTTTAGGGGGAATTTTTACTCCTTGAGGATTAGTGATATGGGATTATCACTAAGTTGGTTGTTGAGTTTAGTATCAAGGGGAAATTAAGAGTTTCAATGAAAGGTATGGGACTTTCATTAGGAAGAAACTCTTGACCTTGATACCCTCCTTTTCTTTTTGATGTGTGTCAAAAAGGGGAGAGCGTTCATTGGAGAATTATTGGAGAACCCAAGTTAGGTTATCGGGTTAACCTAAGCTAGGGGAAGAATGTCAAGGAATGTTCGAGGAAGAACATTGGAATACTTTTTGATGTGTGTCAAAAAGGGGGAGAATTATTGGAGAACCCAAGTTAGGTTATCGGGTTAACCTAAGGGGAGAATGTCCGGAGAATGTTCAAGAAAAGAACATTGGACATTGGAAGATGGTTAGAAAACCTAAGTTAGGTTATCGGGTTAACCTAACTTGATTTTGGATTTTGTCAAACATCAAAAAGGGGGAGATTGTTGGTGCAACCTTAGGTCAAGGTTGACTTGGTTGACCTGACTCGAGTTGACCTGACTCGAGTTGTGTTTTGATGTTTGACGATGTTTGACGAGAAGAGAGTTGTATTCTTGATGTTTGACAAGAATAGGTGTTCGGGAGATTGTAGGTGCAACCTTAGGTCAAGGTTGACCTGGTTGACCTGATTCGGGAAAAGTCCAAGCAGGGAGCTTGGCACGCGAAAAGTCCAAGCAGGGAGCTTGGCATTGGAAAAGTCCAAGTATGGAGACTTGGCACTGGAAAAGTCCAAGCAGGGAGCTTGGCACGCGAAAAGTCCAAGCAGGGAGCTTGGCATTGGAAAAGTCCAAGTATGGAGACTTGGCACTGGAAAAGTCCAAGCAGGGAGCTTGGCACGCGAAAAGTCCAAGTATGGAGACTTGGCACGGGAAAAGTCCTGGTGAGTGAAGCCGGGCAGTGAGAAAGTCCTAACTGGGATGTTAGGCAGTTGGAAAGTCCTGGTGAGTGAAGCCAGGCAGTGGGAAAGTCCTAACTGGGATGTTAGGCAGTTGGAAAGTCCTGGTGAGTGAAGCCAGGCAGTGGGAAAGTCCTAACTGGGATGTTAGGCAGTTGGAAAGTCCTGGTGAGTGAAGCCGGGCAAGGGAAAGATCCCGATGAATCCAGGCAAGGGAAAATCCAGATGGATCAGGGATGATCGGACATCTGGTGTTGAGGAAAGTCCAAGTAGGTCAAAGGGATTGACCGGACACTTGGCAGGGAGTTCTAGCAGGTCAAGGGAGTGACCAGATGCTAGGGATGAAGTACCAATAGGTCAAGGTTGACCGGATATTGGTTTGGAAGTCTTGGGACTTGGTTTGGGCAAAAACCAAGCTCTGGATCGGTCACCAGACCGATCCAGTGATACCTTGTTTTCGATCTGTAGGCTGGACATGCTCTGTTGTTAGTGACATAAACGTTCAAAAGAGTACAAAAAGACATGTATGGGTCTCGCTATAGTTCGATCGGTCGTGGACCGATCGGGAGGATGCCTGATCGGTCTCATGGGGTACAACACCTAATTCGGTGCTCACTCGACACATTCCTAGAACAGAGTGGAGGAAATTGAGCTCGATTGACCTTGAGGTCCGAACGATTCTGACCGCGGATCAGGGAAATTGTTCTTTACCGCTGAAAAGAGCTTGTCGGTCCACGGTTGCTTTGCCAGCTCCTATCGAGCTGGAGGCCCTGGATGGTGCCGACAGTCTAGTTTTCCAGTCGAAGAGAAGGCAAGCAAGAGTTTTCTTACTGTTGTATTTCTTGCTGTCTTTCTTTGTATTTCTGTACTCTCCTTACTTGCTGTTGCAAGAGTGTGTTGTGGCGAGGTTTCTCCACCCATAAGGAGTTTGTATTAGCCGGTTCTCCGGGGACTCATCCACCGACGGATTGACTGGACTCGTCCACCTTACGGACACGCCGAGGAGTAGGAGCCCTAATCTCCGAACCTCGTTACATCGGTTTGTTTGAGGTTTGTATTCTTCCTTTCGTTTCTAGTTTATTTTTCCGCTGCGCTAACGAATTGTAGGAAGAAACGAGCGATTTGGGGCGGCTATTCACACCCCCCCTCTCTAGCCGAGTACGAAGAGATCCCAACAGATCAAAGGATGCATTATCAGGAAAAATACTTACTAACTAATATAGGTGTCCCAACATAATCACCAGCTAACCAAAAGTATAATTAATAACATAGCACTTTACTAACCTGCTCAACAAAGTATAACCAATAAATTGGGAGTACATACAGTACATCCAAACCTGTACGAACAACCGACATATAGCAAGCACATAACAAATACTGACTGCAGAAGAAACCCTCTACCATGGATGGTTCCATGGGTAGTCAGGATAAATGACTAGTCACGGTCTTCGGGAGAATGCTCTACAACGGATGGTCCTTTGGGTGGATAGGATGAGATAGTTATATGGATCCCCTATCACTGACTGCGGGAGAACACTCTACCACGGATGGTCCCATGAGCAGTCAGGGTAATTGACTAGTCATTGTATGCGGAAGAACGTTCTACCACGGATGGTCCCATGGGCAATTAGGGTAATTGACTAGTCACTGTATGCAGGAGAACGCTCTACCACGAATGGTCCCGTGGGCAGACAAGGTATATACCAATGGTCATTAATGGATCTCTCAACCACGTATGGGAGATAGGATATACTAATAGTTGCTAACGACTCTCTCAACTACGAATGGGAGACAATGGTCGACAAGGTATAGCAACCAAGTAAGATTACACTATGGTATAATTTTACTAAGATATAGGCATGAGCCTATATAACACGTAAGGGTCTACTAAGATGCTGGTACCCTATACTATGATATAATCCTACTAATATTTAGCATAAAATAGACAATTAAGTCCCCAAGTTACTAGTCACCTATTATTAATGTCTCAACTAATATTATGATATCATCACACATAATAAAAAACAGGGTCAAGATCAAATAATCTTAGGGGTTGATCCGAAGGGAAAAGCCTAGTGAAATATGCTACTCTTCTACTAGGGAGTGATTTTCATCAAGTGTAGGTCAGTATAATCTCACTAACATATATGCTCTCGCACTAGTATACAACTATACTACCTATAATATCAGTGACCTATAGGCATGAGCCTAAGTGTATAACCATACTATAACATAAATTCACGAACACGAGTCATAGGCCTAAATAACAACAAGGATTTATTAGGATACTCAATATCCTACACCACGGTATGAAATAGCCAATAAGGGCTAAGTAACATTCTCTTATACTACTACAGTGTGATCGTCCTAACAATAAGTATAAACTCAACTCATCTACCAATGGGTCTAGTAGAATATCTAATGTCCTACACTATGGTATGATAATATCATGCATATCTATAAACACAATCATGAATATATATCAAACATAACTGCATAGCTACCAATAACAGGTTAACATATAAGAACAAACAATAAGGTATCAAACTCAAGAGTGATAAAGAACAGAATTAAGGTAAGTGAGTAACTAAGATCTCATCAAAACATTGCGATAAACAATCATGCACTATAATCAAAGCTATCAAGAAAATAAGCAAGATCTACCCACCTCAAATGTAGAGTATCTCGTCTTCAAGTCAAAGGTCTGCCTTGAACTCGAATCCTACAAGTATAGGAATGTAGCTGATCTAAGTACTAGAATAATCCTCCTAATTAAACCATGATCAATTTGGTTAGTATATCAATTAACTACTACGTTAATTAATCTTATTAATTATTACATTGATTACGATCCAATCATCCCTTAATTAAATTTTATTAAGAAACTAATTAATCAATTAATCCACTTATCAATTTGTAAAGTAATCAAATTAATTGAGTTATTACTTAATTAATTCATATCTTAATTAATCAATCTTTTAGTCAACTAAATTACTCATCACTTATTAACTTAATCAACCCCACATACCAATTAATTATTAATTATATCAATTAATACTTATTGAATGATTAAGTTAACTAATTAAAACTTACCCTTACAGCTTCACAACCGATGGCAAGGATGACCGCCAACGGAGGTCTGTCGACGGTGCCAGGGGTTTGTCGCGATGGAACAGCAACGATGGCAAGGGGGCGACAGTGACCAGGCGGAGAAAGGTACCGACATCAGCAGAAGTGTACGACAACTTCTTCTCCGACGGTAGTGATGGCGATGCAGAAGCAGACACGACAATGATCTGTACAGACGGTGGCTATTCGCTGGGAGGAGAGGTAAACAACATCCTTAGCTAACCTCTCTGGCTCGCGCGATTGATCGCTTGCGAAAAGATAGTGGCTGGCGGTAGGAGATCATGGCGGCATCGAGCAGCAGGTGGCGCGGCGTGCGTCGCAGACGCTAGAGGGAGACGCATGTGTGACGGAGGAGGAACACGACGTCAACGTTCGACAGCTCATGTGGACGAAGGTCGGCATCAAGGATCCGCCAGCAGATGGCGTCGCGCGCGTATACCGTGAACGAAGCGGCAGGACGGAAGGAGGACAAGAGGTGGGCACCAACCTTGGATGATGACGAGAATAGCGGAGCATCGCCCCCGCGGGCTGGATCAACCGGTTAAGACGTGACATCCTTGCACAATTAGTCGTAGGGTCGAAGATCCATGGACGCGCACTGGATGAATAATCTGGGCCGGTTGTATTAAATTCCGGAGAAACTACGCTTTACCCGGGTCAGTATTCACCGTTGATTTACCTCCTCCTAGGATCCCTGTAGAACCAGGCCTAGGGGGCCGCTGAGCGGCAGGACCTGCCTTTTTTGCACAATGAGAATAGCGGAGCATCAATGGAGCAGCGATGACGGTCGATCGCCAGCTGTTGATCGCGGGGGGTGAACAGCACATGTGCGTTGTGCGCGAGAGAGAAGAAACAACAGAAGAAATACATAGGTTTTGATAACTAAAGCTTGACTTATATATCCAATAACTCCTACTTTAATTGATTATTAAAGTAAAATCCAATTAAAATCTAAACGTCTCAATTTAAATCCATAAAAAATACTAGAGAATTCCTAAAATTCACATAAACTCTTTTATATTTATTTCATTATTTATTATCAATTATTTTATCCGAATTTTCATATATAAATTCTATTAGACCAAATTTTAATTAGTTTAGTATTTTCCTCATGGATATTAAATACATATATTTAATTATATTTAAAATATATATTGGGTATATTACACCTACACTAATAGTAAAATTTAAAAAAGTATATAATTGTATATATAAAAAAAATACAGTTACCACTATAAGTGGCTCACCCTTGCCTACATTAATTTGATGGAACTACAAAACTTATATATTTCTTGATTGATTAGACCATGTTAGAAATTATTTTGTTCAACATAATTTTACTTCCATTAAACAAGTGAAATTTGTTAAATTCACTCTTAGTGAATCTGGTAAAATTTATTGGTGATGTGTTCAAAGAGTTAGCTATCACACCATGGCATAAAATGAAAAAAAAAAAATTAATAAAAAAAATTGTCACACTAAATTTTAATAGAAGATTGTCTAACAAATATGTAAAAATAAAACAATTTCTTCAAAAGATTTTAATTCTCTTGCAAACCATAAACTTGTTGCTAAAATAAAAAAAATGTTTTCCAATATATCTTTTTATATCCCGACCTTGGAGAAATCCTCTAAAAATATTTTAGAAGAGTCCAACAATATTTTAGACAAGCGTTTTAAAGATGTGATATTAAAAGAACCTCTTATTGACTTTGTCAGAGTTCAATCAACTAAATATTCACCATGACTTTAAATCACATAATATAATAATATAATGCATTCCTGTTATCCAAAGAAACCAAAAGAAACTAAATACAACAAATTAACATCATGATTTGGTAATGGAAGACCGTTTAAAAATGTACAAATCACTTAGTATGATTTATTTTATATTTACTTATAATAATTTTGTTGTTTATCAACTAATTGAATTCAATTTCTTCTTTTCTTCGGTCAACAGATCAAGAACTCTACTTTGTACATCAAGAATATATCAACCAAAACAAAGATGAAAATTATATTAAGCAATGATTTTTAGAAAATATTTAGTGGTATAGTAAATTTTCATATTGAATTTACTAAATTAAATTTTGTTAGATACTCCGGGAGCTAGAGGAGGAGGATTAGTTTCAATCACTTTGTCTTGTTATTTGTTGTAGCAGAAAACTTCAAAGCAATGCTAACATTCGGATTTACTTAGTATCCATCTTCTTGAGATGACTAATCCAAGGATTCACATAGTAAACACATTCCACTATGAGAATCACTCCTTCACAAAAATAATCCAAAGGTGAAGAAATCTCGTACAAGCTCACAACAACAAAAATGCAACAAGAATAAGGAAATGAATACACAAATACAATGAGAACCTTTCTTGCTTGGAAACACCTCTTATAGACACGGAAGTGCAGCAACATTTCATCCTGAATCATCCAAGAACCGACAGTGAAGAGTGGAGAAGAAGAGATCATGATTTGAATATTCAAATGCCTTTATATCCCGCGGATTAGAATTCCCAATTAATTAGTCTTACTCCCAATTGATTGTCATATCATATCCAAGCAAATCCAGCCGTCCAAACCTCACAACGGCTCTTTTCTTCTTTTCTCAATCGATTACGAGGCTTATGAATCAATCACCAAATTAATTTAGAAGTCCATTGTTTGCTCGTGAACTTCTCCTAATCGATCACCTAATCGATTACACTTTCGCGAGGAACCTACTGTGCTTCACGAAAAACCCTCTTAATCGATCAGCTGATCAATCAAGAACCCATTGTTTATTGTCAACTTCTTCTCCCAATTAATTACCTAATCAATTGGGATTGGCCTTGATCGATTGCCCAATTGATCTGAGGCCTTTCTATTTCATGAAGAAAAGTTCCCAATCTATCACCTGATTGATTGACATAGCTCTTGATTGATTACTCAACCGATCCAGACGCCTTTTGTTTCATTAAGAAAGACTCCCAAACGATCACCTGATCGATTAGTTTTGGCTCGATCGATTACCCAATCAATTTCCCAATCTTAGCTTGTTTAATCCAAGTCTAGGATTTCTTTGCCCAACTTTCGGCCAACTGTGACATGTTGGTGTTGGTCCCTTTGGAGGCCAGCAAGAGGGGAGGGGTGAATTGCCCTACAAAATTAAAACTCGAACCTTTCTCGGATTTCAACTATATAATGAACATTTGTAATAAATAAATAAAAGAGACTAAGTAAAGAAAAGCAGACGCCAGAGTTTTACTTGGTTTGCAATCAGGGGATTGCTAATCCAAGGAATGTAAGTGCACTATCTGATTCTCCTCTCGGCGGAGTAGCCTCTTTACAACGTTGACAGCACAAATGAAAAGAACAGAATTAAAAGCACAGAAGGAATTGATTACAAGTGAGTTCATTCAAAAAGCTTCTGGACCAAGGCTATATTTATAGCCTTGGTCGGGGCGCCTGGAAGGGTTCCGGGCGCCCTAGGAGGGATAAAACTTATCCCCCAACGTTCAGATCGAGTCAAAACTCGATCTGGTCAATTTCACTGCTCAGGGCACCCCGGAGGGTTCCGGGCGCCCCGGAGGGCTCCGGGCGCCCGGAGGGCTCCGGGGCGCCCGGAGCCCACTCCGGGCGCCCCGGAGCCCAAAGTCAACAACGTTGACTTTTTCGCCTCCGGTTCAGCTCATCTCGGTCCGGGTCTTGTTCGCTCCGGCTCCGCTAACTTGGGTGATCTCGGCCATCCGGAATAGGACTCACCCGAACCCAAATTCCAGCCTTCTCCTCGAGCAGCCTTCCTTCCCGGTTTCTCGTCCCTCGAACGCCGCGCACGCTCTTCTCGTCCACCGGTGTACTCTTCCGCGGTCACCTCGTCCCTAGGACGCACCAAGCCCGTCGGCTCTCTCCCCGTGCCGTCCTTCTCGCTAGCCGCGTCTTCCGCTGGACTTCCTGTGTTCCTAAGCTCCTACACACTTAGACACAAGGGTTAAACAAACGCAGGACCTAACTTAGCTTGTTTGATCACATCAAAATACCTTGGGGTTCCAACAATCTCCCCCTTTTTGATGTGAGCAACCCAAGTTAAGTTAGGGTAAGCATATGCAATAAAAATAATTTATATTCAAATAAGTCCAAGTATTTTTCAAATGAAAAATTATATAACCTCCCCCTAGACTTAACATACTTCTCCCCCTTTGATCACATAAAAATTGGGGTTATAAACAAGTCTAAGGTAAATTCAAACAAAAACGTTGAGTGTAAAATATTTAAAAATGTCTAAGTAAAAATATTTTTCAGATAAAAAAAATTCTAAGTTAATATTCATAAGAAACAATTCTAAGTCAATTTTAAGAAAAATTATAAGGCAATATTATCAAAAAAAAATTCTAAGATAACTTTCAAAAAAAAATTCTAAGTCTATTTTCATAAAAAAAAATTCTAAGATAATAAAAAATTTCTAAGTCAAGTTAAAAATTTTAAATATTTTTTAACACAAATTGAATAACTCTTTTTAAAACATTAAGTTATTTAAATTAATACTTTTTCAGTTAGTCAATTAAACTTTTCATTTCGATACTTGGCTTCCAAGTCGTGGCGAGGCACTAGGCCTTCTTGGTTATTGGAGCAACAACCACTTCCTTAGACAAAACCTCATAATGAAATTAGTTGTTTAATTTCCTTGCTGAAAATGCTAAGTCTGACTTTAATTTTAAATTAAACAGGTTTTTGGAACCTAGTAGAGGTTCCTACCTACAGGATTAACCAAGTATTTCCTAGGTATATAAATTTTTGATATATTTCTAATTTGACTTTGATGAAATCTATAATACCAATTTAAACATCTATAATTTCTAAAAGTAGAAATATTTGAACCATTAGATTTTTTCAATCTTTCTATTTCTTCTTTTAGTTTTTCATTTTCAATTTTCAATTTTTCAAAATCCTCTATAAGACATGTTTTGCCAAAATTCTCTTTGTTTCTAAAATTTCATTTTCTAATTTGGCATTTTTATTTTCTAATTTATACATGGATTTAGTCATTGCCTTAATACCAAAGTAAAGTTCATCAGGGGGTAAGAGGCATACCTCACTTACCATATCAGACTTAAAGCTTGAATCTCCCCCTGCTTCGCTACTTCCATCTGAGGTCGCTCCCCCTTCATCGATGTTGGGTTCTGATGTACTTTGTCCTTCATAGCTTGCCATCAGTGTTATCCCGGCATATTCTTGAGCTTCTGATTCGGATGAAGAAGTGTCGTCCCAAGTTGCTTTTAGGTTGTGTTTCTTGGGTGTCTTCATTTTGACCTTCTTGAGTTCTGGGCAGTCTTCCCTTAGGTGTCCCTCCTTCTGACACTGGTAGCACCGTACCTTTCTTCTACCTTTTTGATTCTTTTTATTCTGCATTTTAAATTTATTAGATCTAAAAAACTTTTTAAAGTTTCTTACCATGTACGCTTCTTGATCGTCTTCGGAGTCTGACTCAGGTTCATCCTTGTTGGTTGCGTTCAGCGCCATAGTCTGGGTTGTGTCCTTTGATATCTCTGCATATCTAGTTTCGTGTAATTCAAGGGTAGAAAATAACTCTTCTAAAGTACTTACCTCCAGGTCTTTTGAGATGTAGTAAGCGTCGACGATTGATGTCCACTCCAGAGTTCTTGGAAACGCGTTGAGCGCGTAGCGTATAGTGTCCCGATTTGTTACCGTTTCACCAAGGTTTTCGAGACCAGTAACTAGTTCTTTTACCTTTGCATGTAGACCGGCTACTTTCTCACCTTTCTCCAGACGGATGTTCATCAGTTTGTTGCGGAGGATGTCCCTTCTAGCGAGCTTCGCTTCGGACGTGCCTTCGTGGAGTTCCAAGAACTTCTCCCAAAGTTCTTTAGCCGATAAATAGTTTCCGATGCGGTTGACCTCTTGAGGCGGTAACACGCTCAGCAGGTGATGTTCCGCAAGGCTATTTGCTACCGACTCATTCTGCTCCTTCTTTGTCCAATCGCTCTCTTCTTTTTCTTTTCCATCTTTATCTATTGGAGCTATAAAACCATATTTCATAATGAACCGAATTTCAAAACCTGTTTTTAGGAATACCTCCATACGACGCTTCCAGTCTGCGAAGTTCCCCTCAAATTTTGGTGGAACAATGCTTGGTCCGGCCATCTTTATTGCTTCGATCGGCGGTTAGTCCTCCTGAAGCACCTAGCTCTGATACCACTTGTTGGTCCCTTTGGAGGCCGGCAAGAGGGGAGGGGTGAATTGCCCTACAAAATTAAAAATCGAACCTTTCTCAGATTTCAACTATATAATGAACACTTATAATAAATAAATAAAAGAGACTAAGTAAAGAAAAGCAGACATCAGAGTTTTACTTGGTTTGCAATCAGGGGATTGCTAATCCAAGGAATGTAAGCGCACTATCTGATTCTCCTCTGGGCGGAGTAGCCTCTTTACAACGTTGACAGCACAAATGAAAAGAACAGAATTGAAAGCACAGAAGGAATTGATTACAAGTGAGTTCATTCACAAAGCTTCTGGACCAAGGCTATATTTATAGCCTTGGTCGGGGCGTCTGGAAGGGTTCCGGGCGCCCTAGTGGGGATAAAACTTATCCCCCAACGTTCAGATCGAGTCAAAACTCGATCTGGTCAATTTCACTGCTTAGGGCGCCCCGGAGGGTTCCAGGCGCTCTGGAGGGCTCCGGGCGCCCCGGACTGCTCCGGGCGCCCGGAGCCCAAAGTCAACAACGTTGACTTTTTCACCTCCGGTTCAGCTCGTCTCGGTCCGGGTCTTGTTCGCTCCGGCTCCACTAGCTTGGGTGATCTCGGCCATCCGGAATAGGGCTCACCCGAACCAAAGTTCCAGCCTTCTCCTCGAGCAGCCTTCCTTCCCGGTTTCTCGTCCCTCGAACACCGCGCACGTTCTTCTCGTCCACCGGTATACTCTTCCGCGGTCACCTCGTCCCTCGGATGCACCGAGCCCGTCGGCTCTCTCCCCGTGCCGTCCTTCTCGCTAGCCGCGTCTTCCGCTCGACTTCCTGTGTTCCTAAGCTCCTGCACACTTAGACACAAAGGTTAAACAAACGCAGGACCTAACTTAGCTTGTTTGATCACATCAAAATACCTTGGGGTTCCAACAGTTTGGACTTTCCCACCAAGTGTCTGGTCAACCTTGGACCCACTTGGACTTTATCAGCTTTTCGTTAGACTTTCGATCACCAAGTGAGATCTTTCTTGACCCACTTGGATTTTCCTCTGGCTAACCGCAGTTAGGACTTCCCATCGTCAACGTACGATCTTTCTTGACTCACTTGAACTTCCTTTTGCATAACTGCAATTAGGACTTCCCTTTGCCAATGTGTTGTTCTCCTTGATCCACTTAGATTTTCCCTTGTCTAACCTCTAGATAGGAGTTTGTCTTGCCTAACTTCTAATTAGGACTTTACCCTTGCCTAACCCTTGAGTTAGGACTTTGCCAGTCAAGTATCCAGTCCTCCATGACATACTTGACTTTCCTCTCACATATCATCAAGTATTTGATCAACCTTAACCTACTTGACCTTTTTCAAATATTTTCCAAGCATATTATCCAAATATCGAAATTCAAGCTCAAATTCACTCGAGCTTAGTCAAACTGGCCAAGTTTGATCAAAGGACAATTGCACCAACAATCTCCCCCTTTTTGTGTTGGCAATATGTTTATGTTAGGCTAACCCAAATTATCCTAACTCCATTTTTCATCTCATGTCAAAGTATGAATGTGAGTTTCTAACTTAAACTCTGTTGGTGCAAGTTACACTAATAATCTAGTTTTGATGTATGACAAATAGGTTAAAGTTATATGTATTGTTTGTCTAACCTTTCTACCAAGTGTGTAAGAGTTGACTAATCTAAAGGACCTGACACCAAGCTGAAATCCAGTTAGGTCCATGAGATCTGATAGCTGGTGGGAAGTTTAAATAGGTATGTGGAGCCTGATATTTGGCGGAAAGTCCAGTTGGGTTCGTGGGACCTAACAATCGGTCGAAGTCTAGTTGGGTCTGCGGACCTGACTGTAGGATCGAAAAGAATTTAGATATCTCCACAATGGTATGATATTGTCCACTTTGGACCTAAGCCCTCATGGTTTTGCTCTTTGGCTCTACCCAGAAGGCCTCATGCCAATGGAGATATCTTTCTCTTATAAACCCATGATCTTTCCCATGTGTTTTCAATGTGGGACTATGTTTTCAACCTTACAACCCCAACAATCCCCCCCCCTCAAACAAAGGACCACAGACTTCCCATGTCCGATCCTCGACCCACTAGGTCTTCATGCCCCTTGGTCCACCCGACCTACTAGGACTTCAATGCCTAGTCGCAACTAGGACTTCCTGCCTGGTGTCTAGTCCTCTTGATCCGAACATAGGAGCCTCCACTTTCTTTATTCAAGGTCAATATTGTACCCACATGGCTCAATCAGACCATAGCTCTTGTGCACAGCCGACGGTTAAACCTTCTGGTAGTTCGGGCTCTGATACCAATTGTAGTATCGAAAATAATGTAGATATCTCCACAATGGTATGATATTGTCCACTTTGGGCCTAAGCCCTCATGATTTTGCTCTTGGACTCTACCCAGAAGGCCTCATGCCAATGGAGATATCTTTCTCTTATAAACCTATGATCTTTTCCATGTGTTTTCAATGTGGGACTATGTTTGCAACCTTGCAACCCCAACACTGACAACTGGCGGGAAGACCTGGTGGTCAAAGGTAATTCAAGTGACTGTAGTTAGTAAGTAAAGGTAAGCAACTAGAGGAGAGATCCAATGAGGATGCATTCCTCATTGATGGAACAGTAGGTGTCGATCCAACTTAGGTCCATTTGAAAAACCTAAATTGAGTTCTTGACCTGATCCTGGTCTCAAGGAGACAGGATCAAATTACTACTCCTATTTGTTGAGTTGTACTATCTGCTAAGTTGTACTAACTCTGTTTTGTAGGGTGAACATATTTTTGTTGTTTAGGACTAACCCTTTTTTTTGTAGGAAAAGGAGCTGAAAAAAGGGGGTTCGAGCGCCCAGAAGGGGTCCGGGCACTTAGAGTCCAGGCGCCTAGACCAGTCTTACTCAGGCGGATACCTGGAGTGCCCTAGCGATTCGGGTACCCAAAGTTTGTCCAGGCACTCAGATAGTAAAATTCATCCACAAACTCATGTGGAGCACGTCGACTGACTGAGCCACGTGGTCCAGACGCCCGGAGGGATTCCAGGCTCCCAGAATGGACCTATTTAAAGGCCTTCGACCAGGAGCTTCACAATAATAACTACTACAAGTTTCTCTCTTGCGTGTTGCTCTGAAAAGGCTCCGACAACACTGAAAGGTAGTTCAAAGTTCGCAGAATGAGAGACTACATTTTGTTTCCTTTCTGATTGTCGGTAATTTTATTTCTAGTTCTTGTACTCAACTCTTGTAACACTCTTTGCAAACTGATAGCGATTGCCCAACAAAAGTACTCAACGAGTGCAGACTTTGGAATAGGAATCATCGAAGGCTCCAAACCAAGTAAAACTTAATTTGTTAGCATTGTTTTCTTTTCTTCCGCTATGTACTTCGATTTAATTTGCTCTTGATTATCGACGAACTCTATTCACCCTCCCCCCTCAAACATCTTTTCATTCCTATAAACCCTATATTTCTCCCCCTTTGACACACATCAAAAACTCTCCTCAAGAGTCAATTTGTTCAAAGGGAATCCAATGAAAGTCTCATACCTTTCATTGTGGCCTATGCTCACTCTTAAGCACATATCGTATGCTCACCCATGAGCATTTATCCATCACAATGAAGATTTTCAATCTTCCATTATGTCAATGCTCATCCCTAAGGATTCATAACAATGAGGGTTCCCAACCTTCCATTGTCTCCTTATCAAAAAAAAAAAAATTAACCATGTCTTTAAGGAAGACCTACTCTCAAAACATGCACTAAACTTCTATCATTGTACCAATAATGATTTAGAGTTCTTAAACTTTAGGAAACCTAAAATTGAAGTTTTAAGGTTCAAAATTTAACTTTCAAACTAAACCTCCTCCCAAACTCCAAGTTAGTCGTCTTTAACCATTTATTTCTTATTTTCATCAAGAAAAATTACCCTTCAATACTTATCAATGCATTTCTTAGAGTTAGAGATGATTAAAACGACTAAATGTAGCCTAATGGACTGAAATCAGACAATTTTAGCCAAAATTAGTCTTTTCTAATAGATTGAAGATGGGATTCAATCCATTATGCTCATCTTAATCAATCAACTGATCAATTCCGGAGTATAATCGATCACTTGATTGATTCTACGAGCCACTGTACTCACGAAAATTCTTCACCAATTGATTGCCTAATCTATTAGTATACAACAATCGATCGATTGCTATATCTGATTTCTTGATTTTTTTTTCATTTCAGCCTAAAATTTAGAAATACTTAAATAATTCTATGATTTTCTAAAAATCATGAAAATTTACATAGACATTATTTGTGTCATGCACTATCAAAGAAACATTTTCTATAAAAATAATCTTCATTTTAAAAGATTGGCATAAAATTGAAAATCATTAAAACTTCAATGTTTCACTCTATTTTGTATCCAACTAATTAATGGTGATTCCTATCAAAAGATAAACTTCACCAAGATTTTATAAAATAATTTTGAATGGTTTTTAAAATAAATTTTCAACCATGTTCTTTGGGCTAAATGAACATGACTTGTACATTTGCTTTCTGTTCGGACACTCCGAGAGCTAGAGAGGAGGTAAATAGCTTGTCTCACTTCATTGATGATGATTTACAGAGGAAAACACAAAGTGAAGCTCTACCAATGCTAACACCAGGATTTACTTGGCATCCACCTCAAGATGAGATGACTAATCCAAGAATCCACACTCGAGCACACTCTCCACTATAATAATTCCTTCTTGGAACAATTCGAAAGTGGATAAACCTCATACAAGCTAACATACAACAAGAAGAAAAGGAGAAGCTAATACAAATAAAATCTTACAAGATTTACAACAATAAACCCTAGCTTGCTCTTTTTCTTGTTTGGAAGCACCTCTTGATTCTTGGAAATACAACAACACTTTACTCTAAGAGCCTTCTATTAGATCGAGACATACGTGAGAGGGAGGCGGGGTGAGTCACATGCTTTTAAAAAAAAATCTTTTTAGTTTTGAAAACAAAGTGTGCAGCGAAAAATTAAACATGAAAATAAAAACTCGGTCAGTTTTACTTAGTTCAGAGTGTTGGTTTGTGACGCACATGAGAGGGGGTGAATCATGTGGTTTTAAAAAAAACTCATCTTTTTCATTTTAAAACAAAAGTACACAGTGAAAAAAAAAAGAAATCGACAGAAATGGATAAAGACACGAACATAAGGATTTACTTAGTTTAGAGCCTTCGGCGACTCCTACTCCAAGAGCCAGGTCCCACAGACCTATCGATGGGCTATTCACTAAATGCATCTTCTAGAACCGCAGGAAGAAGTGAACGAATACAAGAGATTAGAATAGTGTAATAGCCTACACTTCCCCTTTTTTATAGTAGTAATAAAAAGTGCAACACTAAATAAAATATTACCAACAATTAAGAGCACTCGTGTGTTGCTGTCAGTCTGCCGGAGATGATCAGATGACTCAAAAGGGTGGCCTAGTAACAGACAGACTTCTATGAAGCAGCAGCAGGAAGCTAAAGTAGTCGAAAAGTCAATCGAATGTGTAGAGGCTCGTGTAGTAGTTGTCTCCAATGGCTTGGGTGAAACACCCTTATAAAGGATGAGGAAGGCGCCTTCCATAGCCTTAAAGGTACCTCCAATATGAAAAATTTGATCCTGAACAACTTGGTACTTATCTATGACAAAATCTTAATCTTATCCTACGAAAGACGCCTTCCATGAACAGTGCGAAGACGCCTTCCATACCACGGAAGGCACCTCGAGCACTCTTTACCCGAAGCCTTTTGTGCTCCTTTTGCCCTTCAAAACATGTTAATCCAACAATATAAAGTATACTCTGCAAGATAAGGTTTAGCACAGTCATATTAAGAAGTAGTAATTAGAGTCTATCTCTCTAATACTAGGATCTAGTAAGGGTCTCAATTAAGGTTTCTAAAATAAATTTAAATTGGATCGACGCCTACTGTCCCTTCGAACGGGGATGGATCCTCATTTAGTCACTCTTCTCCAATGACTTACCTCTACTTACTAGGTGTAGAGTTACCTTCCGGAATCAAACATCCAGACTTCGAGAATCAAACATCCCAACCTACCAGAATCGCACATCCGGTCTTCTCCAATCGGGAACCACACATCCCGACCTATCGAAATCGCACATTTGGACTTCTCAATCGGGAATCACGCATTCTGACCCTTTGCCAGAATCCCACATCTGGATTTCAACCTATCAAGAATTGAACATCCTGACTTGTCGGAATCACACATTCGGTCTTCAACCAATCAAGAATCAAACATCCTAATTAGGGTTAGTCAACCTTACACACTCGGTAATAAGGTTAGATCGCGGCATGTCTAACTTTAACCTATTTATCATTGATCAAAACTCAAGTTTGACCATTGATGCTGACTACACCAACAATCTCCCCCTTTTGATGCAATGACAACCTGGGTCAAAGTTAGAAAAATAATGCAGAAAAAATAGTAATATGAAAACGATACAAGAGAAAAATTAAGTAATTTTAATTTTTATTTTATACTCTTGATTATTTTAGGGTTAAGATTTTCAAATTTAAAAGATTTTTAAAATGCTTTCATTATTCTTACTAACAGTACTTACTCTCCTCCTTTTGCATTCATAAAATATTATGCACATAAGTAAATGTAAGCGAATCAAAATTTTGAAAATCAAAGTTTTCAAAAACAAAATATTTTAAAAAGATAAAATGTATAAGATAACATTTTTCAAAACTTTTCATGTTATTTTTCAAAACAGACATTTGAAAAAGTATAAGGTTATTTTCAAAATAGTTTTAAAAAATATTCAAAGGAAAATTTTGAAATAAGTGTTAAAAATTTCATGTATTTTGAAAAGCATTTTGCAAGTATTTAAAAATTTTCAAAGACTTTGCAAGAATTATGTAAAACATTTTCAAAACTTTTCAAAGTGTTTTCAAGTAGTTTTTCAATGTAATTTTCAAAACATTTGTATTTTATTTTTCTAAACAAATATTTGAAAAAGTATAAGAGTTTTTTCAAAATAGGTTTTGAAAGAAAGTTTTGAAAGCATTTTGCAAAATATTTCTCACAAGGATTAAGTTAAGAAAATTGTAAGGCATTTTTCACAAATTTTCAAAGTAATTTTTTCCAAGTATTTTTTAAAAATATTTTTCAATTGTAAATTTTGGCAAGTATTTTGAAAAGTACTTTCTGAAAAATTTGCAAAACATTTTTCTTTGGGAAAAATAATTTCAGAAACCTTAAAAAATTTTCAAAGCAATTTAATGTAATTTTAATGTATTTATTCAAAACATTTTTCAAACATAAAGAATTTTAAGTAAGTTTCAAAATACTTTAAAATACCTTTCACAAGGTATTGTAAAATAATTTTCAAAAGGATTTTTTTTCATTAGTAATTTTTAAAGTATTGTTTAAAATGAGGATTTCTTCCTCTTAACCTGACACTCCCCCTTAATTCGAACTAGAGATGGGGCATGTTAATTAATTTGTGCAATATATATTCAAGGCACTTCCTCCCCCTTAACCTAGTACCTTCTGATTATCTTTCTTTGTAAAATACCACAAAGGACGAATAACCTTAAGGAAATTTTTAGGAGATTTTAGGGATTTTTTGGAAATTTTTCAGAGCTCGTATGACAAGTTTAAGAGATGAATTTATAGGCTTGGGAAAAGCCTTTTTGGAGTAACCATTTAGTAGGAGTTAATTGAGGAATAAACTTAGGATTTGATTTCCCTAAACCTAAGTTCAAATTATATAAACCTTCCTTTGAACAATTCCCTAACCCTTTTTATTCCCTCCGCCCGATTCTCCTCTTCATCACTGACGTCGTCTCCCCTCTCACGATGTTGACCCTTTTCCTCTTGTCGATTCATTTCTTCTCCCTGATTTCTGCCCAAGCCGAATCCCTTCCACCTCCGTCAACTCCTCCCTCTTCCTCATCTTCTCTTTTCCCAATCTCCTCCCCTAAGCCATCTTCGCCGACTTCTTCGCCTCTTTGCTCCACCACCAAGCGCCATAAATCGGGGCCAGCCGACAGCTAGCCGCCTGAGTGCCACTTGATCTCCTCTCTCCTGGTCACAGACGCCATGTGCTTGTCAGAAGCCAAGCATCTGATCCCACGTCATCAGCCGAGCCCTATATGTTGATCCCCAACCGACCCAGCGTGTTAGATCTCTACTAGAAGTTGTTGAACGCGTCGGATCTCTGCTCGACATTGCATCTCCGATCTTAGGGTTGATCTTCTCGGGTCGACCTCTTCCTCCTCCACTCCACATCGTTGTTTGATTTCGTCGGACCCCTACTTGGTGTCGTCGTACGATCGCATCAGGTTCTTGTTAGCCATTGCTGATTGATTATGCCAATGCCACATGGTCGTCGTTCTCTTCTTTGCCTTGGCTTGACACCACAGCAACCACCGCCAGTCTCGTGGCACTGATTTTGGTGTCACCACTGAAGCTCCTACATCCTCCATTCCACCGATGACATAGATTGTCGCCTAGCTGCCAGAAGTGGGTTCTCCACATGAATTGAATCTGTTGGCACAGATATGGGTAAAATCTTTTGTTTAAGAAAGTTATTTGATTAGTGATTTGGTTGATGCTCGGAGGGGATGTGTTGATTTGTGAGTTAGGGTGCTAGATTTGGAGACTATCGGATATTCTAGCTCTGGTCACATTTTTTTCTAGCAGCAGGTGCTCCGTCGGTGAGTTATCAGCGAAGTACATGGATATAGGTGAGTTTTAAAGTTGATTTTATATCTACTTTGGATTTGATTAGTTGACGATTAATGGATGGATTGGTGAGAATTAAGGAATTGATCGGTGGTTTAAGAATGGACTCATTTATCTAGTTGGATTTGGATTGTTAGGTGGAATTAAATGAGATTACCTAATCGAATTAGGATTGAGTTTTGGGTTTAGCTAGTTATTTTATACGTGATTAGCTAAATTGTAATCATGTGATTTGCAAGATATTGATTTGAGACAAGCGTCTCGACGTGGGATTGATTAGCACGACCGACAGATAAAGACAAGTACCTTTGACTTATCTTTTTTGATATTGTCATTCTGATATGCGTAATAGGTTATAGTAGTAGTGATGGTTATGTTTATATTTGCTTGGTATGTCACTACTTGATACCTGTAGTATGCCCATATTGTTATCTGTTATGCATTTATGTTTTATGCCTCTTGATTCTTGCCATGTGTATTTATATTTATAGAAATAGTGACATACAATGCATTACCGGGTATAGGCCTAGCCACTAGATATACTTGGCATGTGTACCTAGATTTATTATCTGACATGTGTACCTAGTTTTATTATCTGGCATGTGTACCTAGTTTTATTATCTAGCATGTGTACCTAGTTTTATTATCTGGCAAGTATACCTAGATCCTTGTTATGGACTCGATTTTCCTTTTTGGTACATATTATATGGAGGTTGATATTTTTAGGAGTTACATGCTTTAGCGTCATATACCATTTTGCATGATTGCATGCTGAACGATTGTCGGCTCCTTTATAGTTGAGTGCATTGCCAGTTACATGATCTTCACACACAACCACTCATGGGTTAGTGGCACATCAGGTAGAGTGTGTGCAGTTTGCTCTGTCAAGGCTCCGTTGGTCCACTCATGGGCAGTATGACTGCAGCGTGGTAGCAGGCAAGGATCCCTCCTCTTGACTATGACACAGGAAGATGAGAGCTTAGGCTCCCCCACCATGTTTGGGGTAGGAGGATAAGTGTACTCCGACAATATCCTGTCCACTCGGTCACTTAGGAGTAGTGATGGCAGAGTGCACAGTTATCATAGCCCTACCCACTCGACCTCACCATCCCATGTGAGGTGGTTGACTAGCGTCAGGGGTGACCATGTCATTTGCATCATATGCATGGATTGTATTTTTTTTATTGCTTGTGATTGCTGCATTTTGGATGCTGCATTTTGGTGGTTGCATATGATTGACATGCATACAGGAGACATGAGGTATTTGGTCGAACGACCCTTGTATCCGGATAGGAGATCCTGGTGAGTACAACTTCTTCTGTTGTTCAGTTTTGCATTTCTTGTTATTATTCAGAAGACTGTACTGCATGATTATTGCTGATAGTTATGTCTTACTATGCATGCCTGATCGATATCCACTGAGTTCTTGAACTCACTCCATTGATTATTTCCTATTTCAAGTTGAAGTCACCTAGAGATCCTGTCCGCAAGTCCCATGTCACATCAAGCGACTTCTTCCGTTCTTGCTTCCGTTTGCTTATTAGTTTTGGACATATTCATGTATATGTATCTTTTATGGAATTTAGCTTTGTGTTTTCTTGTATTTGGTTTGATGTTATCGTGTCAAGTCGGGTCGGCTCATAGTTAGTTGTTTTGTTCATTTCATATTCGTTATTTTGTGATTTTCGCTGTGTAATGTTTCAGCCGTGTGGTCTGCTTAAAAACTTCGTGGTTGTGTTTATATTCAGCCATGTGGGCTGATGTTGCTGTGAGTAGCCATGTGGCAATATATTTATGCTTCAGATTGTCACCGGTACAGGGGAGATGCTATCCGTTTGTCGGGCAGAGACTCCTCTATGGTGTGACATTCTTAGCTACAAGAAGTTCTACTTAAGTATTTATAGGAATTAGTGTTGAGACTTAACTTAAATGTCAGGCTAAATAAAATAATTTGTTACTAACTCAACAATAGTAACATTATCAAAAGTTTATAGATTAACTTTACCATAACTCAATTCACTGATTTTATTTGATTAATTAACCTAAATTTTGAATTAATTGATTGAGTCACTTAATTAATTATTGAAAGTATTAGTTTTAATTTATCTTTAATTCACTTCGTCTTTAAGTTTTAATTGGATTTAACTTAAGTTAAATTATTTATTAGAGTTAAGTTAAATTAGGATAAACTAAGTTTAGAGTTAATTAGGATGCAAGTTTGAACAAGTTATAACTTATGAAGGTTTAACGATATGTTAAATGAAGATAAACATTTTAATTCATTAAATTAATATAAGTTTTAGTTAAATTTTGAAGTACAGTAGATTTAATTTAAAGTGAGTTAGAGTAAATTTAAGATTTTAATTAGGTTAAATTTAATTAAGGAGTTAATTAAATTACGTTTTCAATTAAGGTTAACAATTCAAGTTAGATTATTAATTAAAGTTAAGCATATGTTAAATTTAAATTAAGAATAAGTTGAATTTAGTTTAATGTTTTAATTTAAGAATAAGTTTTAACAAAGTTTTTAAGTAAATATATATATTTTAAATGGTTTTTTAAAATAATTTTTGAAATATTTATTTTAAAATAATTTTTAACAGATTTTTAAAATATTTTTTAAAACAATTTTTAAAATAATATTTCTAACAATTTTTAAAATAATATTTATAACAATTTTTAAAACAATTTTCAAAAAAATTAAAATAAATTTTAATTTTTAAAGTAATTTTTTAAACAAACTTTTAAAATAATTTTTAAAAAATTAATATAATTTTTAAAACAATTTTTTAAAACAATTTTTTAAAAAAAATAAAATAATTTTTAAAACAAATTTATTTTTAAAATATTTTTTTAAATAATTTTTAAAATAATTTTTAAAACCTGTTTTAGTGTTTAGGGTTTATGGTTATTTAAAAGATTTTTTAAAGTTTCTTAAATACGTTTATTAACTTTATGTTTAATTCCATTGTAATTTCAAGTTCAAGGTTTAATTAATTTATTTTAATTTAATTTAATTTAATTCTTATTTATCTGACCTGATCTATAATTTCAATCAGGGATTCTTATAATTTTGTGAGATGGGTTAAGTTGAATTTCAGGATTTGACTTAACTTGTGATAGATTTAAGTTTATTTTTGGGTTCAAGAGGCAGGCATTTTTTGGATAAACATCTAAGCTATGGTAAGTTTAGAGTAACCATGCCTTTAAAATTTTTCAAATAGTCCTGCCCACAGAATTTAGTATAAAACTTTGGTCTAACTAGTTAAGATTAGTAAGAGGTAGTTTTAGTTAGTTTCACTAAGCCAAATGCACCAAGTCGAAGTCATATCTTTTTAGACATGCACATATAGAGCTTCCCTAACCTACTATCATCCAAACTTCTCCAATACCATTTATCAAGTTAAACTTCTGTCCATATTTATCATAGTCTTAATTACCTAGCCGGGAGTCTCCCCTGAGTTATTGAACTTCCTTTTAAGATTTTGTATAATTGAGGTTAGTTTTTGTTAAGATTTAATATTTAATTAATTATAATTTCAGTTTAAGTTTTTAATTTTGAATTAATTAAGTTGGTTAAATTGTCATTTTCTTTTAATTTTAAATTTATTAAATTATTATCTTTGTTTAAAAGATTATATTTGATATTTATGTTTTTATTAGTTCTTAATTTTGGATTGATTAATTTTTTTGAATTATCTTTCTTTAAAGGTTTATTTAATTTGGTATCTATTAGATTTAATTTTGATTTTATCAAAGAGTTTGATTTTATCCTTATATTTTATGCCTTTTATATTATTAGTTGAATTTATTAGATTAGTTTTATCTATTGATTTATTCTTAAGATGGTTAGTTATTAAATTATTTTTATTTTGAATAGAAATTTCTAGATTGACATTATCCATATTATCAAATATTTTATTAAGGTATATATTAAAATATCTAGATCTATTTCGTCATTTTTAAGTTTTAAATTTGAATTCATCTTAATATTTGAATTAATTAATTTATTTGAATTGATTTAGTCATTGTTCTATTTGACCAAGTCAAAGTTGATGTCGATTTGATCGAAGTCTTATTAATTTGATCATAATCTAGATTATTTTGTAATTCTGAATTTAAATCATGTAAATCTAGATTATCATGTACCATACTTGAGATAAGTAAATTATTTAAACTACTATTGACAGAGATAGTTTGATAAATTATACTAACCTTAAGCACATTTTCTAATTCAATAGGCTTCTTTGTTGGATTTAACTCGAGTATGGATTCACTTTTGACTTGCTCCTCTAGCTTCAATGGCTCTTCATGAAGCTTGATCAATTGGGTCTAAAGCTCATATGCATTCTCAAACTTTTCTAATCTGCATAAAACATTGTTAGGTAAAATAGTACAAATTGACTCAGTTACCTTTTTATTCAATTATGAGTCCCGAGACACCTTTTTTAATATCAGCAAATAATCAATATTTTTGCTTTGCAAGAAGCACTCCATTCCTCACCTCTAATAGTTGAAATCATGATCATATGGTGGTGGTTCATTAACATTTCGTTCAAGAATTTCTTTGTTCATCATTTTTTAACACTGAAAAAAAACAACTCATGAAGATTCCAAGACTTATGTCTTGTAGTATAGGAGATAAGGAAATAAAGGTGTTTCATCAATTTTGAGGAAAAAATAATACAATAATAAAAATAATAATAATAAAATATTATGATAAATTTTGTCAAATAGAATATTTCACCAATTCTGACTAATGGTGAAAAAAATAAAAAAACCTTAAGAATATTTTTTAATCAAAAACAATATATATATATATATATATATATAAGCAAAGGAACCCCCTACTTGATCGATGGTTGCACCAATTTAGAGCTAACTTGACTCTTATACCACTTGTTAGATCGTGACGCGCGTGAGAGGGGGGTGAATCATATGGTTTAAAAAAAAACTCATCTTTTTAATTTTAAAATAAAAGTATGCAATGGAATAAAGAAATAGACAAAAATGGAGAAACACACAAACATACAGATTTACTTGGTTCGGAGCCTTCAGTGACTCCTACTCCAAGACCCAGGTCCCACGAATCTATCGATGGCCAATTCACTAAATTCCTCTTCCGAAACCGCCGGAAGAATTGATTGAACAACCTGATCCTTATCTATGATGAAGTTTGAATCTCATCCTGTGGAAGGCGCCTTCCATGGCACTGAAGGCGCCTTCCATGAATAGTTTGAAGACGCCTTCCATGGTATGGAAGGCGCCTCTGGCACTATTCACTCGAGACCTTTTGTGCTCCTTTTGCTCTGTAAAATATGTTAGTCCAACAATACAAATATACTCTGTAAGACAAGATTTAGCACAGTCATAGTAAGAAGTAGTAATTAAATCCTGTCTCCTCGAAATCAAGATCTAGTCAAGGTCTCAATTTAGGTTTCTAAAATGGACATAAATTGGATTGACGCCTACTATCCCTTCTAACTAGGATGCATCCTCACTTAATCACTCTCTTCAAGTGACTTACCTCTACTTACCAGGTGTAGAGTTACCTTCCGAAATCAAACATCCGAACTTCGAGAATTAAACATCCTAACCTACTAGAATCGCACACCCAATCTTCTCCAATCGAGAATCGCACATCCAATCTTCTCAATCGAGAATCGCACATCCCAAACCTTGCCAGAATCCCACATCTAAACTTCAACCTATCAGGAATCGAACATCCTGACATGTCAGAATCACACATCTGGTCTTCAACCAATCAGGAATTAAACATCCTAACTAGGGTTGTCAACCCTGCACACTCGGTAACAAGATTAGATCGCAATACGTCTAACTTTAACCTATTTGTCATTCATCAAAACTCATATTTGACCATCGATGCTGACTGCATCAACATGGAGCCTTCGGTCGCCCTACTTTAAGACTCAGATCTCGCGGACGTATCAACGGGTAATCCACTAATAACCTCTTTCGAAATGGCTAAAAGAGGAGATCGAGCATAAAAGGAATAGGAAAATGTGTAACACGCTATACTTTTTCTTTTGTAATAATTAAGTACATAACTAAACTTTGTTACCCTATACTTTCAAAGATGATTGGATCACACTTGGTGTTGGATGGCTTCTCAGCGATAGTCGGGCGTAGTAATGTTGTGTCAAAGTGGTAGCAGGAAGCCAGAGCAGTTGGAATGTCAAATGGACGCGTAGAAGCTTGTAGAAGAGAAGTGTTGAAAGCCTTGGGCAAATGCCTTTTTGATAAGGGATGGAAGTCGTCTTCCATAGCATTGAAGGCTCCTTTAATGACAACTTTTATCCCTTAAAAACTGGCTTCTTATTGTTAACGACGTCACTGCCTTATCCGACTGAAGGTGGCTTCCAAGCACTTGAAGGCGCCTTCCATAGCTCTACTCAAGACACCTTTCGTCTCCTAAACGACACCTCGAGTATTATTCATGCAAGGCCTTTTGTGTTATCTTTACCCTATAAAATGTGCTAGTCTAACACAAAAATATTTAACCTATAAAATAAAGTTAGCACAATAATAATATAATTAATTTATGACTTAGACCTTGTCCTCCAGACCAGGATCTAGTCATGGTCTCAATTTAGAATTCTGAAATAGACCTAAATTGGACTGATGTCTACTGTTCTCTCAACTATGATTCATCTTCACTGAGTCACTCTCCTCTAGTGACTTACCTTCACTTACCAAGTGTCGAGTTACCTCCTCAACGTCCAATCTGACCCACCAGGTCTTCCTGCCGGAATCGCACATCCGAACTTCGCCTATCAGGAATTTAACATCCTGGCCTCGTGCCGGAATTGCACATCCAAACTTCAACCCATCGGGAATTAAACATCTCAACCTCCTGCCAGAATCCCACATCTAGCCTTCACCAATCAGGAATCACACATCCCGACTGGACTTCCTTCCTGGTGTCTGATCCTCTTGACCCGTCAAGTTAGTCAACTCTGCACACTTGGTAACAAGGTTAGATCACAAACACATTTAATTTTAATCCACTTGTCATTCATCAAAACTCAAGTTTGGCCATTAATGCCAACTGCACCAACACCTTCAAGAACTGACGGTGAGTGTTGGAGAAGAATTGGTGAAGAGTTGTTACATTTGAACCTCGTCGTCGTCTTTATACTTCACAATCTAGGGCTCCCAATCGATTGGGCTTACTCCCAATCGATTGCCACATCAGATCCAGGTGATCCCAGCCATCTAAATCTTGCAACCTGTGCAACGGTCATATCCCAATCCATCGGCTGGTCGATTGGGATAGTTGGATCGATCAACTGATCAATCTAGATGTCTTTTGTGCTCTCGTAAAAGACCCGGAATCGATTGACCAATCGATTCCACCTTCCTCTCAACTTCATGAGAAAATCAACTCCAATCAATCAGCTGATTGATTGGAGTAGCCCAATTGATCCACTGATCGATTGGGCTCTGGCTCAATCGATCACCTAATTGATTGACCAACCCAAACTTGCTTAACTCAAGTCTAGGGTTTCCACGTCTAACATCCGGTCAACCATGACCTATTGGGACTCCTCATTACCTAGCATTCGATCAACCTTGACCTGTTGGGACTTCATCACCAAGTGTCCGGTCAATTTTTTCACTCACTTAGACTTTCCTTCTTGTGCAAGTGTCTAGTCAACCTTTACCCACTTGAACTTACCGTCTCATGTCATGTGTCCAGTCCTCCATGACCTACTTGGACTTCCAAATACTAGTTGTCCAATCAGCTTTGACCTGCTTGGATTTCCATATACCTGGCTTCACTCACTAGGGATTTTCACCACCTAACTTCACTCACCAAGATTTTCTTCTTTCTAGCTTCACTCACTAGGGATTTTCACCTGCCTTCACTTATTAGGACTTTTCCCACTGCCTAACTTCATTTGTTAGGGCTTTTCACCTAGCTTCACTCACTAGGACTTTTCTCACAGTCTAGCTTCATTCACTAGGACTTTCTAACTACCTGACTTCATTCACCAAGACTTTCTAGCTGCCTAGCTTCACTAACCAGAACTTTCCAATCTTCCTGGCTTCACTCACCAGGCCTTCCACACCAAATGTCCAATCAACACTAATCCACTTAGATTTTCTTCTTCTTCCAAACTTCCCGTTGGTTTTTTACTTGGTTAACCTCCAGTTAGGACTTCCCAGTCAAGTATCTAGTCAATTTTGACCTACCTGACTCTTCTGATCAAACTTTGACCGTCAATATCCCATATAGAAAATTGCACCTGTAATCTCCATACATTGTCCAACATCAAAACTCAAACATCAAGACTCAAGCTTGAGCCAACTCAAGCTTAGTCAACCTAGTTACTCTTGACCCAAGGGAATTTACACTAACAATCTCCCCCTTTTTGATGTTTGATAATACATTTAAATTAGGCTCACAGTAGCCTCAACTTCTTCTCCATGTCGAAGCATGAATGAGGGTTTTCTTCATTCTCCTCCGTAACAAGAGGGTAATCTCCCAATTTCGATAATGAGGGTTTCCTAGCTTAAACCCTACATTCTCCCCCTTTGGCACACATCAAAATTCTCCCCTGAAGAGTTATCCATATGTTATTTACAACCTCACTTGTTGTTCACAATATCACAATAAAGGTCTCATATGATTCATTGTCTCCAAATACTCACCATTGAGCATCAACTCATCATCCATGCTCATCCTAGAGCATTCTGTCATGCCGCGGGGAAGTCCCTACCAGAAGAAATTTCGACAGTAACTCCCCTGTACGGGTGACAATCTGAAACTTATCTACATAGTCCTCAGGGCTCACACTCATCAGCCAACACGGCTGGAATATATATGACATACAAAAACAAACAATCCACGTAGTTATAATATATCAGCCTTCGGCTGTCATCACAATATGAAAAGAGATCAAAAACAACATCCAAACTTACCTCTATTGTTGACCGGCAAGCACGTAGCTAAACATACCAAATGAAAAAAGCATCGAGCAAGCAAAAGTTCAACCATTACAATGCCTTAAGACAAAACACACAAAATCCAGAGTGCAAAACCAGTACAAGTCTGAAACATATCTCTAAGCAAATAAACAGAAAACCAAAAGACCAAAGCAAAAAATCCTTGTAGCAAGAGGACTAGCAGCTAGAACCTCCTGACGGCTTCAACCTAAAATAAGAATATTCAACGGGGTGAGTTCAAGAATTCAACGGATACCGGATAAACATGCATAATCAGATATAACTAATAGTAATAATTCTGCTGTACAGTTTTCTGAACAATAAAAGAAAATGCAAACTGAAAAGGCTGAAAAAAAAACTATACTCATCAGGACCTCCTATCTGAATATAAGAGTCGTAAGACCATATACAAAATGTCACCTGTATGCATGTCAAACATATGCAACCCAAATAAATGCAGCATCCAAAATGCAACAATCACAAACAATAAATGCAATCCATGCATATGATGCAAAAATGGCATGTGTCACCCTTGACGCCAGTCAACCATCTCACATGTGATGGTGAGACTGAGTGGGTAGGGCTATGACAAATGTGCACTCTGCCATTACTGCTCTTGAGTGACCGAGTGGACAGGATACTATCCGAGTACACCTATCCTCCTACACCAAACAGAGTGGGGGAGCCCAATGCTCTCATCTCCCTGTATCATAGTTAAGGGGAGGGATTCCAACCCGCTACACGTTGTAGTCACCGCTACCCATGAGCGGACCAGCGTAGTCCTGACAGAGCAAACTGCACACACCCTACTTGATGTATCACGAACCCATGAGTGGTTGTGTGTGCAGATCATGTAACTGGCAATGTGCTCAACAATATTGGAGCCGACAATCGCTCAGCATGCAATCATGCAAGATGGTGCATGACACTAAACATGTAGACACTGACAATATACACCTCCATATAAAATGCCCCAAAAAGGAAATAAATCATATAATGATCTAGGAATCATAAATCTATGTACACAAATCAGATATGACAAATAACAAGTCTACTACACAGTAGGTCAATGTATGTCACTATTTCAATGAACAGGAGTAAACATGGCAACAAATAAGAGAATATAAGTGTGACTGCATATCAGATAGGAATATAGGTAGACTACAAGAACCAAGAAATGGCATACCAAAGTAGAAGTAAACACAATCGTTACTATTTGCTATAAACTACTATGCATATTAAAAATGACCATATCAAGGAGATAAGTAAGAGGTACCCGACTCAAAAATAGAGATCGTATCCAAAATAGATCCCACGTCGAGACGCCGTCTCGAATCAAAGTCCTATAATACATGATATATAGATTTAGCTAATTATTTATAAATTAATTAGTTAAATCAAATCCCCAACTAAATCTAATCCATCGATCAACTAGGGTTAGCTCCATTAATGCTAATCATTCCTTCATTCGGATTAAACCCAACTATCCTTTAATCAATTAACATCGTTATGACAAAATGATGAATTGATCTTAAACAAACCATAAATTTCTGAAAGGTTACCTTCTTATTCATTGTCGGAGCGCGATCACTACCGATATGGTGGCCGAACTAGTGCGATATCCTTGTCCAGCATGAATAGATGCCTGAAACTTAGCAACCCATCATTGCATCTCCTAGATTAGAGACTAGGGTTTGCACTTACCTCAGATTTTGGCCAAAACCGACTGGTGTTGTTGTCCTCTAACCTAAAACACCTCAGTTCTGTACCGAGCAAAGGTCTGGCACATCCCCGAGTGTAGATCTATTACAACGGAAAGAATGATGGCACACAGTGAGGAGGTTCTGGTTGACACCAGTGAAAGGGATGAAGGGAGGTTGTGAGCAGTAGACCTAGGGTATGGTAGGACGCCAGCTTCGATGTCGCGGAAGCAAAAGGGGAAGAAGAAGTGCGAGGCGTCGAGAGGCAGCGCCGGTTGGGGAAGCCAAGAAGGTGGTCGGCGTCGGGTTGGGACGGCAGTGGCGAGCTCGGGAGAGAAGAAGAGGTGGCAGCTCGGGGAAGAGGAGAAAGCGTCGACGCTAGGGCAGAGGAGGAGGCGGAGACGGCGTCGGGTGAGGGACAGCGGTGGCTCCGGAAAAATTGAGAGAGAAGAAATAATTAGGGCATGGGCACAGTAATAGGTTTTATAACTTTAACTTAGGTTTAAGTAAATCAAAACCTAAGTTTATTCATCAATCAACTCCCACTTTAATTGGGATATTCAAACAGACTTTCCCTTGGCCCAATAATTGATCCCCTTAAACTCGTCATACGAGTTCCGAAAAAATCCCAGAAAAATTCTACAAATTCTGTTAAGGTTATTGCTCGAATAATCTTATTATTTTATTATTATTTGGGTGTCGTATTTTATACTCTCCTCCACTAATAAAAATTTGGTCCCCAAATTTTATTATTTACCATCAGCAAGTGTTAACAATAAATAGATAGTATAAATGCTGAACGGAAATTAACCCACATACCTCATGTAAAAAAGATGGGGGTATTGAGCTCGGATCGTATCCTTGAGCTCCCAAATAGCTTTCTCGTCAGAATGATACTGCCATCCGACTTTAACCAGCCGGATAGTCTTGTTCCTTAGCTGACGCTCTTTGTGGTCTAGAATTCGTACCGGAACCTCCTCGTAGGTAACATCAGGCTGAATGGGAACTGATATATCTGACAGAACAGGTGCGGGGTCGGATACATATCTCCTCAGCATAGACACATAGAACACATCATGCATGCCTGCCAGAGTCGGTGGTAGCGCCAGATGATAAGTTACAGCTCCAATCCTCTCCAAGATCTGAAAAGGTCCAATGTATCATGGAGCTAGCTTACCTCGGAAGCCAAATCTCTTCACCTCTTTCGTGGGTGAGACTCTCAAAAATACATGGTCGCTAGTCTTGAACTCCAAGGGTCTACGTCTCCGATCAATTAACTCTTCTGACAGTCCTGCACCTCCGACATCCTCCGTCTAATAGTGTGAATCAACTCTGCCCCCTGCTGAGCTCTCTGCGGTCCTAGCAACTGGGCCTCCCCGACCTCCTCCCAGAGGGTGGGTGTCCAACAAGGTCTACCATACAGCGCTTCAAACGGTACCATCTGAATAGCCGAATGATAGCTGTTGTTGTAGGTGAACTCTACTAATGGCAGGTGGTTCTCCCAGCTACCTACGAAATCCATAACACAAGACTTCGGCAAATCCTATAAAGTCTGGATGGTCCGCTCTAACTGTCCATCTATCTATGGATGGAATGCTGTATTGAATCGGAGTTGTGTGCCCAAGGCCTGCTACAGACTCTGCCAGAATCGGGATGTGAACCGTGGGTTTCTATCCGATATAATACTCAAAGGAACACCATGCAACCTGATGATTTCCCGACAATACAACTCTGCCAATCGATCCAGATAATAGGTCTTTCAGATCGCTAAGAAGTGTGCAGATTTGGTTAATCGGTCAACGATCACCCAAATCGCGTCATGGCCTAGTCGTGTCCTAGGCAATCCCACCACAAAATCCATAGTGATGTGCTCCCATTTCCACTCTGGAATTGGAATCCTCTGAAGTAATTCGGCAGGTCTCTGGTGCTCGACCTTCACCTGCTAATAGACTAGACATCTAGCTACAAACTCCGCAATGTCTTTCTTCATGTCGTTCCACCAATAGGAACGCTTCAAATCTCGATACATGCGTGTTCCGCTTCGGTGGATCGTAAATCGGGAGCGATGAGCCTCCTAAAGTAGCTCCTTCAAGACCGAGTGAGACTGATGTACGCATAACCTGCCTCGGAAATAAATGACACCCTCATCATCTCGGGTGAACTCCATCTGCTGCCCGAAAGCTATCTGGCTACCAATGGACTATAAGCGCTGATCACCGGCCTGGGCCTCTCAGATTCTCATCCTGATCGATGACTGAGCAACCATGGTAACCAGAATACCCTGCTCTGTCTGTCTCTGCTCCTGAAGGCCCAACTCAGAGAAACCCTGAATCAAGTTTGTGACTAACGCTCGGTGGCAAGCTAAAGTCCCTCTGGACTTCTGGCTAAGTGCATTGGCAACCACATTAGCTTTCCCCGGATAGTAGCTAATGGTACGATCATAATCCTTCAAGAACTTCATCCATCTCCTCTATCGAAGATTGAGTTCCTTCTGAGTGAAAAGATATTTGAGACTCTTATGATTAGTTAGAATCTCAAATGTAATATCATATAGATGATGTCGCCAAATCTTCAAAGCAAAGATAATAGCGACTAGCTCCAAATCATGTACTCGGTAGTTCTTCTCATGCTTCTTCAACTAACGAGAGGCATAAGAGACTACCCTACCGTGTTGCATCAAAATAGTACCCAAATATTGTAGAGAAGCGTCGGTGTAGAGCACGAATCCGTCCTCTCCGGAGGGTAAAACCAGAGCTGGTGTCGACACTAATCTCCTCTTCAGCTCCTGGAAGCTAGTCTCGCAGGCTTCTGACCATGTGAACTTCACGCCTTTTCTGGTCAGGCATGTCAGCAGCATAACAATGCGAGAGAAACCCTCAATGAACCGTCTGTAATATCTGACCAATCCCAAGAAACTACGGATCTCTTGAACTGATTTCGACTGCTCCCAACTGGTGATATCCTCGATCTTCTGAGGGTCTACAGAAATACCTCGGTTGGAAACCACGTGTCCCAGAAAATTGACTGAGGATAGCCAGAAAGTACACTTGCTGAACTTCGCATATAGACGATGTTGTCGAATAGTCTCCAAGACTATGTGAAGATGTTGTGCATGCTCCTCCTCAGAATATGAGTAGATCAAAATGTCATCGATGAAAATGATAACAAACTGATCTAGATATTCCAAAAAGATATAGTTCATCAAATCCATAAACACCGCTAGAGCATTGGTAAGCCCAAATGGCATTACCAAGAACTCATAATGTCCATATCTGGTGTGGAATGTTGTCTTTTGAATATAAGAATCTTTGACTCTCAACTGATGATATCCGGGCCGCAGATCAATCTTAGAATACATTGATGTACCTTTGAGTTGATCAAACAAATCTTTGATCTGTGGTAAGGGATACTTATTTCGGACGGTCACGACATTCAGCTGTCTATAATCGATGCACAACCTCAAAGTACCATCCTTTTTCTTGACGAACAATACCGAAGAACCCCATGGAGATACTCTAGGGAGAATAAATCCCCTGTCCAATAACTCCTGGAATTGGACCTTTAGCTCATCCAACTCTTTCGGTGCCATACGGTAAGCTACTTTCGATGCCGGCGCGGTCCCCAAAATTAGCTCAATAGCAAACTCCACTTGCATTCAAGGAGGCAAGCCTGGTAGCTCATCTGGAAATACATCCGAATACTCTCGAACCATTAGAATGTCTAAGAGCTGAGATCTACTACTGTCGTGAGCATTAATTAACGATAATAGAAATCCCTGATAGCCATGTGACAGCAGCCTCTAAGCCTGAATCACAGAAATGGTCGATATACCGTCATCCCTGATGCTAGTGAAATCCCACGAGGGTTGGTTCGGAGGTCGGAATGTGACCACCCTCGTTTGGCAATCAACTGTGACATGGTATGCTGATAGCCAATCCATGCCAAGAATAATGTTGAACTCGACCATTTCCATACCAATAAGTCTACAGTGAGTATATGGTTGCCGAAATCCAATGGGCATCCTCTGACCTCTTGAGTGACGTTCAATGTATTACCATATGGTAGGGAGATGGTCAGTCGTTGCAGTCTAAGAATAGGTAGTCTATCAATCTCCCTCATAAATACTCGAGAAATAAAGGAATACGAACTACCAATATCAATTAACATATCAACAGAAAATGCATAAAGAAAAATCGTACCACGAAAAATGGATATGTTGGCCCGCTGTGCATCCTCTTTGGTAACCACGTGAATTCGTCCAGTCTCTGGCGATGGTGGAGGTGGCAGCACTGCCAGAGGTTGTTGCGCATGTGCCAGAGTCTGAGCCTACCACTGAGGCGGTGCTGGATACTGACCCAGAACTGAATATGAGGGCTGCGACTAATACTGGACAGGTGGCTGGGGTTGCGACTGGTACTGAACTGGTGGCTGGGGCTACGACTGGTACTGAACTGGTGGCTGGGGCTACAACTGGTACTGAACTAGTGATTGTGGCTGGAGCTAATACTGGACTAGTGGTTGAGACTGCGACTGGTATTAGACTAATGGTTGGGGATGCAGCTGATACTGTACCAATGGCTGAGGCTACGACTGATACTGAGGTCCCGAACAGAACCCTGTGATACCGTGTGATCACTAGAAGGCTCCTGTCTGTGCATGTCATATGCAGCTACTGCCGGAGGGGTTGTCCTCTACGGACGATGCGAAAATTGGGCTTTCTACCCCCCTCGCTGAGTCTTGATCTGACAGAACTGTCCTCCTTGAACAGAAATTCCGGAAGTCACATGCTGAGCCTTCAGTGAGCAATCTCGGCTCATGTGCCCAGGCAGTTTGCAATAATAGCAAACTGACTGTCCCAGGGAGCAGGCTGATGTGATGTGATCTCTGGATCCACATCGGGTGCAGTGCATGTCACTGGAGAACTTTTTCTGGTTCTGATGAGAAGACCGGAAACGTCCTGAGGAAGTCCGCCTTGATTTCTAAGGCCTACCAGATGCCCCAGAAGTACCCTGACCCGACTGATTGTGACCACTCTGCTGCTGTCTGGTAGCCTGTGGCTGCTGGGTATGTCCTAAAGTCCGATCTGTCTGCTTCCTTTTCTTGTCCGCATTCGCTCTCTGCTGAGCCACCTCAATCATAAGGGCTCTATCCAATGCCTCTATATACGATGAATTACCAAAACCTGCAATCTTTACTTGAATATGTCCATCCAGCCCCTGGACAAATTGAAGCATACGAGACTTGTCCTCAGCAACTAACTCTAGACAAAATCTGGCAAACCGATTAAATTTGACATTATATTCTGTCACCGTGCGGTTGTTCTGCTGAAGACTCAGAAAATCTTGTCGGCATGTCATCTGATATGACCGTGGAAAGTACTAGCTCTCAAAAGCCTCTCTAAATTTTGTCCAAGTGATGTGTTTCTCACCTATAATCGAGCGTTGTGTATCCCACCAGATGTTAGCCTCATCTCGTAAATGATAAGCAGCCAGCTCTGCCTTCTCCCACTCGGAGCAAGTCATATAGAAGAAATTCTGCTCCAAAGTCTCTATCCAAGACTGAGCTACGCTCGGATCAGTCTTCCCGTGAAATAGTGTGAATCTGCTCTTCATCGACTCTGCCAAAGCTGGGATCCGAACTCATACTGCAACCATATCAATAGGGTGAGTAGGGATCATCATGGGGAACTGGCTGAACCACTGGAGCTGATAATACAAGTGATACCGCTGGATAGGCTGGAGGAGGTACCCCTGGTGCTACTTCATAAGCCGGAGCAGGTACCACTGGTGGCACTACAAGATCAATATATGCAAGAGCGGCTGGGGGAACGGTAGGTGGTGGTACCGGATAAGGAGCAACTGGTACTACTGGTGTGGGTGCCGAGTATGCAGTAGGCATAGGTGTAACTGGTGCTTCTGGTGACGGATACGCCGTAGCAGGCACAAGTCACGGTGGTGTCGGGTATATAGTAGCAGGCACTGCTGGTGGAGGGGCCGAGTATGTTGCAGATGGTACTACTGGTGGTACATTGGATACTGTAGGTGTGGGCAACTCTGGAGAAAGAACCATCGGGATCCGAGAGCCTGACGTGCCCACAGTACCATGAGGAGTTTGTCCCTGATTGACAGGCTCAATCCCATCAAACCTCTCTGGTGACTCCGTCGCCGAAGATTCTAACGCCCTCTTACGTGGCCGTCCTGCACCATGTCTCGACACGGGAACACGTGTACCTCGCCACATATCTATTTAAATTTATTCCCCCGATATTAATACAAGTACCAAAATATAAAATTAATTATCATACCTATTTATCATCTGGAGATGTTCCGTCGCTACCAAGTCCCCAAATATAACCTTGTCTAAAAATACCTCGGAATTCCGAAACATAAAAATCGATGAAAATCCGTATAAATAAAAAAAAATACCCAGATTGACTCGTAAAACCGGGCTCTGATAACAAATAAATTGGTATCATATTAACTCGAAAATCTAGAATACGAAAAATAGGCATCGTAAACTCGACTTTGAAACCAAATAAATTGTCATGCCCCGGGGAAATCCTTGCTAGAAGAAATTTCGGTAACATCTCTCTTGTACGAGTGACAATCTAAAACTTATCTACATAACCCTCAGGGCTCACACTCATCAGCCAACACGGTTGGAATATATATAACATACAAAAATAAACAATCCACACAGTTATAATATATCAGCCTCCGACTGTCATCACAATATGAAAAGAAATCGAAAACAACATTCAAACTTACCTCTTCTGCCGATCGGCAGGCACGTAGCTAAACATACCAAATGGAAAATCCACTGAGCAAGCAAAAGTTCAACCATTACAATGCCTTAAGACAAAACACACAAAATCCAGAGTGCAAAACCAGTACAAGTTTGAAACATAGCTCTAAGCAAATAAATAGAAAACCAAAAGACCAAAGCAAAAAATCCTTATGGCAAGAGGACTAGCAACTGTAACCTCCTAACGGCTTCAACCTGAAATAAGAATATTCAATGGGGTGAGTTCAAGAACTCAGCGAATACTGGATAGACATGCATAATAAGATATAACTAATAGTAATAATCATGTGGTACAGTTTTCTGAAAAATAAAAGGAAATGCAAACTGATAAGGCTGGAAAAAACTATACTAACCAGGACCTCCTATCTGAATATAAGGGTCGTAAGACCAGATACAAAATGTCACCTGTATGCATGTCAAACATATGCAACCCAAACAAATGCAGCATCCAAAATGTAGCAATCACAAACAATAAATGCAATCCATGCATATGATGCAAAAATGACATATGTCACCCCTAATGCCAGTCAGCCATCTCACACGCGATGGTGAGACCGAGTGGATAGGGCTATGATAACTGTGCACTCTGTCATCACTGCTCCTGAGTGACCGAGTAGACAGGATGCTATCAGAGTACACCGATCCTCCTACCCCAAACAGAGTGGGGGAGCCTAATGCTCTCATCTCCCTGTATCATAGTCAAGGGGAGGGTCTCTACCCGCAACATGCTACAGTCATTACTACCCATGAGCGGACCATCGAAGCCTTGACAGAGCAAACTGCACACACCCTACCTGATGTACCAGTAACTCATGAATGGTTGTGTGTGCAGATCATGTAACTGGTGATGTGCTCAACAATACTGGAGCCGATAATCGCTCAGCATGCAATCATGCAAGATGGTGCATGACACTAAACATGTATACACTGACAATATACACCCCTATATAAAATGCACCAAAAAGGAAATAAATCATACAATGATTTAGGAATCATAAATCTATGTACACAAATAAGATATGACAAATAACAAGTTTACTACACAGTAGGTCAATGTATGTCACTATTTCTATGAACAAGAGTAAACATGGCAACAAACAAGAGAATATAAGTGTGACTGCATAACAGATAGGAATATAGGCAGACTACAAGAACCAAGAAGTGACATACCAAAGCAGAAGTAAAAACAATCATTACTACTAGCTATAAACTACTATAAATATCAAAAATGGCCATATCAAGGAGATAAGTTAGAGGTACCCGTCTCAAAAATGGAGATCGTATCTAAAATAGATCCCATGTCGAGACACCGTCTCAAATCAAAGTCCTGTAATACATGATATATAGATTTAGCTAATTACTTATAAATTAATTAGTTAAATCAAATCCCTAACTAAATCTAATTCATTGATTAACTAGGATTAGCTCCATTAACGCTAATCATTCCTTCATTCGGATTAAACCCAACTATCCTTTAATCAATTAACATCGTTACTACAAAACGATGAATTGATCTCTAACAAACCATAAATTTCTGAAAGGTTACCATCTTATTCACTGTCAGAGCGCGATCACTGCCGATATGGTGGCTGAACTAGTGTGATATCCCTGTCCAGCATGAATAGATGCCTGAAACTTAGCAATCCATCATTGCATCTCCTAGATTAGAGACTAGGGTTAGCACTTACCTCAGATTTTGGCTGAAATAGACTGGTGTTGTTGTCCTCCAACCTAAAACACCTCAGTTTTGTATCGAGCAAAGGTCTGGCACATCCCTGAGTGTAAATCTAGCACAAGGGAAAGAATGATGACACACGGTGAGGAGGTTCTGGTTGACACAACTGAAAGGGATGAAGGGAGGTTGTGAGCAGTAGACCTAGGGCACGAGAGGACACCGACTTTGGCGTCGTGGAAGCAAAAGGGGAAGAAGAAGCATGAAACGTCGGGAGGCGGTGCCGGTTGGGGAAGCCAAGAAGGTGGTCGACGTCAGGTTGGGACGACGGTGGCGAGCTTGGGAGAGAAGAAGAAGCAGCGGCTCCGCGAAGCGGAGAAAGCATCGACGCTAGGGCAGAGGAGGAGGTGGAGACGATGACAGGTGAGGGACGGCGGTGGCTCGGGAAAAATTGGGAGAGAAGAAATAATTAGGGCACGGGCACAGTAATAGGTTTTATAACTTGAACTTAGGTTTAAGTAAATCAAAACCTAAGTTTATTCGTCAATCAACTCCCACTTTAATTGGGATATTCAAATAGGTTTTTCCTTGGCCCAATAATTGATCCCCTTAAACTTGGCATACGAGTTCCGAAAAATTTCTACAAATTCCGTTAAGGTTATTGCTCGAATAACCTTATTAATTTATTATTATTTGGGTGTCATATTGTATTTTATAGATTCACACACCACAATGAAGATTTCTAATTTTTCATTGTTCTCCAATGCTCAACCTTGAGCATTCACTACAATGAAAGTTTATAACCTTCTATTGTTTCATTGTCAAATAAATCTAATACATGTTTTTAAGGATTAGCTCCCCCTCAAAACATGCTCCAATCTTCTGCTATTGCACCAACAATGGCTTAGAATTTCTAAACTTTTAGGAAATCCAAAATTTAAAATTTTGAGGTTCAAAATTAAACTTTGAAACTAAACCTCATCCTAAACTTCAACTTAGTCTTCTTTAACCATTCCATTCTTGTTTTCATCAAGAAAAATTACCCTTAAATGTTCATAAATGAATTTATTAGGGTTAGGGATGGTTAGCATGACTAAATGTGGCCTAATGGACTGAAATCATAATATTTCAGCCAAAAGAAGCTTTTTCAATTAATTGAAGTTGAGATTCAATCAATTGAAGTCGGGATTCAATCGATTAACTGATCGATTCTGTGAGCTTCTGTTCACAGAAAAAACACTTGAATCAATCAACTTATTGGGATTCAATCAAAGTCTCACATTGGAAAGATATAGAAAATATCATGGGTTTAAAAAGATATATGATATCTCCATTGGCATGAGGTCTTTTGGATAGAGCCTAAAAGTAAAACCATGAGAGCTTAGGCCTAAAGTGGATAATATCATGTCATTGTAGAGATGTGTGAGCATCCTTTAGATACAATAAATGGTAAAGAGCTATAGTACAGACCAGATGCCATGTGGGTGCCTTAAATGAAGTTACGGGGAGGCCCAAAATAGGTCAAGGTGATCGAATACTCACAGAAAGGCCGTGAAGTAGGTCAGGGTGATCAAATACTTATGGGGAGGCTAAGAGAAGGTCGGGGTAATCAGATACTTATGGGAAAGCTCGAAACATGTTAGGGTGATCAAATTCTTACAGGGAGACCTGTAGTAAGGTCAAGATGACTAGATACTTGTGGGTAAGACCCGAAGTAGGTTAAGATGACCAGATACTCGTGGAGAGGCCCGGAGTAGTTCAAGATGATCGAATGCTCTGAGGAGACCCGAAGTAGGTTAGGGTGACTGAGTGTTCGTGGGGAGGCCCGAAGTAGATCAGGATTATCGAATGCTCATGGAGAGGCCCGGAGCAGGTCAAGAGTGACCGGATGCTCACGGAGAGGCTCAGACCATAAGAGTAATGATGGTCTTTTATTTGAGGGGAGTATTATTGGGATTCAATTAAAGTCTGACATTGGAAAGATATAGAAAAAATCATGTGTTTAAAAGGATGTATGATATCTTCATTGGTATGAGGTTATTTGGGTAGAACCTAAAAGAAAATTCATGAGGGTTTATACCCAAAGTGAACAATATCATGTCACTGTGGAGATATGTGAACATGCTTTAGACACAACACTTTTCCCATGATTAGACTTCACATAATCTGTAGTTTTGATTAGTGTTCAAAAAATCCCTGCCGGCCTAGGCGGTCGGTGGCAGGCCACTGCCCCGCCTTTTGTCAAGGTGGCAATGTAAGCGGTGAGGCATTAATAGGCCACCTAGGCAGCGCATGCCATTGGGCACCGCCTCCTTGATGGTGCCTGATTTTTTTTATCATGAAAAACTAGTCGAATCGATCAAATGATTGATTCAGTCAATTTTTTGCAACAAACTTCTCCCCCTTGAATCGATCAACTGATCGATTCAACACTACCAATCAATTAGATGATCTATTCAAGGGGAAGAAAAAAAAGCAGAAAACATGGATTTATAAATTATAGGGTTATGTTTTAAACTTTTAATCAGGATTTTCAACAGCCTTAAACCCTAAACCTCATCATCTTCTCCCTCCCCTTCTTCTTCATCCCATTTTCTTCTCTAACCTGCCCTAGTTGCTGCTTCTTCTCCCTCCCCTTCTTCTGAAAAATCAACGAGCAACAAGGAGCTTGCTGCCCTAGCCTCTTCCTCCTTCAGTCTTAATCAAGGAGCTTGCTATCGCCGAGGTTGCTAAGTGCCAACAACGAAAGGAAAGCAACACTTATTCCTTTATTTCTACCATGTTAGTAAAATTGTATGTTTGATAAATGATAACCATCGCTTGTATGTTCTTCATTTCCAGCTGTTGGTTAATACTTAATAAAATTCAATTGTATGTTATTATTTAAATCTTGTATGTTATTGCTTGCATTGAATTGAGAATTGTCATCTATGGGTTTTTTGAATACTTGATAACCATTGCTTGTATATTCTTTATCAATAATTTTTTAAATGCTTGACTTGTAGTAAAATGTTAGGTACTATTTCTTCTCAAGCATCTAATTCAATGTCGTCAATTGCTACCCCTTTGAGGCGTAATTTAAATGATGTTGGATAGGAATTTATTGAGATGGGGATTCTACAAATTTGGATAAGTTGAAATATAATTTGTGTCAAAAAAATACTAGTGGTAGAATTTATAGGCTCAAACAACATGTTGTCAAAATTAAAGGAAATGTTGCCCCGTAAATTGAAGTGTAAGAATGCAATTGGAGAAGTAAGGAAAAAAATAAAAGAATATCAATGAAATGGAGGTGAGAGAAGAAGTTGTTCTTGAAAAACATGAGAAAAATGAAGGGACTTTAGGGACAAGCAGGAACCCGCTTACTCTTGGCCCTATGGACAGATTTATATCCGTTATTAATACTGAATCTTCATTGAATGGAAGTAAGAAGATAAAACAACAAAAAAAATATTATTGATACACTTTGGAAGCAAAGGGCACATAGTGTGCACCAATATTTAGCTTGATGGGTGCATGAGTCTGGTATTCCTTTTCATGCCATTGACAATGGTAACTTCAAGAGATTTGTGGAAGTGGTTTGTCAATTTGGCACGAGTTGTCATCCTCCAACTCAATACTTATTAAGGGAGCCCTTGTTGAAGGAAGAGGTAGATAGAACTAAAAGCCTATTAAAAATCAAGAAGAAGAATGGTCTTTGAATGGTTGCTCAATTTTGACCGATGCTTGGACTAGCTGGAAAAGAAGAAGTATCATGAATTTGTGTGTCAATTGTAAAGAAGGCACAACTTTCCTTTCTTCTAGGGAAGCATCAAATGAAACACACATCAGAAATTATATATTTGAATATGTGGATAAGTGCATTGAAGAAGTTGGGCCCTAAAGCGGCAAAAGATTTGTTGAAGGAGAAGAGGCCACATATATTTTGGACTTCATGTGCAACTCACACCGTGAATCTATACTTCAAGGAATTGGGAACCAACCAAAATTAAAAGGGGTGATTGACAAGGCAAATAACTTGGCAATCTTTATTTATGCACATCACAAGACAATGTCAATGATGAGAAAGTTTACCAAAAAAGGGACATAGTGAGACCGAGAGTAATACGATTTGCAACTACTTTTCTAAGTTTGCAAAGCTTGATGGAGAAGAAAAGTGAACTAAGATCTATGGTTGCTAGTGAAGAATGGAATGCATGCAAACATTCAAAAAGTGTAAAGGGGAAGATGACACATAATACCGCTATGACTACATATTTTTGGAATGGAGTAAATTTTTGCTTGAAGGTCTTTATGTTGGTTAGTCCTAGGAAAACGTACCAGTTCTACTGTACAAAAATTTTTGTACAAGTGTCGAACCTTTCCTTAAATAACCTATTGTGTTCTTTAGAAGTTAAATTAGGAATCGCAGACAGAACTTAACATCATTGATTCCAAATTTAACTTATCTGTTCTTAATGGTTTAGATTTGAATCACAAGCGGAACTTAACACTATTGATTCAAATCCACCTATGTTATTAATTCCATTAAATATTAATTTCTAAAATTAGCTTCTAGGACTGCATGGCGAGGCATATGACCTTCTTGGATATGGGAGCAACCACCACCGCCTAGACAAAGCCTTTTAAGGAAAGCTAATATTTAATTTCCTTAAATAACTCTAGGTTAACCAAAAAGAAACAATCGAATCACAAATTCAAAAAAGAAGAAAACACAAACTCGGAAAACTAATTCGAAAAACTAGATCTAATGCCTCTTGTGTTTGGAATTCTTACAAAAAGAAATAACTAGCATGATGCAGAAAATAATTGCTAATTATACCTTCTCTTTGTAAACTAATGACCTCGAGATCTTCTGCCGTATTCCTTGCCTCGCCTTGGATGTCGTGTGGGTGACGATCCTCCAAGATGGACACCACCCAAAAGCTATCTTCCTCTTCCTCTAAAATCCGGCCACTGCCACCACCAAGGAGAAGAGAGCAAAGGGAAAGGGAGAAGAGAGAGGGCTGGCCACCTAGAGAGACTCCACCAAGAGAATAAGAATTGTTGTGTCTTATGAAGCCTCCTCACCCCTTCTTTTATAATACTTGCCCAAGGCAAATAAGGGAAGAATTTTTACAAAAATTAAAATCTTCCAAGAGTTTTTCCTTTTCCCTTTTAATTTTTCCTTTTCTTTCCTCTTGATTGAATCAAACACCAAAAATAAATTTGATGATTTTATTTTTTTAAACATGGTCGGCCACCTTGCTTGGGCACCAAGCAAGGATGGTCGACCCCCATAAGAGGAAAGGAATTTTAATTTTTATAAAATTTTACAAGGAGAAAAACTCTTATAAAAGTTTACAAGCTCTCTTTCCTAAAGTAGGAGTTAAAAAGGGAAAGTTCTAAAAATTAAAATCATGTTTTAAAATTTAAAACTTCTCTTATAAAATTTTCTTTTTTAACATGCTGATAGAAAATTTAAATTTTAAAACTTATCTTCCTTTTTTTTCTTAACCCATGAGAATGGTTAAAAAAGGAAAGTTTTAAAACTTTTAAAACTCTCTATTAAAACATGTGGCCTAATTCAAATAAGGAAAGTTTTAAAAATTAAAATCTCTCTTTTAAAACTTATAGTTTTCTACAAAGAGAAGATTTTAAAAATTCAAAACAACCCTCATTGTTTGAATTATTGTGGACGACCCCTACTAGCTTGGTCACCAAGCAATAGGGTCGGCTCCTATAGAAGAGGATGTGGCCGGCCCTTGCTTGGTCACCAAGCATTGGACCGGCCCCCTTCTTGGACACCAAGATGTGTTTATATTTGGATGGACTTGAGGCTATAATGAAGCTATGACAGGGACCTAGAGGAGAAATTGATTTTGACCTTCCGATGAGCTTGAGTATCTCGTGTTCGCCCCGAACACACAACTCAAGTTCATCGATAATAACTCATTCCACTAGAGAGTTATTACCGCACTACCGCACCAATCCCAAATTACATTATGGGCTCCTTCTTATCATGAGTGTGTTAGTCTCCCTGTGTTTAAGATAACGAATGTCCACTAATTAAGTAAGTTACTGACAACTCACTTAATTAATATCTAGCTCCAAGAGTAGTACCACTCAACTTTATTGTCATGTCGGACTAAGTCCACCTGCAGGGTTTAACATAGCAATCCTTATGAGCTCCTCTTGGGGGCATTCTCAACCTAGATAACTAGGACACAGATTCCTTCTATAATCAACAACACACACTATAAGTAATATCATTTCCCAACTTATCAGGCATATTGATTTATCGAGCTAAAACCTCATCCTTTGATAAGTCAAAGAAATAAATATTAAACATATATGCTTGTTATTATATTAGGATTAAGAGCACACACTTCCATAATAACTAAGGTCTAGTTCTTTTATTAAGTCAGTACAAAAAGAACTTACCTAAATGGTCCTACTCAATACACTTAGAGTGTATTAGTGTAATTTATTAATCAAGATAAACTAATACTTAATTACACTACGACTATTCCGATGGTTTGTTCCTTTCCATCTTAATCGTGAGCAACTATTTATAATTTATAAAGAACCGACAACATAATCTTTTGACTGTGACACCACACTCCATGTTATCTACTATATAAATTAATTGAACAATTACATTTAACAAATAAATGCAGATATTGACCAATGTGATTCTTTTATTTCAAAAATAAATGTTTACAAAAGCTAGGCTTTTAGTATACACTCCAACACTTTTTCCCTTTAGTTAAGTTGCTTCATCTTGTTGATGGAGATAAGAAGCCATCTATGGGTTTTGTATATGGAGAATTACTTAGAGTGAGAGAGGAGATTAAAGTGACATTCAAAAATCAAGAGCTTCACTATTGTCCGATTATTGATATTATTGATGAGAAAAGTAATCGTCTTGATAGTCCACTACATTTGGTGGCTTACCTCTTGAATCCTTATTACTCCTTCAATGACCAAAGCATAGAAAGTGAAGAAGTTGTCACGAATGACTTATTCACTTGTGTTGAAACATTATTTCCCAATGATATTGATAACCACAGTGAGGTAGTAAATGTGGAGTTGCTAAAGTACATGAACAAAGCGGGGGGATTTGAAAGATCATTGGCTATAATTGGATGCACAAAAAATAATGAGAAATACAATCCAGGTAAGAATTAAGTACTTACTTTATTTTTGTTATTTTTTTTGCTTTTTGTTGTTTCTTGATTTTGCTTATTGTTATTATTTGATTTGTTTTTATTTAGTTGGATGGTGGCATCTTTTTGGATATGGTGCACCTAAATTATAAAAGATGGCTAAAAGAATCCTTTCATTAACTACAAGTTCTTTTGGTTGTGAGAGAAATTAGAGTATTTTTTAGGGGGTAAGTACTTAATTAGTAATTGCTTGTTGGCTTATTGCTTATTGACTTAATAATTAATATATTTAATTAATGTAGATACATACAAAGAAAAGAAGTAGACTAGATACCGGAAGGTTGAATAATTTAGTCTATGATCAATTTAATGCCAAGATCATAATCAAAAAGAGAAGACAAGAAGAAAAAGGAGTAGATGTGCTACTTTCTAGTAATGCAACTATGGCACAAGGATGGATTGTTGATGGTGGAGATGAAGATGTTGAGATAAATATTGAAGATGTCATAGAACTTTACGAAGAAGAATTTGTATCAAATAAAGAAGAGAAAGATGTCATGGATTTTGAGCTTGAATTTGATATAAAGGAAATGTTCAAGAAATATGGAGATGAACTAGAAGAAGAATTAGGGATATAGGAGATTATATGAGTTATTTTTGACTTGTGAGAAAACTTTTGTTATTTTGTATGTCTTGTCAGTTTGAGACTTTCAGTTTGAAGTTTGTACTTTGGTCTTTTAGTTTGTATACTTTTGCTATTTCGGTATTTATATTTCAATTTATCTACTGGGATCAAATTATGTATTTCATTATTAATATTTCGGTATTTCTATTTTGTATGCTATCCCTTGTCAATTTTAGGATTCTTCCTTGTCATAGAATCCTGCTGAATCAATCAACTGATCGATTCAGTAGGATTCTATGATAAACAAAACCCTACTGAATCGATCAATTGATCGATTCGGTGTATTGAATCGATTAATTGATCGCTTCAGAAGGATTCTATGACAAACAGAACCCTGCCGAATCGATTAGTTGATCGATTCAATGTGTGGAATCGATCAACTGATCGATTCAACATGATTTTGGATCGATTAGCTTATTGATCCGGTAGGATTTTCTTGAAAATAAATTCTACCTAGGCGGCCGCTTAGGCGCCCAAACTCTAGGCAGTGGGCAACCATTCGCCTACCACCTAGCACCTTTTTTAACACTGATTTTGATGATACTAAAACTCCAAAAAGATGTACTAACTCAACATCTTAAGTTTTTTCCATCTTCCTAACATCTTACTTGTATCACATGTGTCTTAAAAACACACACAAGTCAAACCTATGGTCTTGTGAGATGTAAATAGGTTTTCTCCAAATCTAAGGGACCATGCATATCTAATTATGCATTTAAACTTTGATCATCTAACTTATGATGTCAATTGATGTCATTTTTCTTAATTTTAAGAAATTAAAATAATGCATGAAAATGATTATGACATACATCAAAATGAATATTTTTAAAAGGAAAAAATTATTATAAATAATGATGCATGTATGACATGACATATGATATTTTTCATAACAAATATGAATGTAAAATATGATGTCATTGCATATAATAGGGCATGTAGAATATGGTAATTTTAGCATAAATTCACATTTGTCTCCTCAAGGTCAACTCTAGGAATAACTTCTCTTATGACCTTGGCTTGACTTCTAGACCTAGGCTTAGTTCCATAATCATGCACATTCTTCTTGGCTTTTGATTTGTATCTCAAACTTCTCTTGCCATTGAATGACTCTTGTTCTTCTAAACCAAGGTTTTTCTTCTTTGACCCTAAGATTTCATTTGTCATTTTCTTAAGGATCTTCTCTAATTTATCAAGTCTTGACCTCAAGACTTGATTTTCTATCATTAAATCCTTAAATTTAGATTTTCTATTATTTCCTTGGACATTTTCTTTTTAGGCACATATTTAACTTGTTTCGGTTTCTTGCCTAAACCGCTATATACCTTCCTAATCTTAAGAACGGTAGTTCAAGCATTAAATGATTTGTAATTATCCTTAGGTTTTTCATGCTTTCTATTTTCATAATAAATAGCATTAAAATGATAGAAACTATTTCTAGTATGCTTTTTATCATTATTTAGATAAGTATCATTAACTGATAGTACCTTAGTTTTATCCTTGGAAGTTCCCCTATGACTTGAGCTTCCTCCTATCTTTTTGGTCAGATTTCTCCCCTTTGGACATTGACTTCGATAATGTCTTCTTTGATTGCAAGAAAAATACACAATGTGTTCCTTGTCTTTTCATATTACTGGGTCGACCTCCTTTGACTTCTCTTTCATCTTGGGTGTCACTTGAGTCTTCTTCTTCCTCAATTTAGGGCGCTTGCTCTTATAGTGTCATTTTTCTCTATACTCAATGCAAATAATGTGATTTTATTTTTGCAACTTGAAATTGATATACCATCACAATTTATGCCTTGTTGACTTATGGTGGTGACACCATCTTCTTTCTCATTGACCCCTGATGATGAGACTTCTTGTTGTCCCGATGTTAATGATCTCTTCGCCTCAATCCGTGAGGTGGATGTCTCTTCAACTTCATCCTCCGATGTTGAGCACCTCTCAACCTCTGAATTCTCATACACATGAAACAAAGAGTTTCTGTATTTCCCTTTGTCATTGTGTTCGGTTTAGGATGGATCTTCATGAAGTTTTGCCAGTTTACTTCATAGTTCCTTGGCATCTTGATATTCTCCAATCTTACACAAGATGGTGTTCGACAATAAATTAACCAATAATTTGATTACTTTCTCATTTTCCTCGTATATCTTGATTTGCTCCTCATTCCATTTCTTCTACTTGAGGAGTTTTCCCTTTGAATCCCTCGGAGCTTCAAACCCTCTATTAGAGCAAACCATTACAAAAAAATTTGACCTTTGATTTCTAAAGATCGAAGCTTCCAATTCTGAATGATGGAGGTGCTCGAATATCATATCTGAATCCATCTTAATGCTCCATTTTTGAACTTGATCTCTTGAATAATAATTTCTGGACTTGTTGAAATTAGGGCTTCAAATTTCATCTTCTTCCTCTAGAGTGTTACTCTCTCAACGATTAGTCCAATAAAGAGTGACCTCACTTTGATACCACTTGTTAGGACACTCCGGGAGCTAGAAGGGGTGATTAGCTCCAATAGCTTCATCTTCTTGATTTGTTAAAGTGGAAAAACTTGAAGCAATACTAACACCCAGATTTACTTGGTATCCACCTCCTTGAGGTGACTAATCTAAGGATCCACACAGTGCACACACTTCACTATGAAAATCACTCATTCTCGGAAATAATCTGGAGGTGGAGAAACCTCATACAAGATCGCAGCAAGAAAAAGACAACAAGAATAAGGAAATGAATACACAAATGCAATGAGAACCTTGCTTATTTTCTTCTTGCTTGCTTTTTTCTTGCTTGGAAACACCTCTTGTAGACTTGGAAGTGCAGCAACACTACATCCTGAATCGTCCAAGAATCAGCGGTGAAGAGTGGAAAAGAAGAAGAGATCATGATTTGAATCTTTGAACGCCTTTATATCTCATGGATTAGGGTTCCCAATCGACTATCACATTAGATCCAAGCAAATTTTGTCATCAAAACCTCACAATGGCTATTTTCTTCTTCTCTCAATCGATTAACTAATTGATTATGAGACTTCTTAATCGATCACCCAATCGATTTAGAAGCACACTATTCTCGCTTGCAAACTTCTTCCAATCGATCACCTGATTGATTATGCTCTCATGAGGAAGCTACTGTGCTTCGTAAAAAAAACCCCTTAATCTATCAGCTGATCGATCAAGAACCCACTATTTATCGCGAGCTTATTCTCCCAATCGATTACCTAATCAATTGGGGTTGGCCTTGGTCGATTGCCCAATCAATCCAACCTCTTTCTGTTTTGCAAAGAAAAGCTCTCAATCGATCACCTGATCGATTGGTGCAACTTTTGATCGATTACCCAATCGATCTGACACCTTCTGCTTCATGAAGAAAGGCTCCCAATCGAGCACCGATCGATTGGCTTTAGCCCAATCGATTACCCAATCAATTGCCCAATCCTAATTTGCTTAACACAAGTATAGGATTCCCTTGCCCAACTTTTGATCAACCGTAACCTATTGGAACTTTCCTACCAAGTGTTCGGTCGATCTTTGACGTACTTGGACTTTGCTAACTTTCCGTTGGACTTTCGATCACCAAGTGCAGTCCTCCTTGACCCACTTGGATTTTTCTCTGTCTAACCACAGTTAGCACTTTCCTTTGCCAATGTGTGGTCCTCCTTGACCCACTTGGACTTTCTTTTGCCTAACGCTCGAGTTAGGACTTGCTTTACTATCGTGTGGTCCTTCTTGACCGACTTGGAATTCCTTTTGTCTAACCACAATTAGGACTTCTCTTTACCAATGTGCGGTCCTCCTTAACTCACTTGGACTTTTCCTTACCTAACCTCCGGTTAGGATTTTGTCTAACCCTAGAGTTAAGACTTTGCTAATCAAATATCCGGTTCTCTACGATCTACTAGACTTTCCTTTCGTATATTGTCAAGTATCCGATCAACCTTAACCTACTTGACCTCTTTCAAATATTTTCTAAATATATTATTCAAATATCAAAATTCAAACTTTAATTCACTCGAGATTAATTAAACTTATTAATCTTGACCAAGGAATGATTACATCAACCATCGCCCAACAAATTTCTCATCACATCCAATGACATGCATTCAAGCCATGCATTTATTTGACTATACTGTGAGAGAGATTGATTATAATGCTTGTTCATTAAATTTTCTAACTTATTCAAACCCAAGTTCACGTTTAAAATTAGAGGATATGTCAATTTACTAGGAGAAGTTTGAGCATTTATCTCCATATATTGATTTTGTTACATATTTTGTGGAATCATCATTATTATTGTTGTCTTCATGCCATATGATTTCAATGAAGATGTGAATCTTACTTTTGTCATATAACAAACTTAGATATTTTCTTATTCGTTGATCAAAAAGGAATATTTCAAGAGTCGAATCTTCCTCAATGTGGAGAATAATATCAATAAGGAAACAAATATCACAGGAAAGTAATTGAAGAAAAAATTTCAGATTAGTTCATTCGTAATAAAATGAAAGAAATTGAAAGTTTTCAAGCTTAAAAAATATTAAAAATTTACACATCTATAATAAAAGAAATGAAATTAAAAAAATATTTAAGATTAGTGCATTTATAATAAATGAAATGAAATTATAAAACATTCAAGATTAACACATCTACAATATAAATTAGATATTTAATTTTTATTATTTGATAATTAATATTTTTTTATTTCATAATAAATAGAGAATAATTCATCTCTCTTTGATTTTTTATTTAAAATATTTATGTCTATATTTAGTGTTGAGTTGAAGTTATGAAACGAGTCTAGATTTATGTATTCTAATAATCTTTATATTAAATAATTTTAAATTTTATTTTTTTGTGTGAGTTTTTTCTGTGTGATTATTTCCTTTTTCACTTCATCCATTTCTTTCCTAGTTATTAGGTGGTTCGACGGTTTGAATTTGGTTCTACATCATTTCATTATAACAATTATATCACAATCTAATTAATCATCAGTCTTAGAGTAAACGGCCATTGAGATCTTCAACGGCCTGAACTCCCCGACAAGAGAAAGCAAGGGATCAAGCAGTTAGCCACGGTGATGATGGTTGAGCTCTCTAGCGGCTACGCCTATGTCGTTATCGTCCAGAAGTACTGCTATTGCAGTTATACTACTGCTAATTTGAATTGTCGACCTTGTTCACTTTTAGTTTGTTAGTCATCCTGTGGAATATTGTGTCAAGTACAATGTCGTCTTCCTGACGATTTGCATCAGGTACGTGAGTTGCATTTGCTCTTATTCCAGAATTGGCATGCGATTTCACATACTGTCCTGTGGCAAAATGGCATAGAGGAGGCCCCTTGTAAAAATTCGAACAAACTAATTGGATATGCCGATTGGGCTGAACAAATAAGGTGAGTGAGTCAGATACACCAATTGAACAAACCAATCGGGTAAACGGGCTGAACGACCCAGTCAAATCAAATTAGCCAATCGAGCTGATTGAACAAGTCAAGCTGCGCAACAAACCGTCCCTAGAGGCCACACCAGCAGCTTATGCTGCTAGGAATCGTGGATCAAGAGAAATGTATGGTGAGCCAATGTTGCTATTGAGCCAAAATGCCTCACCAATTTTGATCTGCATCATTTTCTTGATGAGTAGAGACCCCGTGAAGGGTATGAGCAAATGCAAGATGAAACAAATGTTTGACAAATCCCTGAGCCTTAAAATGGGCCACAATTTAACATATCAGCATCCTATCACTCGAAGGTAGATGTGTTGAATATGAATTGAACAGAATGAACCAAAAAAAAACGAACATAACATTCTTTACCTAGTTAGGCATATTATGATCAGGGTGGCCAGGAGGGGCAATGACTTGGCGCCTCTGTCGTTCTCGGAGATAAAGAACGGCCAACAAGCAAGCAAACAGAGTTAATATGGTAGCATTCCCTTCATCTAACAATATCTCATTTACCCATGCCTCTATCCTTGGATACAGTTCCGGGAATGAATCGATCATCTTAATCTGAAACAACAGAATAATTCATCATAGAGCATAGCAACTAGTGAAATCGATAGTCAATCTGTAAACCTTATATCATTGCTTGATGCGAAATCAACATTTGGTGAGTTTTTATGATGGGAATCTTACCAAGAAACCGTCGGCATAGTGCTTCCGCATCCACAAGCTCACAAGTGCCAGCTTAACTGGTAACTTTGCTGCAGGATCAACCTCAATTGCCTGATCATAGTATCTTTTAGCTAAATGAAGATCTAATGGAAGTCCCTGACCATGCTCGTGCATGTACCCTAGGTTGAACATGGCTTGGGCATTTGACTCGGACTGAGCATGCATATATGCCTCTGCAGCGCGTTCATAATCTCTGTCAGTTCCCTGCAAAGAAACATTCAGTGACATAACCGAGAATCTATCTTGTCAGAACATTCAGCGACAATAACTGAGAATCTATCTTGTCAAATGGTATGTAATTATGTATGATCATGTTGAACAAAACTATATTGCAATAACTTGATACAAGTGGCAAAAGGCGAAATCGCTCGCCCCCAGCGTCCCCGCCGCACCTGACCCCAGGCCATCACGAGGGAGGTAAATCACAACAGCCGAGAGGGCAAGTGGTGGTTGGATGAGTTGCACAGGGTCCGGGGATTTACACCCCGACAGCCCTGCGGTTCGACCCCGTGACCTCATGTGGCAAGCATACCATCACTTACCATCTTGGATGACCAGTGGGGTCGCAATAACTTGATACAAGTTGCAATTAGCAGACGATGTTTCACCACACAATTTTTGACACTGTCACTGGCTGTAGCAGAATTTTGATCTTCCATAAATTTTTTTAATATGTTTTAACCTTTCTATATCGAATTATATTTTTTTACTTCAATTTTAGCTACATCCTATTCACATTTACTTCATTCTTCCAATTCTATCAAGTTTAAATCATGACTTAGTGTTTAGATCAATAATTGTGCACTTCACATCACCACCAACTCTATGTTAAACTATGAATCTCCAAGAACTGACCCAACCACATTACTAATATTTTTGTCATTATAGTTCACATGATGTCAATATTATCAATCCCTTCGTCCAAACTTCTAGTTTCTTTGACCAACCTTCAAAACCAGTCTTATCCTTAAAATATAACTATTTAGTAATTGAAACAATTTTTCCCCTTAAAACCTTTGAATTTAAGGGATGATTTCATTATTTTTTTTTAAAAGTATTTGATGTCTTAGCATGTAAAATAATCGTTTGACTATTATGGCTTCTTAAATTAGGAACGATAAAACAAGATACAAATTATTTAAATATAGATAACAATATAGTAAAGGATAGAGTCTAATGGTGTAGAAGGATGCATATAGTTGACCCACCTAGTGGGATAAAACTTGATTGTTGTTGTTGTTAACTATTATGGTTTCTTAAAAGCAATCAATACTTATAAAGTGCAGTAAAAACCAAAGTTAAAACAACGCATTTTGTTTGTTTCTCATGTCCAAACTTCGAGTCTACATCTCTGTAGTCTGCATATGCTCTCCCTATGTGTTAGTATCACATACCCAAAGTGTACTTTAGTACTATAGTTTTATTTCTAATTCTCTTAACTTTGACAAATTATCCTTAAATATATTGAATTTGAAACATATGCCAACTATTTATCTAGTCTTTTTATTGATTCATTTTGTTTCCAGAAAGCATAATATGTTTATTCTTCTGACGTCTACCTATTCTAATCACTTACCTGAAAATGTTTTTTTTTATAGTTGGAGTTGTTAGGCTAATCCTATAAGTGCAGACAACCTTCTTTACCTGGTATGGTCTACAAGAATATGAAAATATTTTGCTAGTTTTCATTACATAAGATGGTTTCTATCATTCTCTTTTGTTGGCTGCTGAGGCCTAAACCTTCTGCTTCATTTGAGTGCCGCACTGACATTGGAGATTTTCCTAGTTTATATTTCATCAGGGGCAACACCAACACTAAAAAGAAGATTAGGTAGAGCGACAAATGTTAATCTGTCCCAAGTTCAATCATAGCCCTTTTTCATGACTTCAATTTTAATCTTTTAATCCCACTCTCAGCCTTTGAACCTAACTATCAGCATGGAAAAGAGTAAAAATCCAACACCTGACTAGTGAAAGGGAGAGAAGCTACAACATTGTGGATGTGATTGGCAAGGAAAAGATTAACGATGAAGGGACACCCTTGCACTCTAACAGTGAAATTCATAGCGAGGTCCAACATGACTTGAGTGATGTAACATCCACTGACCCAACTGCACATAAAGGAATATGGCAAGCTTACTAAGGCCAAGTTAAATTCTAGCCGTTACTAGTCACAATTGAACCACCATATAACTACGGATCCAGTGCATTGACAAAGATTCACACATTTTATACAGTTTTAGCAAACACAAGTGCAAATTGTTAGTTCCTTTTCTTTTGAAAAGATTAATCTTAGTTAATTTGTTTGTTGTTTTTAACATGACAAACTTTTGAGGTGCAGCTGCAAAATTGAACCACAAAATAGGTCTTCAAGTGCAGATGATTATCCAGAATTCACAGCTTGAGGATACAGCAATATATCACTCTTAGATAACCAACTTCTAACTCTCTAATTTATACTAGTTATCATATCACCTATTTTCTTTGGACAAAGGTAATTAGCCAACTCGAAAGGGCCCCTTTTTTTTTTTGGAAATGAAAATCTTGACAGGTTTTGAGGCAGTTGAGGTCTACCCTTACAGCAAATAAAGAGACACCACAGGACATAGTACATCACATCAGCCCATTTCCCTTACTATGCCAAAGCTCATGATGTACGAATAGGTGAAATAATGGAGGTTTACCGCTCCTTAACATGGTCTGAGGGTTCACTTGGTTTTTATATTTCTTTAATCTATGGCCCGACAGTGTCAGTGTCTCAAGTGTCAATAGTATCTAGAAGTATTCCCCTTGTTAGGTGAATCAGAAGGGATCTAGAAGTATAACTTATCAATCAGACATCAAATATTCTAGGTCTAATGAGCTCAACGTGTCCTACAGGACATCCAGTGAAGCTCAATCTCTTACACTAATGTGCATGATGACATTAATCAAGTTCCCACTACTTGAGTCAGCCATATTAATTGTACTCTCGATATTAATGTACATACAAATCTATAACACTAGTAATACAATATTTTTCATTAGTTTCAATGATAATTGATTTACCATGTCTATCTATTTAGTATACTGATCATCTTTTACCATATTGATATTACCAACTTATTTTCTCTCATTTTATTATCAACTGAAACTACAGATAAGTGATTCTAGATAGCGCTATTTTCATTCTATCTTTTCTAGTAACCCCACATATTCAACTTAACATTTTCATTTACTTTGTCACAACTTTTTGTACCTATTGCCATAGTGTAAAGTAGGTTATAAGTGTGATCTTAAACATCATAATAATTATTGTAATGAGCACCCTCAGCAACATACAATCCTTTTTAAAGCTGACTAAAATCATAAGTAAAATTGAATGAAAGGCCTTCAAAATTAAAATAGAAACCATTAATATTGGCCAAGCCAAAGATTCTTTCCAGAGGTAAGGCAGAATCTCAACAAAATTGTGAAGAATAAATAGATATGATATTTCCACTTGGATTGGACACGTCAATTCATGATTTGAAATCTCGTACTATGCTGGATGAAAAGGTCAAAATGTATTGTTCTAGTAAATCACTGAAACTTGACACCAAGGTTCAAAATCTCAAGCCGTGTCGTGCCATAGTTTTAGTTTTTGATGGGAAAGATATTGTTCCAGTATCATGCCAATGCTCCGATGCATGCTTCTGGCGACGATTAGAGGTTGAAGGAAGTGAAACAAAGGAATGAGACATTTGATGACGACAAAGATAGTGATGATGACAAAGAAAGTGGTCGAGGATATTAATAAGAATTAGTTTCAATTACTGATAACTTACCATGTTTGGATTGCAATCACAGTCATATTTATCATTATTTTTATAATTATTATTACCATATTTATCATAATATATTACCATATTTGTAATTATATTTTTCATATATTATCTTGGCAATATGTATAAATAGGCTTGTTAGCTATAACAATCATCAATAATAAGCAATTGTCTTCGCTTTAGTTGTTTCTCTATTCTTTCTTTTCTATGTCTATGTGCTCTGGTTCTGTATTTCAACATGGTATCCACCTTCCTCTTTCCTCTCTTTTCTCCTTTTCTATTCCACCTACATAGCACAGAAGCCCCACGGCCATTTGCACGCCGATCTCCTCTTTTAGCAATAGCAAATCCAACATCCTCCCCTGCAACCTTCACTCTTTCTTTTTAGCAAGCAAGCAACAACAAACCTTCCTCTTCTCCATCCTAGTAGGTCTTCTCTTTTCTATCGCGTTTTGTTCTTCTATCTTCTTTCCTATTCTTTTAATGTTATTTCTCTTTATTTTTCTATAGTGCACTGTCATTTTTTTTTCCTTCGGGAGATTTAGGATTTCTCTCCTCTCTTTTCCCTTTCTTATGTGTTTTTTTTCCTTAAAAAATCAAAATAGTTTCTATCATCTCCTCTTTCCTCACCGTTCTCTTACTTCCCCTCCTTAATTTCTTCTTTCTTCGTTTTTCTTTTCCCAAGAGTAATACGAATTGATTTTTTTTCTTCCCTTCTTCTCTCACCCACAAGAGTAGTCCCCCCCCCCCTTTATCTTCTCCCTCTCGCCATGAGCCTTCATCATGGTTGGCACAAACAAGTTTGTCTGTGCTTTCCTTGTTGCAACCATCTCCATCATCAAAACCCTAGATCATGAAGGCCACGATCACAGTGCCCTAACCCCATTGTCACCAGAGCCGGTCCACCAACATCAGTCGCAATGTTCACAATCATGCCCAACCCACTGCCTCTCTCTCTTTTTTTCCCCGTGAGCCACCTCTTCCTCTTCCCTATTTCTTCCCGTTTCATTTTCTTCTTCCACTCCAAATCAGCCCAGCTTCCAGCAATCCTCTCCTCTTCCTGTTTTCTAGCAATATGAGTGGTAAGCCTCTTCTCCTTCCTCTTTTTCCAACAAGCAACAGGAATAGCAATTCTCCATTTCCTTCTTCTTCATGGCAGCATCGACAATTTAATTTCCTTCTCTTTTTGCCAGCAAGCAATAGGACCAACAGTTCCCGTCTCTTTCTTTTTCTACTTTTAATTCTTCTCTACTACTATTTCTTTTACCTATTTAATTGAGCTTCTCAAATCCTCCATATTGCCACTCTTCCCTTCTTTCTAAGATCCTCAACACCTTTGACATCGTTTGTCTTCCTTCAAATCAATTGTGAAGCTATTCAACCACTACATCTAAGCCAAAGAAGCACAGTTGAAATTTGCTCCTTCATCAATAGTAGCAAGCTTGAATCCCTCCTCATAGCAACAATTCTTCTTTTGTCACTTCCTCCCCATTCTTTCAACATCAATCCAGAAAACTTCTCTTATCAATAGCAGTAGCACATTTCACTTCTTCTTCTTCTTCTTCTTCTTCTTCCCGTTTTTCCAGTAGCAAGAGCAACACCTCTTTCCTTCTCCTTAATTTTGAGCACAACAAGAGTCTTCCCTGTCTTTATCTTCCTCACCCTTTCTTCTCCTTCTCCCTCTTCTTGTTCTTCCAGCAATGTCAAAGCCAGCAAACCTTCTCCTTCTCTGTCTCCTCTCCTCCTTTACAACAGCAGCCGCGTTATAGCTGCCTTTCCTCCATCAGGTGTTGTCTCTTTTTAACCATCTTCTAATCAGCCAAATAGCAAGTTTTTTTTCCAAGTTTTGCTCAGCACGCAGCAGCAGATTTCCAGGAACGGATGCTCCAACAAATTCCAGCCACTAGAATTGCTGCTGTGACTCTTCTTCTTCTTCCAAAGTCACCAAGTTCACTGCCCTCTTCCAGAAATTCAGCAGCAGCAAATCTATAGCTTTCTGCTGCTCTTTCTCTACTGGTGGTCATTGTTTTAGAAGATTTTCTTGATCCTATAATTGGAGAAGGCAACCAAACTCAACGTTCGATATCTCCCAATTGAGTTTGTCGGGAGTGACGACGACAAAGATAGTGATGATGACAAAAATAACAGTCGAGGATCTTAATCCGAAATTGGTTTCAATTATCGATGACTTACCATGTTTGGATTGCAATCACAACTATATTTATCATTATTTCTATCTGACTTATTACCATATTTATCATAATATATTACTCATTATATTTTCCATATATTATCTTAGCAATATGTAAATAGGCTTGTTAGCTATAATCATTATCAATAATGAAGCAATTATCTACCCTTTCGTTGTATCTCTATTCTTTCTTTTCTGTCTTTGTGCTCCGGTTCTTTATTTCAATAACATTGTCTATACTGAGTGGTATCATATCGAGTTTCGATAATTTACCAAAATGATATGTTTCGATCATTTCATCCTGCAAGACAATCTCTCATTCCTATGCTTCATCTCCTTCTTTCTTCAACTCCAATTCATTATTGACACCATGTATCGAAACATTGATACTATACTAAAGACTAAAACTTTGGCACAGCTTGAGATTTTGAACTTTAGTCCAGTTAACCAACAATAACAAAATACATTTTCATAAATAGTATCTCACAATCACTAAACTATAATTAAGCTAAAAAATGGAAACAAAGTAGCAGCCAAGCTAATTCATGCAAGAATGTAGTTTTTCAGAGAAATAAATAGGCAGAGATCTCTAGTAAGTTTAAAGCATTTAGCATGAATGAATCTATACTAAATGAATCTATGTGACTTCAACAAAAACAATATGTTCAATGCATTTGAAGAAAGATGATTGATATCAGAGTCAAGAAACTTAATATTCTTCAAAATTTCATTAAAGTATACTTACCCTGCCATAGTAGTATGCATCACCAATCAACAAAGCGGCATGTTCATTACCCTGCTCTGATGCTTGCCACCACAAAGTGTGTGCACGGAGATGTCTTTCTGTGTCTGTGCAAAAGTCAGATTCTCCCATGCAAATATTTTGTTCTCCATACTTATCAAGGATCCAAGCCGCATTGCTTTGGCCCACCTCATATCCAAGCTCCGCCATTCTATAATATAACAGAAGTGACTTTCCCACATCTCCCTTGAGATAGGACTCTAGAGCCCATCTTGATAAGGAACTCCAAGGTCCTCTCTCTGCCACTGTTTTGTACAACTCCGTAGCCTAGATAAAGAGAAGAAAAATCTTATGGATACACCGGCACAGACCAGGATCACTTAATACAGAATACATGCAAACTGCATATGGAATTAAAGCTGCATATGGAAGTTCAGATATTTGTCCTCAAGGAATGTGATTTTCAGATTAACTCAATCTTGGTGGAGTTGCATCGTCACAATATGAATTGTTATTACTTAAACCTTAATAAAACAAAAATACTAGTAAATTTCCAATGATGGGGGAAAGAGACATATTCCATTAAAATAGTCAATGACGAGCCTAATAGACAAGCAATAGAAATAAAATGAAGTCGAGGTTGTAGAATCAACTTGAATGCATTGATGCAGCAAGATAGACAACCATGTCTAGACTTGCAATCCCTGATATTGTTGGTTGAATAATAAACCATAAAATCATGAAACTATGGTAGTCAAAATTGCAATTAGAAACTTGGGATCTTACAATCTTATAATCCAAACTAACTTAAACAATCTAAATCCCAAGTAAAATCTGAATTGGGCTAGGATCTTAGGAACTTACAATCCAATCCTATGTTTGCTTAGGATCTCAGTCTCAAAAACCATGACTAGATATCTAGATAAAACATATGCCAATTTAATTAGTTTTAAAGCTTGACATTTATATACCAATTTTTTTTGTCATGTCATAATTTGAGATACATTTCAATTATATATGTTTATTTTTAATTGCTCAGTTAAAGAATCATTTTTAATTATTGTTATTATTATCCATCGTATAACTATCAGTTATTTAGTAGAAGTTGTTGCTTGTTGTATAAATGCGGGGACATCAAGAACTCTATTGTATCTATCATATATTAATTATTCACTATCTAGATAGTTTTATTTATGCTTAGTGATATTAGAAAAATAGTGTTTTAAATGTCTATATTTATATTTATATTTAATGCATAAGATAAATTATCATAAAGTCAAATATAGTTCTAAAAGACTTAAACTAAATTATATGATCTTATGATCATAATCCAAAACTATGAAACTCTTAGTGTTCCTAGGTAGAATCTCGATCTTGCCATTCTTGCATGCAACATCACCATGAAAACTCGATTTAGTATGAATCTATAGAAGAATTAATCACCAGCAATTTTTCCCAAATGCTCATCAAGGAAATGCACGAAACTTTTACAAAACATTTCATAAGCAAGTGATTCATGAGACATCAACTTTAGTTTCTGTAGAAATTTAATATGCATAAGATAATAAATAAAATTTTATGAGTACCAAACTTTTGTACTCTGGAAGAAATCATCATAATAATAATAATGATTCATAAACCAACTTTAGGAAAGACAATATATTGAAGAAATACCACTTGAAGATTTTTCTTGAAACCTATGCCTTTCTGGAACAACCTTGCAAGTTGGTATAGGGCCTTTGGCTGACCAGCATTAGCTGCCATAAGGAAAAAATTGCGGGCTGCTGCTATATCTCTTTTAACTCCAATACCCTTAAGATACAATACGCCAAGATTATAATGCCCACCAGGCTCTTTATTAGCAGCAGCTTTCTCAAAGTATTCTCTTGCCTGCATGATAAGTTAATAACATGGATGATTACTAAAATCAATAAATATTTAGACATCATACATTTTAATAGAAAGCTTGAAACAGGCAAACAAAATCAAATTATAAATTCAAGCACAGCCATACTACAGCCAAGAATAGTGAAGGCACAATTGGACCAGGAGCAAGTTGTCCCTTCCAGTTCAAATCTGATAGCATATTACCCTTGTAAAGAAACATGGAAAACTAACTCATAAAAGAAAAAAGAACCAAAGTGTTCTCCATTGCCGGAATAAGTTTATCAGCTGCTATTCTTATTCTATGAGGGTATCAAGAGAGATTAATTTCAGCACAATATTTGAAGAAACTAAGTTGCCACTTAATGTATGCTCTAACATAAATCTTTCCGTAGAGGAAGACCAAGAAGACAAATGGGATTAACACAGAGAAACAACAATTCAATTCTGCGATCTTTGCTGACCTTCATCTATCCCCATTTATAAACTTCGGCTGCTGATTTTTGCACGGTAAATACCATGAAAATCAAAATGGGTAGAGATTCCTATCCTGCTGAACTCTCTCTTTCTCATTAATATTGTCTCTGTAGAAAATGAGAATTCTGAATTCTGCATTATATTGCTAGCTTTTAGAATAGTAAAGTCATACATATCCTGAACTGCTCCTGCAGCAAATACTACATTCCAAAACTAGAAGGCTTCAGTCGGTAAGTATTCCTAAAGGACTTTAAGAACAGGTGTTGACTATATAAGACACTGCCTCAAGGAAAGGGCGGCAGAGTCAATTCTAAAAAGTAACAAAAGCTTTCTATGAGAACAACAGTATGATTTCCAAGTTGCAAAATAAATGTAAATCTGCAACTTTCAATTCAACACATAAGTAGCTGGATTCGAACAAATCAATTCCAACAAGTCAAATCATGGTATCAGAATAGTCGAACTCTTGGGTTTGAAGAATTTCAAACCCAAGATAGGAAAAAAAAAAGAAACATAGAAGAGAAGGATTTATAAGAAATTCAAGTTTGATTCACCTTAGTGTAGTTCAAACCCAAGAAAGGAAAAAAAAAAGAAACATAGAAGAGAAGGATTTATAAGAAATTCAAGTTTGATTCACCTTAGTGTAGTTCTTTGTCGCAACTCCATAACCTTTAACATAGAGGTAACCCAAACCATTATAAGCCGAATAATACTTATGTCTGGATGCAAGAGTAAAGCATTCAAAAGCCTTGGTGTAGTTCTTTTCAATTCCAGCTCCCCTGGCGTACATCTCTCCTAGCAATTCCATCGCTCTCGGATCCCCTTTCTCCGCAGACTTTGAGAACCAAAGCAGTGCTTTAGCATGGTCCCTCCGTACTCCCCTTAATCCATAGTAGTACAGAATACCGATCCGAAACATAGCGCCTGAATTACCTTTCAGCGCCTGGTACTCTGTGATCTGGAAACCCTCATCTGCCTCTCCTCGTGACTTCCTCAGCGCCTCCTTGTTTTCTTCCGTACCGCTATGAATCCGAACTGGCTCAATTACTGGAGGTTCCTTTGATATCAGGAAGGAAGCAACGGCCGCTTCTGCCAGTTCTGCATAGAGCTTCACAGCATTTTCATACATCTGCAAGCAAAATAGGTCACTTCTCGTCATCATAGATTCAAGGAATGGCGAATGAAAGAGAGCGAATAAAAAAAAGGGTTTACATCTTGACGGAAATAGGTGTAGGCAAGGACCATCTTCGACTGCATGTTGCCACCCTCCGCGGCGAAGTGGTGATACAGGAAGGACTTGGGGCGGCTCTGGGAACGCACGAGGCCTGTGCCGTACAGGAATCCGAGAGCGGACTGAGCGTGGGGGAAGCCAGCAGAGGCCGCGGCTTCAATCTCGGAGGCGGCGATCAACATATCGGAGGGGTCAGAGGAGGCGGCGGCGGCGATCATGCGGCGGATGCCGGAGGAGTACAGCGCCTCGCTGGAGTCAGAAGAGGAGTTGGCGACGAAGGGGGAGTCGATGATGGGCAGCCACGAGCCGCCGTCGTAGTCATCATTAGCTTCGGAGGATGGATCCGGATCTCCCAGATCATCCCAGTCATCGGCGCCTTCGGAGGCATCAGAGTCATCGGAGGCGGAAGAGGAGGAAAGGGAGTTGGCGAAATCTTCGTCGGTGAGGACTAGGAGGACAGGGCGCCGGGACGAGGCGAGGAGGCAGAAGGAGAGGAGGAGGAGGAAGGCGATGTGGAGGATCGCACGGCGTCGCATCGCCAAACGTGAAGCCTCCGACCGAGATCGCCGTTAAAGACGAGGAAGAATGTGAAAGCGTGAATTGAACCAACCAAACGTTTTCAAGAGGTGTGTGACAATCCGATTGAAATGGAGTTGAATTGGCAATTTTCAAGACAGCCCTTATAATTTAATAATATCAGGACGTTTTATGTACGGTAATTTAGAAAAAAAAAATTAATCATAATGTCAATTTTGCATGTAATCCCATGTTCAACAAATTTTATTTATTTTGCCTGTAATTTCATATTTAAAAAATTTTATTTTTATAATTTTACATGTAATTCCATATTCAAAAAATTTTGTTTTTATTCTCTATATGTGAAGTTTTATTTATTTCAACTTTCTCATATAAATATATTATCTAATTATTTATTGATTTTTTTTAGTATAAAAAATCTAAAAATAAGTATAATTCCTCTTAAATTTAGCATTTTAAACGTATATTTTCTATTAAAATTGTTCCTCATTTTTTAGGTACAAAAAGTCTTAAAATGAGTATAATTCCTATTAAATTCAACACTTTAAATTAGAATTAAGTATATTTTCTATCAAATTGAGCACGACTTTCTAATTACCCCTCGTATTTTTTAGGTACAAAAAATCTATAAATGAGTATAATTACTCTTAAATTCAGCACTTTAAACTAGACTCGAGTATATTTTTTATCAAAATTACTCATATTTTTTAAGCACAAAAAGTCTAAAAATGAGTATAATTCCTGTTAAATTCAGCACTTTAAAATAGAATCGAGTATATTTTCTATGAGCATGATTTTTTTCTACTTAATATAATTTTTCCTAAATTCAACATCATTTAAAGAAAATCTAATATATTTTTCATCTAATTGAGTGTCATTTAAAGAGTCATACTCAATTTAATAGAAAATATACTAGATTCTATTTTAATGTGCTGAATTTAAGAAGAATTATACTTATTTTTGGACTTTTTATACCTAAAATTATCAAGAGTAATTAGATAAATCAGTATCCATTATAATTGACTAGGGAGTGAAAATAAAAAATTTTATCAATGGACTACATACAAATTTTCCCTTTTATTTATTTAGGCCTTCAGATGCGAAGATGATAAGTTCAGTATAAATTTTCATCTACTATCAAAATAAATAGATAAATTTTGACAGACGATTTAGTATCATAAATTTTTTAACTCTTCGAATATAAAAAAATTAACTGCATTAAGCTATCCCATATTTATTTATTTTCTTTTGGTAGTAAATTGTAAAAATAAAAGTTAGCCTAAGTGAGGAGAATGGGACTCCTAGAGATAGAAAAATAATAAAATTTAGTTAGCCTCATTGACGGGTCTTGTGGTGACTGATCTAGTTCCATAAAAAATTTTCATCGGTCATTAGGATAAATCGAGAAGTGCACAACATTCTTTGATTATAGCCCTATTTGATATAGACAAAATTTGATATAAAGGTGTAAATTAAGTCGATCACTGAAGAAATGGACGATGTTGCATCAAGCATAAGCCAACTAGCATATAGAGTTCGAGTTCATGTTGGGTGACCAATGATAACGTTATGTGTCATGCTAGAGTTAATTGAGCCTATGTTCTCTATGTGATATAAATTTATTATTCGAGTATCAACTCAATTATTATACTCATGAAAGTCCTCTAGCTTGAGATAGTGGGCCTATGTCCTCTAGAGAGGAGAGGTTTGATGAGGAATTTGTGGATGAAATTAAAATTTTATGGGCGATCAATACATATACCATTTTTTATTTTTTTTAAAAAAAGAAAACAAATAGTTGGTTAGATTATCATTACAATTTGATGTGAGAAAAATGAATATTATATATAAGGTATTGTCTTAGTTGACATGATATATTTAGGCCATAGTGGCAATTGGGTCTTATTTGAGGCATTTGAATGTTGTATAAAAAGAAACCAAATGCATAAGTTGGTCATCTAGAATTAGTTGACATAAGTTAAATACCTAATTTCAATTAAATAAATAAAAAAAACCAACACAATCAAAGTTTAAACATGTGTATCTTTCAGAAGGATTAACTAAACATAAATAGCATTTATAAGACAAATAAGGTCGTTTGGTATCAAACTCCAACAAGGAATACAATATCAAAATTAAACTTGCTTGGTTTAGTAGTAATTAACCAGATTTGGAGGGCTTTCGATGAAAGATTAGTAAGTTTGAATCCATGGATGCTAAAAATTAAATTTAGCAGAATTGGAACATTGATCATTAGACAAAATGGCCAAGAGGAGGGAAGAAGAATGACAAAGGGGAGAGCAAAACACTTGTGCATTACTTGATTGAGAACGAATATGATCATAAAAGAGAAAGTGAGTTATGTACTAAACACATCAACATATATATCAATCCATAGATCATGCCATATAATTAATTGATATAAATAATACATCAATATATCAATCTATAGTTTTGGTTACATAATTGTGACAAACTATATCAGCCACTTTATTAATTTTTATTTATATAAATATGGCATCCATCTAGCCGATTTGAGGAACTTGTCCGACGATGTCGTACTTGTCAACCCAAACTCGTACCCTATCACAACGGAAGTCTGGGGTGACAATGCTTCCGATCAACACTATAATAGCATCTACGTTCGGATTCTCCTTCTCAATAATAGTCACTGCCTTGTTTCCATTTACTCCTACCAATTCCGGCCATGAATTTTTCCCTACATATATCATTCATCTCCTCATTAAAATCACTATTATTGTAAAAATATTAAAGTAAATAAAAATGATAAAACAAAACATACCGATGCACTCTTCCATAACTTCGAGTAATAGTTTAATTGATGCATCTGTTGTAAATTTTGGTGATATTTATAGACCTTTAGGGGTGCATTTCTTTCTTTGATTTGTACAAGTTGAGAGAGCCCTAGTGGTTTACCTTTCTTTATGAACTTTCAAACTTCATCCCCTCAAAATTTTGAAAAAAAATCTCGTTGGTCAAGGGTTAGCTACATCATCAATATTATCTAAACTCGATTTGTCAAAGTTAAAGTTGGAGAAGAAATAGAATAGAAACTTGTAATTCACACTTGAGGTTGTTAAATTCCTGATCTTTATAATTTTTTACATACTTGTGTCTTATGATCATAAGTTTAAATTGCAAAGGCTATTTTATAGATAATTTATAATTTTTTACACCAAATATTTTATTAAAAATGACATCTATGTTAGTCGTATTTTTAGATTCACATTTTAAATTAAATTTATATCAAATACTTACAAAATGTTTATGTATACTGAAATAAAAATAAATTTATATCTTAATCCCAAGTGACTTCCATTGATGGGAATTATTGGAATGTCGTACAAGATGATTATTCCTTCACAGAATTTTCAAACTTCAACAATTCAATTTTCTGAAATTTCATTGCTGAAGCGTGGAGAACATTAATAGCAACCACATCATCAATATCATCTGAATCTCAAATTTTCTCAAAACCCTTTTTTTTTGGTCAATTTTTTTTTTTTGTCAAACCTAATTAATCTAAACCTAAAATACTAAAGTAGGAAAAAAAAAGTTCTTTTTAATTAACACTTTTTGTTATCTAGTCAGCCTCGTGCAGTCACACCCATCATGGGATATACCCAGATAGACCACACCAACCCCAAGGTCAGCTTGTAGACCAACCTCAACCGAGGTTCCTCCCCATGTGGAGCAGACGACTGTTGAGGAGTTATCGGACAGCAATAGATGGAGCTTCCTGCAATTGACACCACTGCTTGCGATCCTCTTCCTCGCCATCGAAACAAGGTATGACAGGCCCATTTGTTCCAACTTACGATGGGTCATAACATCGTTCCAAACTGTGTTTATCCTCCATTGTGGCTGCGGTTTCTTTCCTCTCTAATAGAAGTGTCTTCATTTTGCATCAGTGACGCGTTACTGAATTATTAGTTTATTATGGTCGGAAATATAACTCAAGTGTCTTCATTTTACTGAAAGGAAAAAATAGAACTTCCAATGAGTTTCAATGCTAAAAACCTTGATAAAACATCTCATCTTGGATAGTCATACATGCAAATCAACTGTAAAGATGGCATTCATACTGCATGAATTGAAAGGTGAAAAGAAAATTAGTAGCTCAATGTATACTCTTCCGATGAGAAATAGTGGATGATCGAGCCATCAAAAGATGTACCAAGATCCAGGGAGGAGAGAGTCAATTGCCTAACCTAAAGAATTCAACATGAGAGATTATAATGGGGACCAAGGTGTTAGAGTGTATACTAAAAGTCTAATTTTTTGTATAAATATATAAAAATCACATTGGTCAAATGCCTACATTTATATACTAAGTGTAGTTGTTCAATTAATTTATATTGTAAATAACATGGTGTGTGGTATCACACACAGAACACTATGTTATCAATTCCTTATTGATCCGGATATAGTTGAGTGGCAGAGAGGAAATTAGGAGGAAAAGACAGGGGCACTTAGGTCTTTTTACAAGCTAGGGCTTTAAAGGGAGAGGCGGCTCGTGTTTTAGAAGGGGGATCGGGTTTTGGGGGAACGCCGCCAGCCGAGGAGGATGGTTCTCCTTTTGGTGCTCGTCGCGGGCGACGATGGAGACGCCGACGCTTTCTTTCCTTTCTCCTCTATCCTCTTCCCTTTATCTTCGTCATTCTAGTGTCGCTGCAAAGAAGAGGAGGACGTCTTTTGGCCGCCGTCAGCTTTGTAGACGGGAGATCTCCCCCTCCACGCCCACGGTCGCCGCTTTCTCTTCTCGCCGGCAGATACCTCCAGTTGACATCTCTGCCGGTCGTCGCCTGCCGGAACTGAGATGGTACCTTCGATACTGCCGACGCTTGCCATGTCTGCTGCCTCAGCATGTGTTGCCTCAGGCAACCGCAGTCGTCTTCCCCAGCTGCCAGCGACATCTTTCACCATCACTATCGCCTCCGGCGGCTTTGGGTGACGCCGCTGCTTCTCGTAGCCGCCTCTGTCACCCACGGGACAGCCGCCATCCGGCGGACTCAGGTTTGCTTCTTCCGGCCATCGCACCGAGATTATGTCCGGCCATCGAGTCGTGGTATTTCATTCGTCACACCATTATCATGCTTGTGAGTCATCTGCACTATCCGACTTGCGTGCTGTACACCGGCCTATGAGCCGTTGTGATATTCCCGCCGAGGTGCTGTTATCATATCCGGCCTACGAGCCGTCTCTTGGGACCCTTGCTGCATTAGATCCCATGTCGCCACACGATGATTCGATCAGCACCACGACCAGCTCACCGATCCATCCGAGGGCGCCCCCCTGGGCCAGGGTATGTCATTGCACTCGTTTCATGCTTATTTCATTATCATGTTATTATGCGGCTTCTTATGCATTTGTGGGATCCGCCTCGAGCACCGAGGTACCAGAGACCGGGGCAACCCGGTCACTGGCTGCAGGTACAGTTGCCCGGAGGACTTTAGACGACTTGGTCAACGCAGCGGACAGATCATCAACCGGGTCATGGGGATGCGGTCAACCTTCCAGACACGTCATCCCGGCAAGTTCATCTTCTCAGCTTCCCGACAGGATCAATTTGGCGCCGTCTGTGGGAACGCGCCTGATCTGGAACGTGAAGATGGACGATGCCGGAGAGTTCTGCCATTCTCATGACCCCAGTCAGTTTTCCCGTTATTTATTCGGTCAGTTATATGATTTGCATTAGTTCCTCGGGCGAAGACCCCCGAGCCGATCGGCCAGGCGGATTATATACGAGCCACAGGCTCGATGGCAAAGACCCCCGAGCCGATCGGCCGGGCGGATTATATACGAGCCACAGGCTCGATGGCGAAGACCCCTGAGCCGATCGGCCGGGCGGATTATATACGAGCCACAAGCTCGATGGCGAAGACCCCCGAGCCGATCGGCCGGGCGGATTATATACGAGCCACAGGCTCGAGGGCGAAGACCCCCGAGCCGATCGGCCGGGCGGATTATATACGAGCCGCAGGCTCGATGGCGAAGACCCCCGAGCCGATCGGCCGGGCGGATTATATACGAGCCGCAGGCTCGATGGCGAAGACCCCCGAGCCGATCGGCCGGGCGGATTATATACGAGCCACAGGCTCGATGGCGAAGACCACCGAGCCGATCGGCCGGGCGGATTATATACGAGCCACAGGCTCGATGGCGAAGACCCCCGAGCCGATCGACCGGGTTTGAATTAGCCCTCAAGACCGTCTAGCCCAGACGTTAAACCGTAGAGTCGAACCGGTGACTATAAAAACCCCGGCTTGAAGACCGTCTAGCCCAGACGTTAAACCGTAGAGTCGAACCGGCGACTATAAAAACCCTGGCTTAAAGACCGTCTAGCCCAGACGTTAAACCGTAGAGTCGAACCGGCGACTATAAAAACTCCGGCTTGAAGACCGTCTAGCCCAGACGTTAAACCGTAGAGTCGAACCGGCGACTATAAAAACCCCGGCTTGAAGACCGTCTAGCCCAGACGTTAAACCGTAGAGTCGAACCGGCGACTATAAAAACCCCGGCTTGAAGACCGTCTAGCCCAGACGTTAAACCGTAGAGTCGAACCGGCGACTATAAAAACCCCGGCTTGAAGACCGTCTAGCCCAGACGTTAAACCGTAGAGTCGAACCGGCGACTATAAAAACCTCGGCTTGAAGACCGTCTAGCCCAGACGTTAAACCGTAGAGTCGAACCGGCGACTATAAAAACCCTGGCTTGAAGACCGTCGAGCTCCGACGTTAAATATCGAGAGTCGAACCGGCGACTATAAAACCCCGGCTTGAAGACCGCTGCATGGACTAGTTATCAGATATTCTATCTCCCCCGTTCGGGGTCGAGCGGTCGCCACTGGTCTCGGACCAGCTTCAGATATTCTATCTCCCCCGTTCGAGGTCGAGCGATTATCACTGGCCTCGAGCCAGCTTATCAACATATCGTATTTCTTATCTCCCCCGTTCGGGGTCGAGCGCTTCTCGCTGGTCACAGATCATATTATAAGAGCATCTTATCTCCCCCGATCGGGGTCGAGCTATCTCCTATGGTCGCGAACAAAGAGTATCTCTACTGGTTTCAAACCAGAATATAGGCTATGCGCCCGTTCGGCTCGTGACTATCGCCTCCACGAGCCTTCGATTCACGGGCTACACTTCCGATGGACTCACGAGTGATGCGGTCACTCGGCATCATTCCATTTAGTTCACTCGATTGCTGGGTGGCACCTTACGATCGCCCGTTGACTATTCTTGAGGCTGCGTAGTCAGCACTTTCATAGCCATCCGATCGGCATCATTTCGATCGCTCGCACGACAACGTCCGTCTAGCATCTATCCATCCGATCGGCATCATTTCTATCGCTCGCACGACAGCGTCCGTCTAGCATCTATCCATCCGATCGGCATCATTTCTATCGCTCTCACGACAGCGTCCGTCTAGCATCTATCCATCCGATCGGCATCATTTCGATCGTTCGCACGACAGCGTTCATCTAGCATCTATCCATCCGATCGACAACACTTCGATCGTCCGGTCAGTATCTTCGCGGCTGCGCACTCGACATTGGTCCGATTACAGACTTGGTCCGCTCGGTATCGTTATCATCTCCTACGACACCACTATTATAGCGACCGCTCGAGTGACATTATATTATTGGTTCAGCGATTTGGCTTTGACATCGAGAGCGGTTCAATTCTTTGCAATAGACTATCCAGTCAGTCGGACTCATGCCTCCTTCGACTAGACTTGAAGAGGAGGCTTGTGATTTGGATATAGTTGAGTGGCAGAGAGGAAATTAGGAGGAAAAGACAGGGGCACTTAGGTCTTTTTACAAGCTAGGGCTTTAAAGGGAGAGGCGGCTCGTGTTTTAGAAGGGGGATCGGGTTTTGGGGGAACGCCGCCAGCCGAGGAGGATGGTTCTCCTTTTGGTGCCCGTCGCGGGCGACGATGGAGACGCCGACGCTTTCTTTCCTTTCTCCTCTATCCTCTTCCCTTTATCTTTGTCATTCTAGTGTCGCTGCAAAGAAGAGGAGGACGTCTTTTGGCCGCCGTCAGCTTTGTAGACGGGAGATCTCCCCCTCCACGCCCACGGTCGCCGCTTTCTCTTCTCGCCGGCAGATACCTCCAGTTGACATCTCTGCCGGTCGTCGCCTGCCGGAACTGAGATGGTACCTTCGTTACTGCCGACGCCGGCCATGTCTGCTGCCTCAGCATGTGTTGCCTCAGGCAACCGCAGTCGCCTTCCCCAGCTGCCAGCGGCATCTTTCACCATCACTACCGCCTTCGGCGGCTGTGGGTGACGCCGCTGCTTCTCGTAGCCGCCTCTGTCACCCACGGGACAGCCGCCATCAGGCGGACTCAGGTTTGCTTCTTCCGGCCATCGCGCCGAGATTATGTCCGGCCATCGAGCCGTGGTATTTCATTCGTCACACCATTATCATGCTTGTGAGTCATCTGCACTATCCGACCTGCGTGCTGTACGCCGGCCTATGAGCCGTTGTGATATTCCCGCCGAGGCGCTGTTACCATGTCGCCACACGATGATTCGATCAGCACCACAACCAGCTCACCGATCCATTCCGAGGGTGCCCCCCTGGGCCAGGGTATGTCATTACACTCGTTTCATGCTTATTTCATTATCATGTTATTATGCGGCTGCTTATGCATTTGTGGGATCCGCCTCGAGCACCGAGGTACCAGAGACCGGGGCAACCCGGTCACTGGCTGCAGGTACAGTTGCCCGGAGGACTTCAGACGACTTGGTCAACGCAGTGGACAGATCATCAACCGGGTCATGGGGATGCGGTCAACCTTCCAGACACGTCATCCCGGCAGGTTCGTCTTCTCAGCTTCCCGACAGGATCACTTATAAATTATAAACAGTAGCTCACGACTAAAATGGAAAGGAACAAACCATTGGAATAGTCGTAGTGTAATTAGGTATTAGTTTATATTGACTGATAAATTACACTAGTACACTATGAGTGTATTGAGCAAGACCTTTTAAGGTAAGTTCTTTTTATACTGACTTAATAAAAGAATAAGACCTTTGTTATTATGGAAGTGTGTGCTCTTAATCATGATATAATAACAAGCACATATACTTAATATTCATTTCTTTAATTTATCAAAGGGTGCGATTTAGTTCGATAAATCAATAGGCCCGATAAGTTGAGAAATTGTATTATTTATATGGTATGTTGTTGATTATAGAATAAAACTGTGTCCTAGTAATCTAGGTTGAGAATGACCCCAAAGGAGCTCATAAGGATTGTCATCTAAACCCTGCATGTGGACTTAGTCCGACACGACAATGAGGTTGAGTGGTACTACTCTTGGACTAAGATATTGATTAAAGTGAGTTGTCAGTAACTCATTTAATTAGAGGATATTCGACATCTTAAACATAGGGAGATTAACACACTCATGATAAAAAGGAGCCCAAAATGTAATTTGGGATTGGTGCGGTAGTTCAATAATAATTCTTTAGTGGAATGAATTATTATTAATGAAATTAAGTTGGGTGTTCGGGGCAAACACGGGAAGCTTAATTTCATCGGGAGACCAAAACTAATTCCTCCTCTCGATCCCTATCATAGTCTCTTATTTATAAAATATTATACCCACATATACCCACCTTTATACTCATCCTAAGGTGGTCGGCCAAGCAAGCTTGGGTCGGCCAAGCAAATAAGATGAGCCAAGTTGTGTGGTCGACCCTAGTTGAATCCAAGCTTAGTGTGACCGACCACATTAAATTTAAAAGGATTTTATTTTTTAAATCATTCTTATGTGAATACCATGGTTTTAAAAGAGAATTTAAAATTTAAATCTTTCCTTTTATAGATTTCTACAAAAGATTAAGTGAAAGGTTTGATATCTTTCCTTATTTGTATTTAAAAGGAAGATTTTAATTTTTGATAAAACTTTCCTTTTATGAAACCATCCTCATGATTTTAAAAGAGAGTTTTAAAATTAAATCTTTCCTTTTATAGTTTCTACAAAAGATTAAGAAAAGATTTGATATCTTTCCTTTTATGAAACCATGTTCATGATTTTAAAAGAGAGTTTTAAAATTAAATTTTTCTTATTATAGTTTTTACAAAAGATTAAGAAAAGATTGAGAGGAAGATTTTAATTTTAAAAGATAACTTTCCTTATTTGTAGATTGAGAGGAATATTTTAATTTTAAAGATAACTTTCCTTTTTGGAAATCATCCACATGTTTTAATAGAGAGATTTTAATTTATAAAATTTCCTTTTATAAATAACCATGAAGGGAAAAATTAATAGAGAAATTTTTATTAAAAATTTTCGGAAACAAATTAGGAAGTTTTAATTCTTGTGATTAAAATTTTCCTTGCTTGGAGAATTAGAGGAGGCCGACCACTTTAATAAAAGAAAAGTAAATTATTTTTTATCAATTAAATTTTCCTTTTCATGGCAAAGAAAATAAGGGATTTTTATTAAAACTTTCCTTATTTGCCAGACCAAGGATTATAAAAGAGAGGGAGGGTGTGCCTTCACAAGGAAAACTCTCTTCTATTTTCCTCCCCCTTTTCCTTGGTGTGGTCGACCCTCTTATTCTCTCTTCTCCTTTTTCTTTCTTCTCCTTGGCCGAACCTCATCATCTCTTGGAGCTTGGAAGGTGGCCGGATCTTGCTTGGAGAAGAAGGAGAAAATGGTGGCTTTGTTTCTAGCATCCCTTGGAGCTTGGTGGAGGTAGCCGGGACTTGCTTTCTCTTGGAGAAATTTGCTTGGCCGAAACTTGGAAGAAGGAAGAAGGAAGAAGGAAGAAGGAAGAAGGAAGAAGGAGGCTTGGTGGATTCTCATCTCGGTAGATCGTTGCCCACACAACGTCCGAGATAAGAAGAGGAATACGGTAGAAGATCAAGAGGTTGTTGTTTACAAAGAAAGATATAACTAGTAATTCTTTTCCGCATCATACTAGTTTTTCTTTGTATGAATTCCAAACACAAGAGGCTAGAGATTCTAGATTTTCAGATTTGTAATTCAAAGTTATGTTTCTTTTATTTTATTTGTCGATCTTTGATTCGATTGTTCCTTTTGGTTAAACCTAAAGTTATATAAGGAAATTAAATATTGAATTTCGTTAAGAGCCTTTGTCGAGGCAGTGGTGGATGTTCTCATACCCAAGAAGGCCAAGTGTCTCGCCATGTTTGACTTGGGAGCCAATTTCTGAAATAAATATTTAATTAAATTTGTAATTTAGGTGGATTTGGATCTATAATGTTAAGTATCGTTTGCGATCCATGTCTAAACCACTAAGAACAGATAAGTTAAATTTGAAATCAATAATGTTAAGTTCCGTTTGCGATTCCAGATTTAATTTCTAAAGAACACAATAGGTTGTTAGGAAAGGTTTGACACTTGTACAAAATTTTTGTACAGTGGAACCGGTACGATCTTCCTAGGACCAACCAACAATTGGTATCAGATCTAGGGTTTGCCTCTATGTGTTTTGTTTTTAGTTTAATTAAGCACATGTCATACATAATTTAGGCAGGATAATAGTAGGATGTGCTAACCTTGTGATTGCAGGTTTCAACTATTATGGCTTATAGATATTGTGTGTGATTGGACCCTTGGACATGTCAAGGGCATTTTATTATGTGTGCATAATTGTATTTAACTAATATAGCAGGAGTTGTATTAGCCCTAGGATTTTACATTTATGTTTGATCTAGACATGATGTACATTCTCTTGTGGAATATAGGATCAATGTATGTAAAATTTTATTTTTCTATCGCAGATCGTATCCTTGCGAGGTGTGGTGTTATTGGAGGACCAGAGACACAGCGGAAAAGGAAGCTCGATGGACCCGACAGCATGAACTCTAGGGTTGGCAGCACGCGAAGGACAGTGATGGAAAATGCCATAATAGTTGAAAATTTAATTTTCATATTTATTGCTTTTATTTACTGTGATGTGTGTGTGTGTGCATGTGATGTATGCTAACATAGTAAAAAATCCTCACTTTTAAAAACTAAGTGGGAGAGAGATTAGTAAAATCTCACAGTCTATATTACTGGTTTATAAGTGATGCAACAAGCTTGTGTGTTGGCTCTGAGTGCCTCCCTCCACAACGGATGGGTTTGTTGCGGATCACTAGATCAAACTTTCTTTATGGATGGTTATATAAAATTATTTAGGAGCGTGTGATCTTCTCCAACTAAAGGGGCACAATCCTATTTAATGGACTAAGTATCAAGTAATGGTATACACTTAGACACATTCAATAGTATCCTCCCCAACGGAGTCACTGCTATTGTTTTGTGTGACCAAAGGAAAACCAACTATTAATTTGTCATAAAGCTAGGTGAAACCCCCTCTTATAAATGTTTGAATTTGTATACGTCCACACTAATGTGGCATACAAAATTCATGGTGTTTGAGGAAATATAAGGTTGACAAGATAATCAATGGGTAAGACCCTCCTCTTACAAATGTTTGAATTTATATACGTCCACACTAACGTAGCATACAAAATTCACGGTGTTTGAGGTGCTGGTGAATTTAAAAGATATTATTTTGAGAAATCAATATTATTTTAAATTCAAAGTTTTGACTAAATATTTGATCAAAGAAAGATCAACTATTAATTTTATTTGTCAGATAATAAAATTAATGAATAAAATCTCCTCTTAAAGTTTGAATTTGTATACGTCCACACTAACGTGACATACAAAATTCACGGGGATTTTAAGGTGTTGGTCTTGACCGAATATTTTGTGATTCTTAGGATTTCAAATGTTTGTCAATCCCCTAGGTGTTATACTATAGACTTAGTATTCCCAGTTATGATTGGAAACAAAACTTGGACTCTAAGGTGGACTGTCCTCTCAGAAATGAGAACAATAAAAGTGTATTTTATTTATTAGTTGTTAAAACATGTTTAGTGGAGTTATCTACCAGTACCTGGTGTGTAGATACGAGAGTCACTGATCATGTCTGGAATCCATTGCAGAGGTTTCAGGAAACCTGACAACTATATGAAAGGGAAAACACTATCTACATGGGCACTACTACAAAAGTAGCAGCTGTTGCAGTGGGAGATGTTTATCCTCTGATAGGAATAAAATATGAATTTTGAGAAATTGTCTTTACATACCAAGTTTAGAAAGAACTTTAGTTCGATTTCTAAACTATCAAAGAACTTGATATTTGGTCTCTTTTGACAACAAAGTTGTTATCAAGAATAATAGGGAAGTTATCTGTTCTAGTACGTTGGTTGACAATTTATAATCCAATAACTCCCACGATGCAACAAATGGAAATTAATAACACATCTCCTAACTCTAATAAGAGAAAGTAACCTTCAAAAATGAACTAATCATATCTTTGGCATCTAAGGCTAGGTCATATTGACTTGAGTAGGATTCAAAAGATAATAGCCAATAAACTTTTGTGTTCATTGGTGGTGGAAAACTTTCCAACCTGCGAGTCTTACTTGGAAGGAAAAATGACTACGAGGCTTTTTAAGTCTAAGGGGTATAGAGCCAAAGAAGTGTTGGAATTGGTTCATTCTGATTTGTGTGGACCTATGACTATCTAGGCAAGAGGTGGTTTCGAATATTTCATCTCTTTTATAAACAACTATTCGAGATACGAGTATATTTACTTGATGCATCGCAAGTCTAAGTGCTTTGATAAGTTCAAAGACACTACGGTGAGATCATAGTGGCGAGTACCTCTTAGGAGAGTTTAGGAGTCACTTATCAGAAGTCTGGATTCAATCCCAATTGACTGCACCTGGTACACCCCAATAGAATGGTGTAGTAGAACGAAGAAATATGACTCTTATGGATATAGTTAGATCAATGATGAGTTATTTAGAACTACCAAATTCGTTTTGAGGATATACTCTGGAAACGGAAGTGAACATAGTACTTTCTAAAGTCAGAACCCTCTACTCCCGTAGAATTGTAGAATGGACGTAAGTCTAGTCTGAAGCATATTCGGATTTGGGATAGTCCAGCACATGTGCTGAAGGGAGATACTGATAAATTGGACAGGAGTTTACTTGTTTGTGGGTTATCCTAGAGAAACGAAAGGAGGCTTATAATCCTAAAAATCAGAAGGTCATTGTAAGCAACAATGACCATTTTTTAAAAGAGGACTATGTAATGAACCACAAGCCCATAATTAAATTTATTCTTAAGGAAATAATAAAGACACGTCTAATCTAGTACCAACAGTACAAGATGAGATACCATAAGAAACTACAACACGTGTCACAAATAATGTACAATTACAGATAGTATCTCGTCGTAGTGGGAGGGTTATTAGGCAACCTGAAAGATTCATGTTTTGGGAGAGTCTTTGGACTTGATCCCTGGTGAACATGAACTTGATCCCCGCGCATATAACGAAGCACTCCAAAGATAAAGATGCAGCATCTTGGCTAAGAGCAATGAATACTGAAATAGAATCTACGTACTCTAATAAAGTCTGGGAGCTTGTAGAACCACCAAATGGTGTAAAAGTCATTGGGTGTAAATTGGTCTACAATAGGAAAAGAGGGATAGACAGGAAGGTGGAAACTTTTAAAACAAGGCTTGTTGAAAAAGGAAACTTTTTCATCGGTAGTCATGCTTAAGTCTATCTGGATTTTTTTTTATCTATTGCTGCTCATATGGATTATGAGATTTGGCAAATGGATGTCAAGACAGCTTTCCTTATTGGAAGTCTTGAAGAAAGCATCCATATGAAGCAACCAGAGGGGTTCATTGCAAAGGGCTTAGAGCATCTAGTATGTAAGCTCAATCGGTCTATTTATGGACTAAAGCAAAGCTTCAAGTTCTTGGAACATCCGGTTTAATGAAGTAATCCAGACCTATGGATTTATTTAGTGTTTGGATAAGTCTTGTGTATACAAGAAATGTGATGGAAACGTGATGGTATTTCTTGTACTATACGTAGATGACATTTTTGGTAGTTGGAAACAATATCAAAGTGTTGTCAGAAGTAAGGGTATGATTGTCCATGCAATTCGATATGAAGGACTTGGGAGAATACACACATATTCTCACGATCAAAGTAATAAGGGATCACAAGAAAAGTATGTTGTGCTTATCTTGAGCTTCATACTATCCTAGCTCGTTTTAGCATGCAAGACTTCATGAAAACTTTTTCTACCTTTTGGGCATGGGAATCTTTATCTAAAGAGATGTCTTCAAAGACATCAAAATAGATAGAGAACATGAAGGTAATTCCTTATGCTTCGGCTATCGGAAGCCTAATGTATGCAATGCTGTGTACGAGACCGGATATCTGTTTTGCCGTGGACATGGTTAGCAGATATCAAAGTAATCCATGACAAGGACATTGGATTGCCGTAAAACATATAGGCTGCGTTTGGTTGGACGTAATGTAATATAGCTTGTAATGTAATCAAATTTGTAATGTAATGTAATGTAATCAGGATTACATTACTATGTTTGGTGAAACAATTATATACTATGCATGTAATCTTTGATTACATATATGATTACATTCTTTTGTTTGGTGTATATTAATTTTGTCAAGGAATGTAACACATATTATTGTAAAATTACAAAAATACCCTTATAATAGAATTTAATGCGTCTTTCAAAAATACCCTTATAAAATTACAAAAATTCTCTTATTGCGCTCACGTATGAACAGACCACTACTGTACTTGACTTCACTAGGATAATTTGAGCCATAAACATCAACATGGCGTCGTGGCATTGATTGGAGGATTTGCCAACTGTGTATTCACTTGATCAACATTCTCAGTATTCGGCTAAAATCCAGATTCATTCAAACCATATGAGGTATCCATGGTTTCCTTGCTAGGCACACCTACAGATCCCTCATCTGGAACCAATTCTTTTGGTGCATATCTGTCTTCATTTAAATTGTCTAAGGCAGATTCAAATACCTCTTCCAATCTTTTCTCTTTCTTCCTGGACTTGCAGAAGGGTTCAAAAAGATATTAGTCAACTTGCAGAAGGGTTTAATAGCACAAAAACAATATAACCATAAGAAATTACCTCTATGAAGAAAGGTTCTTCAGTCCTATTCCAACGACATATTGAACGATCATGTGATCCTGTGACAGTTAAATCACCATGACTGCTAACAACAAGGCACCAAACTTCAGCATGATGGCCCTCGAGAGTTAGGAGCAACTCAAATTTGTCAGCATCCCAATATTTCACAAGTCGATCTTTGCCCACACTAAACATATAATGAGTATTTCTAACAAACTTAACATCCATAACCCTATTGCAAAAGAATATGGAACTGTATCAGCTATACTATATTTATTAACATACTTAACCAAATCATGTGAATGACATTCATGAAGACCTGTCAGCATGTGCAAAAATAGATTCTGCAAAATGCTCACAATCCATTGGAACAAGTACATTTTTATTAACTAACACTATGACATGATATTGGCTAATTAGATAAGTTACATATGATGTCCAGATCATGACCAAGCAGGGAAGGCTATGAAAATGAATAGAACCACTCTCGAGCAATGGACCAAGCAGGGAAGGCTCTGGAAAATCCCATTAGAAGATCAAATAACATCTATTAAGTAGTAATTAATAGCCCCTATTAGTTTTGTTTGCATCTGGATATACAGAACTCTTCAATAGAATTATAATCCAAGCATAAAGAAAATCACATGAATAAAACCAAACTAAATTAAATCAAATCAAATTTTACTAAACTGAACAAAATTAACCACCAAGTTTGCATAAAAGACAAAGTTTAACCACCAAGTTTAGTATGTCTAGGAAATTACAAGCACGAAATTTTCTCCAAATAAATGACAATAAAACCTAAAGGTCTACGCCTCAAATATCTCCACTCAATAATGCTTTCACAAAAACTTCTTTCTCATCATCTGGTATGGTGAAGAAAATATCTGTAGTTTCACGATCACAACCAATTTTTCTTGTCGCTTTGTGTCGCTCCAACATGCTAAGCCCAGGTAACTTTGTTAAAACCTCATTGATTTTCATTCTTTTTTCAGTGCCTTCATCATATTCCAATGCTTTACTTAATCGATTACTTGCATTGTTAAGTTCTTCCCCAAGAATAGTTGTCGCCTCTCTGATAACTCGAGACAAATCTTTAGTGCTCTCGGTCTTTCTCCTTTTTGGCTTAGAATTCTCTTCACTTGATCCAAATATGAAATCTTGGGCATATGAAGCATAATCCCCATCAACACCTATACTTTCATCATTTTCAACTGCAACTTTGTCTAATTCTTCCACAATATCAGCAGGAACTTGAGCATCTTTCCCAGATGCACGGTCTCCACCAAAGATGATAGAAAGTTCCTCATAGTAAGCCAATGATTTGTATCTAAATTGTTCTGCATCTCCATGAGTCTATAAAATAAAATTTATATGACTAACTAAACAAAATAAAAATAAAAATAAACCATTGTTAACAATAAAATAAATTACCTTAATATATTCATCCCACACAGAATTCTCAGCCGTAACAATTTTTTTTTCTGAGTCCCAACCAAAACCGCTGCTACCTACTCCATATAACATGTCATGGACAACATTGTGGAGCTTCTGGAAAGTTCTTAACCTCGATTCAATGTGTGGTTTTGCCTTAATTCCATATCCAGGCAAGCTAACCTCAAGCATTTGTTGTAGCTTTAGTCCATGTCCTGGCCTAAAACCTTTCTCATTCTTATTTCTAAGATCTCCGGCATTATTTAATTGCATCAATGCTTCAATAAGTGCAGCATCTTCTATAGCAGACCATTGATGTTTATTTTTCACAGGTCTTTTTGGGTTGTAAGATTCTCCTGAAGGATTAGAAGCCATGTTCACCTATAGCACAAAAAATTAATAGCACAAATAAAGAGAAATAGCAACCAACTAAACATTGTAAGCTTGAAACATTGTAAGCTAAACATTGTAATTCAACATACTCAATGGAAAATAGACATTGGGTTTCTACTACTGAATGGAAAATAAAAAGTATTAACCAAATTACAAAGAAACATTGTAAGCTTGAAACATTGTAAGCTAAACATTGTAATTCAACTACTCAAAATAAGCTAAACACAAAATCTCATCTAGATCTTTTCCATTCATTAAACATGTCATTGGCCAAATTATCACGCCAATTGCTAAATTCACTGGAGGTCTCAATGGTTAACACCATGTTTTCACCAATGTCATCAACTTCATTTGGTTGACTATCCAGCCTTCTCTCCAACCTTCTTTCTGCAAGATCCCCAGCCATTTCTCTCCTTATAAAATTGTGAAGAAGGCAACATGCCATAATAATTCGATTTTGAGTTTGGATCGGATAATAAGCTGGACTTCTAAGTATTGCCCAACGTATTTTAAGTAGCCCAAAGCATCTCTCTATCACATTTCTGGCAGCCGAATGCTTCATATTGAAAAACTCTTGAGGACTTCTAGGTACTCGACCTTCTTTCCACTCATTTAAATGATATCTTTGGCCTCTATATGGTGCTAAAAAGCCTTCACAATTTGTGTAACCGGCATCGACAAGGTAATAATATCCTATAAATTGAATAAATGTATTAAAATAGATCACAAACTCAAAACACAGTAAAGTATTTAGGATATTTTGAAAAATTAATTAGCAAACCATGTGGGACTTTTAATCCATTTTTCCTTATGATTGCATCTCGTAACACTCTACTATCTGCAGCTGAACCTTCCCATCCAGACAATACATATGTAAATTGCATATCTTGGGAGCAAGCAGCAAGCACATTAGTAGCAATTTCACCCTTTCTTGTCCGATATCTAGGTTTATCCTCTGCTGGTACTCTAACTTTAATGTGTGTCCCATCTAAAGCTCCCAAACAATTCTAGAAGGAACAACAAAAAGAAAATAAGAAGAAATAAAAATCATAAATCATAAGTTTAAAAACAAATATAATAATTACCTTAAACCATTTCCATCTCCAATCTATTGAGTCTGCTGCAATTGGCTCTGGATTTTTGAAAAACACATTTTGTAGACGAATAACAGCATTCAAAAATCGGAGAAAATGCCTACTTATTGTTTCACCAGACCTTTTAAATCGAAATTGTATAGTTCTATTCTTGACATGATGAGCTAGCAAATGTAATGATATTGCTACTTGCTCGTCTACCTCCATATATCTTGTTCCTTTCAGGCCCCCTTCACTTTCAAGCATACAACACAATTTTGTAAAACTGCTCCTATTCATTCTTAGCTGTGATATGCAAGTAGTGTCACTCTCATATGCTAAATTATATATCATCCATCTCCTAGCAAAAACGTCATTCACATATTGCCTTTTCAAGCAATACGATCTATTATGCCATTCCACTAAAATACAACACATTTGAAAAAACCAATTCACTATATTCAAAATATCCAACCAATGCATTAACACAACAACTAATTTCCTTTTTCTCATTATGTTCCTGGTCTTTAAACTAAGACGAGTCATGGCTGCAAAATAAATAAAACCAATAAATGAAAAGGTGTTGATTTTGATGAAAACAAGATGCTGATTTTGATGAAAACATATAACAATGTTTGAAAGTAACATTACTTATAGCTAATGCAAAAAAAATACATGCATTGAAATTGTTGATGGTATACACAGAATGACCATTGCAACTTTTGTTGCTCTTTATTGTGATTGACATTGGTGTTAGCGGTATCAAATGTGGTAAACAATTCATTGTTAGCGGATCTGAGTCGTTAGAGGTATCTTCTGCTTTCCTATCCTTATTATATTTCCGTAACCCCCCATGTTTGATTTGCTCCAGAGATAATTAAATTATAATCTATTATCTTCTTGGCCCACGTTGCAGAATTCTTCTTCATCTTTGGTAAGAATTATCTATGGACTTGAAAGTATTTTTTCATGTTGCCATTTTGGTTTCTCATCGAAACAGAAGGATTTTGTTACCATGTTGTGTTGACACCGAGCACTCTTCAAAGCATCCCTAGATCACCTAAAATGAGTTTTAGTTCTATAACCTCCTTTCACTTAGCATGTTTACCTCCAAATAAATGTCTATAAAAATATAAATAGTTGAACTAAAAGATTTATATTAACACGTAACAAAAATATAACAAGCATCAAATGTTCTGTTACCATGCTGTGTTGACACCGAGCACTCTTCAAAGCATCCCTAGATCACCTAAAATGAGTTTTAGTTCTATAACCTCCTTTCACTTAGCATGTTTACCTCCAAATAAATGTCTATAAAAATATAAAAAGTTGAACTAAAAGATTTATATTAACACGTAACAAAAATATAACAAGCATCAAATGTTCTGTTCATAGTCTACTATATGAAATAAACGAGGTTTACCGTCTTTAAGCAGAATAATGATTCCGATGCTGATGGAGGTGGTGGATCAAAGCCTTGGCGAGATTTTATGGGGAACGGAGGTGAGGGAGGTGGTGTCGGCGTCGATACTGATGGAGAAAATTGTGGATCAAAGCCTTGGCGAGGGTGGTGCCGGCGTTGATGTTGGTGTCGACGCTGATGCTATTGTCGGCGCCGATGTTGTTGTCAATGCCGATGCTGATGGAGGGGTTGGATGAAGGTGGTGTCGGCGCCGATGCTGGTGTCGTCGCTGGATGGGCTCCGGGATGAGTGGGTGAGGAGAGGGAGAGGTGGTGTCGGCGCCCTAAATCGCTGGGATGAGTCGCGAGGAGGGATGTGCGACGGGATGTGTCAAGCGACGGGATGGAGAGGATTAGAGGAATGTCGGGAAAGGTTAGGGTTATATTTGGTATAAAAATATTTAGGGTTGTAATGTAATCGGATTACATGCTATTTGGCTTGTAATCATGGATTACAAAAGATTATTATCTTTTGTAATCCAGATTACATTACATTACAAAGTTAGAGTGGTGCCAAACAAAATAATCAACTTTGTAATGTAATCTGGATTACATTACAAGGCAGATTACAGGCTACCAAACGCAGCCATAAGGACTCGAGATTATATGCTAGTTTACCAAGCAGATGATTTGATTCTTGTGGGTTACATGGATTTTGACTTCCAATCAGATAGGGATAATAGTAAGTCAACCTCGGAGTTTTGAGTTTACTTTAGGAGGTAAAGCCATAACAATGGAGGAGTGTTAAGCATAGATGTTTTTGGACTCCACCGTAGAAGCTGAGTATGTGGCAGCCTATGAGACAGCCATAGAAGCTGAATGGCTCTGAAGCTTCATGATGGACTTAGACATGATTTCTGGTTTGCCCAAAAATTATTACAATTTATTGTAATAATAGTTGTCCAGTAGCAAACTCGAAGAAACCATAAGTCCATAAGGCAAGTAAACACAATAGAGCACAAGTACCACCCAATACGAGACATCGTCTAACGAGGAGAAGTTATTGCCGCCTAGATTGCATCAAGTGATAACCTGGAAGATCCTTTCACTAAGGCCCTTAAAGCAAGAGCTTTTGATGGACATGTTGAAGGGTTGGGAATCTGATGTATGACAGGATATATGGCAGCATAGTCTTTTAGTATAAGTGGGAGATTGTTAGATTGTATACTAAAAGTCTAGCTTTTTGTATAAACATTTAAGAATCATATTGGTCAAATGCTTACATTTATATACTAAGTGTAGTTGTTCAATTAATTTATATTATAAATAACATGGTGTGTGGTGTCACACACAGAACATCATGTTATCAATTCCTTATAAATTATAAACAGTAGCTCACGACTAAAATGGAAAGGAACAAATCATTGGAATAGTCGTAGTATAATTAGGTATTAGTTTATATTGACTGATAAATTACACTAGTACACTATGAGTGTATTGAGCAAGACCTTTTAAGGTAAGTTCTTTTTATACTGACTTAATAAAAGAACAAGACCTTTGTTATTATGGAAGTGTGTGCTCTTAATCATGATATAATAACAAGCACATATACTTAATATTCATTTCTTTGATTTATCAAAGGGTGCGATTTAGTTCAATAAATCAAGAGGGCCAATAAGTTGGGAAATTATATTATTTATATGGTGTGTTGTTGATTATAGAATGAAACTGTGTCTTAGTAATCTAGGTTGAGAATGATCACAATAGGAGCTCATAAGGATTGTCATGTTAAACCCTGCAGGTGGACTTAATCCGACACGACAATGAGGTTGAGTGGTACTACTCTTGGACTAAGATATTGATAAAAGTGAGTTGTCAGTAACTCATTTAATTAGTGGATATTCGACATCTTAAACACAGGGAGATTACCACACTCATGGTAAGAAGAAGCCCAAAATGTAATTTGGGATTGGTGCGGTAGTTCAATAATAATTCTTTAGTGGAATGAATTATTATTGATGAAATTAAGTTGGGTGTTCGGGGCGAACACGGGAAGCTTAATTTCATCGGGAGACCAAAACCAATTCCTCCTCTCGGTCCCTATCGTAGCCTCTTATTTATAAAGTATTATACTCACCTATACCCACCTTTATACCCATCCTAAGGTGGCCGGCCAAGCAAATAGGATGAGCCAAGTTGTGCGGCCGACCCTAGCTTGAATCCAAACTTGGTGTGGCCGACCACATTAAATTAAAAAGAATTTTATTTTTTAAATCTTTCTTATGTGGATACCATGGTTTTAAAAGAGAGTTTAAAATTTAAAATTTTCCTTTTATAGATTTCTACAAAAGATTAAGTGAAAGGTTTGATATCTTTCCTTATTTGTAGTTAAAAAGAAGATTTTAATTTTTGATAAAACTTTCCTTTTATGAAACCATCCTCATGATTTTAAAAGAGGGTTTTAAAATTAAATCTTTCCTTTTATAGTTTCTACAAAAGATTAAGAGAAATTTGATATCTTTCCTTATTTGTAGATTGAAAGGAAGATTTTAATTTTTGATAAAACTTTCATTTTATGAAACCATGTTCATGATTTTAAAGGAGAGTTTTAAAATTAAAATTTTCCTATTATAGATTTTACAAAAGATTAAGAAAAGATTTGATATCTTTCCTTATTTATATATTGAGAGGAAGATTTTAATTTTAAAGATAACTTTTCTCTTTGGAAATCATCCACATGTTTTAATAGAGAGATTTTATTTAATAAAATTTCCTTTTATAAATAACCATGAAGGGAAAAATTAATAGAGAAATTTTTATTAAAAATTTTCGAAAACAAATTAGGAAGTTTTAATTCTTGTGATTAAAATTTTCCTTGCTTGGAGAATTAGAGGTGGCCGACCACTTTAATAAAAGAAAAGGAAATTGTTTTTTATCAATTAAATTTTCCTTTTCATGGCAAAGAAAATAAGGAAGTTTTTATTAAAACTTTCCTTATTTGCCAAGACCAAGGATTATAAAAGAGAGGGAGGGGATGCCTTTACAAGGAAAACTCTCTTCTATGTTCCTCCCCGTCTTCCTTGGTGTGGCTGACCCTCTTATTCTCTCTTCTCCTTTTTCTTTCTTCTCCTTGGTCGAACCTCATCATCTCTTGGAGCTTGGAAGGTTGCCGGATCTTGCTTGGAGAAGAAGGAGAAAATGGTGGCTTTGTTTCTAGCATCTCTTGGAGCTTGGTGGAGGTGCCCGGGACTTGCTTTCTCTTGGAGAAATTTGCTTGGCCGAAACTTGCAAGAAGGAAGAAGGAGGCTTGGTGGATTCTCATCTCGGTAGATCGTTGCCCACACAATGTCCGAGATAAGAAGAGGAATACGGTAGAAGATCAAAAGGTTGTTGTTTATAAAGAAAAGGTATAACTAGTAATTCTTTTCCGCATCATACTAGTTTTTTTTTGTATGAATTCCAAACACAAGAGGCTAGAGATTCTAGATTTTCAGATTTGTAATTCAAAGTTATGTTTCTTTTATTTTATTTGTCGATCTTTGATTTGATTGTTCCTTTTGGTTAAACCTAAAGTTATATAAGGAAATTAAATATTGAATTTCGTTAAGAGCCTTTGTCGAGGCAGTGGTAGATGTTCCCATACCCAAGAAGGCCAAGTGTCTTGACATGTTAGACCTGGGAGCCAATTTCTGAAATAAATATTTAATTAAATTTGTAACCTAGGTGGATTTGGATCTATACTGTTAAGTATCGTTTGCAATCCAAGTCTAAACCACTAAAAACAGATAAGTTAAATTTGGAATCAATAATGTTAAATTCCGTTTGTGATTCCAGATTTAATTTCTAAAGAACACAATAGGTTGTTAGGAAAGGTTTGACACTTGTACAAAATTTTTGTACAGTGGAACCGGTACGATCTTCCTAGGACCAACCAACAATTGGTATCAGAGCTAGGGTTTGCCTTTATGTGTTTGGTTTTCAGTTTAATTATGCACATGTCATACATAATTTAGGTAGGATAATAGTAGGATGTGCTAATTTTGTGATTGCAGGCTCCAACTATTATGGCTTATAGATATTGTGTGTGATTAGACACTTGGACATGTCAAGGGCATTTTTTTACGTGTGCATAATTGTATTTAACTAATACAGCAGGAGTTGTATTAGCCCTAGGATTTTACATTTATGTTTGATCTAGACATGATGTACATTCTCTTGTGGAATATAGGATCGATGTATGTAAAATTTTATTTTTTCTATCGCAGATCATATACTTGCGAGGCGTGGTGCTATTGGAGGACCAGAGTCGTGGCGGAAAAAGAAGCTTGATGGACCTGACAGCATGAACTCTAGGGTTGGCAGCACGCGAAGGACAGTGGTGGAAAATGTCATAATAGTTTGAAAATTAATTTTCATATTTATTGGTTTTATTTACTGTGATGTGTGTGTGTGCATGTGATGTATGCTAACATAGTAAAAAATCCTCACTTTTAAAAACTAAGTGGAAGAGGGATTAATAAAATCTCACGGTCTACATTACTGGTTTATAAGTGATGCAACAAGCTTGCATGTTGGCTCTGAGTGCCTCCCTCCACAACGGATGAGTTTGTTGCAGATCACTAGATCAAACTTCCTTTATGGATGAGTATATGAAATTATTTAGGAGTGTGTGATCTTCTCCAACTGAAGGGGCACAATCCTATTTAATGGACTAAGTATCGAGTACTGGTATACACTTAGACACATTCAATAGTATCCTCCCCAACGGAGTCCCTGCTATTGTTTTGTGTGACCAAAGGAAAACCAACTATTAATTTGTCATAAAGCTAGGTGAAATCCCCTCTTACAAATATTTAAATTTGTATACGTCCACACTAACGTGACATACAAAATTCATGATATTTGAGGAAATATAAGGTTAACAAGATAATTAATGGGTAAGACCCTTCTCTTACAAATGTTTGAATTTGTATACGTCCACACTAACGTGGCATACAAAATTTATGGTTTTTGAGGTGCTGGTGAATTTAAAAGATATTATTTTGAGAAATCAATATTATTTTAAATTCAAAGTTTTGACTAAATATTTGATCAAAGAAAGATCAACTATTAATTTTATTTGTCAGATAATAAAATTAATGAATAAAATCTCCTCTTAAAGTTTGAATTTGTATACGTCCACACTAACGTGACATACAAAATTCACGGGGATTTTAAGGTGTTGGTCTTGACCGAATATTTTGTGATTCTTAGGATTTCAAATGTTTGTCAATCCCCTAGGTGTTATACTATAGACTTAGTATTCCCAGTTATGATTGGAAACAAAATTTGGACTCTAAGGTGGACTGTCCTCTCAGAAATGAGAAAAATAAAAGTGTATTTTATTCATTAGTTGTTTAAACATATTTAGTGGAGTTATCTACCAGTACCTGGTGTGTAGATACGAGAGCCACTGATCATGTCTACAATCCATTGCAGAGGTTTCAGGAAACTTGATAACTATATGAAAGGGAAAACACTATCTACGTGGGCACTACTGCAAAAGTAGCAGCTGTTGCAGTGGGAGATGTTTATCCTCTGATAGGAATAAAATATGGATTTTGAGAAATTATCTTTACGTACCAAATTTAGAAAGAACTTTATTTCGATTTCTAAACTATCAAAGAACTTGATATTTTGTCTCTTTTGATAACAAAGTTGTTATCAAGAATAATAGGGAAGTTATCTGTTCTGGTACGTTGGTTGACAATTTATAATCCAATAACTCCCACGATGCAACAAATGAAAATTAATAACACATCTTCTAACTCTAATAAGAGAAAGCAACCTTCGAAAATGAACCAATCATATCTTTGGCATCTAAGGCTAGGTCATATTGACTTGAGTAGGATTCAAAGGATAATAGCCAATAAACTTTTGTGTTCATTGGTGGTGGAAAACTTTCCAACCTATGAGTCTTACTTGGAAGGAAAAATGACCAAGAGGCTTTTTAAGTCTAAGAGGTATAGAGCCAAAGAAGTGTTGGAATTGGTTCATTCTGATTTGTGTGGACCTATAACTATCTAGGCAAGAGGTGGTTTCGAAGATTTCATCTCTTTTATAGACAACTATTCGAGATATGGGTATATTTACTTGATGCACCGCAAGTCTAAGTGCTTTGATAAGTTCAAAGAGTACAAGGTTGATGTGGAGAAACATCAAGGTAAAAATATCAAGACACTACGGTGAGATCGTAGTGGCGAGTACCTCTTAGGAGAGTTTAGGAGTCACTTATCAGAAGTCGGGATTCAATCCCAACTGACTGCACCTGGTACACTCCAACAGAATAATGTAGTAGAACGAAGGAATATGACTAGTTAGATCAATGATGAGTTATTTAGAACTACCAAATTCGTTTTGAAGATATACTCTGGAAACGGAAGTGAACATAGTACTTTCTAAAGTCAGAACCCTCTACTCCCATAGAATTGTAGAATGGGCATAAGTCTAGTCTGAAGCATATTCGGATTTGGGATAGTCCAGCACATGTGCTGAAGGGAGACACTGATAAATTGGACAGGAGTTCACTTGTTTGTGGGTTATCCTAGAGAAACGAAAGGAGACTTATAGTCCTAAAAATCAGAAGGTCATTGTAAGCAACAATGACCAATTTTTAGAAGAGGATTATGTAATGAACCACAAGCCCATAAGTAAATTTATTCTTAAGGAAATAATAAAGGACACGTCTAATCTAGTATCAACAGTACAAGATGAGATAATATAAGAAACTGCAACACGTGTCACAAATAATGCACAATTACAGACAGTGTCTCATCGTAGTGGGAGGGTTGTTAGGCAACCTGAAAGATTCATGTTTTGGGAGTCTTTGGACTTGATCCCTGGTGAACATGAACCTGATCCTCAGGCATATGACGAAGCACTCCAAAGATAAAGATGCAGTATCTTGGCAAAGAGCAATGAATACTAAAATAGAATCTATGTACTCTAATAAAGTCTGGGAGCTTGTAGAATCACCAAATGGTGTAAAAGCCATTGGGTGTAAATTGGTCTACAATAGGAAAAGAAGGATTGACGGAAAGGTGGAAACTTTTAAAACAAGGCTTGTTGAAAAAGGAAACTTTTTCACCGGTAGCCATGCTTAAGTCTACCGGATTTTTTTATCTATTGCTGCTCGTATGGATTATGAGATTTGGCAAGTGGATGTCAAGACAGCTTTCCTTACTGGAAGTCTTGAAGAAAGCATCCATATAAAGCAACCAGAGGGGTTCATTGCAAAGGGCTTAGAGCATCTAGTATGTAAGCTCAATCGGTCTATTTATGGACTAAAGCAAAGCTTCAAGTTCTTGGAACATCCGGTTTAATGAAGTAATCCAGACCTATGGATTTATTCAGTGTCCGGATAAGTCTTGTGTATACAAGAAATGTGATGAAAATGTGGTGGTATTTCTTGTACTATATGTAGATGACATTTTTGGTAGTTGGAAATAATATCAAAGTGTTATCGGAAGTAAGGGTATGATTGTCCAAGCAATTCGATATGAAGGACTTGGGAGAATGCGCACATATTCTTGCGATCAAAGTAATAAGGGATCACAAGAAAAGTATGTTGTGCTTATCCCGAGCTTCATACTATCATAGCTCGTTTTAGCATGCAAGACTTCATGAAAAGTTTTTCTACCTTTTGGGCATGGAGAATCTTTATCTAAAGAGATGTCTTCAAAGGCATGAAAATAGATAGAGAACATGAAGGCAGTTCCTTATGCTTCGGCTATCGGAAGCCTAATGTATGCAATGTTGTGTACGAGACCGGATATCTATTTTGCCGTGGGCATGGTTAGCAAATATCAAAGTAATCCATGACAAGGACATTGGATTGCCGTAAAACATATAAGGACTTGAGATTATATGCCAGTTTACCAAGCAGATGATTTGATCCTTGTGGGTTACATGAATTTTGACTTCCAATCAGATAGGGATAATAGTAAGTCAACCTCAGAGTTTTGAGTTTACTTTAGGAGGTAAAGCCATAACAATGGAGGAGTGTTAAGCATAGATGTTTTTGGACTCCACCGTAGAAGCTGAGTATGTGGCAGCCTATGAGACAGCCATAGAAGCTGAATGGCTCTGAAGCTTCATGATGGACTTAGACATGATTTCTGGTTTGCCCAAAAATTATTACAATTTATTGTAATAATAGTTGTCCAGTAGCAAACTCGAAGAAACCATAAGTCCATAAGGCAAGTAAACACAATAGAGCACAAGTACCACCCAATACGAGACATCGTCTAACGAGGAGAAGTTATTGCCGCCTAGATTGCATCAAGTGATAACCTGGAATATCCTTTCACTAAGGCCCTTAAAGCAAGAGCTTTTGATGGACATGTTGAAGGGTTGGGAATCTGATGTATGACAGGATATATGGCAGCATAGTCTTTTAGTATAAGTGGGAGATTGTTAGATTGTATACTAAAAGTCTAGCTTTTTGTATAAACATTTAAGAATCACATTGGTCAAATGCTTACATTTATATACTAAGTGTAGTTGTTCAATTAATTTATATTATAAATAACATGGTGTGTGGTGTCACACACAGAACATCATGTTATCAATTCCTTATAAATTATAAACAGTAGCTCACGACTAAAATGGAAAGGAACAAATCATTGGAATAGTCGTAGTATAATTAGGTATTAGTTTATATTGACTGATAAATTACACTAGTACACTATGAGTGTATTGAGCAAGACCTTTTAAGGTAAGTTCTTTTTATACTGACTTAATAAAAGAACAAGACCTTTGTTATTATAGAAGTGTGTGCTCTTAATCATGATATAATAACAAGAACATATATTTAATATTCATTTCTTTGATTTATCAAAGGGTGCGATTTAGTTCGATAAATCAAGAGACCCAATAAGTTAGAAAATTATATTATTTATATGGTCTGTTGTTAATTATAGAATGAAAGTGTATCCTAGTAATCTAGGTTGAGAATGATCCCAAGAGAAGCTCATAAGGATTGTCATATTAAACCCTGCAGGAGAACTTAGTCCGACACGACAATGAGGTTGAGTGGTACTACTCTTGGACTAAGATATTGATTAAAGTGAGTTGTCAGTAACTCATTTAATTAGTGGATATTCGACATCTTAAACATAGGGAGATTAACACACTCATGATAAGAAAGAGCCCAAAATGTAATTTGGGATTAGTGCGGTAGTTCAATAATAATTCTTTAGTGGAATGAATTATTATTGATGAAATTAAGTTGGGTGTTCGCGGCGAACACAGGAAGCTTAATTTCATCGGGAGACCAAAACCAATTTCTCCTCTCGGTCCCTATCATAGCCTCTTATTTATAAAGTATTATACCCACCTTTATACCCATTCTAAGGTGGCCGGCCAAGCAAGCTTGGAACCCAAGCTTGGGCCTGCCAAGCAAGCTTGGAACCCAAGCTTGGGCCGGCCAAGTAAATAGGATGAGCCAAGTTGTGCGGCCGGCCCTAGCTTGAATCCAAGCTTGGTGTGGCCGGCCACATTAAATTAAAAAGAAATTTATTTTTTAAATCTTTCTTATGTGGATACCATGGTTTTAAAAGAGAGTTTAAAATTTAAAATTTTCCTTTTATAGATTTCTACAAAAGATTAAGTGAAAGGTTTGATATCTTTCCTTATTTGTAGTTAAAAGGAAGATTTTAATTTTTGATAAAACTTACCTTTTATGAAACCATCCTCATGATTTTAAAAAAGAGTTTTAAAATTAAATCTTTCCTTTTATAGTTTCTACAAAAGATTAAGAGAAATTTGATATCTTTCCTTATTTGTAGATTGAAAGGAAGATTTTAATTTTTGATAAAACTTTCCTTTTATGAAACCATGTTCATGATTTTAAAGGAGAGTTTTAAAAATAAAATTTTCCTATTATAGTTTTTACAAAAGATTAAGAAAAAATTTGATATCTTTCCTTATTTGTATATTGAGAGGAAGATTTTAATTTTAAAGATAACTTTTCTTTTTGGAAATCATCCACATGTTTTAATAGAGAGATTTTATTTTATAAAATTTCCTTTTATAAATAACCATGAAGGGAAAAATTAATAGAGAAATTTTTATTAAAAATTTTCGGAAACAAATTAGGAAGTTTTAATTCTTGTGATTAAAATATTCCTTGCTTGGAGAATTAGAGGTGGCCGACCACTTTAATAAAAGAAAAGGAAATTATTTTTTATCAATTAAATTTTCCTTTTCATGGCAAAGAAAATAAGAAAGTTTTTATTTAATCTTTCCTTATTTGCCATGACCAAGGATTATAAAAGAGAGGGAGGGGGTGCCTTCACAAGGAAAACTCTCTTCTATTTTCCACCCCCTCTTCCTTGGTGTGGCCGACCCTCTTATTCTCTCTTCTCCTTTTTCTTTCTTCTCCTTGGCCGAACCTCATCATCTCTTGGAGCTTGGAAGGTCGCCGGATCTTGCTTGTAGAAAAGGAGAAAAAGGTGACTTTGTTTCTAGCATCCCTTGGAGCTTGGTGGAGGTGGTCGGGACTTGCTTTCTCTTGGAGAAATTTGCTTGGCCGAAACTTGGAAGAAGGAAGAAGGAGGCTTGGTGGATTCTCATCTCGGTAGATCGTTGCCCACACAACGTCCGAGATAAGAAGAGGAATACGGTAGAAGATCAAGAGGTTGTTGTTTACAAAGAAAGGCATAACTAGTAATTCTTTTCCGCATCATACTAGTTTTTTTTTGTATGAATTCCAAACACAAGAGGCTAGAGATTCTAGATTTTCGGATTTGTAATTCAAAGTTGTGTTTCTTTTATTTTATTTGTCAATCTTGTGATTCGATTGTTCCTTTTTGGTTAAACCTAAGGTTATATAAGGAAATTAAATATTGAATTTTGTTAAGAGCCTTTGTCGAGGCAGTGGTGGATGTTCCCATACCCAAGAAGGCCAAGTGCCTCGCCATGTTTGACCTGAGAGTCAATTTTTGAAATAAATATTTTATTAAATTTGTAACCTAAGTGGATTTGGATCTATAATGTTAAGTATCGTTTGCGATCCAAGTCTAAACCACTAAGAACAGATAAGTTAAATTTGGAATCAATAATGTTAAGTTCCGTTTGCGATTCCGGATTTAATTTCTAAAGAACACAATAGGTTGTTAGGAAAGATTCGACACTTGTACAACAGTTTTATACAGTGAAACCGGTACGATCTTCCTAGGACCAACCAACACAAGGTAGACCGTTGCTGAACCACTCTGACTCTCAAGTTAGTACAGAGATAGTTGGAGAAAAATAAAAGTGAATATATTTTGGAAAACTTTGGGGAAGTCTTTTTGTTGATAGAAATCACCATTGAGTGGTTAGACACAAAATTAGAGTGAAACATTGAAGTTTTCAATGATTTTCAATTTTATGTCATTCTTTAAAAATGGAATGTATTTTCATAGAAACTATTTTTTCCTAGAAGTATATGAATTAAGTAATGTCTATGTAAAGTTTCGTGATTTTTCATGTAGCGTAGAATTACTTGTGAATTTCTAAATTTCGGATAGAAATCAAATTTAAGATATCAAAAACCCCAATCAATTATACATTATTGTCAATCAATTAGGGCATTGGGTAATTGATTGGTAGTGGGTGTCGATTCGAATGAGCTGTAATCGATTGGTAGCTGTAACCGATTGGTAGCTGAAACCAATCGATTAGTAGAGCAATTTTGGTTGAAAAATATGATTTAAGTCATTAAGCCATGTTTCGGTCATTTAATTGTTCCTAACTCTATGAAGTGTTTATGTAAGCATTTAACGGTAAATTTTCTCGATAAAAATGAGAAAGGAATGGTTAAAGGGAATTAATTTGGAGTTAAGGAGAAGGTTTAGATTCAATGTTGAAGTTTTTAACCTCATAACTTCAAATTTTGAGATTTTCAAAAGGTTTAGGAACTCTAAATCATTGTTAGTACAATGATTAAAATTGAAGTATGTTTTGAGGGGAGGACTACCTTAAAGACATGATTTGTGTATGGAAGGAGAATTTTTGAAAAATATTGGATGGATGCTCAAGGTTGAGCATTAGAAACAATGAAAGGGTATGAGACCTATATTGTAAAGTTTGAATGACAAGAGAATGAATCTTTGGGAGAAATTTTTTAATGTGTATCAAAGGAGGAGAAAAATTTAGGGCTCAAGTTTGGAAACCCTCATTTATGATTTGCCATGGGATGAAAAAAGAAGTTGGGCTAATATGGGTTAGCCTAACTTAAACATTTTGTCAAACATCAAAAAGGATGAGATTATTAGTGTAATCATCCTTGGGTCAAGGTTGATCAGTTTGATTAAGCTCGAGTTGGCTCGAGTTTGAGTTTTGATGTTTGACAATATGTGAGAGATAAGTCAAGTATGTCAAGAGAGAGCTGGATACTTATCTAAGAAAGTCTTAACTAGAGATTAAGCAATGAGAAATTCTAACTAGAGGTTAGTCAATGATCCTAACTAGAGGTTACACAATAGCAAATTCTTAGTGAGTGAAGTTAGGCAGTAGAAGTTCTAACTAGAAGTTAGGCAATAGAAAAGCCCTAGTGAGTAAAGCTAGGCAGTAGAAGTCCTAATTGGAGGTCAGGTAACAGAAAAATCCTAATGAGTGAATCTAGGTAGTAGAAGTTCTAGTGGAGTTAGGTAGTGAAGCCTTAGTTGGGAACTAGGTAGTGGAGGTCCTAGTGGGGATAGGAAAGGGAAAAGTCCAAGTAGGTTAAAGGTTGATTAGACACTTAGTGATTGGAAGTCTAACGGAAGTTGGCATAAGATGAAAAGTCCAAGTGAGTCAAAGGTTGACTGAACACTTGGTGAAGAAGCCTTGGCAAATCAAGAGTGATAAGATGCTAGGTAACAAAAAGTCCTAACGAGTCATGGATGACGACAGAGTTGGGCAAAGGAATCCTAAACTCGAGTTCAGAGTTTAGGGTTGACAATCGATTAGCTCGATCAATTAGTCCAAGGTCAATCAATTGGTAGATTGCCTAATCAATTGGGACATGTTCCAATCGATTAGGATGATAGTCTAATCAATTGGGAAATTTTCATGAAGCATAGTAAGACTCTGAATCGATTGGCTAATCGATTAGGTCTTATGTTAATCGATTAAAGGTATTTTCGCATGAGAATAAAAGAGATTGAAATTTATTGAGTCAATCTACTTGGGCTTCACCAATCGAGTAGGGTAATCAGTTGAAGCCTATTTGTAAGTGTTGGAATTGATTGGGAAATCAATTGAGAGATTCTCGTAAGAATAGAAAGCTTTGAATCGATTGGGCAATCGATTAAAAGCTGATGAATCTATTGGTATGGATTACCAATAGATTAGTCATGCAAACAAGAGTTGTTCTGCAGATTTTAAATGGTGGAACTGACGTGACAATTGATTAGAGGTAAGTGTAATTGATTAGGAGGAGTCAAAGTAACCCTAGAAAAGGAATTTGCACGAGATTTGAAGGGCAATTGTTTATGCTAATTCTTGGGGATTCTAAGGCGATGTGCTATTGTATTTCTGAGTCAACAAGATGAATTTTTTAGCAACAAGAGATCAAGCAAGTAAGATTTTTATTGTATTGTATATTTACTTCCTTATTCTTATTGTATTTTTGTTTTTGCCTCTAGAAAGTTTCCAAAGGAGTGATTTCACAGTGGATGGAATCATGAGAGTTGGACACTTGGATAGTCACCTTAAGGAGGTGAAGACCAAGTAAAAACGAAGGTATTAGCATTGCTTTAAATTTTTTGCTGCAAATCAAGTTCAAAGAAGTGATCAAAGTTATTCACCCCTCTAGCTCTCTACATGTCCTAACAGAAATTAATCGAACAAATATAAAAAAAAAGCTAAGCTAATATAAAAGGAGAAAGTTAGCCATTGTAGGATTACTGTTCATGCTCAAGGCTCGAAGTTTTCATGCTCAAGTGTTCAAAAGCTCTCTGGTGTTCTACTACTCAACTTGGAGTAATCTTTTGAAGAAAAGGAAGCAAAACTCTCAATATCATTGTAAAAGCACTATTCTTCTTTGTTTTTCTGCTATACTGGTGTAATACTATTGTAAGAAGATTTCTCCACCTTCAGATTTGATCTGAGAAGGAGAAAGTTTAGTGGAAGTAGACAGCTCAGAGTGGACCTTTAGATTAGCTGCCTCAAGGAGGCCAAGACCAAGTAAGTCAAAGGTGTAGTCTTGTGTGTGTTTTGCTTTAATTTTCCACTAAACTTCCAAATCTAAGAAGTGAAGTGAGTTATTCGCGCCCCCCCTAGCTCTCACGACCCTACTAGTACCAAGATTTGGGAAAGAGAGAGCCAATTTCCTAACATGAAGAACTCAACAGGAGAGATTAGAATGGGAGACAAGGCAAACCTTGGCACGACCACTGTGATGCTCAAGTTATCATAGGGCTAATTGGAGAAAAATGGTGTAGAGATGAAGTTTAATGCATATGTCCATGTACATGCGTTCAAGGAAACAAGCTCTCTTTTATACCATCTCCTCTAAGGGAGGCATGAATCCCACATTCAAGTCGTGGTGTTGCCCTCTCCCCTAGTCGTCCACATTTTTTTTTACTTATTATGGTACCCACGTTCTCCATGATTAAACATAGGGAGTTGGTGATCACCTCTGGAGGTATCCAGAATGAGTCACGTAGAAGGGGTCAGACGTAACTGATCTAGAGAGGTCTAACATATTCAAGGTGTAAAGGTTGGATGCAGCCGAGATGTCGAGGTCGGATGTAGCCAAGCTGAAGAGGTCGAATGTGGCCTAGCTGAGGAGGTTGGGGGTGGTTGAGCTGAGTAGGTCGAGGGTGGCTAGATAGAGAAAGTCGGGTGTGGAAAAATTGAAGAGGTTGGACGTGGTTGAGCTGAAGAGGTCGAGGTAGTTGAACTAAGGAAGTTGGGTGTGGCTGAGCTCTGTTAGGGGTTGATCTGACTCACTTGGGTCTGAGCTTCTTGGGTTCAGCTGGCTAAGTGAACCTAACTTACCTCGGGCTCACCTTTGACCGAGGTTGATTATGGCTCTAGTAGATTTGACTGCTTGACTTAGACTAAGACTTACAACTCAGCACAACTCTTGACTACACTGGTACACATGGAAGCTGATAATACCCACCACATTACAAGTCTCCCTTTCAAGTCTAATTAAAGGAGGCTTTGGCCCGATTGACTGGGTTGTCATGTTGCATCACAAAGTCAGGCACCAGGTTGGTGTGAGACCGAGTGCTGAGTTTGTGTATCAACTGTTCTTGCTCCACTTGTCAATCTCCACATCATCAGACAGAAAAGATAAATGACATAAAGGCGAGGAATAGGCTAAATCGCCATTCGACGCGTATAGGGGTGCCACCCTTAACATTATAGCTAATATGTATGGTCAGCTTCAGTCTCTGAGACCCACGCGTTACTCTAATTAATGAGACATCTGTGATAACTATAGGTCCCATGTAGGCTAGCTAGAGGTGGGTGGATAACTCTGAAATAAGTTAGAAAAATATCTTATTATTTGAACTATGCAAGGACATAATATTAGCAAAAACAAATAACTAACATAAAAAAAAAAAACTAAAAGAGGTAAGAAGGCTCAAAGAGTTATTTGGTTACAATCTAGGTGATAACCACCTTAAATTATACTACATTTTTCCTAGAAATTATTAGTGTCTTACTTGCAAAATGACTAAAATGATTGAAATAACAAGGAACTTCAATCATAATTTTGTTTGGGCTATAATAATTGGATTCAAATTGCAGTTGGCAAAGTTTCAGTAGAAACTGCAAATTGCAAAAGTCACTTTAAACTTAAAAGCAAGGAGCCAATTATTATGATACTTTTCTATTCCAACACTATTTATTGGCTAAAAGTGATAAGTGAATGGGTATTTTACCACTTTACCTCAGTTATTTGTGTGTGTTGATTAAAGCGCTTCAGATTCAATCTAAGAGCAGTTCTTGTTTGGTTAGGATTATTGTCATTTGACTTCCATGAGAAGTAAAATCTACAAATTTGACCTGATTGAATTTAGGACATTATCCCAACTTTACTTTATCTTTTACTTATGTTTTCTTGTCCTTTACCTCTTATTTTGATCATATCTCCAGACTGGATTTAGTCAACATGATAGGTATAGATAGATTATAATCTGCAAATAGTTGGATGACCAGTAGCATATGAGAGATAAGGATCTATTATTTTTCTTTTGGAAGCTCAAGCATTTATTGGCAAATGGGATTAAAAACCTTTTCTGACCCACCCTAGATCATGTAAATTAACTAATTTACAATCATGTAATGTACTTTCCCTAGATAACTTTATTATGGGTATATAGTTCAAAGAGGAATTTCTATTGCATTAGATTCTTTCTCATGTCATTGATGCTAGGGATAGTTGCTTATATGTTCTTACAAAGTTTTTTTTGTGTGTATTTGTCTCTTTCAAATTTCAATTTGGCATAGAAATGATGATAGATTAACTAATCATGACATAAACTTCAATTGATAATAATTACTTTCAAATATATATAGGTAAATTTTGTATTAATGGAAAGTATAAAATGTCATAGTTCTCACACTTTAATATTATCTTTAATAAATATTTTTATTTGAAAAGTTTCAATCATTCAATAACAAATTCTTGAATGCAATACAAGATAAACTAGAATTTGATGTAAAGTATGTGTCTCTATGAGTATTTAAGAAGTCACTTGTATCTTAAAGTAGTATTAATCATTATCAGCAATACTTTAAACTAATTATATTCAAAACATTTAAGCATTAGTATTAATGTTTATAATGACATTATAATTTATTGATTCTAGTGACAGCCATGTAGTTTCAAATCATTAATAGTTAAATATGTTGACGGTATTAAGGAATATTCTGATTTGATTTGATAAAATTAAAGAATATTTGATCTAATTTGATTTGATATGATTAAGGAAATGACATAGAAGGAAAGGAATTAATTTGATATGATTAAGGAAATGACATAGAAGGAAAGGAATTAAATCTCTGATTGAGAGAGATTTTTATTTTGTAATCTTCCTTTCTAATGTCTCTTGCATCCGTCTATTTTAGTCGGACTCCTTGTAAATTATACAATAATGAAAAAGAGTTATGTTCTTTTTCTCTTCATACAATTCAACAAAATATCTAAGAGACATTTGATATAAAAATAGTTCACTGTCATTTATTTCCTTCAAGAGACTTTGTGTTGATTCTCTGTGATCATCACCTTAGATTGATTCTATATAAAGTTTTTGCATTGTAGAAACACATTCCTACTTATTGTGTCAATAAGAGTTCTACGATTTCATTTTTTCTATTAGAAATTTTGATAAACAATTGTTAGAGGTGAAAGAGAAAGGCATAATTTTGAAGTGTTGATAAAAGAAACGGAGATCAACTATTCTAATCCAAAAGCATGTGAGAAAATAGTCTGCTAGGAAGATCTTGAATAAGCATATGAGGGATGTTATACTACTGCAGTATGATAACATACCTCTATCTCTTCACTTTGGTATTTTTATTGTTTCTTCTGGTTTATTATAATATGTGATTCGTCAAAATCTATTTGTGGTTGTCTAGCAAGGCAACAATTCATTGTTTTGAACATTGTTTCAAAAAGAGGGGCAATACCGAAAGTCATTCAAGCAAACTTGAAGAAAGGGTCAGCAAGCTAGTGAGCATCTGGAAGTTATCAATGTGAGAGTTCTAGTCTTGTTTTGTAGTCCGATGATAACGAGGCGGACAATGATATATAACCAAGCACCACATAATTTGATTTCATATGTCATTTCATATATAGTTTACTTGTTCCTGAAAAAGAAAAAAAAGGTATCATTCCTTTTTCTGTTGGTCGATTGCTTATAGCTCTAGGAACATGAACTAAACCCAAAATATTTTACATGTCAATTTCACACCTTAACTGTCCCAAATTACGATGCCTTTAATATGTTATTACATTGGATGTTATTGCAATTAAGTTATTAACTTGCTACTACTATGTTTTTGGCATAGTCTCCCCTTCACCAGATGGAGCCCAATGTGATTTTTTCGTCTTGCGATATATGAGAGATATAATTGAAGACGCCACATCATTGACAAGCTTCACAAAATGCAATGTTTTTGGCGATGAATCTTTGCAATGAATTTGGATTCATCCCAAATTTATGACGAATCCAAATTCGTCACAAATTTGTGAATAATCTAACTTCATCCCAAATTTGGGATGAAAATCTATTTTCATCGTAAATCTGTAACGAAAAAAGGGATTTTTTTGACAGCATCTTCTTTACAAATATACAACATTTTTTGCAACAAAAAATAATTCATCACCAATATGCGACAGACATATATGTTCGTCACAAATTTGAGATTATAAAATTTTTGACGAATTAATTTTTGTCACAAATTTCCAACAAAATCTGTGATGAATTTTAATTTTCGTCACAAAATTTGGACAAATTTTCATAAATTCATCTTAAAGTTTTACAATGGAAAATTGGCGACGAATCCTTTTTTCATCACCAATTTCATGGCAAAATTTTTTGCAACGAAATTTTTTTAAAACAATTGTCCAAAATTCATCCCCAAATCCCTATTTTTTTTTTTGTTGTGGAGGCTCTGCTACGGCCAATAGTAATATTAGATGTGGTTTCAAATTTTCTTATTGAAACCTATGTTTAAAATTATTTATACAGTACTCAAAGTGTCCAGTAGTTTATATTTTTCACTCATTTATTCACATGTAGTTCGCAAAAAATGTGATAGATGCAAAGAAAATTTATGAAGTATGTTTGGAGTGAGCGGAATGCATACAAGACCACATATCTGATGAGTAGAAAATTTAGGTATTCATAACTCTTTTGGTTACGTATTATAATCTATAAGTGTTTTGGTTATTCATAACTATTTTGGTTTAGTGAGCCTTCTTTTTGCAACTAGCTCGTTCATCACATGTGTACATATGTAGTTGTTTTGATACCAGTGTTGTATATATATTTTAAAGGTTGATCATTTAAAATGGGATGATGTATATTTATTTGCTACAAGTGTTGTATATATTGCTTGTACTTCATATTGCTTTGGCTTGCATACTCTTTTTTCTTCAATTATTTTTGATGTTATTGTATGATGTATATTAATATAGTAAGGTATTCAGATTCTAAATGAGTTATTGTTCCCTAGTGTATGTTGAGAAACGATAATGGTTAAAAACACAGCAGTTAAAACAATGATGATTTATTATTTTTTTCAATATAAATGACAATGGTTAAAAATTACTGTCTTTTACCTAATAAATACTGATAAATCAAAGCGTTGAGAAAGATAGGGCACTCAAAGATAGCAGTTATAATCTATTGTATTTTCACTTGAAACACAATGATGAAAAATCGTTGTTGTTTTAAGGAAAAGATAATGATTTTTAACTGTTGTCTTTGAGCACCCTATCTTTTTCAACGCATCGATTTACCATGATTTTTTTGGATGATAAATAATGATTTTTAACTGTTATCTTTTAGTATTCAAATATTTATCCACTTATGTTTGTTTGTTAAACCATATGTCTTAAAATTACCTTTCGTAACAGCTTGTATGAACAATAACTATTACTACTAAATCCATCAATAGGTGCAAGTGAGGTAAAAAAAAGTTAGAGACATATTCTGTTTGAAATCTATGTAAGATAGAGACTAAATTATTTTCTTCAAGTGTATTATATAATCGATAATTTATATCATAGCTACTTTTCTAGGTGAAAGATCGTAGAATCTCAAATATGCAAGATGAAAGAATAATGAATCTTGCATTAGGACCTCTCCGTAAAATAAGAGTCTACTTTGGTTTCTATGTTAAAGGATTCAAATTTCATGTGACACAATGCAAATCACACAAACTTAGCTATAATTCAGGTGTTTGTATTAAAGGAACTATCAACAATACTAATACTAAATTTGATTACTATGGTAAACTTAACGAAATTATTGAGGTTGAATATCTTCCTTTACCCATAAAAAGGTGTGTGTTATTCAAATATTCATGATATGATCCGACTCCATGAATAAGTACCAGAATATATTCAAACTATAATTTAGTTGAGCTTAATGCAAATAAAAGATTCAACAAGTTTGAACCTTTTATTTTTGTAGTACACGCTAGCCAAGTTTTCTATCTTGAATACTAGACAAAGAGAAGAAGATCTAGTGAATGGTTAGCAGTTTGTCGAATAAAGCCTTACTCGACTATAGAAATGTTGAACTCCATCATGGCCCAAAACCATGATGTATTTCAAAATGAGGAAGTAGAGATACATTCAAGTGATTCACAAATTAAATCTACATTCAATTACTTGTAGATGTTAATATCACTTACGAGGAAAAAAATTATGGATAGATGTTCGTTCAGCAGTGAGGAGCTTGATGTACTAGAGTTTATGTAAAATACCGAAAATAGGCGAATATTAATAAGGGAATTTTCTGGAATTTTTGGAAATTTTTCAGGAATTTTTCGGAGCTCGTACGGACGAGTTAACGGGGACAAAAAAAACGGGCCCCGGAAAAGCCTGTTTAGGTTACCCCATTTAAGCGAGGAAATGTTTATATTTACATTTCCTTTTCTTTATTTTCTTTATTTTCTTTTATTTTCTCTTTTCTTTTCTTTCCGCCATTCTCTTTTCTTCTCCACGCGGCCGACGCCGATCCCGAGCCCTAACTGCCGGCCACGGCAGTTCCTCCTCCTTCTATTTCTTCTCCTCCGTGAGGCGCCAAAACCTCATTTTTCCCCTCCGCTGCCGAGTATTTCCCTTCGTTTCCCTTCCCCATCTCCACACCAGCGACGCCGGTTCACAGCCCAAGCGCCGGCATTCGAGCCCTAGCCGTCGTCGTCGCCCGGAGCAGTGCCACCGATCTCCCTATGGAGTGCCCTAGTCGAACCCTGCCGACGCCGCTGCCCTCTCTTGACCGGAGCAGCGCCAGCCGTGCCCTAGATTGGGTTGTGCCGCCGCCGAGTTTGCTTCGCCGCCACCGACCCAGCGCTGCCGCCGGCCTTCCTCAGCCCTAGAGCCTTCCCTCCGGTCGTCGAGCAGAGCCTCTGCCCTAGCGACGACATCCAGCCACCAGGTTCTGCCGAGCACTAGATTTCCACTGACCGGTTCTTTCTTCACCCATCGCAGCAACCATTTCAACTTTGGTTTCGACTCCGAGAGCAAGAGCCTCTCCAGCATTCAGCAGTGGGTTTTCCGGATCATGAGCCAACAGTAGAGTGTTATTGGTTAGATGCACAATTTGCCAAAGAGGAAGCCATTGGCACTGCTTTAGGTAAGACATGGTTGATATTAGATTTTTGTAAGTGATGTTGTGCAAATTGGCGTAGTTTGTTTTGGCAGTAACATCTCTTAGGGTTAATCACTTTGCTCTACAGCAGATCCTATTCGGCAGTGACCTAATAGTTGGGCATTCAGTTTTGGGGCTTGTTAATTTATTGCAGCGATCTTGCTTCAGTTGAGGATTGAAAGAAGGAGGTTACTAAGGTTAGTTTTCATGTTGAGTACTAATCCGATCAATGAATATTGTGGAGTTGGTTATGAAGTGATTTAGGTACGTTTTGATTCATGGTAAATTATAGTTCGTGTTTCGAACTTGATATTAGTTAGGTATTATTATTTTGTTGTAGGTGGGTTATACTCGATGGTTAGGTTGGTTAGGATTTTATCCTAATTTAACCTTAAGGATTTTATTTAGCCATTCATTTGAATATTAGCTAAATAAAATATATATATTTTGGTGACATAGGACTTTGACGCGAGATGAGTATCTCGGAGTCAGATTTGGACCATTTTATCGGAGGCGGGTACTTTTGACTTTATGTCTTTGATATGCATAGTAGTGAATTTAACAAGTAGTAATAATTATGTTCTCTTATTTGTTTCGGTTAATCACTACCCGATACCTGTTACATGATTGGTTGATTGCTTGTTTTGCATCTCATGTATTCCTTACCTGTTGATACATGCTTATAGGGGTAGTGATATACCATGCTTCACCATGTTTAGGACTTAGGTTTTATACCTTCAGTGTACCTTTGATTTGATTCGTTGACCTATGGTGCACTTTTATATATATATCGATTAACTCAGGATATTTTGTGGTTAGTGTCATACACCATTTGCATGATTGTATGCTGTGCGATAGTCCGCTCCATTATTGTTGAGCACATCGCCAGTTACATGGATCTGCACACACCACCACTCATGGGTTAGTGGTCGATTCAGGCAGTGTGTGTTGCAGTAGGGACCTTGTTTGGCTCCGTTGGTCCTCTCATGGGTAGCGTGATGCAACGTGTTAGCCGGCAGGGATTCCTCCCCGTCATCGTGTACCGAGAGATGAGAGAATTGCGCTCCCCCATTTATGATTTGGGGTAGGAGGATAGGTGTACTCCGACAACATCCCGTCTACTCGGTCACTCATCAGGAGTAGTGACGACAGAGTGCACGGTTGTCACAGCCCTACCCACTCGGCCTCACTGTTGTGTGAGATGATCGACTGGCGTCAGGGGTGACCAGGACGCATCATTGACATCATATGCATGATGCATTTATTGCTTGTGTTTATGTTTGCTACATTTATATGCTGCATATTGTTTGGATACCTATGTTTGACATGCATACAGGATTTCCATATCACTCGGACTGTTTGTCCTTATACCCAGGTCCTGGTTAGTACAGTTTCTCTCCTGTTTACTTCAGATGCATTTTTATCTTTCTAATATCAGGAGACTGTACGCATGATTAGTGCTAGGTGTTAGTTCCCTACTTTGTATATCAGTTGTACCTGCTGAGTGTTGGACTCACCCCGCCTCCATTGTTGTTATTTTCCAGGTTGATGCTGTCAGGAGAGAGTTCCAGTTGCTAGTCCCCTGCAGACCACGAGGACTTATTGATCTTTTGGTTTTCTTCTTTATTAGACTATGTTTTGAACTTGTTACGTTTTGGATTGTTTTGCTTATGGATCTTGTATGGATTCTTATCGTTGATGGACTTTGTTGTGGTTTGGTTATGTTTTACTCCATGCCTGTCTGGACGGCAGAAGAGGTGAGTTTGTCGGATTTGAGCTTTATGAGTGTAGTGGAGTAGGGTAGATTTCGAGTCAGAGTATTATTTTTTCGTTTACTTGTTAAATAAACTGCGTGGAATATCTGTGTATTGTATTTTATTTCTGCTATTATTCCAGCCGCATGTAGCTGAGGTATGTGGATATGTAGAAAGTTTCAGATTGTCCGCCGTACAGGGGAGATGCTGCCGAAATTTCTTCGGACAGGGACTCCTCTGGTGCGTGACAATTTAGTGGTATCAGAGCTTAAGTTTTACGATCTTTGTTTTCATATTTTGGTTATTTGGGATAACCTGATACCAATTTATTTGGTATCAGAGCAAGTTTACGGTACTTTCTATGTATTCTGGATTTTTGAGTTAGCCCAAGTTTGCGAGTTAAACTGGGTAGTTATTTTGGATTGCACGGATTTTCCATTTTGTATATGTTTTGGACTTCTGTTTCGGATTTATATATATTTCCGGTGATTTTCATGTTCGGAATTTTGAGGTCAGAAGTTGGGGACTGGACAGCGATGGAACATCTTCAGACGACATATAGGTATGATATTTAATTTTATAGTTTATGATAGGTATTAACATTCCTTATTTAGTACCTGTCTGGTTGTTGTAGCACATCTTACATGTGATGGGTTAGCCATTGAGTATGGTTGACCTTAATAGAGATCAAGGATTATAGTCTCTGGTGATATTTTTTTTTCATATCATACCATCAGTAGTTTTAGCTTCTGTTACTACTAGTAGGAGATGGAGGCACATACCAGCCTCTGCTATTGTTAGCTGGGTAGTGGATGATACCTACATATTCCTGTTGACTTAGCCATTAGAGTTTTTATATACTCATATCTTTTGGATATTAGGGTACCCGATACGATGAAAATTGGTCAGTGGGGAGTTATCATGTTTGATCATTGTTGAGAATGGTTTGAGGTTAAGGGATATTGTGAGATCAGATATTGTGATATGTTGATTTCTAATGATTTATGAGAGTAAATGTTATGTGGTTGTCTGATGATTTATTACTAGATATTTGTTTTGATGATCTATTAGTGGATAACTATTTTGATGATCTATTATTTGAGTTGTCGTTGATGGTGACATAGTGAGTGTCATGTATGATATTCACAGGTTTGATGATTATAATTGGTGATCAGATTATAAATCGGGTGCTAGAGAGTTTACGGTTGAGTGTGCCTATGAGATTTTAATAAATATGGTTAGTTAACAGGATGATAAAAATTAATATTTGTTTCCTCTGATATTGGACTATGTGGATAAATAATGATTTGATGTTTTGAATGCTAACTGGCTCTCATGGGAAGTAGAGACTTATTCATCTGATATTATGTGGGCTGATATTTTTGAGGATAAAAATGAGAGTGTCTTGATGTTCTTGAATTCTGACTTTTTCTTTTGGATCGTACACATTTATACATATGATATTTTGTGGGTTGGCATTTTCTAATTTTAGTTGATGTATTTAGTGTTGAATTAACCCATGAACTAATGTAGTTATTTGACAATTTAGTGATTTCCTTTGAACCTAGAGCAGGGTTGTTACTGGATGATTAGGCTGCTTTATTTTGAGTTGTCTATGATTGATGTATTCCTGCTTGATACCTATGCATGATTTTGTTTAGGTATGCCCGTGACCCATGAGTGTTGGTAGCATAGGGTTGGTCTCTTTGATTGAGCTAGTATGCTGGTTATGCATGTCTGTGTTGCATGTATATTATGATTGTTATGTGTTGTAGGAGTCCTGTGGTAGACTGTCCTTTTGCAAGTAATATAGGTATACATGTTCTGTTATGGGTTGTAGGTTCCTTGTGGATCATAGCTATGCAGTTCGGTGTATGTATTTGATTGTATTATTGAAAGTATCTTGTCGATTTAATTTATGTTGTGGGATGTGCACATGAGTTTAGGTATTTTTTCTTGATGTATCTTGTCGATTTAATCTGTGTAGTGGTATGTGCGCATGTGTTTAAGTGTCTTAATTGGAAGTATCTTGTCGATTACATCGGTGTTGTGATATGTACATATGGGTTTGGTGTGGTATCTGAGGTATCTTTTTGATTATGTTTGATTGTGAGTGCACCTGAGTTTAGTATGCTCTATTGGCAGTATATGTTGGATATACTCTTGACATAGGTGTATATATGTCATGTGAGTGTTGTTGAGGTGTATTGTTGATTTTACCTATGTTGATTTTGCACACGTGTTCGGTATGTGTTGTTGGAGGTATCATACTGAATATACCTGAGTTGTGTGTGTGTTTGGTGTATAATAATTGGAGGATTATGTTGACCATACATATGTTGTGTGTGCACGTGTGCCAGGTGTATGGTTGGTAGCATTATGATGATTTTACCTATGTTTAATGTAGAATGTTGAGTGTGTATATTATGTTAGTGGTTGTATTACCCTGTCAACTAATTCTCCTATTAGTGGGTGACCAACTGTAAGGACTCTAATCTACTTTAATTCAAAACGCCTCTTCCTATTATAATTTATATATCTTTTTATTTCCTTACTTTTTTTCTTTTTATTTATCTATTTAGTTTCTAATAATAGGAAAAAGAAAGTACATGAATATCCCGAGAAAGCCGACTAAGTCATAAACAACTAGTAGTTCTTATAGAAAATTTACTGGACTAAATCTTTTATTACATCATTTCAAATAAAAGCGGAAACATAAACTAGGGGGGGTCCATGGGTTGTGTTGCCGTCATTCTGAGCTTGCTTGATTGTCAAAGCCTCATGTCTCATCGGTACCGCCTCCTGAAAAAAATAGTATCATGAGTCTAAAGACCCAGTACGTTCAAACCATAATAGCCAATAATCAGATCCACTAAATTAGGTTAGACAAAGAAAAAGATGTAGATCGAAAGCTTGCATACCGTAAACATAAGGAAAAATATTCTAATAATAATATTAACTTAAATACTTTCAAGACATAAATGTAACAGCTCTAGTAGAGTTCAGTTCAATGAAAATGGCCACGTAACATAACTGTTTGATCAAACATTTATCCTAGCGCTAGGTTGATAGGGATCCGAACCTCGGAACGAAACCACTATCCATAATGTGGCAAGCTCGCCGGGCGTAGATCCCCGGTTCCTAACTTTACCCATACATAATCGAGCAAACTCCCCGGGCTTAGGTCCCCGGTTCATAATTTAACCCATACATAAATTTGGTAAGCTCCTCGGGCGTAAATCCCCGATTCATAACTTAACCCATACATAACATAGATTGGCCACAGTCAAATCACATCCTCGCAAAAATGTTTCTTAACACCATACATATAATATATTCATAAATTCTTAGCATACATGATCATTAAAAACATAGCTATTCATAACCCAATAATCGATGTGTTTAGAGTTTATAGAAAAAATGTGCAAGTCATGAATGGGTTTTTCATGGACCGGTTAATGTCAAGGTAGAAAATTAAATAAACTAATGACTAATAATAAAAACTCTGATTTAACGTATTAATATAAGAATATTGAGAGGTGAGATTAAAGTAGTAAAATAATATATTTATAAATTGAAGTTTGAGGTTTACTGTACAAGGACAAGAATTTCGTATTATTCATGGATAAGAGCAGAATCAAAATTTGAGAATCTAGCATGAAAACAATGAGTAAGAAAAATTAACTTGTCATGAGTCACCCCGGGCAAACTTTAAGAAACTTACTTGACGTAAACAAAATTAGTTGAATTTTAATTAACAGATATATGCTAGACCATTAAGAATTTTACTTCAACTAAAATTAGTAGTGAGAGAATAAAGTACATGCAGCCTAATTGAACGAGATCTTTCGTTGAACCATGAAACTAATTTCACATATCTTGGACGAAAAAGTATAGAACGTGCATAAAAAAATTAAAATAAAATAAATAATAAAGAAGTATTTTACGTGCTCTAACTAACGCATAAAACAACGAGGAAAAATAATACATAAACGTGATACAATAGAGTTTCGACATACTACATAATCTATTTAATTAGTGCACTAAAAAAAACTATCAATAGCGGAGAAGAAACAAAGTATAACTTTTCTTTTTAAATTAGAATCGAAACACCTTAGCCTATATCTCCTTCCGGCAATCAATCAATCTAAAAATCTCCTTTGAACAATCTATTTTAACAGATTAATTATTAAACTAAGGTGGTAGGAACGTACCTCTTTCTTTTGCGACTAAACTCCACGACACCCGACGGCTCTTCTCTCTCAACGACGGCTATCTCACCCTCTTCCTCTCTTAGGGTTCTTTCTTTTATAATTGTTACCTATGACTTGGTCCAACCACTAAACCATTTGTTTCCAAATCAACTAATTCATTACCTTACTTATTAAATATATTTATGACTCAAAATATTCGTCAATTAATGCTTTTATTTTTTCCTCATGAATCAAATAATCCATTACCATATTTATTAAATCTATTTATGATTCAAAATATTTATTCACAACTTAAATATTTTATCATCCTATGTATACTAATTCTAATCCGTGCACTCCCTTAGCCATGTCATGTATATAATTAAATTGATTGCACATGCATATATTAATTAAATTTTATTCGTGAAATTAATTTATCATGATATGAGTGTATTTAATTTAATTAATTTTTTTATATTTACTACCCTACCTTAACTGAATTATTAATCCCTTCCTTATTAATTATTTTAACTTATAAATAGTGAATGAATTTCAGGTGTTACAATTCTTCCCCCCTTAAATAAAATTTCGTCCTCGAAATTGTGACTTACCGAACAAGTCTGGGTAGCGACTCTTCATGTCTTCCTCTGTCTCCCAAGTAGCTTCCTCCTCCGAGTGATTGAGCCACTTGACTTTGACCATTTTTATCACCTTGTTCCGTAGCTTCCTCTCTTGTCGGTCTAAAATTTGCGTAGGTTTTTCCTCGTATGACAGATTAGGTGCGAGTCGCAGAGGTTCAAAGTGCAACACATGCGATGGATTTGACAAGTACTTGCGAAGCATAGATACATGGAAAACATTGTGTACTCCCGCAAGGTTAGGTGGTAAGGCAACTCTGTATGCTAAGGTTCCAACTCTATCCAAAATTTCAAATGGTCCAATAAATCTCGGACTGAGCTTACCCTTTTTACCAAATCTCATAACACCCTTCATGGGTGCTATTTTCACAAATACGTGGTCTCCAACCACAAACTCAAGTTCTCTTCTTCTTTTATCACCATAGCTCTTCTGTCGACTCTGAGCAGTTCTCATCCTATCACGGATTTTAACTACCAACTCAGTGGTCCGTTGAACAATTTCTGGCCCTATTTCCGCCCTTTCTCCGATCTCATCCCAGTAGATGGGGGATCTACACTTTCTTCCATATAATGCTTCGTAAGGAGCCATACCTATAGACGACTGAAAACTGTTGTTATAGGTGAACTCTACCAGGGGTAACTTTGATTCCCAGCTCCCTTGAAAGTCAATCGCACAAGCCCGCAGTAAGTCCTCTAGAACCTAGATCACTCTCTCTGACTGACCATCGGTCTGAGGATGGAAGGCTGTACTAAATAGCAACTTTGTCCCCATTGCTGTATGCAAACTCTTCCAGAAAGATGATGTAAACTTTGGATCCCTGTCAGACACGATAGAAATTGGAATTCCATGCAATCTGACTATCTCCCGAATGTACAGTTCTGCGTACTGTGTCATAGAGAAGGTCGTCTTCACCGGAAGAAAGTGTGCTGACTTAGTGAGGCGGTCCACTATTACCCAGATGGCATTGTAGCCCTTCACTGTCCCCGGTAAGCCAACTACAAAATCCATCGTAATATCCTCCCATTTCCACTTAGGAATAGGGAGTGGCTTGAGCATACCCGCGGGTCTTTGGTGCTCTGCCTTAACCCGCTGACATGTTAAACATTCAGATACATAACGCCTAATGTCGCGCTTCATACCTGGCCACCAATAGAGCATTTGTAAATCTTTATACATTTTCGTGCTCCCCGGATGAATGGAATATGGAGAAGCATGAGCCTCTGTCATAATCTCGGTTCGGAGGGTATTGTCTCTAGGCACCCAATAGCGGTCCCTAAACTTTACTATCCCATCCACTACAGAATAAAGTGTACTACCCTTCGACTCATCCTTCCTTCTCCACTTCTGTAATTGCTCATCGGCAGGTTGGCCCTCTCGAATACGATCCTTTAAAGTGGACTGCACTCTCAACGTAGATAACTTAGGGGCATTACCCTTGGCATAAAATTCAAGGCCGAAATTCTGGATTTCTGTCTGAAGGGGTTCTTGTACTAACAATTGAGCTACCACCACTGCCTTCCTACTCAATGCATCTGCAACTATATTAGCTTTACCCGGATGGTAGTTAAGGTTACAATCATAGTCTTTTACCAACTCTAACCAGCGTCTTTGGCGCATGTTCAATTCCTTCTGAGTGAAGAAATATTTAAGGCTCTTGTGGTCGGTGTAGATCTTGCACTTTTCTCCATACAAGTAATGCCTCCAAATCTTTAAGGCAAATACAACCGCTGCCAACTCTAAATCATGAGTTGGATAATTCTTCTCATGCTCCTTCAATTGTCTGGAGGCATATGCAATTACCCGGTCGCGTTGCATAAGAACAGCACCTAATCCGAGTTTAGATGCGTCTGTGTATAACACAAAATCATCCTGTCCAGATGGCACTGCTAGAACTGGTGCTGTAATGAGAGCTTGCTTTAAAGTATCGAAGCTATTCTGGCAGCCTGAGCTCCAATTGTACTTTGCATTCTTCTTTGTCAATGCGGTAAGTGGCACTGCTATAGAAGAAAACCCTTTGATAAACTTTCTATAGTAGCCGGCCAAACCTAAGAAACTTCGTATTTCTGATGCATTCCTGGGCACTGCCCATTCTTCCACGGCCTTTACTTTTGATGGATCTACCTCTATGCCATTACTCGAGATGATATGACCCAAGAATGCCACCTTTTCTAGCCAGAATTCACACTTACTAAATTTAGCATAAAGTTTTCGACCCTGTAGAATCTCTAATACCGTTCTCAGGTGCTGTCCATGATCTTCACGATTTTTGAATATATCAGGATGTCGTCTATAAAGATGATGACAAACTGATCTAGGTATGGTTGGAATATACGATTCATAAGATCCATGAAGATCGCTGGGGCATTAGTTACCCCGAATGGCATCACTAGAAACTCATAATGCCCATATCGAGTTCTGAAGGCTGTCTTGTGCACATCGGTTTCCTTCACCCTTATTTGATGATACCCTGACCGAAGATCTACCTTTGAAAACACTGTAGCTCCTTGTAATTGATCAAATAGGTCCTCGATTCTTGGCAGTGGGTATTTATTCTTAACTGTCACCCGATTTAATTCCCTGTAGTCTATACAAAGCCTCATGCTGCCATCTTTTTTCTTGACAAACAGCACTGGTGCGCCCCATGGGGAGTAACTAGGACGAATGAAACCCTTATCTAGTAATTCTTGGATTTGTTCTTTTAATTCTTTCATCTCTGTTGGTGCTAGTCGGTATGGTGCCTTAGAGATTGGCATTACACCTGGCATAAGCTCAATAGAGAACTCCACTTCTCGCTCAGGTGGGATACCAACAATATCGTCGGGAAAAACATTAGGGAATTCTCTAACAACTTCCACCTCCTCCAATGATGGACTACCTACTACCGGGGTCGCCATAATACTTACTAAGAATGCCTGGCTGCCCGTGAGTAGAAGTTTCCTAGCCTGCATACAAGATATCATTCGCGGAAACTGCTGACTTCGACCTGGCTCAAATGCAAACTGCTCCATCCCTATTGGTCGGATTAGTACCGACCTCCGTTGGAAGTCAATTATTACTCTATTCGCCATCAGCCAGTCCATACCCAGAATGATGTCGAACTCTGGCATTGGTAGCACAATGAGATCAGCTTGCACAGTATGACCTTGCAACTCAAGACCAAGATCTCTGACCACACAAGTAGCTAACAACTCCTCCCCAGATGGAACTGTCACAGAGTAACTCACGTCGAGCCTGGCCATTTTGATGTCTAAATAGTTCACAAAAATGTCTGATATAAATGAATGAGTAGCCCCTGAATCTAACAAGGCTTTGGTAGCTACTCCTGCTATAAGGATTCTTCCTGTAACAATTAAAGATATCACTCTACACTTCCTAATTCTGAACATTAGGATCTTAAACTCATAGTTTTAATTACTCCAGAATTAACTTCTAACCCAAGGAATTTTTTTTTCTGTGCTTAAATTTGTTATTTCAAAACTAAGACATGCAAACCTAGCACCTTATTCCAAGTATAGGACACTGAATTAAAACATACCTGTAATGAGAGTAGTGTCTGGATCTGCCTCCCCAGCTTGCATCACAAATACCCTTCCTGGAATGGGTTGTTTATTCTGAGGACAATCCCTTATCATATGTCCAGTAGCCCCACACTTAAAGCACTTTCCTGATCCCACCAAGCAAGGTCCTGGATGTTTGCGCTGGCACTTTGGGCATACTGGATAATCATTAGGCTTTGGGGCAACTTGCATCTGAGGTTGCTGGCCCTTGACTTTCGATGGCTCAATAAATTTCCTCTTATTCTGTTGTTGAGGTTGTTAGTGAGGCACCAGATATGACCTTTTGCCCTGCCTATCAACTTCAATATCCCTCTGATCCTGTTCTGCCCTCAAGGCCCTGGTCACAGCCTCTGCAAACTCCTTAGGGTCTGCCACCCTCACATCACGACGCAAGATAGGCCGCAAACCATCAATGAAGTGCCTCAGTTTCTCTTTAGGATTATTAGCTATCAAGGGCACAAAGTGACACCCCCGATCAAACTCTCGGACAAACTCAGCAACGGAATGGTCGCCCTGCCTTAATGTCATGAATTCCCGAGTCAACTTTGAACGTATATCCTCGGTGAAGTATTTAGAGTAGAACACCTCCTTAAAGCCCTCCCAAGTAAGTGTATTTGGATCGATGGATAGGGATGCTCCTTCCCACCATAACAAAGCATCATCCTTCAGAAGATATGTAGCACACCTTACCATATCAGCATCTTCCAATGCCATGAATCGAAAGATGACCTCGATGGACTTGATCCAGTTCTCTGCCACCATAGGATCAATAGTCCCTGAGAAGTCCTTCGGACCCATCTTACGAAATCTCTCATAAACCGCTTCCGGCTTTGCCTTACGACCTAACTCAACATCATGCCCAGTAAATAGTGCAAAGAATTGATTCATCCCTGCAAGCATCTGCTCGTGACTGGATAGAGACTGTGGAGGTGGCGGCGGAGGTGACGAGGGTGGTGCCTCCCCATGTCTCTCCTCCTCTCGGATCTCTGGGGCCCTATTGGCGTAACGTCTAGGAGGCATATCTGTATACAATCCAATACAACACGTAACCAACATACATTTGAATCCATCCTACTTAGGCAATACCATATCAATTTCCTAATTTAGTATTTAAAAAAAGAGCATTTAACTATCAACATTTGAAATACAAAGTATGAACTTACAGACTTGAGGCTTTGATTTTCTCGAGCTTCCCAGAATCGACAGCAGGCACAACCCTTTCAGGACCTTTGCTCTGATACCAACTGTAAGGACTCTAATCTACTTTAATTCAAAACGCCTCTTCCTATTATAATTTATATATCTTTTTATTTCCTTACTTTTTTTCTTTTTATTTATCTATTTAGTTTCTAATAATAGGAAAAAGAAAGTACATGAATATCCCGAGAAAGCCGACTAAGTCATAAACAACTAGTAGTTCTTATAGAAAATTTACTGGACTAAATCTTTTATTACATCATTTCAAATAAAAGCGGAAACATAAACTAGGGGGGGTCCATGGGTTGTGTTGCCGTCATTCTGAGCTTGCTTGATTGTCAAAGCCTCATGTCTCATCGGTACCGCCTCCTGAAAAAAATAGTATCATGAGTCTAAAGACCCAGTACGTTCAAACCATAATAGCCAATAATCAGATCCACTAAATTAGGTTAGACAAAGAAAAAGATGTAGATCGAAAGCTTGCATACCGTAAACATAAGGAAAAATATTCTAATAATAATATTAACTTAAATACTTTCAAGACATAAATGTAACAGCTCTAGTAGAGTTCAGTTCAATGAAAATGGCCACGTAACATAACTGTTTGATCAAACATTTATCCTAGCGCTAGGTTGATAGGGATCCGAACCTCGGAACGAAACCACTATCCATAATGTGGCAAGCTCGCCGGGCGTAGATCCCCGGTTCCTAACTTTACCCATACATAATCGAGCAAACTCCCCGGGCTTAGGTCCCCGGTTCATAATTTAACCCATACATAAATTTGGTAAGCTCCTCGGGCGTAAATCCCCGATTCATAACTTAACCCATACATAACATAGATTGGCCACAGTCAAATCACATCCTCGCAAAAATGTTTCTTAACACCATACATATAATATATTCATAAATTCTTAGCATACATGATCATTAAAAACATAGCTATTCATAACCCAATAATCGATGTGTTTAGAGTTTATAGAAAAAATGTGCAAGTCATGAATGGGTTTTTCATGGACCGGTTAATGTCAAGGTAGAAAATTAAATAAACTAATGACTAATAATAAAAACTCTGATTTAACGTATTAATATAAGAATATTGAGAGGTGAGATTAAAGTAGTAAAATAATATATTTATAAATTGAAGTTTGAGGTTTACTGTACAAGGACAAGAATTTCGTATTATTCATGGATAAGAGCAGAATCAAAATTTGAGAATCTAGCATGAAAACAATGAGTAAGAAAAATTAACTTGTCATGAGTCACCCCGGGCAAACTTTAAGAAACTTACTTGACGTAAACAAAATTAGTTGAATTTTAATTAACAGATATATGCTAGACCATTAAGAATTTTACTTCAACTAAAATTAGTAGTGAGAGAATAAAGTACATGCAGCCTAATTGAACGAGATCTTTCGTTGAACCATGAAACTAATTTCACATATCTTGGACGAAAAAGTATAGAACGTGCATAAAAAAATTAAAATAAAATAAATAATAAAGAAGTATTTTACGTGCTCTAACTAACGCATAAAACAACGAGGAAAAATAATACATAAACGTGATACAATAGAGTTTCGACATACTACATAATCTATTTAATTAGTGCACTAAAAAAAACTATCAATAGCGGAGAAGAAACAAAGTATAACTTTTCTTTTTAAATTAGAATCGAAACACCTTAGCCTATATCTCCTTCCGGCAATCAATCAATCTAAAAATCTCCTTTGAACAATCTATTTTAACAGATTAATTATTAAACTAAGGTGGTAGGAACGTACCTCTTTCTTTTGCGACTAAACTCCACGACACCCGACGGCTCTTCTCTCTCAACGACGGCTATCTCACCCTCTTCCTCTCTTAGGGTTCTTTCTTTTATAATTGTTACCTATGACTTGGTCCAACCACTAAACCATTTGTTTCCAAATCAACTAATTCATTACCTTACTTATTAAATATATTTATGACTCAAAATATTCGTCAATTAATGCTTTTATTTTTTCCTCATGAATCAAATAATCCATTACCATATTTATTAAATCTATTTATGATTCAAAATATTTATTCACAACTTAAATATTTTATCATCCTATGTATACTAATTCTAATCCGTGCACTCCCTTAGCCATGTCATGTATATAATTAAATTGATTGCACATGCATATATTAATTAAATTTTATTCGTGAAATTAATTTATCATGATATGAGTGTATTTAATTTAATTAATTTTTTTATATTTACTACCCTACCTTAACTGAATTATTAATCCCTTCCTTATTAATTATTTTAACTTATAAATAGTGAATGAATTTCAGGTGTTACACCAACCCACTAGGATGATGATAGAGTTGACTATGGATTTGATTTGCTTACTAGGTTGTTATACCTTTAGCTGCCCACAGTGATCTGTGGTAGAGCGACCCCATGTAGTCTCTGGTTAGATAGTTAGGTGCCTTGGGCACTTAGGTTTGTTCTCCCACATATTGTGGATTGATGGTAGCGGAGCATTGCTCCCATATTTATTGTGGATACATATTTCGGATTATTTGTGGTGAAGCGTTGCTCCCACATATTGAGGATTTCTTGTGGTAGAGCGTTGCTCCCACATATGTGGTGTTTTCTGTGATGGAGTGTTGTTCTCACACTGGTGGATCTATTCTTTGATGACTTGTATAGTTGGTGATTATATTTCAGATTTATTGTCAGGGATGTTATGGTTAGGAATGTTTGTGGTACGAACATTATGTATCTTGGTTTTATCATTAGGGCTTGCAGAGCCTTAGATGTTTTCAGAGATTTGATGATTTTGGTATTTTCCAGGATGTTTGGATCGGATTCCATTGTCTTTGTTGACGATGATGTGATCTATTTCAGATCCGCGGTGAGTCACGCACATCATCTTTGCATAGTTCTAGAGATTGTTTCGATGGGAATATCTATATGCGAAGATCAGTAGTGCATATTTTGGTTGTCTTCTGTGAGATGTTTGAGACACACGGTCACCAGTAGGAGTATACCGTGGTTCCACAGGAGATCGAGGTTGTTACCGTTGGGAGTAGACGAAGTCTATAGAAGAGGCTTGCAACTTCCTTTGTTTGGCTCGATACTTCCGGAGAAACGTTGAGGGTTTCTCATGGATTGCAATGCCGCTGACACGCCTTACCAGGAAAGGCGTGAAGTTTACGTGGTCCGAGGATTGCGAGACCAGCTTTCAGGAGCTGAAGCGGAGATTAGTGTCGGCTCCAATTTTGGTTTGACCTTCTGGAGAGGACGGATTTGTACTCTACACGACGCTTCTCTACAGGGTTTGGGTGCTGTTCTGATGCAGCACGACAGAGTAGTCTCTTATGCTTCTCGTCAGCTGAAGGAGCATGAGAAGAAATACCCAGTTCATGATCTGGAGTTGACCGCTATTATTTTTGCCCTAAAGATTTGTCGACATTACATATATGATATTACATTGAGATTCTTACTGACCATAAGAGTCTCAAATATCTGTTCACTCAGAAGGAACTTAATCTTCGACAGAGGAGATGGATGGAGTTCCTGAAGGATATGATTTGTACCATTAGCTATCACCCGAGAAAAGCTAATGTGGTTGCTGATGCACTTAGCCGGAAGTCCAGAGGGACTTTAGCTTGCCACCGAGTTGTGGTCACAGACTTGATTCAGGGTTTCTCCGAGATAGACCTTGAGGAGCAGGGACAGATAGAGCAGGGTATTCTTGTTACCATAGTTGCTCAGCCGTCGATCAGGACGAGAATCCGAGAGGCCCAGTTGTTGGGACCTCCTAGAGCTCAGCGTGAGGCAAAGTGGTCCATACTATCAGACGGAGGATGTCAGAGGCATAAGACTGCCAGAAGAGTTATGCTAACCGGAGTCGGAGACTCTTAGAGTTCTCCATTTGCGACCATGTATTCTGCGAGTTTCACCCACGAAAGGGGTGAAGAGATTTGGCCTCAGAGGTAAGCTAGCTCCGCGGTACATAGGCCCTTTCGAGATCTTGGAGAGGATCGGAGCGGTAGCTTACCGACTGGCACTACCACCGTCCCTGTCAGGCGTCCACGATGTATTCCACGTATCCATGCTGCGGAGATACATGCCCGACCCGACGCATGTGCTGGCAGATATTCCAGTTCCAGTTCAGCCTAACATTACTTATGAGGAGGTTCCGGTACGGATTCTCGACCGGAAAGAGCATCAGTTGCGGAACAAGACTATCCGGCTGGTTAAAGTCAGATGGCAGCATCATTCAGACGAGGAGGCTACTTGGGAGCTTGAGGATACGATCCGAGCTCGATATCCCCATCTTTTTACTTGAGGTATGTGATTTATTTACCGTTCAGCATTTATACACTATATCTGTTGTTAGTAATTGCTGATGTTAGATAACGAAATTTGGGGACCAAATTTTTATTAGTGAGGGAGAATGTAAAATACCGAAAATAGGCGAATATTAATAAGCGAATTTACCGGAATTTTTGAAAATTTTTCGGGAATTTTTCGGAGCTCGTACGGACGAGTTAACGGTGTAGGACCGTTAGATTAGATAGAGGGGGGGGGGGGGTGAATATTGATTCGAAAATATCGAGTATAAGCGCAGCGGAAAAGTAAAGTAGACACAGGGTTTTTTACTTCGTTCGGAGCCTGTGACGACTCCTACTCGAAGGCCCGTACTCCTTGAGTACTTTCGTTGGGCAATTCACTAGCAATTCGGATAATTACAATTTAAGTACAAAAAGATGCTAATGAAAAGAAAAAACAAAGCTGTACCGACAGACAAGGAATTTAAAAGAGCGGGAACGTGTTGTCGGAGCTTTGTAAGCGTCGTTGGAGCGCAGAGCAGCAGAGCGAGTAATCTCAGAGTTCTCAGATGTGAAAGCTTGATTCTGAAGCTCCTGCCTGGGGCTTCTTTTATATGTTGCTCCGGGCGCCTGGAATGTGACGTAGCTGCTCAAACCGAGATGCTCCACGTGGCGACGACTTGGCCTGGATATAATTTGCTTTCCGGGCGCCCGGATCCCTTCCGGGCGCCCAGACCTCCGGGCGCCCGGATCCCCTCCGGGCGCCCGAACCACCTTGTTCCAGAAAACTCCCTTTTCCTGCAAAACAAAGTTAGTCCGAGGCAATATATATCCTGCAAAATAGATTGTTAGCACATTTTATAATAGTATGAATTAGCACAAATAGTATGACTTAGATTCCGTCTTTCCGAGACCGGAATCTAGTCACGATCTCGACTTAGACATCCGAAATAGATCTAAGCCGGATCGACGCCTAATGTTCCCTTCCCGGGAACGCGTCCTCGCAGTCACTCCCTTCCAGTGACTTACCTTTACTCACCTGCCAGACGTCTGGTCAGCCCTTCGACCCGTCTGGACTTCTCGCCAGCTATCCGGTCAGCCCATCGACCTAGCTGGACTTCTCGCCAAGCGTCCGGTCAACCCGTCGACCTGCTTGGACTTCTCGCCAGCTATCCGGTCAGCCCGTCGACCTAGCTGGGCTTCGTGCCAGACATCCGGTCAGCCCGTCGACCTGTCTGGACTTTTCCTGCATACTCGATCAGAGTGTTAGACAACAACAAAACTAACTTAACCCATTTGTCATTCATCAAAACCTAGGTTAGACCGTTAGTGCTACCCGCACCAACAAATGGGGACAAAAAAAACGGGGCTCGGAAAAGCCTGTTTAGGTTACCCCGTTTAAGCGAGGAAATGTTTATATTTACATTTCCTTTTCTTTATTTTATTTTATTTTCTCTTTTCTTTTCTTTCCGCCGTTCTCTTTTCTTCTCCACGCGGCCGACGTCGATCCCGAGCCCTAACCGTCGGCCATGACAATTCCTCCTCCTTCTATTTCTTCTCCTCTGCGCGGCGCCAAAACCTCATTTTTCCCCTCCGCTGCCGAGTATTTCCCTTCGTTTCCCTTCCCCATCTCCACACCAGCGATGCCGGTTCACAGCCCAAGCGCCGGCATTCGAGCCCTAGCCGCCGTCGTCGCCCGGAGCAGTGCCACCGACCTCCCTCTCGAGTGCCCTAGCCGAACCCTACCGACGCCGCTGCCCTCTCTGGACCGGAGCAGCGCCAGCCGTGCCCTAGATTGGGTTGTGCCGCCGCCGAGTTTGCTTCGCCGCCACCGACCCAGTGCTGCCGCCGGCCTTCCTCATCCCTAGAGCCTTCCCTCCGATCGTCGAGCAGAGCCTCTGCCCTAGCGACGACAGCCAGCCACCAGGTTCTGCCGAGCACTAGATTTCCACTGACGGGTTCTTTCTTCACCCATCACAGCAACCATTTCAACTTTGGTTTCGGCTCCAAGAGCAAGAGTCTCTCCAGCATTCAGCAGTGGGTTTTCCGGATCATGAGCCAACAGTAGAGTGTTATTGGTTAGATGCACAATTTGCCAAAGAGGAAGCCGTTGGCACCGCTTTAGGTAAGACATGGTTGATATTAGATTTTTGTAAGTGATGTTGTGCAAATTGGCGTAGTTTGTTTTGGCAGTAACATCTCTTAGGGTTAATCACTTTGCTCTACAGCAAATCCTATTCGGCAGTGACCTAATAGTTGGGCATTCAGTTTTGGGGCTTGTTGATTTATTGCAGCGATCTTGCTTCAGTTGAGGATTGAAAGAAGGAGGTTACTAAGGTTAGTTTTCATGTTGAGTACTAATCCGATCAATGAATATTGTGGAGTTGGTTATGAAGTGATTTAGGTACGTTTTGATTCATGGTAAATTATAGTTCATGTTTCGAACTTGATATTAGTTAGGTATTATTATTTTGTTGTAGGTGGGTTATACTCGATGGTTAGGTTGGTTAGGGTTTTATCCTAATTTAACCTTAAGGATTTTATTTAGCCATTTATTTGAATATTAGCTAAATAAAATATATATATTTTGGTGACACAGGACTTTGACGCGAGATGAGTATCTTGGAGTCAGATTTGGACCATTTTATCGGAGGCGGGTACTTTTGACTTTATGTCTTTGATATGCATAGTAGTGAATTTAATAAGTAGCAATAATTATGTTCTCTTATTTGTTTCAGTTAATCACTACCCGATACCTGTTACATGATTGGTTGATTGCTTGTTTTGCATCTCATGTATTCCTTACCTGTTGATACATGCTTATAGGGGTAGTGATATACCATGCTTCACCATGTTCAGGACTTAGGTTTTATACCTTCAGTGTACCTTTGATTTGATTCGTTGACCTATGGTGCACTTTTATATATATATGGATTAGCTTAGGATGTTTTGTGGTTAGTGTCATGCACCATTTGCATGATTGTATGCTGTGCGATAGTCCGCTCCATTATTGTTGAGCACATCGCTAGTTACATGGATCTGCACACACCACCACTCATGGGTTAGTGGTCGATTCAGGCAGTGTGTGTTGCAGTAGGGACCTTATTTGGCTCTGTTGGTCCGCTCATGGGTAGCGTGATGCAACGTGCTAGCCGGCAGGGATTCCTCCCCGTCATCGTGTACCGGGAGATGAGAGTATTGCGCTCCCCCATTTATGATTTGGGGTAGGAGGATATGTGTACTCCGACAGCATCCCGTCTACTCGGTCACTCATCAGGAGTAGTGACGACAGAGTACTCGGTTGTCACAACCCTACCCACTCGGCCTCACTATTGTGTGAGATGATCGACTGGTGTCAGGGGTGACCAGGACGCATCATTGGGCATCATATGCATGATGCATTTATTGCTTGTGTTTGTGTTTGTGTTTGCTGCATTTATATGCTGCATATTGTTTGGATACCTATGTTTGACATGCTTACAGGATTTCCATATCACTCGGACTGTTTGTCCTTATACCCAGGTCCTGGTTAATACAGTTTCTCTCCTGTTTATTTCAGATGCATTTTTATCTTTCTAATATCAGGAGACTGTACGCATGATTAGTGCTAGGTGGTAGTTCCCTACTTTGTATATCAGTTGTACCTACTGAGTGTTGGACTCACCCCGCCTCCATTGTTGTTATTTTCCAGGTTGATGCTGTCAGGAGAGAGTTCCAGTTGCTAATCCCCTGCAGACCACGAGGACTTATTGATCTTTTGGTTTTCTTCTTTATTAGACTATGTTTTGAACTTGTTACGTTTTGGATTGTTTTTCTTATGGATCTTGTATGGATTCTTATCATTGATGGACTTTGTTGTGGTTTGGTTATGTTTTACTCCATGCCTGCCTGGACGGAAGAAGAGGTGAGTTTGTCAGATTTGAGCTTTACGAGTGTAGTGGAGTAGGGTTGATTTCGAGTCAGAGTATTATTTTTCCGTCTACTTGTTAAATAAACTGCGTGGAATGTCTGTGTATTGTATTTTATTTCTGCTATTATTCCAGCCGCATGTGGCTGAGGTATGTGGATATGTAGAAAGTTTCAGATTTTCCGCCGTACATGGAAGATGCTGCCGAAATTTCTTCGGACAGGGACTCCTCTGGGGCGTGACAGTTTAGCGATGAAAAATTACAAATAATTAATGTTAATAATTCAGATTGTAATGATGATAAAATTTAGGGAATATGTATTCAGATTGTAATGATGATTAAATTTTAGGTCATATGTTAATGATTCAATTATGGATATGCTTGTTTTTTATATATAAATCTCATTATTTCAAACATGTAAGACATTATTATTTTAATTTGATTATTATTTGGCATGTGTATGTGTTATAATGTTATTTACAAATATAATCATGTTAGATATTACATCAATAAATGATGACCAAATTATTTTGAGGAATGTGGGAGATTGGTAAGTATGCTTATATAAGCAAAAAAAAAAAAAAATTAAAGAGCATCAATGCTCTTTTGGTTTTACATGGAGTCATGTAGACCAAGATATTAAAGATTTTTATTATTAAGAAATTTTTATAAGTAATTTGAAAATAATTGATACTATATAATATAATATCTTTTTATACTAATTTTCTTGATATTGTTGCAAAAAAAATGTATTTGGGATGAGGTACCATTTAAAGAAACATCGAATACTTATCATGCCAAACTATATTAGAATTTGTTGAACAAGTGGAGAAGGAAGGAAACAATGTCATCTCATGTACCTGATGAGATTTGAGATGCATGGAAGACACTTGGCTACAAAAAAAAAAAGGGTAGCAAAATTCATTGACTATTCAAAAAAATAGAAATACGGAGCTTGTTGGCTAAAGCACCAGATCCACAAAACATACAGCTGGATCATAATCTATTATAGAGCATGCAATAGACTTGGTAAGTTTACTATAAAGTTATATTTGATTTTTTTAATTATTAACGAACTTATTTTATTTTTTATAAAAATATGTGTACGCAGATTGATACTTTATATAGAGATTTGTCCCACTAATTGGGAAGTATTTCACAATATACACTAAAAAATAATGATACTTTTGTCAATGCTCGATCATAGGCCATAAACATAAGAATATAAACTTTATTATCTCTCACTTTTAACAGTTACTAGCTTTGTTAATTATATATTAGATATTGATAATATTTTTTTTACATAAGATGAAATCACTGATTGAGTTATAGGCGTCTCAATTTGCTATAGAGAGAGAGGAGTTATAGACTCTATCAGATGATATACTAAATGATATCTATTATGACATTATTGGTGGAAGGAAAAAGAACTTCCTCTATAGCCTTGGTCCTAGGCTCACGGGTTGGCCCAGTTTTTCATATACTCAAGGGGATGCATTAATAAAAGAAAATCACAAATTGAGGGATCGGGTCACAACATTAGATTAGTCTCAGTCAATAGTGAGCAGCCAATGGAGATTGGGTCAAGACATTAGTAGAGCGATAAATGCAAGAATTCATATATCGATAGACTCCAAATTTTCCAACGTCACTTGGCTTTAACTTAAGGGGACTCAAGACCCGAATGCTCCTGATAAATAGTTCATCATAACAATAGTTCTTCTTAGATGTGTTGGCCTTCAACTTAATTTTTTTTCTTATCACTCATAAAACATGGAAAATAGTTTTGATAATTTTGATATTATATATAGAAATAATATGGATAAAAGGTTAGCAAGAACTGACTTTGATATTATATTATATATTAAGGTATGCATTTTAAAGTACTTGTATGGTCAGTTTTAGCATTTAATAATTAGTTTTAATTTAATTTGATTCATAAAAGAAGAATTGTTTAAAAATAGAAAATGTATATAGTTTGAATCATGTGTTTACTTTTTTTTAAATAACCTATCATATTATACTTTTTAATAGAAAATAGATGTATTAGTTTTTTAGATTTGAATTGAGATATAATGAATTTGAATTGCATTACTTTTGAACAATGTGGATGTTCCATGTATCAATAATTATGCCTTGTTGAATGTGATTTACTTTTTTGTTAAACATGAATGTGAATATTGTATCGGTCAATGTGAATGTTGTCGATATTGAATGTATCGTTGTTGAATATGAATGTTGTCAATATTGAATGTATAGTTGTTGAATGTGAATGTTGTTATTGTTATTATTGAATATATCGTATTGTTGTGCGTTACACAAGAGATGAAAGGTTCGTCTCTTTCGCTGCCGCAAACGGTAGTTTGCTGGAAACGCCAAGGAGACGAAGGGACGTCCTTTCCCCTTCGTCTTCCTCAGCCTTCTTATAAGAGGCGTCCAAGACAATCAGAGATAGGAAGGAGGTTGATGTGATCGAGATGATCAGAGGAGCAGCGGAGGTAATCGTGTGTGAGTAAAGGGAGAACATCTGTAGATCGAGATTTGGCTCGTGAACCTTGAAGCGCTTTCCGGCAACTCCGTGATCGTGCTTCCGACAGCGACAATCTCTTCATCGATCGGCGTCTTCAGTTGCGGTTCTTCGGGAGATCAATGTGAGTGTTTATGGTTTCCGCATTATTATTTTAATTACTTCGTTTTAGTTTTCATGCTCTCAAAACTACCAACAATGGTATCAGAGCATGTTTAGTTTTGACAGCATGAAAAACGACGCCGAAAAGCTCGTGTTTTTCCTTCTTCTGTTGCGAAGAAGAAGATGAACAGTGAATTGAATCGATTGAAATTTCGTTTCAATCGATTCAAAAATCGCGAACAGCGTGTATTTTTTGTTTGAATCGATTGTTCAATCGATTCAAATATTTGAATCGATTGAATAAGGAATTGAATCGATTCAATTGACGGCACAGTGCTTTGTTGAATCGATTCGTCAATCGATTAAAAAGTATGCACAGTAATATTTTCGATATTTGAATAAATTCATTTCAAAATCTGAATCGATTAAAGATCGAATGAAAAAGGAATGAACAGTTTCGAATCACAGTGCATGCATGTGCATATATATATATATATATTTTTCTTCACATTAATAAAATATTAATTAAATATATTTATTAATTAATTAAATGCATATAGTTATGTATTATTAATTAATAAATAGATATTTAATTTCTGGTTCAATTTACTGAAAATTGAATCAGACCAACTTATCCGATCAAACCCTGGTCTGGTTTAAATTATTAATTGATTTAGGCAGACTAATTTGATTCAATGATACCTTAAGCTGGTTTAAATCATTTGTTGGTTTAATCAGTCCGGTTTATTATTGAATTAATTGGGTATTCTTGATTACAGAAGTTGGGCTGATCAAATATATGACCGGATTAGTTCCGTTGTGTCAAAATTTGATCAGAAACATTGGATTTGTTCTAATAAGTCAGACTTAATCCAATGGACAATTGGACGAGTCAAACGAACCTGAGTTTGATTAATAAGTCTGTGATTGACTCAAATGAGCTTAAACGAAAACAGAACATAGGTCCAATTAGATTAGTTCTAATGAGGACAATAGATTAAGCTTAAGATTCGGATTCATGATCGACCAATACAATGTGTCAGTCACATGAGACTCCCCAAAATAAGGAAATTTATTTTTCTTAATTGCTTGTGTATACTGTATATTTGGTTCTATATGTGGGAATTGAATTTGACCGGTTTTGTACTGGTCAGTTGGTTTTGTACTGACATCATGTTTTTCAATTCCAGATACAAAGAACGATATACACGATAACTGGTCGCTATGAACGACAACATGAGCTGTGGGAGGAGATCAAGAAGCTGGAATATGACCCGGATCACGGAGTCGGTAGGCTTATTGGTCAGCTCGATTGGTTGTTCTAGAATCTCGAGTAAGAAGGGTATCCAGTTCAGGAAACAGAAAGAAGATTTTCTCTGGTTTATTCATTATCGGAACATCTGAGGCAGATAGCATTCCAACTTTGGGATGATTCTGATGGGCACATCTCATACTCGAAGATGTGCAGACAACTACTTCATCTACAATGGGGTCCTGATGAATCTGAAGAGGATCCAGAAATGGAGTCTGAAGATTTAGAGGAGGATCCAAATCCTGTAGAATCTGAAGATGATCCTGAAATGAACCTTGAAGAATTTGAAGAGGATCCAGAAATGGATCCTGAAGATTCTGATGAAGATCCAGAGATGGATTCTGAGGACGATCCAGAGATGGATCCTGAGGAGGATCTAGAGATGGATCCTGAAGGATCAGAGGAGGATCCTCAGGAGTGTGTAGAAGATCCAGAGATGGATCTGATGGATACATCTGAGGCTGATCCACCTATCATAGAATCTGGGATAAACGAGATGCAATTACCCACTACTTTAGCATTTATCCTAGTGGGAGTAGTGCTAGCTTATCTAGTTTATTAGTATTCTGTTACTGTCGTTATGTACGAACAGTGTAAGCTCATCTAGTTTTTGAGTCATGTAATAATTTCTGTTGTTTTGTACGAACAGAATTATATAATAAAAGTTATGTTATATGTTAACTAACTTGGAAATGATTAGTTCATTTCATGATATGATTAGTTCATATAAATATGATTAGTTCATATAAAATGATTTGTTCATTAGTTGGGATATGTGTAATATAATTGATCAGTGTTGATTAGATTAGAACATACAAATGATGAGTGGAAACAATGTTATCACTTGATTTTGTAAACTAACTCTAATTTACACTGAGTCAATAAATAGTTGCACATATATGAATTACACTGAAATAATAAATAATTTATTTATTTATGTAGATCATGGCAACTAAAAACATCATAGCTGAACTCAATAAGGGTGAGAAATTATATGGGGATAACTACAAAATCTGGCACCTCAAGATACAATATGTTCTTGAGGAACAAGAAGTTCTGGAGGCTGTAAATCAAATCATGGAAGAACCAGCTGATAGTTCTACAGCACAGCATAGACGTGACCTTGATGCCTATAAGGCATGGAAAAGGAAGGACTCCATTGCTAAGGGTATATTGATTAGTTCAATGGTGGATGACCTGATATTTGAGTATGAGCCATTACCATCGGCTCATGCTGTCTGGGTAGCCCTTAGAGAGAAGTACAGCGGAGTTAGTCTGAGTAAGCTCCGTCAGCTAACTATCAAGTTTGATAGTTGTAAGAAGCGTTCGAATGTTACCATGGCCCAACATCTCAGGGAGATGGGTAACATGATTCGAGAGCTTAAGACTGCAGGTTATACGTTGACTGATGAACAACAGGTTCAGGCAGTTATCCGTTCCCTTCCTGATTCTTGGGAAACGATGAAATAGAACCTGACCCATAGTGAGAGTATCAAGACTTTCACTGATGTCTCACGCCATGTGGAACTTGAGGCGGAGAGGATTGAATCCGCAAGGATTTCGGGTCAAGCTTTTGTAGCTGAAAGTTCTGGTTCTAAGAATAAGAACAAGTGGTTCAATAAAGGAAAGGGGAAAGGAAAGGAAGCTAATGCTGTTGCTGCGAAAAACCAAATCAAGAAGAAAGGAAAGAAATATGGACAAAAACCTAAGAGCAGGTTGACTTGCTTCAACTGTGGCAAGAAGGGCCATTTTGCTCGGGATTGTACTGAGGCTAAAAGGGTAAATCCATTTTTGTCTTCTTTCCACGAGCAATATGTTGTAAGTACAGTGTTGTTAGCTGATTCATATCCTTTGTGGATTGTGGATTCAGGAGCAACGAACCACGTAGCTCGTGATCGAGCTACATATGTGGAGTACCGTCGGGTACCAGCTGGCAACAAATGGATATATGTAGGAAACAATGCAAGAATTGAAGTCAAAGGAATTGACACTTGCAAGCTCAACCTACGTGGTGGAGGCACCTTGTTTCTACATGATGTCTTGTACGCTCCTGAGATTCGACGGAATCTGGTTTCCGTTATTTGTCTTCTTGATTTAGGTTACAATGTAAATTTTTATAGCCGTTGTGTGGAACTTCGAATTAACTCTATGTTAATTGGATATGGTTATGTAACAAATGGTTTTTTGGTTCTTGATGTAGAACCAAATAATAATAGTTGTTTTTCAAACATTGCTCTTACTAGTAATGCTGATGTTAATGATGAAATTTGGCATGCTAGATTGGGGCATATAGGACAAGAACGAATGAATAGATTAGCTAAGGAGGGCCTATTAGACGCTCATGCTAAGATTAACTTGTCTATATGTGAGCATTGTCTTGCGGGAAAGACGACTAGAAAACCATTTGGTAAGGCTATTAGGGCTGAATCGCCATTGCAATTAATTCATTCGGATATTTGTGGTCCAATGAATGTGAAGGCTAGAAATGGGAGTTCTTATTTCATTACATTTATCGATGACTTCACACGTTTTGGTCATGTGTATTTGATTTTTCACAAATCTGAAGCATTGGATTGCTTTATTCGTTACTTGAACGAAGTTGAGAATCAATTGGAACGTAAGGTTAAAACCTTGTTCACTGACCGTGGAGGAGAATATTTGTCTGATCAGTTCAAGACAATGTGTAATGAGAAAGGGATTATTAGACAACTAACTGTCCCTGGAACTCCACAGCAAAATGGGGTTGCTGAAAGAAGAAATATGACTCTTCTTGAAATGGTTAGGTCTATGATGGCGCAGGCTAATTTGCCAATCTCCTATTGGGGAGATGCATTATTAGTTGCGGCCTATATACTTAACAAAGTGCCTTCAAAGTCAGTTCCATCTACCCCACATGAACGTTGGACAGACAGAAGCCGGATTTGAGTAATCTGAGACCTTGGGGGTCAGCTGCCTATGTTCATGATAAGACTCACGAATATGGGAAATTAGGACCCAGAGGTAAGAAGTGTATCTTTATAAGGTACTCTGAGACTTCTAAGGGTTATGTTTTTATTGGTGAGCGACAAGATGGAACCATCTCTGATATAGAGTCAAGAGATGCTACTTTTCTAGAAACTGAGTTCCCAACACGAGGTGAAGTTGATAAGACAATTCCTCTATATGAGATAGAGGAGGAGGATAATGTTCCTTTATCAACAAATCAGGAGATGCCTGAATCTAGTCAACCGAGTGGGAGTAATTTGCCACTGAATGAGTCAGTTTCTCAACAGTCTAACCTTCGAAGAAGTAGTCGTCAGATTATTCCTCGGAGAAGGTTTGATATTGAGAATGAGGCATTGATGGTTCTCCCAGTTGATGATGAGGAACCTCGAACAGTTGAGGAAGCTTTGAGAAGCTCAGTTAGAAAAGAATGGAAAATTGCAATGGATGAAGAAATGGAGTCAATGAGGAAGAATCAAGTTTGGGATTTAGTCGATCTTCCTCCGGGCCGAAGGGCTATTGGGAATAAGTGGATTATCAAAGTAAAGAGGAAAGCAGATGGATCGATTAATCGATACAAAGCTCGATTAGTTGCAAAAGGATATACCCAAATGGAGGGTATTGACTTTGAAGAGACATTCTCTCCAGTTGTAAAGTTTGTGTCAATACGTGTCATCCTAGCTATAGTAGCACACTATGACATGGAATTACATCAGATGGATATAAAAATGACTTTCCTTAATGGTAATCTTGATGAAGAAATCTATATGGTACAACCAGAAGGTTATGTTGCTGAAGGCCAAGAGAAAAGAGTATATAGACTTCGGAAGTCTATATATGGGCTAAAGCAAGCGTCAAGACAATGGAACATAAGATTTAATGAAGTAATATTATCTTATGGTTTCGAAATGATCAATGAGGATCATTGTGTTTACTTAAGAAAGGAAAAAGGAAAGCTTGTCATTTTATCATTATATGTTGATGATATGCTAATAGCTGGAAGTGACATAAAGTGTGTGATAGAAGTCAAAAGTTGGCTTTCATCACAATTTGACATAATAGATATGGGAGAAGCAGAATACATCTTAGGAGTGAAGATCGTTAGAGACCGATCAAAGAGGCTTTTGGGTTTGTCTCAAGAAGCTTATATCACTAAGATGCTGCAACACTTCAATATGTCAGATTGCAACATTGAACAGACGCCTATTGCGAAAGGTACTGTCTTGAGCAAAAGTATGTATCCCAAGACTCCTGAGAAAATAGCCGAAATGAAGAAAAAACCATATGCCAGTGCTATTGGTAGTTTGATGTACACTATGTTGTGTACTCGTCCCGATATAAGCTATGCTGTTGGCTTAGTTAGTCGTTTCCAGTCAAACCCAGGATCGAGACACTGGAAAGCGGTGAAGAGGATATTCAGATATCTTAAAGGAACAACTGATTATTGCCTCTGTTTCCAAGGATCAGATATGAGCCTTAGTGACTACTCAGATGCAGATTGGGCTGGGGACCTTGATGACAGAAAATCCACATCTGGCTATGTCTTCTTGCTAAATGATGGCGCCATCTCATGGAACAGCAAGAAGCAGGCTTGTGTAGCCTTGTCGACAATGGAAGCTGAGTATGTGGCTTGTGCAACGGCTGTGCAAGAGGCTGTCTGGCTAAGAAGGTTCCTGAAGCATCTGAGGATTGCTGAGGATAGTGGGAGTCCTGTTACTGTGTACTGTGACAGTCAAGCTGCGATAGCTTTTTCCAAGGATCCCAAATATCACAGCAAAGACAAACATATAGAAATTAAGTATAATTTTGTAAGGGATATTGTTGACAAGAAAAAGATTATTTTTGAGTACATCTCTACACGAAATATGTTTGCTGATCCTTTTACTAAGCCATTGACTAAAGAGTCATTTCATGGGCATATGAAGTCTTTGGGACTTCGGAGAATGTAACAATTGTAAAGACATTTTGATAAATGAAAAATTCCATGATCTATTCAGTGTATATGTCTTGGTTACATTCGAATAAAAGTCTCGATAAGCATGTTGGCAGATTGGGATTGGTCCACTCACATGGACAATCATCTCTATTTGTTGAGTATGAATAGAGGTAAGACCGTTGCTTATGGGACAACTTTTGTAGCTGTGAATAGAGACATACCCATAAGTTAAGGTCGCCTTGATATTTGTGTCAAGATGAGATCATTTGTGTAATGATTGAAGTAAATGTACCCACCATTTACTGAATCTGCTTGAAGCCAGATTAGAATTCATATGTTGAATTCAGGATTAGACATTGGGATTGTCTAGATTGAAATCTGTACGATGTTAAATTTGGGAAAAACATGCGCTCTTTTTAGTAAAGAGAATAACATCGTAGCATGTGATTCATACCACATGTGCTATGGCGACAAGAACGGTTGTAGGAGAATGGATCCCTGCTTCTCTACTATGTGAGACCCTTGAGATTATAAGTTAATCTCGATTTTACCCTAAGTGACTATTTAGCTGTCTACTTGAAGTTCTGATCAGTGTCTGCTACTTTAGCATGTTTCCTATTGACTATGGATGATTCGGTCTATGGAGCATAACTAGGAAAGCAACTGATTAGAATGAATGGATTCTAGCTATAAAGGAAGATTAAGATTGATTTACATCTGCGACATTTATTCACTGGTACCGGTTACATCTTTAGTTCAGTACATAAAATGTAATTGTGAATAATTTGTTTGATTGGAGGTGTTGAACATGCTCTTGACATATGGTCAATATGAGGGATTAGAGATGTTCATGATGATGTAAATAATTTAATCTGGGGTAAAGGCAAGACATTTATGTCTCTGATTTGTTCTATGGAGCAGCTAAGTAAGGTGTGACAATCTTCTTAGCAATTGAATGCTCACTGTGCTTGCTGTCGCACAAACCATTTTCCCTAATGTATGGAATGGATATTCTGATCTAGTCTTTGTGACTTGATCCTCATAAAGTCTATGTGACTTATTTGGTCTATGTGACTAAATTTTGCTCTGGTCTTCGTGACTTGATCCTCATAAAGCCTATGTGACTTATTTGGTCTTTGTGACTAAATTTTGCTCTGGTCTTCGTGACCTGATCACCTTGTAGTTTATGTGGCTAACATGGTCTATGTGACCATTTGGATTGACTTGGACGAGTGGGAGATGTTGTGCGTTACACAAGAGACGAAAGGGTTCATCCCTTTCGCTGCCGCAAACGGCAGTTTGCTGGAAACGCCAAGGAGACGAAGGGACATCCTTTCCCCTTCGTCTTCCTCAGCCTTCTTATAAGAGGCGTCCAAGGCAATCAGAGATAGGAAGGAGGTTGATGTGATCGAGGTGATCAGAGGAGCAGTGGAGGTAATCGTGTGTGAGCAAAGGGAGAACATCTGTAGATCGGGATTTGGCTCGTGAACCTTGAAGCGCTTTCCGACAACTCCGTGATCGTGCTTCCGACAGCGGCAATCTCTTCATCGATCGGCGTCTTCAGTTGCGGTTCTTCGGGAGATCAATGTGAGTGTTTATGGTTTCCGCATTATTATTTTAATTACTTCGTTTTAGTTTTCATGCTCTCAAAACTACCAACACGTATATCATTAAATGTAAACAAGATGAAATCTTTCAAATGGGGAGGTTCTATCTAAATTTTATTCAAAATTAGGAATGCAAATAATAATCTAGCAACGGAATTTTTTTGTCACTAAATCAGTGATAGAAATAAATTTTTAGTCGCTATTTTTAACGGTAGACTTTTATTTCCATCACTAATATTAACAACGACAATTAGATTCTGTTGCTATATTTAGTGATAGAATTTAAATTCTATCATTAAATAATGTCGACGACCAAAATAATTACGACCTAAAATTTAACTCGCTAATCTATGTTCTCCTTGTAGTGATGCCCTAAAGGTATTTTGGTAATTCTAAAACTCTTCAAACATTTTAAAAAGGCAAACTTAGATGTGTTTATTCAAATTTATTCCATGAGGATGGACATATGAAAAATAAAAAATGAATGAGATATGATTCTTAAATTATCCTGTTTTGCCTAAAATTATTGAGTTTGTAAGTCAAATAACTCTTGAATATAGTAAGCAGCATAGCCCAACAGATTTCAACATGGCCGAAAAAAATAATCTTTAGTGTAGGAGGCATCATAAGGCACATTTGGAGACAGTAAAGAAAAAGAAATTTATATAGAAACAACTTTTCTCTCGGGAAGAGTTAGTATCCAAGGTGCTTGTGATTCTGAAGATGCATGAAATTAATAACTCAACCAAAACTCAGCAGACTCATAGGCACCTCCACTCGACTGCAATCACTTTAGGCAAACTAAACATGTCAAAACTCAGTCTGTCTCGAATGAACTCAAACCTCTTGTATTCATCCAATGAGCTCACATTGTCATTGTATAGATAGCACAATAAGCACTATTTGCTTAAGACATCTGCAGCCTACATGGAACAAGTGATCACAGTTTATGCCCAGCCACCAAAATATTAAAATCATTAAGAAAAAAGACAAAAAAAAGACAAAATTTCACACCTTCTGGATCACCGGGACATTAAGGAAGATCCAAAAAGATATTTTGAAAATTAATATGATTCCAAAAAATCAATCTTTCTTTTAATTGTTGAATCTCTATTTTGATCGATCAATGTGAGATATTCTGAATTCTCATTTCTAATGAAATCGAAATGATCGATAAGAAGATCCTTTCAATTGAGTCCGGACTTGAATCTTCTTCATTTTGCAATAAATCTACATGATCACTACTTTGGAGCCTTGTCCTTCATAGTTTGTAATAGTACCCGATCATGTTAGAGTTGTCATGTGGATTTTAGCGTAGGTGTAAGGATGACTTGAATCTTCTTCCTTCATTTTGCAATAAATCTACATGATCACTACTTAGGAGCCTTGTCCTTCATAATTTGTAATAGTACGCGATCATGTTAGAGTTGTCATGTGGATTTTAGCATAGGTGTAAGGATGATCACACTATACATCATTCGATTCAAATTGAACACTATCTTCTTATAAATTAGGGGGAAAAAAAAGGCCATTCTACAAGGTACAACGTAACTGTTGGGAATCATCGAGCCTTTGGAGCGATTCCAGCGATTTCAATTATCTATTCTCAATTGGATTAATTATGACAAAATGTGAATACGCTCGTCCCCAGCGCCCCTGTTAATCCGTTCCAGGACCAATACGGAGGAGGTAAATCATGGACGACTACTAGCCTTTGAAATAGTGACTAGCACATAAGGAAAGTATTTATCTCGGCTCTATCGAAATTTGAACCCAGATCTCATTACGACAACATAAGCAATTCTAATTATTATCAAACACATGAATATAAATCAATAAAAAATAACAAGGGTTTCCAAAAAAATAAAAAATAAAAAATAAAAACTAACATCGTGTAGTTTTCCTCCCTTTTGTATATCCGAGAAGCGAAGAAACCATAATCTCCTAGTACGATCCTTCTATCAAGGGTGGTGTGTGGGCACTCCAAAATACAAATTAAAAAATCCAATTCATTGTTTTCAACAGTTGAAAACCTAGAGTTTCCCCTCTTTTATTTTTTTAAGGGAGGGCGGGATCCTTATTTATACTTTTTGATCGATCAAATCAAAAAAAAATAATTGTAAATCCCAAAACTTATCTTTTAGTTATCAAATAATATCGATATCCTTTTGGATATTACTTTAATTATCCATAATATATAATTATCTTATAATTATATATTAAATTTAATTAATATCTCATATTATATTTACTTCCAAACCTTGATCCTTGAAGTTATGGAAATCATTTTCCATAGTCACATTTGATTTCTAAATTATATTTTGACTCCGTCTTTTATTAGAAAGGTGTACTGGGACATGGACCATAATAAGAAGCTCCAATTAATTGGATATATAGCTAATTAAACTCTTTAATTAATTTATTAATTTCATTATTACTACACTAAAAATATGGAATTGCACTCTTTTTTATTATAGAACGTTTTCTTCTATGAGCAGTCCATTAATTTAATCATTACGTATAGATTAATCCACCATTGACAATTCGTAATTGAAGTCAGGAATTTTTCATTTAACTCTCCAATTATTTCTTATCCTCATTCACCATTACTTCACTAGTAAATGGTTCAATTTATAATCCAATTATAAATTAGTTGAGTCCATCTCTTAGTTCCCGAATTAATAAATGATAGAATCATCTTTCTACTTCCCACGGGGGGAAGGAATGAATTCCATATCTCTGAATTCATATTCTCAACCATTCATTTCAAATGCAAATCTAAAATGCAAGTGTTGAGTATGCGCAATTGTAAAATTTAAACAAACAAATTAAGAAATATATATATTGAAACAAACCTGAGTTTATAATCATTTTAGGATTAAGATATGTGCATATCTGATTATCTTTAATTTATAATTTAATTATAAATTTCATAGAAATAACATAATTTATTATGAAATGTTTAATTAAATCAGTCATAGTCCTATATAAATGCCCTCATCTACATGTCTCCACATTGACGGTCCAAATAAGACGTCGCATTCAAAATGTTCATAGGCCACATTAGTGATGCTTTAATTAAAGATAGCATGTTTTTAATTAATTTCATCACAAATTTAATTTAAGTTTATTATATTATCCATGATCTTAATCCTCTCATACATATAACTCATATACATATTACAATCATTGTTACATTCAATAAACTTGGGATTTTTATATGATATTCAAGACAACAAATTTCATACAAAATAAATATCAATTTTATTAATTATAAAAATATAGTACGATTATAATACTTTAAGGGCACTATTCCCAATAATCTTCCACTTTCCCTAAAACATGTGGGACATGACTCTTAGTCTCATATTTAGCATGTGTCTTTCAAACACTTCTGCAGGAGTGTCTTGGTGAATGGATCAACAATTTTGTCAACAGACACAATCTTGAGAATAGAAGCGTCAACTGTTTCCACTACCTCTTGAATCAAGTGCTATTTCCTTTCTATATGCTTCGATCTCTTGTGATTACGACGTTCCTTTGAATTAGCCATTGCCCCACTATTGTCACACCACAAACTGAGTGACTTATCTATATTTGGAACAACTTCCAATTCAGATAGGAACTTCTGAAGCCCTACAACCTCTCTAGCAACTTCAGAAGTGACTATGTATTCAACCTCCATGGTCGTGTCGGTTGTACTAGATTGCTTGATGCTTCTTCGGACTATTGGACATCCACCAGGAGTAAACACTTATGCAGATGTTGATTTTCATGTATATTTGTCTTATTAGAAATCAAAATTAGTGTAACCATCTATTTTAAGGTCTTCACCTAAATAGACAAGCATATAACTTCTCATTCTTTGAAGATACTTAAGAATGTTCTTTATAGCTATCCAATGATGCATGTCATGATTTGATTGAAAATGACTAACTATCCCTACCACATAACAAATGTATGGCCTAGTGCACAACATTACATACATAAGGTTGCCTACTGCAAAGGCATAGTTAATGCATCTCATGTCCACAACTTCTTGTGGGCTCTTAGGACACTGCTCCTTGGAGAGGATGAGGGTTGGTAGCTAGGTAACCCTTTTTGAAATCTTGCATTCTCTAATGCAATAGAATCTTATCAATATAAGAAGCTTGAGACAATGCCAACAATTTGTTCTTGCGATCTCAAACAATTCAAATTCTAAGAACATAATTTTCTTCTCTGAAATCTTTCATTTAAAATTTCTTGGCTAGCTAACCTAAAACGGTAGACAATTTTTCCACATCATTCCCAATGAGCAGAATATCACCTATGTAGAGCACTGTGAACACCACCTTTAATTTCCATCCTTGATATGCTTGTATACACAAGGCTCATCAATGCTTTGGTCAAAGCCATAACACTTGAGCTAGAGGATTATCAAATCTATGGTTCCATGATCTAGAGGCTTATTTTTGTCCATAAATGGATCTAAGCAATTAGCAAATTTTTTGCTCTTGGCCTTGAGCTATAAATTTCTCTAGTTGCTGCATGTGAATTTCCTCATCTAAATGACCATTCACAGAGGTCGTCTTGACATCCATCTATCATATTTCATAGTCATAATGAGCAACAATTGAAAGAAAGATGCAGATAGATTTAAGCATGACTACGGATGAGAAAGTCTCCTCATAGTTGACTCATTCCTTTTGGGTATAACCCTTTGCAACTAGTATTTCTTTCTCTTATAGATCCATTTACACCCAATAAATCTAACCTCTTCGGTGGGTCTACGAACACTCAGACAGAATTGGAGTACCTTAACTCCATTTCTTGGTTCATAGCTTCAAGCCACCTTTCTTTGTAAAATACCGAAAATGACGGATAATAATAAGGGAATTTTTCCGGAATTTTTTTGGAAAATTTTCGGAGTTCGTATGGACGAGTTTACGGGGATAAAAACAGGGCCCCGGGAAAGCCTATTTAGGCTACCCCATTTAAACGAGGAATTCCTTTTCTTTTCTATTTCTATTTCTTTTTCTTTATTTTTCTCTTTTCCTTCGTTTCTTCCCTCTTCGCGCAGAGCCGCCCGATCCACCTCCTCCTCCTCGCGTGCCCTAACCGGCACCGCGGCAGTTCCTCCTCCCCGAGTGTACAAAACCCCTCGGTCACTTCTGTTTCTCGCTTCTTCTCACCACTGCCCGAAGCTTCTTCATCTTCCTGGACTCCGATCGGTGCCGACTCCCTCTCTTGCCGGTACTCGAGCCGTCGCCTGTGCCCTAGCACTGCCGGGTGCTGCTCTTCCTCAGCCCTCGCGTCGGCCTCTCCTCTTCCTTCCCGAGCCGCACCGGACGACGCCACCACTTGAGGCCGAAGGGAGCAGTGCTGACATTGCCTGGCACCGCCTCTCTGCATCGTCGACCTTACGCTGTGCCCTAGATCTCCAATCGATGCCTCCTCTATGATAGCCGTCGTGCGCCACTCGACCCCTCCCTCTCTTGGTTGCGGACAAAGGAGCTCGCCGGAAGGATGGATCAGCCCTACCATTGCGTCTCTGCCCTAGCCGAATCTTGAAGGTAAGGGCTATACCAAGCTGTGTTGTGGATTTGATATGTGGTGATGACTTCTTATTCCTCGGGTATTGATCCTCTTCCTTGCTTCTGATCTCGTCACCAACAATTGGAGAGGTAGGGGGAGCAGTGAGGTGGATTTCCAGCAGCCTCCTTGTTTATAGCTTTGAGTTTGAGGTATGTTGTAGGAATTTGGCTGCGTGTTGTAGTGGATAATGGATTGATTTAGGTATGATTTAATTACATGATTATGTGTAGGTTTGAATTGGAGGTTGTAATTAGTGGTCGAATGTGGATTAGGTTTATGTTATGTTGATTAGGGTTTTACCCTAATTTAGGGTTAAAGAATTTATTTAGCTATTAATAGGAATTTAGCTAAATAATCGTATATCTATTGGATACAGGACTTTGACGCGAGACGAGTATCTTGATGTCAGATTTGGACATTCCTATTGGAGGCGGGTACTTCTGATTTTATGTCATTTGATATGCATAGTAGTGAATTTAACAAATTACAATAATTATGTTTCTTATCTGTTTCGGTTAGTCACTACCCGATACTTGTTACATGCTTGGTTGATACTTGTTTTGCATCTCATGTTATTTCTTACCTGCTTATACATGTTTATAGGGGGTAGTGATATACCATGTTTCACCATGTTCAGGACCTAGGTTTTATACCTTATCTTATCTGTGTTGTAACGCCCGCCCTCCCCTCCTGCTAAGTGGAGGCGGGGTTACCTTCTATTATACATAACGTACGTACAAAATAGTTTTTATGATTTTTCTTTTTAAAACAGTGGAAGTAATTATTCATTTAAATCACAACTAATCATACCAATATGCCCAGCATAGTTATAAACTTAAAGAATCATAATTATCCATTCCTAACATAAGCGTAAGTAAAAGTGGTCATGCAAGTCATCAACATAAAACAAACATATTTCATATCATTCTTAAGTTCACATAAGCAGGTCATTTATTTTCTTTAGCCAAGCCACCACCACACACATCTCTTGCCCCTCCTGCTGCTCCTTTAGTTTATCCATCCTTTACCTTTATCTGTGGTACAAGGAAAGTAAGCTATGAGTACACAAGGCTCAGTAAGATCCTTTCCTACTCACAAAAACCGTACATATCATATAAGAGTAAGCGTATCACATATCATAGCATAAATGAAACTCATATCATAGCATAAATGAAAATCATATCATGGCATAAAATAACAATCATATCATAGCATAAAGTGAGCATCATATTGTGGCATAAACTTATCATATCATAGCATAAAGTAAGCATCATATCATGGCATAAACTTATCATGCCATAAATGACAATCATATCATAACGTAAAGTAAGTATCATAACATATCATGTCATATCGTAAAAATAAGCATCATGACATATCATATCATAACATAACATAAAGAACATCCTATCATAGCATGTGAGTAAGAATCATATCATATCATTCCATATCATAAACATATATGCAAGATGTCCTTTAAATCATGGGTGATGTCATGTGCAAGATGCTTTTCAAAACATGCTTCATGTCATGTGCAAAATGTCTTAAAAACAATATCATATAGTACTTAAAAATAATCTCAACATGAGGGGGCCCGGCTTAGTACCACATACATACATAAATGCGCGCATCCTAAGTAGACTCAAAGTAGCTAGTCTTGAACCTACTAGGAAACTAGACCCGTAGCTCGACCTAGGGGCACGTAAGGAGCCCACCCTTACTAGGCCCGCTTCTTAGTCCATCGACCTAGGGGCGCATAAGGAGTCCACCCTTTTGGTACAAGCCATACAAAGTAAAATATTATGTCATATACATATCATATCATAGCATATCATGTTCATGTCATTCATAGCATATCATATACATGTCATTCATAGCATATTATATTCATGTCATTCATAGCATATCATGTACATGTCATTCATAGCATATCATATTCACGTCATTCATAGCATATCATGTACATGTCATTCATAGCATATCATATTCATGTCATTCATAGCATATCATGTACATGTCATTCATAACTTTTCATAACATAGACAGTGCTCTTAGTCCCACTTGATAGGGAAGCAACTCTTAGGCCTTTCACTTAGCTTGTCATAAAGAGTGCTCTTAGTCCCAACAATAGGGAAGCATCTCTTAGGCCTTTTCTTTTCATTTCATAAAGCATACATACTTGAGCATATAACACATCATAGGAGACATTTTCATGCATGATTCGCAAGCATACATAAATGAGCATTTAACATATCATGGAAAACATAAGAATGCATGGAACATTAGTTAGCATCTCCCAATTTATATCATGGCAAAGTGAAGCACATAAAGAGTCATAATTGGGTCTCAAACATCAACCTACTAAGGGTGGCCGAAATATGCAAGGGTTCTTCTAGATTGCAAGCAATCATAAAAGCATATGGACCTTAAATCAATTTCATAACATTTATCATAAGGAACATCATAAGCATATTAAATTTAGGTTCTAAGCTTCCTAGGTCTTGTAACGACCGAAAATTCTCAAACTTGCATTAGAATTATTCTATGATTTTTCTGGAATTTTTAGATATTTTTCCGGAATTTTTTGAGTAGCGGAAGTAGCAAAACTAATAGAAAAGTAAAATGGTTTAAGCGGGAATCGAACCCGGGACCTCTCGGGTCCGCTAAACCTTTAGTTAGCCTTAGTGACCGGTGAACCCAGCAGGGCCGTGCTGAAAGAGAAGGGAAACATTTATGTTTATATTTGAGTTGGGCCTAGTTACCCACTTAATATAAATTAAAAACTTAAGTAGGTTTTGGTTTATAATTTGGTTCGGCAGCCCTCTCCTCGAAAGCCTCACGCCACTTTTTCTCCAAAACCCTCACCGACGCCAACCCCTTCTTCTCTCCTTCTCTCGGCGCCACATCAAGGAAGACCTAGGGTTCTCTCCCTAGGGTCCCAAGGTCACTTTCCGGCGACGATTTCATCACGAGGACGTTTCCCTCCGCGAGTAGAGCACGTGGACGCGAGCGAATTGTCGAGAAGTCATCCCCACCGGAATTTCTAGCGATTAGATTTGTAAGAAATCTAGCATACGAGGTAAGAAACCCCTCACCTACAGTATAATAGCTTCCGTTTGAGTTTTTATGCTTTAGTTATGATGTATGCAGATTTTTATTGATATTTAGGGTGTGGTTAACTCTCTTCGCAGATTAGGGATTTAGTTGAGCACCTCTAGATGGGCCGGGCACGTTTTCCCTTTTCAGATAGGAGGTTAGACGTTGTCGGGTGCCTAGAGGTGGTCTCCCTAATAGGGAGAAGAGTTAGAGTATCCTAGGTGTTCGATAAAAATGTTTAGCGCAACATTAGACAGTTTTAACAGCATAGTTAAATGTATAGAAACATTTAAAACAGCATATCAGTTTTATCCCAGCTTTATGGACTAGATGTGCAATGGGTGGGCTCCCACAGTCGCCTCTAGGTTCAGACAACCTAGTTCTAGGTTCAGATAACCTAGATTCAGTTAATTAGCATTTCAGTATTTTACTTTCAGCAGCGGCACTGTACTGGATTAGATATCCACTGGGCTGGACTCCCATAGTCGTCCCTAGGTTTAGCTAACCTAGTAAACCCTACTAGATTCGGAACTTGCAATCCCGGGTTTAGATAGGGATGCGTGCACAGCAAGTACAGTTGCCAGGGCCCTACAGCAGCATGTTTAGTATTTTCATCTATTATTTATAATAGTTTTCCAAATCAGTTTTAAAACATAATGGAATTCAGTATTAGCTCAGTCTCAGCTTAGCTCACTTTTGTATCAACTCAGCTTATTTCAGTTGTTAAATACGATAGCTTCATATACAGTTATAGACAGGTTATGATCAATTTTATTTTATGTTCAACTTATGTTATGCCATGCTTTGTATGATACCATGCCATGCCATACTTGCATATTCAGTATGTTTTTCAAACAGCATGATTCAAAAGCATATTTGCATCGTATGCATGATTTAGTGAGGTAGATGGTTTCTTACTAAGCTTTTTAGCTTATAGATACTACTTTTCTTATACTGCAGATAAAGGTAAAGGAAAAGTGGACCAGTAGCGGAGGCTGGAGGGCAATGCAGATAAAGATGTGTGTGGAAGGAACTGGAATAAAGATCCTAGGGATCTAGTTTTATTTTACTACGCATTAGAACTTGTAGCAAGCCTAGTTATTAAAGTCTTGTTCTCTTTTCCTTATGCTTCGCATTCTAGTATGATTAATGGTATGAACTAGTGAACATGCATTATATGATGTCTTGAATGTTGCCAATGTATGGTAGAATAGTTAATAGTATATGTTAGAGTGGTTGCAGGTGGTTTCGGCACGACAAGGTGTCGAAATCAGCATTTCTGATTTCGTATCAGGAAATCAGACGCTGGATCGGTCTACCGACCGATCCAGCAGTGTGCCAGGCTTCTGGATCGGTCAGCCGACCGATCCAGACAAATACAGTATGCTACTGTATCCTCCTGGATCGGTCAGCCGACCGATCCAGCACGATACAATAGCGTTCCAGGGGTTTCGGGTGCCTGGATCGGTCTGCCGACCGATCCATCCACACATGGATCGGTCTGCCCGACCGATCCAGTTGGGAACCGAGTGCCCCATAGCTCCGATCGATCTGTGGATCGATCGGCAGGACTGTAGTTGGTTGGGATGTTCAGTTTCCCCTCCTTAGCATATGTACACCAGCAAAGAAGGTCTTTAGACCTTTCTTAGCAGTTGTATCCGTCATTAGTAGACTAAAATTTTAATTAGCCCAGCTTTCCGCACAGTATAGTTTAACATAATTGTAGCGATCGGCCTTACAGCCAGTACCCAGAAGGTGGGTCGTTACAGAGTGGTATCAGAGCAGTGTTCCATACTTCCTACACACACATCAGCATTGTACCTGCAGCTTCCAAGTAAGAATACCTCTACTTAATTTATGCTCCTTGTTTTGTTATTCCAGTTCATGTTTATATGCCTATTGCTTGTTAGTATGTGATAGTTTTTAAACATGATATCAGTAGTTATATAACTGTGAGTACATTAGCTATATTATGTTCTCTATGTCTTTAGAAATGGCACGAGGACGCCCAGCTAGAAGGGCACTAGCTACTGAGCCCCAGCAAGAGGAAGGCAGTTCAGTGCCTCCTCCAGACCTTACAGCATTAGTGGCTCAGTTACAGCAGCAGCTAGCTGAACAGCAACAGGAGATAGCCACCTTAAAGGCTAATCAGCAGAGTACCCCCACAGTCACCCCGGAACCGAATCTGACGACTCCAGAAGTCTTAGAGGTTCCACCAGCTCAGCCTACAGCACCAGTACCAGCACCAGCAGTTCCAGCAGCTGAGCCAAGAAAGGAAGCCTATCTGATCCAGTGGCAGCGAGTCAAGCCAGAGAACTTCTCAGGCACTAGTGAACCATGGGATGCACAAGCCTGGTTCAAAACACTGGAGAGCACGATGGAGCTTCTGGACTGGCCAGAACACGAGAAGGTGAAGTGTGCCTCCTTCTGCCTGACAGGAGACGCACGCATGTGGTGGGAAAGAATTAGAACGAAGCGCCCAGTAAACCAGATGTTATGGGCTGACTTCGAGAAGGAGTTCTTCGAGGAGTTCTTTCACATACGGGTCACAAACCGCCACTACGACGAGTTCACTGAGTTTCGTCAGGGCAACCTTTCAGTTGAGGAAGCCGTGAAGAAATTCAACAGGTTGGCTCGTCTATGCCCAGAGCTAGTCAGCACAGAGAAGGAACGAATCCGGTTGATGCTCAAGATGCTGAGGCCAGAGATAGCAGTGAACGTGACTGGTGGCATACATAAGCCACAAACCACAGAGGAGTTAGTGAGCAGTGCCTTGACCACAGAGCATTACCAGAACAACATAAGGCAGCAGAAGCAAGTCTCCTCAGAGTCCAAAGGCCAAGGAAACTCTCACACTAAAAAACAGCAAGGCCACAGCTCTAACTGGAAAGGGAACTCCAACAGCAAGTGCAAATCAGGGGGTGACTCAAAAGGAGGACCATCTAGCAAATGACCCAGTTATCCAAAGTGTGCTACTTGTGGGAAATTTCACCCAGGGGTTTGTCGCAAGGGCACACGAGGATGCTTTGAATGTGGACAAGAAGGGCACATGGCCAAGCAGTGCCCGAACAAGACCGGTCTTCCTCAGCCACAGCAGATTCAGTATGCAGGCCAGCCAGCTCAGTTATATCAGATGCAGGCCGCTCTAGAATGTCCACTTATCAGCCAGGGCAGATTAGAAGCCCCTCCAGCTACGGCGAATGCGAGGATCTACTCACTCACCAGAGAGGACGTCGCCAATGCCTCGACAGTGGTCACAGGTCAGATTAGCATTTTTCAGTATAGTGCTACTGTTCTATTTGATACTGGGGCAACCCATTCATATATAGCCAGGGTGTTCTCCGAAAAATTAGAAATACCCTCAGAGGTACTCAGTGGTCAGTTTTTGACAGCACTACCTTCAGGAGAGATCATGACATCCACGCACTGGCTCAGAGCAGTGCCGGTCATTATAGCAGACAGGGAACTCTTTTGTGATCTGATCCTGCTGGAAATGACTGACTACGATGTCATCCTTGGAATGGACTTCCTGATTAGATACAGTGCTTCCATAGAGTGCCGTAAATAGAAAGTCGTATTCTAACCCGAAGCAGAAACACAGTTCGAGTACATCGGAGAACCAAAGAGAAAAGCCAGAAAATTTCTCTCAGCTATGAAGGCACAGAAGTTGATGGATTCGGGTTGTACGGGGTACCTAGCACATGTAGTCAATACCAGCCAGGACAAGGACCAACAGCTAGCAGGGGTCCGAGTTGTATGTGACTACCCAGCAGTCTTCCCTGAGGAATTACCAGGCCTAGCACCAGTCAGGGAGATTGAATTTGAGATAGAGCTCTTCCCCGGCACCAATCCTATTTCCAAAGCGCCATATCGCATGGCTCCAGCAGAACTGAAGGAACTTCAGGAGCAACTACAGGAGCTGCTTGACAAGGGCTTCATACGCCCTAGTCACTCACCATGGGGAGCGCCTGTACTGTTCGTGAAGAAGAAGGATGGAAGCATGCGGCTATGCATAGACTACAGGGCACTGAATCAGGTCACGATCAAGAACAGGTATCCTCTTCCCAGAATAGATGACCTGTTCGACCAGTTAAAGGGAGCAGCAGTGTTCTCTAAGATTGACCTCAGATCAGGATATCACCAAGTCAGAGTCAAGGAGGGTGATATACCCAAGACAGCATTCAGAACCAGATACGGACACTACGAGTTTGTAGTCATGCCCTTTGGCGTGACCAATGCTCCAACTACATTCATGGATCTCATGAACAGAGTATTCAGGGAGTATTTAGATAAGTTTGTTATTATGTTTATCGATGACATTCTTATCTACTCAGGAACTCAGGAAGAACATGCAGAGCACCTGAAGACAGTACTACAGACACTTCAGCAGAATCAGCTATATGCCAAGTTCACGAAATGTGAATTCTGGCTTGATCAGGTGTCTTTCCTAGGTCACATCATCTCAAAGGATGGTGTCATGGTAGACCCCAGCAAAATAGAAGCAGTAAGTAACTGGAAGAGACCGAAGAACGCCAGCGAAATCAGGAGCTTTCTGGGATTAGCATGATATTACAGAAAGTTTGTAGAGGACTTCTCCAGGATAGCCTCCCCACTGACAGCTCTTACCAGAAAGAACAGGAAATTTCAGTGGATAGAGGACTGTGAGAACAGCTTCAGCGAGCTAAAAAGGAGATTGACCAGTGCTCCCATTTTAGCTCTACCAGACAACACCAGCAGCTTTGACATCTATAGTGATGCCTCCAAGTTGGGACTAGGAGCAGTACTGATGCAAAATGGCAAGGTGATCGCCTATGCCTCCAGACAACTCAAGGATTATGAGAAGAATTACCCTACTCATGACCTTTAGCTTGCAGCAGTAGTGTTCGCTCTCAAAATTTGGAGACATTACTTATATGGAGCTCAGTGCAGAGTGTATACAGATCATCAGAGTCTGAAGTACTTCTTCACTCAGAAGGATCTGAACATGCGACAGCGCAGATGGCTTGAGCTAGTCAAAGACTACGACATAGACATCCTCTACCATCCAGGGAAAGCCAATAAGGTAGCCGACACACTTAGCAGAAAATCCAGTGCTACCTTATTATCTCTTACAGCCATGTCACCGCCCCTACAGAAGGAGATCGTGGATTTCGGTCTCGAACTCATCGTTGGACAACTCTCTACTATGACCTTAGAGTCTACCTTGCTTGGTGATATTCAGTCAGCTCAGGAGTAGGACCCTAGAATTCAGAAAATCAAGCAAGGGCTAGCAGAATCAGAAAGTAGAGAATTCAGAGTGTCCGATAGCGGGGTGTTGTACTTTGGTGACAGACTCTGTGTTCCAGATCAGGAGGAGCTACGGAGACAGATTTTAGATGAGGCTCACAAGACTCCCTATGCGATGCATCCAGGTTCCACCAAAATATATCAAGACCTGAAGAACCATTTTTGGTGGCCCGGGATGAAGCGAGACATCGCCAGATATGTTAGCATCTGCCTCACATGTTAGAGGGTCAAGGCAGAACATCAGCGACCAGGAGGAGTTCTGCAGCCTATACAGATTCCAGAATGGAAGTGGGAGGATGTCTCTATGGATTTCATAGTGGGACTGCCCAGAACCACGAGTGGTTTGACGCCATCTGGGTAATAGTCGACAGGTTGACTAAATCAGCCCACTTCTTAGCCATCAAGATATCCTATTCCATGGAGAAGCTAGCTCAGTTATACCTCCAGGAGATTGTCAGACTTCATGGAGTCCCACAAACCATCATTTCAGACAGAGACAGCAGATTCACATCATACTTCTGGGAGTGTGTACAGTCAGCGTTGGGCACTAAGTTAAAGTTCAGCACAACATTCCATCCTCAAACAGATGGTCAGACGGAGCGAGTAAATCAGGTACTCGAAGATATGCTCCGAGCGTGTGCCCTAGACTTCAAGGGAAGTTGGTGCAAATATCTGAGTTTAGCAGAATTTGCATACAACAACAGCTATCAGGCCACTATCGGCATGACACCTTACGAGGCTCTCTATGGGCGGAGGTGTAGATCTCCAATCTGCTGGTATGAGAGTGGTGTACAGAAAGAACTAGAGCTTCAGACAGATCTAGTAGCAGATACCACAGCAGCTATACAGCAGATCCGCCAGAGTATAGAGACAGCTCAGAGCCGCCAGAAGAGCTATGCTGATACACGGCGCAGACCCTTAGAGTTTTCAGTTGGGGATTCGGTGTTCCTCAGAGTAGCTCCCATGAAGGGAGTAATGCGTTTTGGGAAGAAGGGCAAGCTAAGTCCCAGATATGTGAGACCATACCTTATCAGCAGAAGAGTGGGCAAGGTAGCATATGAGTTAGAGCTACCCCAGGAAATGTCAGCTGTCCACAACGTATTTCATGTCTCTATGCTGAAGAAGCATACCCCAGATGCCACCCAGGTGATTGAGCCTCAGTCGGTATAGATCAGCGAGGACCTCAGCTATGATAGTCGGCCTATTCAGATAATAGACCGAGCAGTTAAAAAATTACGGAACAAGGAAGTACCGTTAGTCAAAGTCATTTGGCACAGTCACACAGCAGAAGAGACAACTTGGGAGACAGAAGTACCCAGAATTGTTCTAAGTTCGAGGATGAACTTTTTATAAGGTATGGGGGATTGTAACGCCCGAAAATTCTCAAACTTGCATTAGAATTATTCTGTGATTTTTCTGGATTTTTTAGATATTTTTCCGGAATTTTCCGAGTAGCAGAAGTAGCAAAACTAATAGAAAAGTAAAATGGTTTAAGCGGGAATCGAACCTGGGACCTCTCGGGTCCGCTAAACCTTTAGTTAGCCTTAGTGACCGGTGAACCCAGCAGGGCCGTGCTGAAAGAGAAGGGAAACATTTATGTTTATATTTGAGTTGGGCCTAGTTACCCACTTAATATAAATTAAAAACTTAAGTAGGTTTTGGTTTATAATTTGGTTCGTCAGCCCTCTCCTCGAAAGCCTCACGCCACTTTTTCTCCAAAACCCTCATCGACGCCAACCCCTTCTTCTCTCCTTCTCTCAGCGCCACATCAAGGAAGACCTAGGGTTCTCTCCCTAGGGTCCCAAGGTCACTTTCCGGTGACGATTTCAGCACGAGGACGTTTCCCTCCGCGAGTAGAGCACGTGGACGCGAGCGAATCATCGAGAAGTCGTCCCCACCGGAATTTCTAGCGATTAGATTTGTAAGAAATCTAGCATACGAGGTAAGAAACCCCTCACCTGCAGTATAATAGCTTCCGTTTGAGTTTTTATGCTTTAGTTATGATGTATGCAGATTTTTATTGATATCTAGGGTGTGGTTAACTCTCTTCGCAGATTAGGGATTTAGTTGAGCACCTCTAGATGGGCCGGGCACGTTTTCCCTTTTCAGATAGGAGGTTAGACGTTGTCGGGTGCCTAGAGGTGGTCTCCCTAATAGGGAGAAGAGTTAGAGTATCCTAGGTGTTCGATAAAAATGTTTAGCGCAACATTAGACAGTTTTAACAGCATAGTTAAATGTATAGAAACATTTAAAACAGCATATCAGTTTTATTCCAGCTTTATGGACTAGATGTCCAATGGGTGGGCTCCCACAGTCGCCTCTAGGTTCAGACAACCTAGTTCTAGGTTCAGATAACCTAGATTCAGCTAATTAGCATTTCAGTATTTTACTTTCAGCAGCGGCACTGTACTGGATTAGATATCCACTGGGATGGACTCCCATAGTCGTCCCTAGGTTTATCTAACCTAGTAAACCCTACTAGATTCAGAACTTGCAATCCCGGGTTTAGATAGGGATGCGCGCACAGCAAGTACAGTTGCCAGGGCCCTACAGCAGCATGTTTAGTATTTTCATCTATTATTTATAATAGTTTTCCAAATCAGTTTTAAAACATAATGGAATTCAGTATTAGCTCAGTCTCAGCTTAGCTCACTTTTGTATCAACTCAGCTTATTTCAGTTGTTAAATACGATAGCTTCATATACAGTTATAGACAGGTTATGATCAGTTTTATTTTATATTCAGCTTATGTTATGCCATGCTTTGTATGATACCATGCCATGCCATGCCATGCTTGCATATTCAGTATGTTTTTCAAACAGCATGATTCAAAAGCATATTTGCATCGTATGCATGATTTAGTGAGGTAGATGGTTTCTTACTAAGCTTTTTAGCTTATAGATACTACTTTTCTTATACTGCAGATAAAGGTAAAGGAAAAGTGGACCAGTAGCGGAGGCTGGAGGGTAATGCAGATCAAGATGTGTGTGGAAGGAACTGGAATAAAGATCCTAGGGATCTAGTTTTATTTTACTACGCATTAGAACTTGTAGCAAGCCTAGTTATTAAAGTCTTGTTCTCTTTTCCTTATGCTTCGCATTCTAGTATGGTTAATGGTATGAACTAGTGAACATGCATTATATGATTTCTTGAATGTTGCCAATGTATGGTAGAATAGTTAATAGTATATGTTAGAGTGGTTGCAGGTGGTTTTGGCACGACAAGGTGTCGAAATCAGCATTTCTGATTTCGTATCAGGAAATCAGACGCTGGATCGGTCTGCCGACCGATCCAGCAGTGTGCCAGGCTTCTGGATCGGTCAGCCGACCGATCCAGACAAATACAGTATGCTACTGTATCCTCCTGGATCGGTCAGCCGACCGATCCAGCACGATACAGTAGCGTTCCAGGGGTTTCGGGTGCCTGGATCGGTCTGCCCGACCGATCCAGACACACCTGGATCGGTCTGCCCGACCGATCCAGCCACACATGGATCGGTCTGCCCGACCGATCCAGTTGGGAACCGAGTGCCCCATAGCTCCGATCGATCTGCGGATCGATCGGCAGGACTGTAGTTGGTTGGGATGTTCAGTTTCCCCTCCTTAGCATATGTACACCAGCAAAGAAGGTCTTTAGACCTTTCTTAGCAGTTGTATCCGTCATTAGTAGACTAAAATTTTAATTAGCCCAGCTTTCCGCACAGTATAGTTTAGCATAATTGTAGCGACCGGCCTTACAGCCAGTACCCAGAAGGTGGGTCGTTACAGGTCTAAACTTCATAATGTGGCAGAAACATGCAAAGCCTAGATCTAGGTTGCAATTAGCATATCAACATGTGAACCCTAAATAATTTTCATAACATTTATTATAAGCAACAACATGAGCATATTGAGTATAGGTTTCAAGCTTCCTAGGTCTACAAACTATAAGTGGCCGAATGTCATAAGGTGTGGAGCTAGGTTCTCAACCAAATACAAGCATGAGAATATCATGTTAATTTCATATCATATCATAGGGAAAAACATGAGCATGTTAGAGTTGAGTTTAAGCTTGCCTAAGCCTTAAATTCTATCTTGGCCGAAAGTTTAAAATGTGGAAACCTAGTTCTAAACCACATGAAATCAAGTTATCTTCATATCATATCATGAGGAAGATCATAAGCAAGTTAGATTTGAGTTTGAGCCTCACTAGGGTTTTTAATCCTTTCATGGCCGAAACCCTAAGGTAAGGTTCACCTAGTTCCAAACAACATACAAGCATGAAACATCAAGGAAACATTCATAACATATTATGAGAAAGATCATAAGCATGTTAGTTTGAGTTTAAGCTTCTCTAGGGTTCTTATTCTCTTCATGGCCGAACCCTAAGGTGATGATTCTCCTAGTTCCAAGCAACATACAAGCATGAAATATCAAGAAAATATTCATTTCATATCATGAGAAAAACCATAAGCATGTTGGTTTGAGTCTTAAGCTTCTCTAGGGTTCTTATTCTTTTCATGGCCGAACCCTAAGGTGAGGATTCTCCTAGTTCCAAGCAACATACAAGCATGTAATATCAAGGAAATGTCCATATCATATCATGAGAAAAACCATAAGCATGTTGGTTTTGGGTTTAAGCTTTCATAGGTCTTACAACCCTTCATGGCCGAAAGTTTCAAGGGAAATCCTAGGTTTTTAAACCATCTAAACTTAAGGAAAATTTCACATAACCACTTGTACCACAGGTGAGGGGATACTTACATCCTCTTGCTTGGTCTTTTCTTAAGATAAAGATACCCTTGAGAAGAAGAAGAAGAGAGCTCCTCCTTCTAGTATTTCCTTTGCTTCTCTTGCTTGTAGGAAGTAGATATTAAGGACTTCTTCTTGAGGTTTAGTTTTCCTTAGGAAGGAAACTAAGATTGGATTTCGGAAATTTGGGAGAGGGGAGGCTCTAGGTTCGGCAATGGTCAGGAAAGGAAGAAGAAAAAATAAAATCCCTTTCCCTTTTTCTCTCTTATGCTAAGTGGGAGGAAGAAGCAAGGATAAGTTTTGCTTTCCCTTCCCTATTAACTCATTTCTTATTTTCTTAATGATGAAGAATGTCTCCATTCATTCCCCTTAGTTCTCCTAATCCCCCTCCTTCTTTATCCTCACGAAAATGGAAGGAAGAAAAGGGAAGAAGACAATTTGTCTTTTTTTTGTTCTTCTCTTAATCAAGAGAAGGAGGAAGAAAGCTACTTGATGTTTTCTTGCTTTCTTCTCTTAATCATACTTTTACCTTTATCTACAAATTTTCATTCTCTATTCAACAATAATTTATGATGGCCTAGTGGTCAATCCATAATCCTTAAAGCTTACTATTAGATTAAAAAGGTTCAAGGTTCAATCCTTGACCAATTCCTTTTCTTTTATATATTTTTGATTCTATCTTATCTCCCTTTTTATTCTACAAGAGAACATTTTCGTATATAGCTTAAGAAATTCGTGGGTGTTACATGTGTACCTTTGATTTGATTCATTGACCTAAGGTGCACCGTCTATATATATATGATTTAGCTAAGGATATTTACATGGTTAGTGTCATGCACCATTCACATGATTGCATGTTGTGCGATAGTCCTCTCCATTATTGTTGAGCACATCACCAGTTACATGGATCTGCACACACCACCACTTATGGGTTAGTGGTCGATTCAGGCAGAGTGTGTTGCAGCAGGGACTTTGTTTGGCTCCGTTGGTCCGCTCATGGGTAGTGTGACGCAGCGTGGTAGCCGACAGAGATTCCTCCTCGTCATCATGTACCGGGAGATGAGAGCATTGCGCTCCCCCATTTATGATTTGGGGTAGGAGGATAGGTGTACTCCGACAGCATCCCGTCCACTTGGTCACTCATCAGGAGCAGTGATGACAGAGTGCACGGTTGTCACAGCCCTACCCACTCTGTCTCACTATTGTGTGTGAGATGGTTAACTGGTGTCAGGAGTGACCAGGACGTATCATTGGCATCATACACATTGATGCATTTATTTCTTGTGATTGTGTTTGCTGCATTTATTTGTTGCATTTTGGTTGGATGGCCATGCTTGACATGCATACAGGATTTCTATACCTCTCAGACTGTTTATCCTTGTATCAGGTCCTGGTTAGTACAGTTTTCTCCTGTTTACTACAGTTGCATTTTATCATTCTTATATCAGGAGACTGTACGCATGATTAGTGCTAGATGTTGCTTCTCTACTATGTATATCAGTTGTTACCCGCTGAGGAGTTGACTCACCCCGTGGATATTTACTATTTTTAGGTTGATGCTGTCAGGAGAGAGTTCCAGTTGCTAGTCCCTTGCAGCCACGAGGATGTTCATTTATATTTTGGTTTTATGTACTAGACTATGTTTGGACTGGTTTTATTTTGATACTTGGAGCTTGTATGGATTGTACTTGTCGATGGGTTTTTAATTGGATTTGTTTTACTATATGCCTGCCTAGACGGCAGAAGAGGTAAGTTGATTTGATCGTCGGATTTGTGTTTTGTGAGTGTAGTGGAGTAGGATATCAGTTTTGAGTTTTATTAGTGTAGTTGAGTAGGGTGGATTTTGAGTCTTATTATCATTGCTTATTAAACTGCGTGGATGTCTATATGTTGTGGTTTGTTTATTATTGTTATTTATTCCAGCCGCATGTGGCTGAGGTATATGGTGATGTAGTAAAGTTTCAGATTGTCCGCCGTACAGGGGAGATGCTGTCGAAATTTTTTCGGACAGGGACTCCTCCGAGGCGTGACAATTTAGTGGTATCAGAGCTTAAATTTTACGATCTTTGTTTTCGTATTTTGGATATTTGGGACAACCTGATATCAATTTATTTGGTATCAGAGCGCCAAGGTTTGGCGATACTTGTTTTGATTTTTGTGTTACGGATCTTGAGATTTATCTGATACCAATTTATTAGAATTGGTATTAGAGCAGGGTGGATACCTGCTTTTGGTGTTCTGGATTTATGTGTTAGCCCAAGTTTGCGAGTCAAACTTGGTAGTTATTTTGGTTACACGGGTTTTCCATTACGTATATGTTTTGGACTTCCGTTTCGGATTTATATGGATTTCCGGTGATTTTCTCGTACGGAATTCCGATGTCAATTTGTGGACTGGACAGCGACGGAACATCTCCAGACGGCAAATAGGTAAAAGGTTTAATTTTATAATCTTTGGATTGTATTTAATACTTGGATAACAAAGATATCATCCTTAGTGGTCATAAAGAGATATGTAGTTTATATTGGAATTAGCTACATTGTTAGTACGATATGATGTGATGTTTAATAGAAGTACGAATGACCTCAATTAGACTATCTCAGTTACAATTACATTCCATATGCAAGGGAGATTGCAACACCATAATTTAGTTGCACATACAGAGTGTTGGGCTAATGAAGGGTTTGCAAAATGAGTAGCATATGATTATCTTATTCTTAAGCATTTTGAGTTAGTCATGGAGCATAATGAAGTTAAACTTATTGGTTTTCTCAGTATACCATCCTTGTACAGATGATTTTATTTAACCCTAGTTGACCCACTGATTTCATTTAATTAGGGTTCGTTAATTGCGTTGGATTGATTAGTTGGATCCAATTTAGAACTTCTTAATTGGATTAGAATTTAGTTTGGCTAATTATTGTATGATAGAATTAGCTAAACAAGACCTTTTGTTTGATAACACAGGAGTTCAGAGGTTGTCCGTTAGACTTTGGCAACATGATACTTACGGTAGATCTGTTAGTATTGGAAATGGTCGACTTTGATATTATTCTTGGCATAGATTGTTTGTCCGCATATCATGTCACTGTTGATTGCTAGATGAGGGTGGTCACATTCCGGCCATTATGAGTTTTTGGTAATGTCATTTGGGTTTACCAATGCTCTAGCGGTATTTATGGATTGTTGTAGTGGAATATTGCTCCCACATGTTATGGATGGTTGTGGTGGAGCGTTGCTTCCACATATTCAGGATTTCTTGTGGTAGAGCGTTGCTCCCACATATGTAGTATTTCTTGTGATGGAGCGTTGCTCTCATATTCGATGATCTATTTCTCTAGTGATTTGTAGCTAGTGATAAGATTTCAGACTTGTTGTCGGGGATCTTATAGTTGAGTATGTCTGTTGTACGGGTATTATGAGTTCTAGGTTTTACCATTTAGGCTTACAAAGCCCTAGATATTTTCATGGACTCGATAATTTCGGTATTCCTAGGTTGTTTGGATCAGTTTCCATTGTCCTTGTTGACAATGTTGTAATCTATTTTTGATCCGAGCTCGATACCCCCATCTTTTCACTTGAGGTATGTGATTTAATTTACCGTTCAACATTTATACTCTTTATCTGTTGTTAGTACTTGCTGATGGTAGATAACGAAATTTGGGGACCAAATTTTTATTAGTGGGGGAGAATGTAAAATACCGAAAATGATGGATAATAATAAGGGAATTTTCCGAATTTTTAGAAATTTTTCGGGAATTTTTCGAAGTTCGTATGGACGAGTTTATGGGGATAAAAACAGGGCCCCAGGAAAGCCTGTTTAGCCTACCCCATTTAAACGAGGAATTCCTTTTCTTTTCTATTTCTATTTCTTTTTCTTTATTTTTCTCTTTTCCTTCGTTTCTTCCCTCTTCGCGCAGAGCCGCCCGATCCACCTCCTCCTCCTCGCGTGCCCTAACCGGCACCGCGGCAGTTCCTCCTCCCCGAGTGTACAAAACCCCTCGGTCACTTCTGTTTCTCGCTTCTTCTCACCACTGCCTGAAGCTTCTTCATCTTCCTTGACTCCGATCGGTGCCGACTCCCTCTCTTCGCCGGTACTCGAGCCGTCAACTGTGCCCTAGCACCGCCGGGTGCTGCTCTTCCTTAGCCCTCGCGTTGGCCTCTCCTCTTCCTTCCCGAGCCGCACCGGACGGCGCCACCACTTGAGGCCGAAGGGAGCAGTGCTAACATTGCCTGGCGCCGCCTCTCTGCATCGTCGACCTTACGCTGTGCCCTAGATCTCCCATCGATGCCTCCTCTGTGATAGTCACCGTGCGCCACTCGACCCCTCCCTCTCTTGGTTGCGGACAAAGGAGCTCGCCGGAAAGATGGATCAGCCCTACCATTGCGTCTCTGCCCTAGTCGAATCTTGAAGGTAAGGGCTATACCAAGCTGTGTTGTGGATTTGATCTGTGGTGATGACTTCTTATTCCTCGGGTATTGATCCTCTTCCTTGCTTCTGATCTCGTCACCAGCAACTGGAGAGGCAGGGGGAGCAGTGAGGTGGATTTCCAGCAGCCTCCTTGTTTATAGCTGTGAGTTTGAGGTATGTTGTATGAATTTGACTGCGTGTTGTAGTGGATAATGGATTGATTTAGGTATGATTTAATTACATGATTATGTGTAGGTTTGAATTGGAGGTTGTAATTAGTGGTCGAATGTGGATTAGGTTTATGTTATGTTGATTAGGGTTTTACCCTAATTTAGGGTTAAAGAATTTATTTAGCTATTTACAGGAATTTAGCTAAATAATCGTATATCTATTGGATACAGGATTTTGATGCGAGACGAGTATCTCGATGTCGGATTTGGACATTCCTATTGGAGGCGGGTACTTCTGACTTTATGTCGTTTGATATGCATAGTAGTGAATTTAACAAATTACAATAATTATGTTTCATTATCTGTTTCAGTTAGTCACTACCCGATACTTGTTACATGCTTGGTTGATACTTGTTTTGCATCTCATGTTATTTCTTACCTGCTTATATATGTTTATAGGGGGTAGTGATATACCAAGCTTCACCATGTTCAGGACCTAGGTTTTATACCTTATCTTATCTGTGTACCTTTGATTTGAATCATTGACCTAAGGTGCACCTTCTATATATATATTGTTTAGCTCAGGATATTTACATGGTTAGTGTCATGCACCATTCACATGATTGCATACTGTGCGATAGTCCATTCCATTATTGTTGAGTACAACGCTAGTTACATGGATCTGCACACACCACCACTCATGGGTTAGTGGTCGATTTAGGTAGAGTGTGTTGCAGTAGGGACTTTGTTTGGCTCCGTTGGTCCGCTCATGGGTATTGTGACGCAGCGTGGTAGCCGGCAGAGATTCCTCCCCATCATCGTGTACCGGGAGATGAGAGCATTGCGCTCCCCCATTTATGATTTGGGGTAGGAGGATAGATGTACTCCGACAGCATCCCATCTACTCGGTCACTCATCAGGAGCAGTGACGACAGAGTGCACGGTTGTCACAGCCCTACCCACTCTGTCTCATTATTGTGTGTGAGATGGTTGACTGGTGTCGGGGGTGACCAGGACGCATCATTGGCATCATACGCATTGATGCATTTATTTCTTGTGATTGTGTTTGCTGCATTTATTTGTTGCATTTTGGTTGGATGGCCATGCTTGACATGCATACAAGATTTCTATACCTCTCAGACTGTTTATCCTTGTATCAGGTCCTGGTTAGTACAGTTTTCTCCTGTTTATTACAGTTGTATTTTATCCTTCTTATATCAGGAGACTGTACGCATGATTAGTGCTAGATGTTATTTCTCTACTATGTATATCAGTTGTTACCCGCTGAGGAGTTGACTCACCCCATGGATATTTACTATTTTCAGGTTGATGCTGTCAGGAGAGAGTTCCAGTTGTTAGTCCCCTGCAGCCACGAGGATGTTTATTTATATTTTGGTTTTATGTACTAGACTATATTTGGACTAGTTTTGTTTTGATACTTGGAGCTTGTATGGATTGTACTTGTCGATGGGTTTTTAATTGGATTTGTTTTACTATATGCCTGCCTTGACGGCAGAAGAGGTAAGTTGATTTGATCGTCGAATTTGTGTTTTATGAGTGTAGTGGAGTAGGATATCGGTTTTGAGTTTTATGAGTGTAGTTGAGTAGGGTGGATTTTGAGTCTTATTATCATTGCTTATTAAACTGCGTGGATGTCTATATGTTGTGGTTTGTTTATTATTGTTATTTATTCCAGCCGCATGTGGCTGAGGTATATGGTGATGTAGTAAAGTTTCAGATTGTCCGCCGTACAGGGGAGATGCTGCCGAAATTTCTTCGGACATTGACTCCTCCGGGGCGTGACATTCTTTGTCAAGATCTTCCATTACATGTTTAAATGACAATGGATCATCTCTCACCCATCAATGATGGAAACATTTTCCTCACAATAGCGTAGGGGTGGTCTCACCAGAGGTGGAGCTAGCACGGGCCCAATGTAGGCAGCTGCCCACCCACACTGAACTTCAACCCTTTGCAATAACACCCCACCACACACCATCACTTCCATTTATAAATCAATGCCTCGATTCCGATCACAAGAACTCCACCTACCTAATCTCCCTTTGATGTAGGAGGGAATCCAAAATATTCAGATTTGAATCTTTTGAGTTTTTTAATTAGCAATCTGTTAATTAAGTTTAGTTTATTTTTTCTTAATTATATTTAATTTGGTCCAAATCTTAACAAACTTAGTCTTGTTAGTTAATTTATCCTAAATCTTTGGGAATAAGTCTTCTTAGTTCAGTATTTCAGGAAATAAGTTTAGTTGGTTAGTTTTTTTGTTTAGATTTTTTTTTTAGGGTTTTGAGAGCTATATAAACCTATGTTTAGATAATGTTTACGATAAGTTATTTTAATATCGAATCAATTGGTTTCTCTTAAGCCACGTTATGACTATATCTCTTTTTCTTTGCGCTCTTGATTTCATAATAGGCTTAAGTCTAATTTAGGCTATTCCTTTTATTTGTGTTGCTTCTCTATTATTTTCTTGTTAATCCCTCTGCAACTTCATGCCCCAGAATAATGTACATATTCAGCATGGTGTTAGTTGGTATTAGAGTCTTAGATCCATGGATGATCATCGTAATCGAGGTTGTGGTCGTGAAAGACAAGTTTTGGCTGAGGAAGTCTTGCACTAGGATTGAAGCATATCCTACAAGCTCATCGAAGATCTACAGAGATAAGTCACAGAGTTTCTTCCCCTGCTTCATTTGGTATTAGAGCCTTACATCCATGGATGATCATTGCAGTTGAGGTCGTGGTCATGAAAGACAGGTTCTGGCTTAGGAAGTCTCGCACCAGGATAGAATCATATCATACGAGCTCATCGAAGATCAGTTTCTTCTCTTGCGTCACCCTTCTTTCTCAAAGCTCCAAGGGAAGCGTGGTTTTGTGAGTTTGCCATCTCCAACTCCTCCCCAAGCTGACAAGCTATTCCCTCGGTCATTCTTTACAGTTCGACATGGTCTTGTGTTGGTTGGTCTCTGATACAGGAGCATCTAGTAAAATGGCCAATTTATTTCCTCTGATACAGTTATGTTCCCCTTTGAGCTATGACGAGAAGAAAATAAATCTACCACCCTCCTTTTTGGGTTTTGAAGAAGGACAATCGAGACTACCGACAAAGAAGATGACCAGACCGTGACCTCTAATGTGCGTAAATATTATGATCGTTTATTCATGTTTTAACGCACATTCACTTGCTTTATATATATATATATTCTTTGCATGATCGTCTCTTTTTTCATGTACTCATCATATATACTCTTTTGTTCGGATATCTGCTCTTTGTTTGGTTTTGTGATGACAGGGACAACTTTCGGAGCAAAAACAACGATTGTCAATGCACCAGAACGAGCCAGAGAACATGGTCGTGCAACCTCGCACGACTGTATGACCAAACAGGAGAGGAAAAGTGTACGGTCGTGCAACTCTTGCATGGTCGTGCGGCCAACCCAGAGCCAATTCAGAGCATGGTCGTGCATACTTGCACGGCCGTGCCCCCCACGACCAGCAAGCAAGCCACTTGGTGCGATTCCACGCCATCCAAGACCTCCGCCCAACAATCCTTCATCACCACATCAACTCCAAAAGCAAAGGATTGGATATGAAGATCACTCGTCGTCGTTGGATAAACATCTTTTCTTTTTCTCTCTTCTTGTTTGAGAATTGTATGTTTAACATTATGTCTTCGGGTTTTTCTTCGACGTCTATAGAGTAGATTCCTTGTTCTAAGATGAGGGAGTAGTTGTGGATTGGTTTGATGTAAGACTCATACTTTTGCCTCTATTTCATTGGATGATTTCACTTGCTTTGTTTCGACTACTCGATCTCTATATTGTGTTGATTGATTGTGTAGGAATTGCCTATCTTGTAGAGAGAATATCCTAGATCGTACACCCGAGGGGCCCTAGTGACAGGGGTAACCCATTCACGGACATCTAGGGTACTTCCTTGAAAGGAAAGACAACTCCTCCACAAGGAAATAATAGACCAAACTAAGCTCCTTATCTCTATCCTTAGTGACACCAATTAGAGTAGTGTTCTTGTGATCTACCGAGGCGCCCTAGTGACAGGGGTTAATCGTAACAGGATTTCATAGGGATCCTCTTTATTTGGTACCTAAGAATAGATACTTTAGCTTCCGGCGAATGCATGTTGATGGACAATGAGTAAAGGATAGAATGTGATACATCAATACCACCATAATGAAACCAAACTCCTAGGACTCTTCATAAACCAAGTCTATTACTTCTTCTTTGCTAGTTCTCATTTCCGTTTCCAATTCTCTTCTCTTTGGATAACTCACAACTATCGATAGTTTAGCTAATCTTAAGTGAACCATTGCTAGTGCTTATAACCAGTCTTCGTGGGATCGATAATCTTTATTACCGACGACGAATCCGTGCACTTGCAGAATCGTAACAAATTTTTGACGCCGTTGTCGAAGACTGCGTCTATAACATTAGTGATAATCATATTGATTAGACTAGACTTACTTAGTTTTTTCTTTATTTTTCCTTTTTCTAATATTTTGCACTTAGAGATAAATAGTTTATATTTGTTTCTCTTTATTTTCTGCTTTTTTTTATTAAAACTCCTAAAAAATAATATTATCTCATCTCTTCTCTTTACTATATTCTATATCTTGTTCTTACATGCGAAGAGCTAACCTTGCAATTGATTCAACTACCCCACATGTCTATCTATTTCGCACTCTAGGTCTGTTCAGATAGGACATGATGTTAAGACCATTAAAAGATTATGGACACTGAAGTCTGCTAAAGAGTAGGACCCATTGTGTTGCCAGAAATCCCAGCGAAGAATTTTATGCTCAGACCTTCGTTCATCTCTAAAGTTCAAGAAAATCAGTTTGGGGAATTGAATTCAGAGAACCCTTACTTGCATCTCCTAGATTGCCACAGTTATTGCAATACACTGAGAATTGAGGGAGTTCCGGCTGATTCAATACAACTTATAGCTTTTCCATTCAGCCTCAGAAGTAATGCGAAGATTTGGTTCAACACTCTGCAAACAGAGAAGCATCAGGACATGGGATGAATTAGAGAGGAAATTTTTAAATAAATATTTTCCCCCAAAAAGGATCGCTCAGTTGAGGGATCAGATTCTGCACTTCAAGCAACATGATGAAGAAACATTGCATCAAGCTTGGGATAGGTACCTATCAATTCTATATCAGTGCCTACATCACGGTATTGAGAGTTGGTTGATTCTTCACATATTTTACATTGGACTCTCGTTCCAGAACAAGAGCCTTCTGGACGCAGTGGCTAGGGAGGGGGCACTCATGAAAAAAAGTTTGGATGAAGCACAAGAAATAATCCATATAGTGGTATCAAATCTCAGCGAGTGGTCGGGATAAGATGTGCTAAACTTATTTCTACACCCGATCGAAGCAGGAGAGGATATGGTCGTGCCGATGGATGAAAACAAGTTAAGACACGCAGGGAATGAGGCTCAGGAAGAATTAAAGGAATCCATCAGTGTGCGGTGCAAGGATGCACAAAAAATGTTTCCTTGATATGGAGAGGTCTTATTAAAATTGTCGGGAGGGTTGATATCTACCTCAACATCATTTATGGAGGAGGACTTCAATGATGACGATGATATTGAGAGAATGACTCAAGAAATTGAGGAAGCGCCAGAAGGAGTCATGGTAAACGAGGAAATACGGTTATTAGAATAGGAACCAGGCTTGCCTGAGATTGTACCACCTCAAGTGGAGTTAAAACCTCCGTCGCCTAACCTTAAATATACGTTCCTTGGTCCAGATTCCACCTTTCCAGTAATAATTAATGTAAATTTAACTGAGATAGAGACACAGAAATTGATCAAGGAACTGAGAGCACACAGAAAAGCAATCGGATACACCATTGATGACATTAAAGGGATCAGCCCTTCGATCTGCATGCACAGAATTCTGCTCAAAGAAGGATATAAAAATTCGATTGAGCATCAAAGAAGATTAAATCCGAATTTAAAAGAAGTTGTGAAGAAAGAAGTACTAAAACTTCTGGATAATGGAATTATTTATCCTATATCGGATAATGAATGGGTGAGTCCAGTCCATGTGGTCCCCGAGAGAGGGGGAATGACGGTGGTCAGAAATGGAAACAACGAAATGATTCCAACAAGTACAGTCACAAGATGACGGATGTGTATTGACTATAGGAAGCTGAACAAGGAGACCAGGAAAGATCATTTTCCCTTACCATTCATTGATGAGATGCTAGAAAGATTGGCAAAATATTCCTATTTTTGCTATCTAGATGGGTACTCTGGCTTCTTTCAAATTCCAATACATCCCCTAGATCAAGAAAAGACCACTTTCACATGCCCTTTGTTAGGATGTATATTAAAAGCCTAGCTTTTTGTAAACATTTATTTTGAAATAAGAATCACATTAGTCAAATGTCTACATTTATGTTAAATGTAGTTGTCTATTTAATTTATATTGTATATAACATGGTGTGTGGTGCCACACAAAAGATCATGTTATCCGTTCCTTATAAATTATAAATAGTAGCTCACAATTAAGATGGAATAAGACAAATCATTGGAATGATTGTAGTGTAATTTAGTATTAGTTTATCTTAACTATAAAATTACACTAGTACACTATGTGTATATTGAGCAGGACCATTTGAGGAAGTTTCTTTTTATACTGACTACATGAAAGAATAAAATCTCTGTTATTATGGATGTGTGTACTTTTAATCCTGATATAATAACAAGCATATATACTTAGTATGTATTTTTTTAATTTATCAATGGGTGAGATTTAGTTCGTTAAATCAATAGGCCCGATAAGTTGGGAAATAATATTATTTATATGGTGTGTTGTTGATTATAGAAGGAAACTGTGTCCTAGTAATCTAGGTTGATGATGTCCCCTTGAGTAGCTCATAAGGATTATTATGTAAACCCTGCAAGTGGACCTAGTCCGGCGTGACAATGAAGTTGAGTGGTACTACTCTTGGAGTTAGATATTGATTAAGTGAGTTGTCAGTAACTCATTTAATTAGTAGACATTCGATATCTTAAACACAGGGAGATTAATGTACTCATGATAAGAAGGAATCCATAATGTAATTTGAGATTGGTGCGGTAGTTCAATAATAACTCTTTAGTGGTATGAGTTATTATTGATAAACTTGAGTTGAGTGTTCGGGGTGAACACGGGAAGCTCAAGCTCATCGGGAGACCAAGACCAATTTCTCCTCTCAGTCCCTGTTGTAGCCTCTATAAAGTCTTGTATCCACCAAGTCCACTTCTTACCCAAGTAATGGGCCGGAAACATCCTTACTTGGAGCAAGGGGGCCGACCAAGCTATGATAGGGACCGAGAGGAGGAATTGGTTTTGGTCTCCCGATGAAATTAAGCTTCCCGTGTTCGCCCCGAACATCCAACTTAATTTCATCAATAATAATTCATACCACTAAAGAATTATTATTGAACTACCGCACCAATCCCAAATTACATTTTGGGCTCCTTCTTATTATGAGTGTGTTAGTCTCTCTGTTTTAAGATGTCGAATGTCCACTAATTAAATGAGTTACTGACAACTCTCTTTAATTAATATCTTAGTCTAAGAGTAGTACCACTCAACCTTATTGTCATGTCAGACTAAGTCCACCTGCAGGGTTTAACATAACAATCCTTATAAGCTCCTCTTGAGGACATTATCAACATAAATTACTAGGACACAGTTTCCTTCTAGAATCGACAACATACACTATAAGTAATATCATTTCCTAACTTATCGGACCTATTGATTTATCGAGCTAAATATCACCCTTTGATAAGTCAAAGAAATAAATACTAAATATATGTGCTTGTTATTATATTAGGATTAAGAGCACACACTTCTATAATAACTAAGGTCTTGTTCTTTTATTAAGTCAGTATAAAAAGAACTTACCTTAAATGATCCTGCTCAATACACTCAGAGTGTACTAGTGTAATTTATCAGTTAAGATAAACTAATACTTAATTACACTGCGACTATTCCAATGGTTTGTTCCTTTCCATCTCAGTCGTGAGCTACTGTTTATAATTTATAAGGAATTGATAACATGATCTTCTGTGTGACACCACATACCATGTTATTTACAATATAAATTAATCGAACAACTACACTTAACTTATAAATATAGATATTTGACCAATATGATTCTTATTTCTAAGTAAATATTTATACAAAAAGCTAGGCTTTTAGTATACATTCCAACAGTTATTAGAAAAGATAATACTTTTTAGAAGTATTGTAATATAAATACATAAGTTATAACCAAAACTCTAAGTTTCCCCTCTCCCAATTTCTTTCCATTTCTCCCATTCCTCTTTCTCTTTCCCCGATTCATCACCGCCGCCTCCCTCTCGCATCACCCTCTCGTCACCGGCCAAGTGAGAACCACCGCCTCCTTATCTCTTCCACTTCACTCCAAACCCTAGCCTCCCAATCCACCGGAGCCGACCACTCTCTCTCGTAGATTTGCTGCCCCTCTCATCTGAGTGTCTCTGCCATCACAACCACCACAGGCATGAAACGTTGTTGTGCTCACTTCTATGTCGCCACCGCGAGCAAATCTCGATGCTCATCGTCGCCCGAGCCCTTGCCGTCGCCACTATTCCAGTGGAGTAGATGACCCTTCTCCTGTTTGTATGACTACCACACTAGTCTTGCTGATGATCTTTACAACATTCAGGACACTTATTTTCCTGCTGAACCAAATGAGAAATTAACCATATTGCAGTCTGAATATGATCTTGCATTCCAACTCCTCATTTCTATACCTCCAAGTATAAGTATTTCTTTTCCCATGTTTTCCCTTCTTCCATGGAAAAAATAGCAAATTTGGAATGAAGTTTCATACTTTAGATCATAGTTATTTATAATTCTTTGTGGTCATTGGACAGAAAATAGGAATCGCCAATGCAATGAGCTATGCACAAGTATTTAAGAGGGAAAGTGTTGGATGTCTTCTCTGATTATAGAAAAGATGCAGAGGAACATCTTTCTAAAGCTGTGAGTGATTAGCATTAGTTTTCATCAAAATGGTTTCTTTTGTTTTTCTCTCTTTTGATGGCTTAAATGAGCTGATTATTATTGATTTTTTTTTCATTCTGGTGGGATTTCGAGTCGACTTGTTTTGGAATATTCGGTTTTTTGTTCTTTTCTTAATGTTATTAAAGTTGTCACTTATTATTTACTAGTAAAAGGTTAAGTTTAATCCTTCTCTTGGAGATGCGTGGTTGAGTTTGTGCAATTGTATTGGAAGAAGGGTGATTTATCTACTGCAAAGAATTACTTCATGCTTGCTTTAAGCAAGGTAATTTTCTTGTCTCACTCGCTTAGATCTTTATTCATTGTATTGATAGGATGCTCAGATGTTCTGATATGAGATTGTGATGTTGTTGTGTTGCGGCCCGTGATCCCAATAAAAGAATACTCTATCTACTATCCATGCTTGAAAGAAAAATGGCTCAAGGCAAGCACTTACGTTTTCTTGTTCTTAAGCTTCTTTTGCCATTTTAGCTTGGTGGATTTTATATTAGGAAGGAGAGTTGATTGCTATAATAAGAATTGATGAAACAATTGATCATGCTCTTATTGGAATGTTTTTCTAGTAATTTCATTATCAAATGTATCAGTAGCTTTATCTAAAGATGCATTTTATTAAAGAAATCTATTCATGGACTTAGAAATGTTTAAGTTTTACAAGATTCTAATGGTCCATTGGTCCATTCATGTGGTTTTTTGAACTAATTTTATTCTTTCTGGAGTTGATAAGATGTTCTTGCTTTTAGCTTATTGTATTTTTATTTCATTCTATACTTGATTTGGCGGTCTTGGTTAGTGGTTGCATGTTTGTTTACTCAATTATTTATCTTACTGCTTTCTTTATTCTTCAAAAAGAAATAGTTAACATGCTTGTGACCAAGAGTCTTATGTACTTATTATAAATCGGTAAAATAACATATCAGGATACTTGCTTTGAGTATAGGTGGCCAAGCTTTATCAGTAAAGTTCAATATATTCTTGTTAGTTTACTTTTTCTTTTGCCCCCTCTATGTTAATTGATTGGGCTTCTTTAAATTCAATTGCAATCATAGTTTCTTTAGAGTTTGCATGGTAAAAATGGTTGCTTTGTGTTTTCTGCAGGGGTATGTGGACAAGTACATCAAGGTATAGTTGTATTTGAGAGGTTGTTCATTTTTAGCTGTGGCACAAAGATTTGTATAGCTATGTAGAACTGTATGCCATACAAGAATTGTGATGATTCAAGTTTTGAAATGAGCTTCACACTAAAATATGCATATGACAAAGCTATGGGTGCGAACATGTTTATGTCATATGGAGGGATTCATGAAGATATTAATTGATGGATTTTGTATAATACTTTGGCTAACTACATATTTTTAGATGTTAATTGTTGGCTTTTTGTAAAATTTTAAAGAGAATATAGTGTGGTACAACTTTTGCAATACAATGATCATATTTCGGATAATTTATTTTGTAGAATTGTGTTTGATTGGATGATAAAATTACATTATCAATAATATATTCATGAAAAAATAAGTGTTACTATTAATGGACAAAAGTGTTACCTTTTTAAAAATAAAACACAAATATAAGTATTGCATATGAAGCAATAAGTGATGCATTTAAGGGATAAAATTTTTTTAATAAAAAGTGTTGCATTTGTAAAGAAAGTGTTGCATTATTGGGTTTAAAAATTGTAAAAAGTGTTGCTATTAATAATAAAAACGGTTGTTATTGCTCAAGAGTAACAAAAAAATAAGTGTTGCTCTTAGGAGAAAATTATGTTGCATATAAAGAAGTGTTGCCTTTACTACATATTGCAACTGTTTAAAAAAGTGTTGCGTAAAATGACAAAAGCGTTGCGTTATATCTAACATGACACGACTTTAGAAGATAGAGTCAAAAGCATTACGTTAGGCATAATGCAACATTTATAGAGCCAAAAATAACACTTTTAGGATGATGCCTTAGACTCAATTTGTAGTAGTGGTAGTAAGTAGGGAAGAGACTGCACAATGGCTCATACTCTCACGAGTATAACCTCGTCTCAATAGCTTCACAACTTGTCGTTGTAGTTTTTCAACATCCTTAGGGCTAACACGGTATGTCAGCCAGTTAGGTAAGATTGACCCTGGAATGAGGTCAATCTGGTGTTGAATGTCTCTCCTAGAGGAAAGTCCCGGAGGAAGGTCTTCAGCCATAAAATTAGCAAAGTCGAATAGGAGTTGTTGCACCTCAGCTAGTAGATCCAAGTCTAGGTCTATTTTATCGATTTTGTAAGGAAGCAAAGTATAGACCATGTCTTCATGCTTCATCTTGTTCAGAAATCTGGACATAGAAAGTAGTGTAGAATTATTAGTTTCCAAATCTGAAGGGAATCCATATCGTCCAGACTCCGAATAGAGTGTAACCACGTCAGAAGACCACGAACTCATCATCTTCCTTGTAAGTAGCCTCGATCGTCCTTCTTCTAGATTCAAAAGGAAAGTTGGTAGCTTTATTTTCTTCTTGTAACAACTCCAAGGGGAGCATAGCCATGTTGTATGGTACGAGATAATTGTGTTACTGGTGTAGGGATTTTCGAGCCGCAAAAATCATTTTTTGCGTTGCAGAAACCCCGAAATCCCATGCCACCAGATCCGTACGAATATTAAATTTTCATGTACGTGTTTTCTAATCCTAGATCTACTTTAGATCTACATGTTTAGGAGTTTATACCTTTGATGCGAAGCCCTTCTCTTATCCCGCTCGTCCAAGAAGATGCCGGATCTCAAGGGTGTCAAGTGAACACCCTCTATGTATATCCACGCGAACAATTAGGTGGAGAAGAAACCTTAGAGTGTGCTAGCACTCTCTGAGGGTTTCGGCCAAGGAGGAGGAGAGGGAGAGAAGAAGAAGCAAGGAGGAATAGTGATCGATAATGAAAATAAGAGTAAAAAATGGCTTAAGTATTTTCATCTAATGAAAATACTTAATGCTCATTAACACCATTAATGAGCCTCATTAATGAGCCTTAATGAGTATTTAATATTCTTCATTAAATGACCATTTTGAAACTCATTCTAAATTTGAATCTAAAATTCAAATTGAATTCCATTTATCATTGAATTCAAAATTCAATGAATATCATCATTAAGCCTCACTTGAGTCTAACTCAAGTCTAGCCTCACTTGAGTCTAACTCAAGTCTAACTCAATCGAGTCTTAATTAGTCTAATTTGGATTACTCTTAATCCAATTTGGTTCATCACATGAACCTAATTCTCTTGGTTCATCAAATGAACCTAATCTCCATCTAATTTCCCTTTGTATGTGACCCTATAAGTTCTTGTAACGTTGGCAATGCTCCTAAACCCATTTAGAAGCATAAGTAATGAGCGGTATCTAGCAACACATCATTACTACCCAAGTTACAAGAATGTTGAGATCCAACATCACCTTGTGACTACTAATTGTGACTCTTCACAATATATGACAAGTGTCCTTCTATCCTTGAGATCTAGATTGATCAATTTGAGGTATAGATCGTGTCATCCTCTAATCAATCTAAATCTTGAACTCCAAGTAGGCTCACTATAATCAAATGAGCTCAATATCTCATATTGACTCATTCGGGCATGACCATGCACTTAGTGGTCTCACTCTATCAAGAATAACGATGTCACTCCGGTTATATAGGAGGGATAGATCCCATCTACATCACTCACATCCCTTCGTATAATTTATTACATACCCAATAATCGTCTTTATAGTCCACTCATTTACGGGTGACGTTTGACGAAGCCAAAGTGTGTAACTCCTTATGTAGGGAACCATGGTGACTTCAGGTCTAAGAACTAATAATCATACTAATAGCCACATGAGAAAGTATATGACACTCATATAACGATCCATGATACTTTCTCATGGTGGGTCATTTAGTATACATTCTCCAATGCATACCCATGTATCAACTTGATATCCCTATATCCATGACTTGTGAGATCAAGTCATGGAGTTGACTTACATGCTAGTCTCATCGCATTAACATTGTTCCTGAATGTTAATACTTGACTAGGAATGATTAACAGTAGTGTTCTCTATATCATCTAAGTATCATTCAACCAATCGATTGATATAGATAAGAGCCTTCTACTCAAGGATGCTATTATACTTAGTTATTTGACACCAATACAAGTAAGTATAATAACCAAAACAAATATCTTTATATACATAAGAATATTATACAGTGAGTCCATACAACAATCATCATATGATTGGCTCTAGGGCTCTAACTAACAACTGGATGCTCCTGCATCAGATGCCCCAGGTTGAAAAGAACTCATCATCTAGTTCAAAATAATGTCTTCAACATCCATAGTCTCCCTTTTCTTCGCATTGTCTTTCGATACGGCACAAACTGCATCCTCAAATAAGACCAAAATCTCATGGTCATCACCATAGAGTACCTCGTCAATTTCATCATCAAATATCGATTCGCCTAGTGCTTCGATCTCGTCTTCGTTGTAAATTGGATTACCGAATAATTCGATCTTGTCGTCGTCTTCGCTACCTCCTATAATTGGATGATCGAGAGAGTAGGAATGGTCGTACTCGATGTTGTCGAGGTCCACATCCTCATGGTTGTCTCCGTCGCTATGAGAGGAAGGGGGGACGTAGAGGCACTGGGGAGTTGGTGTTCTCTCAAAGTTGTAGGTGGTGGGGTGGTTGAACTCGTATTTCTCGAAACCAAACTTGTGCTTGGACAACTCTTCTCGATTGGAAATTAGAGATTTTTCAAAAGGGGAATAAAGGAACTTACGATATTTACATTCTCGTGTCGCTAGACGTTGAGATAACTTTGTGACTTGTCTATGTAGATATTGAATCTCGTCCTGGGTGCTACGACCACAATGTGAGGCTTCCTTAGCTAGAACCTGCCTTTCATGATCATGACCACGTCCACGACGACCCTCCATTGGATCTTAATGAACTCTGATACCAACTGACGCCGAGCAGAATATAGATTATTCTGGGTGTGAATTTACAGAGGGATTAAGAAGAAACAAGAGAGAAATAACGAAATAAGAAGTAGCTCAAGATAGGTTTTTAAAAAAAACCTTTTTGAGAAAATAAGAGCGGGAAATAAAGAACAAAAGAGATGTAGTCGTAACGTGGCTTAAGCGAAACCAATTGATTCAATATCAAAATAACTTATTTTCAAACATCATCTAAGCATAGATTTATATAGCACTCAAAATTCTCAAGAAAATCTAAACAGAAATATAACCAACTAGACCTATTCCTTAATATTTAAGATAAATTAACTATCAAAACTCGATTTCTAAGAGTTAGGATAAAATTAAATATAAAAAATAAACTAAACTTAATTAACAAATAATTACTTAAAAAATCTCAAATTTGGATTCTCTTGCATCAAATAAGGGTTAGGACTCTTGTAAAAACTCATTGAGTTTAGTTTTGATTTAAATAAAAAATTATTTTTATTTAAACCTAGGAGCAACTCCTTTTTGTTGGTAAATCCCCACTAAAGAGTAAATAATAGAAAATATTTCATTTATTTAGTTGGATAAAACTTTATATATATCTATATAGGTGAATACAAATGTTATTAAGACGGGATACATCCTCCCCTGGCCCGCCTACAACAACGGAGTAGAGCATGTGTGCATTCCTTCTAGATTTGGATAGGTTCAAATAACACCGAAATAATTTGGGTTTTAGTTTCTCCATCCGACTTGCCAAAGCCATCCCCATCCTGATAAAAGAACTGTGCCGTCCGAGGGATGTTAATTGCTATATTCTTGAAGTACTCCTCTAATGGAGAATCCCAACTAAGAGATGCATTCAAAGCTCTCCAATATTTCTTCATCAATTCTCTTATCTCCCTTCGAGCCACTTCCTCTGTGACACATTTTTCATGCATGTAACATTGAATACATTTGGCCACATCGCCTCTTTCTAGCTCATCCTGTGGTAAGTAAAGTAAATGTTACGTTGCTGGTTTCCAATGAGTTTGATTACTTCGATCGGCTAGCTAGATACTGTTAATGTGTGTGTATATATATATAATTACCGTGGAAGTGCCCATATCATCATAAAGACGAAAAAGTGTGCTCGAGGAGTGTGCGATCTCATAGTAAGTACTGGGAAAACCTTTCAAGGCCTCTCCAGTTAAGTCATTGCTCACGCAGTAAGCATGAGACAGAATGTTTGGACCAGATATTGATACCCATGCATTCTCCAAGTACTCCTTGAGCTTCGGGGTTTGGCCATGGTGGAACCATTTTGCTTCCTGAAAGTATGCTTTCCATAGATCTCCCCACTGAAAATTTAATACCAACAACTCATTCACTGGAAATTTAATACCAACAACGTAACTCATTCGATAACAAAGAAAATGAAGGAAAAAAATTGAAATAAAGTGTTTATAATTTACTGCTCTCTTTAAGTCAGGCACAATGTCCACGCCCTTCTCCTTCATCACCCGGTAGCCTTCTTGGTGGACCAGGTTGAAGAGTGCAAAGAAAGATAGTTTCATGTACTCTGGAAGCTTGTCCATGGCAGTTAAGTCCCATCTGCAACAAAACTTAAACAATCTTAGATAGTTGAGAAAAACATATGATATATATATACATGACTTGAAGATGATACACATGGTGAATGCGCCGCTGCATGTCACCTGTTGACGACGTCAGTGAAGAGCTGGAGTTCATCCAAGGTTCCATAAACATCGTAAATATCATCAATCAGTGTAATAAAACAGATTGACTTTGTTTCGATCATTCTGCATCTCCCTCTATCTGGTTCATAAGTGAAACCAACTGCCCACAGATAGCTTTCAAGTAATCTGTCTCTGCAAAATGGCAGCTTCTCTGAAAGCCCGAGCCCCGACCACCATCTGCAAGTAAAAAAAGTAATTAAGCTTTGAAATTGTTATTATAAAAACATCGAAAATATGATAATGAAAGTTTGATTAGATGCAGTTGATTTACCTGGAGAGCTCTCTGAGTTCGCTCTTGTACGTGTCCTGAACTAGATTGAAGTCGAGCTGAGCAAACTCCAGAAGGAGAGGATTGATGGTGTCGTCGCCACGGCATGCTTCAATGAACCACCTGTGCTGCACTCTCTCCAACCGCCAATTCAGTGGAATCTGCAGCGCATGGGCCACCTGCTCTCTGAGACCGCCAGCCTCAGGAACAGACCCCTCCTCCATCAATGCCTTCAGCTGCTCGGTCGCGAAATCCATGGCTTCCTTAAGCACAGACTCTCCTTCCTTCTCCAGGTAGGAAGCTTCGTACAAACTCAGAAGCCCTCTGATCTGGTTCTCACAGCGAGCTTCGAAGTTTCCCTTCTCGTCTCTAAATGTCTCGAGCAAATCTAAGTAATTTTGCAGACAGCAACGCAACAGACATGACATGCATGATTACAACCGTGAAGCGATTGATTGATTAATTGATTAATTAATTAATTCATTAGTTAATTACCTTGTGAAACAGAGAAGCCTTTTGCTCTGAGGAGCCTGAAGAGCAGCGATGTGGCATGGAGATCGTCCTTCAGCTGCGAGCTCACATGGTCTAAAGAAGCGTGAAGATGACTTAGAACGTCAGCAATCTCGTCTTTGAAGTGATACGCCACGCCGAGCTGTTGCACGTGGTCGATCAATTGAAGCTGCTCTGCTACTTGCTGCTTCTCGCATATCAGATAATTCCTGGTCAGCTGCTTCAGTACGTTTATTCTCTCACGTTTCTCTTCTTGTTGCACCTGCAGAAAACAAAGAAAAAGGTTACACATAAAAATTTCGACGATCGACGACTACACTCTCCCGTACCGTGGAGGTGCCCGTGAGGGACTGCACACGCTCGTCTGTCCATATGCTTGGCTGATAATTCCCCGACCGCCGCAAGGGAGCTGCATGACTAGTGGCGCTGCATGATCGGACCTGCAGAGTTCGCCGGAACGTCCGTCGGCCACAGTACTGCTCGACGGCAGTAACTATCATCGGGCGGCGAGGGAGGGCGGATATCATTGGAGCACAGACAGTAGTGCTGGTATTGTAGATAGACATTGCTTGATGATTAGCTATTTCCAAACTTGTTTGCAATCAAAAATAATTTGGTTAAAGGAGAAGAAAAACGTGCAGCGTATATATAGCAGTGCACAATTGTGCCTCACGTTGAGTACAGAAAACTCATTAAAAATATTCATTGTTTAACATGTTGAAGTTAATTAATAATGACGGTTTAAGAGATCAAATGAACAATTAATGACGTAAAAGTACAAATAGAGAGATTTCATCAGAGTTAATCTGATCATTGTTTGCCTTGTAGAGTTGTAGTAATAATAATAGATCTCGCAACATATAGTTCGTATTCAGTTGGTTGTCCCTCATGTTGCTTTTGTTTTTCCTTTTTTTTGGACAGTTAATAATGATTGAGTGAAAGTTGATATAATTGACTATACTTAATATAATAGAACCTTCTGCGTTAAAATATTAAAACACCATGTCTGTAGGATCCCATTAACAAATTTATATGAGCTTTTGGATTGTAAATGTTCAAGGACAATAGAAAAAATTTAATTAAGATGAAGCTTACCGAAGAATTCTATTACCAGGTGGAATATAACAAAGGACATCTGCATCTCATTTTTCATAACTTATTCCTTTCAACGTGCTTTCAAAATCTTAAAATCATTTTAAATATCTTTAAAATTTTCACATCCCGTCACCGAGGCCAGTGAACACATCCGCGTGGGAATATGTCCCCTGGGCTCAGCCACCTTAAACTATCTTATTTTATCATTTCTATTAACACCTCTTTGCTTAGCAGTCCACTAGGAGATGTCATCAGTTAAGCCACAAGAGTAATCTTCAGTAGACCCTCTCCCCTGCACTCTAGTCCCTCTAGTCATCCGATCGATTTACCTTCACTGGCTCTCTTGAAGTCCAGTTCACCAAGCGACGTCATCAATCAGGCTACGAGAGCAATCCTCCGCAAACTCTCTCTCATGCACTCTGATCCCTTTTGGCCCCTCTTCCAATTCACCTTCACCATCTTTCTTGGAGTTTAAAGTCCAGCCCACTACGGGATGTCAATAACAAAGCTACCAGAGCAAGCCTCTTGGAGACATCTCTCCTGCATTCTAGTCCCTCCGGTCAATTTACCGAGTCACTCTCTCCGACTTTCCTTGAGTTTAAAGTCCAGTCCACATAAGGATGTTAGTAACCAAAGGAATACCCATCACATCACAAGATGTTCCGTATCTAAATGACAATCATTATTCCTTACCTAAGAGTTGACTTGTACCTATGCCTTTGACATGAAGTGACAATTAACTTATGCATGAAATAGTCCCTTGTCTGTATCAGAGAGGTGAATTGACATGGGTGGCTCTACAAGTAAAACCAAGCTAGCTATATTTCTATAAAAGACAGATGAAGTTCATCGGATGGGGTTTTCTTTCTTCTTTTCTCTTCACCACTTTGTCAAACAAATCATTGTGAGTAAAGATAGCGGTTTGACTAGGTCAAATATTGGTCTTTTTCTTCCATTTCTTTTGTTACTATTTCAGTTTAAGCCCTTCTTATGGCTGAAGGCACTCTGGCACTTTGCTCCGTTGCTGTCAAAACCCTTGTTGAATAAGTGAATGGAGAAGAAATGGAATAGGAAAGAGGCTCCATTGTGAATGGAATTTTAGTCCCACATTGGAAGTTTCAAGACACTTTTGTTGGTTTATATTAATTCACATAAATTGAGGTTGTGAACAAATGCATGGGGAGAGACTCTCTCTCACGCGTGGGTGCGCAGGAAGGGGGGGGTGCAAATCTAGAGCCCGGATTTGCACTGAACCAAGTTGACTCGTGTGTGAGCGCGACCTGCGCACAGGAATGTCAGACCGGTCTGGGCAAAATGACAAAATTTGCCCAAGTGGAACAACCAACATTTTTCCACGTAAACCTTTTTGCTGCCTCTCTGATCTGCTGCTCTGGTCTGCCGCTCTGTAGACCTGCCCTGCTGCTCTGATCTTCCGCACTGCAGCTCTGGTCTGCTGCTCTGCAGACCTGCCCTGCCACTCTGGTCTGCCGCTCTGCCGCTCTGCAGACCTGCCTTGGTCTTCTGCTCTGTTGACCTGGTCTTCCGCTCTGCTGACATGGTCTTCCGCTCTGCTGACCTGGTCTTCCGCTCTGCTGACCTGGTCTTCCGCTCTGCAGACCTAGTCTTTCGCTATGCACTTTACAGAAACCAGCCCCTGTTGGCAGCCTGAGATTATCCGCTTAGGTCATTTCGAATGTAAGTTGAATTTAATTCAGTGCAGCTTAAATTCAACTAATACCCATAAATCTCCGACATTAAATTGTTTGTGTCCAACAACCCTTTCTGTTGGTGCGGGAAGCATCCGATGATCGAACCCAAATTTTGATAATGGCAAAGAGATTCAAAGTTAAGATTACTTGTTTTCTAACAAGCTTGAATGAGATTTCAGGAAAGTCTTAACTGCGGTTAGGTAGGTGAAAAATTCTAGGGGGTGGTAACCCTAGGTGGTAGAAAACCCTAAGGGGCGGTAACCTTAGGTCCTACGAGGTGGTAACCCTAGGTGGAGGAAAACCCTAGGGCGCGGTAACCCTAGGTCCAGGGTGTGGTAACCCTAGGTCCTAGGGGGCGGCAACCCTAGGTAGAGGAAAATCCTAAGGGAGGTAATCTTAGGTCCTAGGGGGTGGTAACCCTAGGTAGAGAAAAACCCTAGGGGGCGGTAACCTTAGGTCCTAGAGGGTGGTAACCCTAGGCACAAAGTCCAGTCGGTCTGGAGGATCGGACTGACATCAGGTAAATCTTCTAAGTGGAGTAGGTGAGGACGCGTTCCCCGCAGAGGGAACAGTAGGCGTCGGGTCGACCTAGGATTTTCGATCGGAAATCCGAAGTTAGCCCCGGACAGTCCGATGACTAGCGACTATATCATCTATCATATTGTTGTTGTGCTAACTTTGTTTTGCAGGGTATGTGTTTGAGACTAACACATTTTGCAGGGACAAAAGAGCCCACTTAGCCTCGGATGAACAGTGTCCAAGGCGCCTCCATGGAGCTTGGAGGCGCCTCGGGCGCAAGCCAGAAGAAGTCAGCGCAGCAGAGCTGGAGGCGCCTTGGAGTAGGCTGGAGGCGCCTTGGACCAGGCCTTGGAGGCGCCTTGGACCAGCCTTGAAGGCACCTTCAAGTGGATGAGGTGCGACCAGATCAGAGCTGATCCACACGGCCGACTCGCGGCTTGGAGGCGCCCTGGATGAGCTTAAGGCACCTCCAGCAGAGTACAAAAGAGGCTCTCGAGGCAGCACTCAAAACAACAACTTCCGAGCCATCCTTACGCTACAAGCTGCTAACGAGACGATCCCGAAGTGCTGCAACATCATCCCGACGACCCGGAGCTTCAACTTTCATTTCTTTGTTGTCGGTATTAAGTTAATTACTATTTTTCTCTGTACTTAGCTTGTAATATATTTTTGAGATTATAAGTGTTGCCCAACGTAAACGCTCAACGAGCGTGGGCCTTGGAGTAGGAGTCGTTCAAGGCTCCGAACCAAGTAAACTCCTCGTGTCTCTGTGTGTGATATTCTCTTTACTATTTTCCGCTACGTTATCTCGATTAGTTTTACGATTCCGAAATGAGTGAAAAAGTCACGAGCGCTATTCACCCTCCCTCTAGCGCTTTCGATCCAACACTTTCTCCGTAGAAGGCACTCTGCTCCACTGTTTGGTAAACTCTAGTAGAAGGCACACCCACTTTGCTCTATTGTCTACTAAAGTCCTTCCTCCAACAGAGGACACACCCACTTTGCTACATAGTCTGCTAAAGCACTTCCTCTAGCAGAAGACACTCTGATTCTCAAAAGTTCTTCCCCTAGCGGAAGGCACACCGACTCTCAAAAGTCCTTCCCCTAGCAGAACATAGATTGGCTCTCAAAAGTCCTTCCCCCAACGAAAGGCACCTCATCACATAGCCTGTCAAAGCCCTTTCCGTGCGGAAGGTCTCTCTTTTTCAATTCAAGCCCTCTCCTCGATGGAGGCATCTTTTTCTTCAGCGCTGTGCTAATTTAAGTAACGGAGGGGCTAAGCTGACAACGTTGGTACCCTCTCACTGGTGTTAACTTTGTAGACTAGGTCTATAGCTTGGAGGCATTGCAAGTTGTGGGTTGAGCTATAGGGAGACAGTATACAGAAGATTGGAGGCTTTTACGAAGGTGGACCTAAGGCCATGACTGGGAGTACCCCAGAGGACTGCTTGGCTATTGAAGATGGGATGTTATACCAGTGTGCATCCTAAATTAAGTGGTGTAGCCGAACCAAAAGGACCGAATCCCAAAAGGCCAGACTGCATCACCAAAAGATAATGAGTTTGATAAATATTAGGAAAATTTTAATTTTTTATGATTATTTCTCTAAAATGCACTCATACCATTAATGAAAGATGGAAAGGGAAGGGAAAGAAATTCAAGATGGAAAAGAATCCTCAGAGAAAGGTTAAGGAAAGGATAGAGAAAAGAAAGAAATCCAAGGAAATGAAAAGAAAAAATTTAAAAAATAATTAAAAAAATGAAGGATGGATTTGCCGCGCACAACCATCACCCGTATTTACAATATGGATACATTGCTACTCTTGGGACACAGTTTAGTTGGCTATTGCAAGATAGATATTGTTACAATGTGTAAAAAGTTGAATCTCAATAAAGTTGAGAAAAATACTCTCCTCGCAGTGTCAAACTATAGCTTCCCGATTTACTTCCTCACAGATGACCATGAGACCAGTCTTATGGAGTCGTTGGATAGTGGATTTCACCTTTTGCTACAAAGGATAGATACATTATTTTATATATATTTATCACAATAAAGAGTAAACTGTAAAAGGGCAGCTCGGTGCTGGAAACTCTCGTCATGCGGAGTTCCAGGGAAAAATCCATTATACGCAGCCTTACCCTTATTCACTTAAATAAATGGATAGTTTTCTATATAAACAATAGAAAATTGTCCATTTATTTAATTGAATAAAACTTTATATACAGATAGGTGAATTCAAATTCTATTAACACCGGATCCATCTACAACAAGAGTTGATCATGTGGGCATTCCTTTCAGATTTGAATAGATTCAAATAACACAGAAATAATTTCAAACTTTGTTTCTCCATCCCTCTTGCCATTTCCATCCCCATCCTTGTAAACAAACTGTGCAGTTCAAGGGATGTTAACTGTTATATTCTTGAAGTACTCCTCTAATGGAGAATACTAACCCTCAGCCAAACTCATCAGACTCAAAAGACACCTCGACTCGACTGCAATCGGCAAACTAAACTTGTCAAAGATCAGTCTCGAATTAACTCAAACCTATTGTACTCATCCAATCCAAATAAGAGCTCTATTATATCTAACAGAAACATGTGGGATTTCGTACAAACAATATTTGCATAAGACATCTGCAGCATACATGGAACTAGTGATCACAATTTATGGCCAGCCATCAATACATTAAAATCATTGAAAAAAAGAGAGAAAATTTCACACCTTCCACCCATGAGTAAAATCAACGAAGAGGAGAAAACGGTAAAACCACAGACTCAATACCTAAACATTCATCAAAATCAGGGTCATGACTGCAGTTCGACTTCAATCATTGAGCACATTAGTAACTCAAAGCTCAAAATTTCCTTGCTGCAGTGATTAATTGAGCGTGCTGAAGAGAAGTAAAGCAGTAAATAGATCATGAGATCATAACTTAGCATTTTGCCAGTAATTTCTGTTGGAGCGTATACTGAAAGTCTAAGCTTTGTAAACATTCATTATGTATAAAGAATCACATTTGGTTAAATTGTCTACATTTGTTTGTAGTTGTTCATTTAATTTATATTGTAGATAACATAGTATGTGGTGTCACATGCAGAAGATGATATTATCAGTACCTTATAAATTATAAACAGTAGCTCACGACCAAAATGGAAAGGAACAAACCATTAGAAGGTCGTAGTGTAATTAGGTATTAGTTTATCTTGACTATATAATTACACTAGTACACTCAGAGTGTATTGAGTAGGATCATTTGAGGTCGTTTCTTTTATACTGACTTTATAAAGGAACAAATACCTCGGTTATTATGGAAGTGTGTACTCTTAATCCTAATATAATAACAAGCATATATATTTGATATTTATTTCTTTAATTTATCAATGGGTGAGATTTAGTTCGATGAATCAATAAGCCCGATAAGTTGGGAAATGGTATCACTTATAGTGTGTGTTGTTGATTATAGTAGGAAACTGTGTCCTAGAGATACTAGGTTGATAATGTCCTCAAGAGGAGCTCATAAGGATTGTCATGTTAAACCCTGCAGGTGGACCTAGTCCGACATGACAATAAGGTTGAGTGGTACTACTCTTGGATTTAGATATTAATTAAATGAGTTGTCAGTAACTCACTTAATTAGTGGACATTCGATATCTTAAACACAGGGAGACTAACACACTCATAATAAGAAGGAGCCCAAAAATGTAATTTGGGATTGGTGCGGTAGTTCAATAATATTCTCTAGTGGAATGAATTATTATTGATAAAATTAAGTTGTGTGTTCGGGGCGAACACGGGATGCTTAATTTTATCGGGAGACCAAAACCAATTCCTCCTCTCGGTCCCTATCGTAGCCTTTTATTTATAGAGTACTATACCTACCTATACCCACCTTCTATACCCACCCAAAGGGGGCCGGCCAAGCTAGCTTGGGAACCAAGCTAGGGCCGAAATTGGGGTGGCCGGCCCTAGCTTGAACCCAAGCTAGTGGGGGCCGGCCAAATTAAATTAAAAAGGAATTTTAATTTTAATTTTTATTATGTGGAAGAAATAATTTATTAAAGAGAATTAAAATTAAAATATCTCTCTTATAAAAGATCTACAAAAGATTAAAGAAAGAGAATAGATCTCTTTCCTTATTTGTAGATTGGTGAGATATTTTATTTTCTCTTTAAAAATTATTCACATGTTGTAAAATTAAAATTATAGAAATTTCCTTTTATCAACCATGAAGAGATTTTTGAAGAGAAATTTTATTTTTTAAAATTTCCGGAAACAAATTACGAAGTTTTAATTTGTTGATTAAAACTTGTCTAAATTGTTTCCCCTTGATGTGGCCGGCCAATATAGATTAAATTGAGAAATTTTATTTTATTTTTCTCAATTAAATCATGTCAAGGAAATTAAGGAAATTTTATTGTAATTAAATTTCCTAATTTGCCTAGGCCAAGGAATATAAAAGAAGGGGTGAGGGTGTCTTCATGAGACACAACCTCTATTATTCTCCCTCTCCTATTCTTTGGTGTGGCCGGCCAACATCTTCTCCCTTTCTTCCTCTTTGTGGTGGCCGAAATTCTCTATTGCTTGGAGCTCTTGTGGAGGCCGGATACTACTTGGAGAAGAAGAAGAAGAAGGAGAGAAAGCTTGCATCTCTTGGAGCTTGGTTGGTGTTTTTCTTCTTCCTTGGTGAAGCTTTATTTTTTGTGGCCGAACCTAGCTAGGAGGAGAAGAAGGTGGTTGGTGGTTTCTCATCTTGGAAGATCGTTGCCTACACAACGTCCGAGGTTAGAAGAGGAATACGGTAGAAGATCAAGAGGTCTTTCTAAAAGGTATAACTAGTAATTTTTCTTTCCGCATCATACTAGTTATTTTTGGAAATAATACCAAATACAAGAGACTTACGTTCTAGAATTTTGAATATGTTTTTCAATGTTGTGTTTTTTTGTTTTTTTCTTTTCCTTGTGATTTGATTGTTCTCTTCGGTTAACCTAAAGTTATTTTAGGAAGTTAAATATTAACTTTCTATAAAAGGTTTTGTCTAGTCGGTGGTGGTTTCTCTCATATCCAAGAAGGCCATGTGCCTCGCCACGTCAGTACTGGGAACCGATTATGGAAATTAATATTTAATGGAATTAATAACTTAAGGTGATTTGGGTCGAACGTGTTAAGTTCCGCAGGAGATCCAAGTCAAAACCTAAAAGAACAAATAGATTAAGTTTTGGATCAAACGTGTTAAGTTCCGCAGGCGATCCAAAATTTAATTTAAAAGAACACATGGTAGCTAGGAAAAGGTTCAGACTTTTGTACTAAATTTTAGTACTGTGGAACCTCTAGGCTTTCCGAGTAGCAACCAACAATTTCAACTTAAGTCCTGAACTTGAATCTTCTTCCTTCATTTTGCAATAAATCTACATGATCACTACTTTGGAGCTAGCCTTGTCCTTCATAGTTAATCGTACCCGATGAGGTCCAACCGGACCACCACAACCACAAAATTACAAGAACGCCTAGAGTTATTGGGTGGATTTTGTTGGAGTGTATACTGAAAGACTAAGCTTTTGTAAATATTTATTTTGAATAAAGAATCACATTTAGTCAAATTGTCTACATTTAGTTGTAGTTGTTCAATTAATTTATATTGTAGATAACATAGTATGTGGTGCCACATACAGAAGATGATGTTATTAATACCTTATAAATTATAAACAATAGCTCATGACCAAAATGGAAAGGAACAAACCATTGGAAGGTCATAGTGTAATTAGGAATTAGTTTATCTTGACTATATAATTACACTAGTACACTTAGAGTGTATTGAGTAAGACCATTTGAGGTCGTTTCTTTTATACTAATTTTATAAAGGAACAAATACCTCAGTTATTATGGAAGTGTGTGCTCTTAATCCTAATATAATAACAAGCACATATATACACATATATTTGATATTTATTTCTCTAATTTATCAATGGGTGATATTTAGTTCGATGAATCAATAAGCCCGATAAATTGGGAAATGATATCACTTATAGTGTGTGTTGTTGATTATAGAAGGAAACTGTATCCTAGAGATACTAGGTTGATAATGTCCCCAAGAGGAGCTCATAAGGATTGTCATGTTAAACCCTGCAAGTGGACTTAGTCCGACATGACGATAAGGTTGAGTGGTACTACTCTTGGACTAAGATATTAATTAAATGAGTTGTCAGTAACTCACTTAATTAGTGGACATTCGATATCTTAAACACAGGGAGACTAACACACTCATAATAAGAAGGAGCCCAAAAATGTAATTTGGGATTGGTGCGGTAGTTCAATAATAGTTCTCTAGTGGAATGAATTATTATTGATAAAATTAAGTTGTGTGTTCGGGGCGAACACGGGATGCTTAATTTTATCGGGAGACCAAAACCAATTCCTCCTCTCGGTCCCTATCGTAGCCTCTTATTTATAGAGTACTATACCCACCTATACCCACCTAAAGGGGGTCGGCCAAGCTAGCTTGGAATCAAGCTAGGGCCGACCTAAGCTTGGTTTATGGGTGGCCGTCCCTAGCTTGAACCCAAGCTAGAGGGGGCCGGCCATAATAAAATTAAAAAGATTTTTAATTTTAATTTTTATTATGTGGAAGATATAATTTATTAAAGAGAATTAAAATTAAAATATCTCTCTTAAAAAGATCTACAAAAGATTAAAGAAAGAGATTAGATCTCTTTCCTTATTTGTAGATTGGAAAGATATTTTATTTTCTCTTTGAAAATTATTCACATGTTGAAAAATTAAAATTATAGAAATTTCTTTTTATCAACCATGAAGGGATTTTAAAAGGAAATTTTATTTTTTAAAAATTTCCAAAGACAAATAAGGAAGTTTTTATTGTTGATTGAAACTCTCCTAATTTGTGTATTTGAGGTGGCCGGCCATGATTAATTGATTAAGAAATTTTATTTAATTTTTCTTAATTAATTGTTGTCAAGGGAAGTTAAGGAAATTTTATTATTAATAAATTTCCTTATTTACCAAAGCCAAGGAATATAAAAGAAGGGGTAGGGGTGCCTTCATGGGTTACAACTTCTATTGTTCTCTTCCTCTTTTCCTTGGTGTTGTGGCCGGCCATCCTCTCTTTCTCTCTTCCTCTTTGTGGTGGCCGAATTCTTCATCTCCCTTGAAGCTCTTGTGGTGACCGGATACTACTTGGAGAAGAAGAAGAAGAAGGAGAGAAAGCTTGCATCCCTTAGAGCTTGGTTGGTGGTTTTCTTCTTCCTTGGTGAAGCTTTCTTGTTTTGGCCGAACCTAGCTAGGAGGAGAATAAGGTGTTTGGTGGTTTCTCATCTCGGAAGATCGTTGCCCACACAACGTCCAAGGTTAGAAGAGGAATACGGTAGAAGATCAAGAGGTCTTTCTAAAAGGTATAACTAGTAATTTTTCTTTCCGCATCATACTAGTTATTTTTGGAAATAATACCAAATACAAGAGGCTTACGATTCTAGGATTTCGAATATGTTTTTCGATGTTGTGTTCTTTTGTTTTTTCTTTTCCTTGTGATTTGATTGTTCCTTTCGGTTAACCTAAAGTTATTTTAGGAAATTAAATATTAGCTTTCCATAAAAGGTTTTGTCTAGTCGGTGGTGGTTGCTCCCATATCCAAGAAGGTCATGTGCATCGCCACGTCAGTACTAGGAACCAATTATGGAAATTAATATTTAATGGAATTAATAACTTAAGGTGACTTGGGTCGAACGTGTTAAGTTCCGCAGGAGATCCAAGTCAAAACCTAAAAGAACAAATAGATTAAGTTTTGGATCAAACGTGTTAAGTTCCGCAGGCGATCCAAAATTTAATTTAAAAGAACACATGGTAGCTAGGAAAAGGTTCAGACCTTTGTACAAAATTTTTGTATAGTGGAACTTCTAGGTTTTCCGAATAGCAACCATCAGATTTGGGCTTGTTGGGTGTAAGGATGATTACAGTACATCACTGATTCGAATTGAACACTATCTTCTTTAAAATTATGGAAAAAATGGCACTCTACAAGGTACAACAAGCGACATAATGATTCAGACAAGTTTTACTTGAAGGGTGGCCAAAAACGCAAGGATACTTGTAACTTGCACATATGAGACGATTACATGCACAACGAAATAAAAAAAACACTACAGAGAACTTAGAATTGAAGGAACAGAAAAGCATGATGAAGCAAAATTCAACTGTGAAAAGAAAAGCTGATGAGAGGCAGTAAGTTTCATAAACAGACTACCGCTTCATCTTTTCCCAAATCAGTCTTAGGGTATCAGCAACGCTGGGTTTGCAAAACGAAGAAATTGGGTTTTGTCAATCCAATGACATTGCAAGAGAACCAGCATCCAATTTGGGTTCATAGTGGTTTTAAAATCAAAAAAATTAGTGGCCATGGTCCCACATATAGCTTTCGGTTACATACTTGTTTTTATTTATTTTTTTTAACAAAAGAAAATTTAATAAAGAATCACTTTTGGCAACATCTATTTGGTAATGTTCATTTGACAACGTTTATTTGGCAAAGTTTTTGACAACGTTCATTTGGTAATGTTTATTTTTTTTTTCAGAACGGTCAGAAAAATGACTACTTGATATTATTTTTATTTTAATAATAATTTTTTTTTAGCTTATAAATAGAGAAATATATTTTATTTCTCTAATCACTATCTAAAACTTTCTTCACAATTTCTCTACCATAATATTTCTATCTCCTTATTCTAAATGGCTGAAAGATTTAGTGGTTCATTTAAAATTTCTTTGGTTCCCCAAATATAGAAGGAAATTCTGAATAACTCATCATCGATCTAACCATTTCCATAAGAGTCATATTCCTTCGTTCTGTCACACCATTCTGTTGGGGTGTACATGGTGCAGATAGTTGGGATTGAATCCCGATCTCTGATAAGTAACTCCTAAACTCACCTAAGAGGTACTCGCCACTACGATCAGACCATAGTGTCTTGATACTTTTGTCATGACGTTTCTCCAAATCATCCTTGTACTATTTGAACTTATCAAAGTACTCAGACTTGCGGTGCATCAAGTAAATGTACCCGTATCTCGAATAGTCGTCCATAAAAGAGACGAAATATTTGAAACTACCTCTTGCCTAGATAGTCATAGGTCCACACAAATCAGAATAATTCTAACACATTTTTGGCTCTATACCCCTTAGTCTTAAAAGGTCTCTTGGTCATTTTTCCTTCCAAGTAAGACTCGCAGGTTGGAAAGTTTTTCACCACTAATGAACCCAAAAGTTCATTGGCTATTACCCTTTGAATCCTACTCAAGTTAATATGACCTAGCCTTAGATGCGAAAGATATGATTTGTTCATTTCCGAAGGTTGCTTTCTCTAAAAGTTAGAATATGTGTTATTAATTTCCATTTGTTGCATCATGGGAGTTATTGGATTATAAATTGCCAACCAACGTACCAGAACAGATAATTTCCCTATTTTTCTTAATAACAACTTTGTTATCAAAAGAGACAGAATATCAAGTTCTTTCTAAAACTTGGTATGTAAAGACAATTTCTCAAAATCCATGTTTTATTTCTATCAAAGGATAAACATCTCCCACTGCAACAGCTGCTACTTTTGCAGCAGTGCCCATGTAGACGGTGATTTCCCCTTCATATAGTTGTCGGGTTTCCTGAAACCCCTGCAATGAATTGCATACATGATAAGTGGTTCTCGTATCTACATACCAGGTACCGATAGATAACACCACTAAACATGTTTCAACAACTAATGAATAAAATACACCTTTATTATTCTTAGTTCAGAGAGGACAATCCACCGTAGTGTCCAAATTTTTATTTCCAATCATTATAATTGGGACTACTAAGTCTATTCTATAGTATAACAGCTAGGGGATTGAAAAACATTTGAAATCCTAAGAATCACAAAAATATTTGGTCAGCCAACACCTTAAAATCTCCGTGAATTTTGTATGGTACGTTAGTATAGATGTATACAAATTCAAACATTAAGAGGAGATTTTATCCATTAATTTTATTATCTTGTCAACCTATCTTTATGACAAATAAAATTAATAGTTGGTCCGTCTTCGATCAAATATTTGGTCAAAATTTTAGAATTTAAAATAATATTGATTCCTCAAAACAATATCATTTAAATTTACCAACACCTCAAACACCATGAATTTTGTATGCCACGTTAGTGTGGATGTATACAAATTCAGACATTTGTAAGAGAAGGGTCTTACCTATTAATTATCTTGTCAATCTTAAATTACCTCAAACACCATGAATTTTGTATGTCACGTTAGTGTGGACGTATACAAATTCAATTGCTTATAAGAGGAGGTTTTACTCATTAATTTTATTTTGTCAACCTAACTTTATGACAAATAAAATTACCTCAAACACCATGAATTTTATATGTCACGTTAGTGTGGACGTATACAAATTCAAACATTTGTAAGAGGGGTTTTACCTAGCTTTATGACAAATTAATAGTTGATTTTCCTTTGATATCACAAATAATAGCAGTAACTCCGTTGGGGAGGATACTATTAAATGCACCTAAGTGTATACCATTACTTGATACTTAGTCTATTAAATAGGATTGTGCTCCTTCAGTTGGAGAAGATCACACGCTCCTAAATAATTTCCTATAACCATCCATAAAGGAAGTTTGATCTAGTGATCCGCAAACAAACGCATCTGTTGTGGAGGGAGGCACTCAGAGCCAACACTCAAGTTTGTTGCATCACTTACAAACCAGTAATGGAGACCATGAAATTTATTTACTAATCCCTCTCCCACTTAGTTATTTAAGATGAAGATTTTATCATGCACACAAGCATACAAATACAACACACACATCACAGCAAATAAAAGCAATAAATATGGAAAAAATAATTTTCCAACTATTATGGTCTCTTCCATCACTGTCCTCCGTGTGCTGCCAACCCCAGCTGCTGTCATCTTTAGCCACCGCAATCGGGTCTAGTCGCCGCATCTATCTTGCTTCTTTTTTTGCTGGGCCTCTGGTCCTCAAATACTCCCGCGCCTCGCAAGGATACGATCCACGAAAAAAAAATAGAATTTTACATTTATCTATCCTATATTCCACAAGGGAATGTACATGTAATCTAGATCGAAACAAAAATGTAAAATCCTAAAACTAATACAACTTCTGTTGTATTTAATACATACAATCATGCATACACAAAAAACACCCTCAACATGTCCGAGAGTCCAATCACATACAATCACATTAGGGCCATAATAGTTGGATCTAGGATGCCTGCAACCACAGAATTAATCTATTTGCACATCCTACTATTACCCTGCCTAAAATATGTATGACATGTGCATAATTAAACTGAAAACCAAACACACAGAGGCAATATCCTAGCTAGGATACCAATTGATGGTTGCTACTCGGAATATCGTACTGGTTCCCCTTACAAAAATTTTGTACAAGTCCCAAACCTTTCCTAACAACCTACTGTGTTCTTTAGAAATTAAATTTGGAATCGCAAACAGAACTTAACATTATTTATTCCAAATTCAACTTATCTATTCTTAAAGGTTTAGACTTGGATTGCAAACGATGCTTAACATTATTAATCCAAATCCACCCATGTTACAAAGTTAATTAAATATTTATTTCAGAGATCGGCTTCCAGGTTAAACATGGTGAGGCACTAGGCCTTCTTGGGTATGAGATCATCCACCACTTCCTAGACAAAGCCTTTCAACGAAATTCAATATTTAATCTCCTTATAGTATCCCTAGGTTTAACCATTAAGAACAATCGAATCACAAGATCGAAAAACATAAGAAACACAAAATCGAAACATAAATTCGGTTGCCTAGAATCGTTAGCCTCTTGTGTTTGGTAATTCAAAATCCATACAAAGAAAACTAGTATGATGCGGAACAAGAAAACTAGTTATACCTTTCTTTGTTAACAAAAACCTCTTGATATTCTATAGTACTCCTCTCATTCTCTTGGACGTCGTGTAGACGACGATCTACCAAGATAAATTCCACCGGGACCACTTCTTCTTCTCCAAGACTCTTGAGCCATTAAGGGATGCCAAAATAGGAAACTTCCTTCTCTTCCCCTTCTTCTCCAAGTGTGTCACCGGTCCTTATAGGTCTTCCCCTCCAAGCTAGGTTTCGGCCAGCAAGCAAGATGAAGAAAACAACCTAGAGATAGGAACCGGCCCTAAGGAGAACAAGCAAGGAGAAACTATAGAGGGATGGCCGGCCACCAAAGGATTAGAAGAGAGGGAACTTAGAGAGATCAATTCATTAGAGATTAATCTCATGAGGCACCCTATACCTCTCTTTTATAATCCTTGGTCATGACAAAAAAGAAAAGTTTAATAAAAACTCCCTTTTAATCTTCTTATGGCCGACCACATCATGGTATGCTAAAAAGGAAAAAATTTTACAATAAAAATTAAAGCTTCCTTTTAAACCATGGTGTTTACAAAAAGGAAAGTTTTAAACATAATTAAAACCTCCTTATTTATGACCTCCCTTTAAAAGAGAAAATTTTAATAACAATTAAAATCTCTCTTTTTAAATTTCCTATTGTGCATGGCAATAAAGGAAAGTTTTAAAATTAATCTCTCCCTTTTAAAACATGTAGACAACTACAAAAAAGGAAAGATTAATTAATACTTCTCCTTTTAAATCATGGTTACATAAAAGGAAAGCTTTATCAAAAATTAAAATCTTTCTTTTAAGCATTATAGACAACTACAAATAAGAAAAGATTATAACAAAATTAAAATCTCTCTTTAATCTTTTGTAGATAGCTATAAAAGGAAAGATTTTAAAATCTAAAACTCTCTTTTTAAAACCATGAGGATGATTATAAAAGGAAATTTTTAAAATTAAAATTTCTCTTTTAAATCCCTTCATGAATGACTCCCAAAGGAAAGATTTTAACAAAAATTAAAATCTCCTTTAATCCTATTCCTATGGCCGACCCCATGCTTAGTCACCAAGCATGGCTTGGCCGGCCACTATTTGAGCTCCAAGCCATTGCTTGCCCGGCCCCCTTGCTCCAAGCAAGGTTGTGTTCGACCCATTACTTGGATAGGAAGTGGACTTAGTGGATACAATGTTTTATAGAAGCTACAACAGGGACCGAGAGGAGAAATTGGTTTTGGTCTCCCAATGAGCTTGAGCTTCCTGTGTTCGCCCCGAACATCCAGCTCAAGTTCATCAATAATAATTCATACCACTAAAGAGTTATTATTGAACTACCACACCAATCCCAAATTATATTATGAGCTCCTTCTTATTATGAATGCATTAATCTCCCTGTGTTTAAGATATAGAATGTCCACTAATTAAATGAGTTACTGACAACTCACTTAATTAATATCTAACTCCAAGAGTAGTACCACTCAACTTCATTGTCATGCCGGACTAAGTCCACCTGCAGGGTTTACATGACAATCCTTATGAGCTCCTCAAGGGGACATCATCAACCTAGATTACTAGGACACAGTTTCATTCTATAATCAACACCACACTATATAAATAATATCATTTTTTAACTTATCGGGCCTATTGATTTAACGAGCTAAATCGCACCCTTTGATAAATCAAAGAAATAAATATTAAATATACGTGCTTGTTATTACATCATGATTAAGAGCATGCACTTCCATAATAATAGAGGTTTTGTTCTCTTATATAGTCAGTATAAAAAAAACTATCTCAAATGGTCCTGCTCAATACACTTATAGTGTACTAGTGCAAATTATTAGTCAAGATAAACTAATACCTAATTACACTACAACCACTCCAATGGTTTGTCCCATTCCATCTTGGTTGTGAGCAACTGTTTATAATTTATAAGGAACTGATAACATGAACTTCTGTGTGTCTCCTCACACCATGTTATCTACAATATAAATTAAATGGACAACTACACTTAGCATAAATGTAGATATTTGACCAATGTGATTCTTATAAATGTTTACAAAGAACTAGACTTTTAGTATACACTCTAACAGGCCCGACCTGCCTTCCCCCCGGTCAAGATGTCCGACCGATTCCGCGCGTAGCTGCAGTCCATGCCCCCCGACATGGGCCTTGGGGACCGCACTATTGTACTTATCATCGGTCTCACACTCATGCTGTTGGTTGCTACTCGAAAAACCTAATGGTTCCACTATACAAAAATTTTGTACAAAGGTCTGAACCTTTTCCTAGTTACCATGTGTTCTTTTAAATTAAACTCGGATCGCCTGCGGAACTTAACATGTTTGATCCTAAGTTTAATTTATTTATTCTTTTAGGTTTAGACTTGGATCTCCTGCAGAACTTAACACGTTCGATCCAAATCACCTAGGTTATTAATTCCATTAAATATTAATTTCCAAAATTAGCTTCCAGGACTGCATTGCGAGGCACATGACCTTCTTGGATATGGGAACAACCACCACCGCCTAGACAAAGCCTTTTAAGGAAAGCTAATATTTAATTTCCTTAAATAACTCTAGGTTAACCAAAAAGAACAATCGATTCACACGGAAAAGAAAAATAAAAGAACACAACATCGAAAACTAATTCGAAAAACTAGAATCGCATGCCTCTTGTATTTGGTATTTTTACAAAGAACTATTATTGAACTACCGCACCAATCCCAAATTACATTTTTGGGCTCCTTCTTATTATGAGTGTGTTAGTCTCCCTGTGTTTAAGATGTCGAATGTCCACTAATTAAGTGAGTTACTAACAACTCATAATTAATATCTTAGTCCAAGAATAGTACCACTCAACCTTATCGTCATGTCGGATTAAGTCCACCTACAGGGTTTAACATGACAATCCTTATGAGCTCCTCTTGGGGACATTATCAACCTAGATCACTAGGACACAGTTTCCTTCTATAATCAACAATACACACTATAAGTGATATCATTTCCCAACTTATCGGGCTTATTGATTTATCGAACTAAATCTCACCCATTAATAAATTAAAGAAATAAATATCAAATATATGTGCTTGTTATTATATTAGGATTAAGAGCACACACTTCCATAATAACTGAGGTCTTGTTCCTTTATAAAGTCAGTATAAAAGAAACGACCTCTGATGGTCCTACTCAATACACTCTAAGTGTACTAGTGTAATTATATAGTTAAGATAAAATAATACCTAATTACACTACGACCTTCCAATGGTTTGTTCCTTTCCATTTTGGCCGTGAGCTATTGTTTATAATTTATAAGGTACTAATAACATTATCTTCTGTATGTGACACCACATACTATGTTATCTACAATATAAATTAATTGAACAACTACAAACAAATGTAGATAATTTGACCAAATGTGATTCTTTATTCAAAATAAATGTTTACAAAAGCTTAGGCTTTCAGTATACACTCTAACAATCTCCCACTTATACTAATGACTAAGCTGTCATATCTGCTGCCATACATCTGATTCCCATCCCCTCCACATGTCGATCGAAAGCTTTTGCTGGAAGGGCCTTAGTGAAAGGATCTGCTAGGTTATCTGCTGATGCAATCTTGGCAATGACAACTTCTCCTCGCTTCACGATATCTCGTATCAGGTGGTACTTGCGCTCTATATGTTTACTTGCCTTATGGGCTCGTGGTTCCTTCGAGTTTGCAACTGCACCGCTATTATCACAATAAATTGTGATGATTTTGGGCAAACCAGGAATCACATCTAAGTCCATTAGAAGGTTCCTGAGCCATACTTCTTCTTTAGCTGCCTCAGAGGCTGCTACATACTCAGCTTCCATGGTTGAGTCTGAAACGCATTTCTGCTTAACACTCCTCCATGCAATGGCTCCACCTCATAACGTAAACACATAGCCTGATGTAGACTTACTGTTGTCCCTATCCGATTGGAAATCTGAATCCGTGTAACCCACAGGGAGCAAATCGTCTGCTTGGTAAACTAGCATATAATCTCTAGTCCTTCTCAGGTACTTTAATATATGCTTTACCGCAGTCCAATGTCCTTGTCCAGGGTTACTCTGATATCTGCTAACCGTGCCCACGGCAAAATATATATCAGGTCTCGTACACAGCATTGCATACATAAGGCTTCCTACTGCCGAAGCATAAGGAACTGTTTTCATGTCCTCTATCTCCTTTGATGTCTTCGGAGACATCTCTTTAGATAGAGCTACTCCATGCCTAAAAGGTAAGAAACCTTTCTTAGAATTCTGCATGCTAAAACGAGCAAGGATTGTATCTATATATGAAGCTTGGGATAGACACAACATTCTTTTCTTGCGATCCCTTATAACTTTGATCCCAAGAATGTGTGCACAATCTCCTAAGTCCTTTATATCAAATTGTTTGGACAACCATACCCTTACGTCCGATAATACCTTGACATTGTTGCTAATTAACAAAATATCATCTACGTATAGTACAAGAAATACCACCACGTTTCCGTTACACTTCTTGTACACACAAGACTCATCCTGACACTGAATAAATCCATATGACTGGATTACTTCATTAAACTGGATGTTCCAAGACCTTAAAGCTTGCTTCAGTCTATAAATGGACCGATTGAGTTTGCACACTAGATGCTCTTTGTCTTTTTCAATAAACCCTTCTGGTTGCTTCATATGGATGTTTTCTTCAAGACTTCTATTAAGGAAAGCTGTCTTGACATCCATTTGCCAAATTTCATAATCCATATGAGCGGCAATGGATAAGAGTATCCAGATAGACTTAAGCATGACTACCGGTGAAAAAGTCTCCTCATAATCGATTCCCTCTTTCTGAGTGTACCCTTTCGCAACAAGCCTAGCTTTGAAGGTTTCTACCTTCTTGTCTATCCCTCTTTTCCTTTTGTAGATCCACTTGCATCCAACGGCTTTTACACCATCAGGTGATTCTACAAGCTCCCAGACCTTATTAGAGTACATAGACTCTATTTCAGAATTCATTGCCTTTTGCCAAGATACTCATCTATATCTTGGAGTGCTTCGTCATATGTTCGAGGATCAGGTTCATGTTTACTCGTGATCAAGTCCGAAGACTCTCCCAAAAACATGAATCTCTCAGATTCCCTCACAACTCTCCCACTACGACGAGGCACCGTCTGTGGTTGTGTATCATGTGTGACACGTGTTGCAGTCTCTTGTGGTACTTCATCTTGTACTGTTGGTACTAAAGTAGACGTGTCCTCTCTAAGTTCTTCTAGTACAACTTTGCTATTGGGCTTGTGATCCATTATATAGTCTTCTTTTAAAAACTGGCATTGGTGCTAACAATGACCTTCTGGTCTTTAGGACCATAAAATAAACCACCTTTCGTTCCTCTGGGATAACCCCCAAACACGCGAACTTCTGTACGAGATTCTAACTTATCAGTATCTGGTTTCAGCACATGTGCTGGACTACCCCAAATCCGAATATGTCTTAGACTAGGCTTTCGTCCATTCCACAATTCTGTGAGAGTAGAAGATATTGATTTAGAAGGTACTAAGTTCAGAATATGAGCTGTTGTTTCCAGAGCGTATCCCCAAAATGAATTTGGTAATTCTGAATAACTCATCATCGATCTAACCATTTCCATAAGAGTCATATTCCTTCGTTCTGCCACACCATTCTATTGGGGTGTACCAGGTGCGGATAATTGGGATTGAATCCCTGCCTCTGATAAGTAATTCCTAAACTCTCCTAAGAGGTATTCGCCACCACGATCAGACTGTAGTGTCTTGATACTTTTACCTAGTCGTTTCTCCACATCAGCCTTGTACTCTTTGAACTTATCAAAGCACTCGGACTTGCGGCACATTAGGTAAATGTATCTATATCTTGAATAATCATCTATAAAAGAGACAAAATATTCAAAACCACATCTCGCCTGGATAGACATAGGACCACACAAATCAGAATGAACTAATTCTAACACTTCTTTGGCTCTATACCCCTTGGCCTTAAAAGGCCTCTTGGTCATTTTACCTTCCAAGCAAGATTCACAAGTTGAAAAATTTTCCAACTCTAATGAATCCAAGAGTCCATCGGCTATAAGCCTTTGAATCCTACTTAAGTTAATATGACCAAGCCTTAGATGCCAAAGATATGCTTGGTTCATTTTCGAAGGTTGTTTTCTCTTATTAGTGTTAGAAGATGTGTTATAAATTTTCATATTTTGCTTTGTGAGAGAAATTAGATTTAAAGTATACAAATTGTCAACTAATGCACCAGAATAGATAATCATTTTATTTCTCTTTATAACTACATTGTTATTAAAAGAAACAGAATATCCATCCAAAAACAGTTAAGAAACTGAAATTAAATTCTTTCTAAAACTGGGTACATAAAGACAATTTCTTAAAACCAATTTTCTATTTCTATCAAAAGATAAGTAGACGTCTCCCACTGCAACAGCCGCCACCTTAGTAGCATTGCCCATGTAGACGGTTACCTCTCCTTCATATAGTCGTCGGGTTTCCTGGAACCCCTGCAAAGAATTACAGACATGATCAGTGGCTCCTGTATCTACACACCAGGTGCTGGTAGATAATACCGCTAAACATGTTTCAACAACTAGAGCATGAGATATACCTTTGTTGTTTTGATTCCTACGAGGACAATCCGCCTTCCAATGCCCTGACTGCTTGCAGATGAAGCACTTGCCCTTCGGCTTCTTCATTCCAGCTTTAGCTCCTGTACTATGAGATTTATTCACCTTCTTTGCTGAGCTAACTTGTTTCTTCTTCTTCTTTCCTTTCGGTTTAGAAGTAGAACCATTTTCAACATAGTGAATCTGAGAATTATGACGAAACAAACCTTCTGCTGCCTGAAGTTCTGTCAGTAGTTTCACCAATGAATATACCCTTTTATTCATATTGTAATTCAGGCGGAATTACTCAAAACTTCTAGGTAGCATTTGGAGGATCATATCGATCTGGGTTTCCCCATCAATTTCTCCTCCAAGGATTTGTATTTCATTCAGATAAGTCATCATCTTTAGGATATGATCCCTCACAGGAGTACCCTCTTGCATGGTGGCCATCATTATCTTTCTCATGGCTTCTTGCCTAGAGGCCCGATCCTGGTGACCAAAGAGTTCCTTGAGATTGTTCATAATATCATAGGCTGTTGGTAAATCTTGATGCTGATGTTGCAATACATTTGACATTAAAGCCAAATGTAACACCGCGCCATCTCATCTGCTTTTACCTATTTACTATGATACTCAATCTCCTCTTGGGTAGATTCACCATTGGGTGTATCAGGGTAAGGCTCAGTCAGTACAAACTTATAGCTTTCAGTAGTAATAACAATGTCCAGGTTCCTTTTCCAATCTATGCAGTTAGGACCAGTAAGTCTGTTCTCTTTTAGTATGATGGCCAGTGGGTTGAAAGTCATCCTAAGAATCACAAATAACTTTTGGTCAGAACTCTAAATTTAGAATAATATTGATTCCTCAAACAATACTATTTTAAATTAACCAACACCTCAAAACACCGTGAATTTTGTATGCCACGATAGTGTGGACGTATACAAATTCCACATTTGTAAAAGGAGGGTTTAACCCATTAATTTTTTATCTTGTCAACCTAACTTTTTGACAAATAAAATTAATAGTTGGTTTCCTTTGGTCACATGAATAATAGCAGTGACTCCGATGGGGAGGATACTATTAGACATGCCTAAGTGTATACCATTACTTGACACTAAGTCCATTAATAAGATTGTGCCCCTTCTGATGGGGAAGATCACACGCTCTTAATTAACTTCCTATAGTCATCCAAAATGGAAGTTTGCTCTAGTGATCCACAAACAAACTCATCCGATATGGAGGAAGGCACTCAGAGCCAACGCGCAAGTTTGTTTGTATCACTTACAAACCAGTAATGGAGACCATGGGATTTATTTAAAATCCCTCTCCCACTTAGTTATTTAAAATGAGGAATTTTGACTATGCTAGCCTACTAAACATGTATAATAACATGCACACATAGCACAGTATAAAAGCAATAAATAGAAAAACTAATTTTCAACTATTATGACTTTTATCTATTGTTGTCCTCCGTATGTTGTCATCCCTAGCTGTTGCCATTTTTGGCCACCGCCACCGGGTCTAGTTGTTGCATTCATCTTGCTCCTTGTTCCGCTCCGCCTCTGGTCCTCAAAAGGTTCTACGCCTTGCAAGATTCGATCCGCGACATAAATAGAATTTTACATTTTTCGATCCTATATTCCTCGAAGGAATGTACATGAATCTAGATCAAAAATAAAATCCTAATAAAACTAAATACAACTCCTGCTGTATTTTATAATACAATCATGCACACACAATAAATGTCCTTGATGTTGGTGCGGTTAGCACTAACGATTTAACCCAAGTTTTGATGAATGACAAATAGGTTAAGTTAGTTTTGTTGTTGTCTGACACTTTGATCGAGTGTGCAGGAGAAGTCCAGACAGGTCGACGGGCTGACCGGATATCTGGCACGAAGTCCAGCTAGGTCGACGGGCTGACCGGATAGCTGGCACGAAGTCCAGCTAGGTCGACGGGCTGACCGGATAGCTGGCACGAAGTCCATCTAGGTCGACGGGCTGACCGGATAGCTGGCAAGAAGTCCAAGCGGGTCGACGGGCTGACCGGACGCTTGGCGAGAAGTCCAGACGGGTCGAAGGGCTGACCGGACGTCTGGCAGGTAAGTAAGGTAAGTCACTGGAGGGGAGTGACTGCGAGGACGCGTTCTCGGAAAGGGAACATTAGGCGTCGATCCGGCTTAGATCCATTTCGGATATCTAAGTCGAGATCGTGACTAGATTCCGGTCTCGGAAAGACGGAATCTAAGTCATACTTTGCTTATCTATAAAACTGTGCTAACAATCTTTGCTGCAGGGTACATTTGCCTCGGACTAACCTTTTCTTGCAGGAGAAGGATTTTCTGGAGAAGAGGGGTCCGGGCGCCCGGAAGGGATCCGGGCGCCCGGGAGGCAAGTTTTATCCCGATTACGCGTCGCCACATGGAGCTCACTGGTTGGACTTGCCACGTCCCACCAGGGCGCCTGGAAGGGATCCGGGGCGCCCTGAGCTTCATATAAAAGAAGGGGCAAGGGTGGAGCTTCAACAAGAACTAAGAATCCAAGATCTGCTGCTCTGTGCTCTTGCGACGCCACGAAAAGCTCTCCGACTCAGTGCTGGTTTTGTTTTAATTCTATTGTCGGTATTTTCCTGATCTGTCAATTCTTTTACTTAACTCTGTAATATTCGAATTGATAGTGATTGCCCAACGAAAGTGGTCAAGGACCACGGGCCTTCGAGTAGGAGTCGTCACAGGCTCCGAACGAAGTAAAAAACAACTGTGTTCATTTACTTTTCCGCTGCGTTTACACTCTAAGTTTTCGAATCGATATTCACCCCCCCTCTATCGAATCTAACGGTCCTACAAGTGGTATCAGAGCAGGTACCGCTCTGATTTGGTGCAACCACCAATCAGGCAAAGGGGGGACTTTTTGAAAGAAAAATTAGATATCGTTTGTCTTTAAAATAACGAATCGATATTCAACCCCCCCTCTATCGAATCTAATGCCTTTCGTTTTTCCCTCCAAAACGGTTTTTGAAAAATACATCGCCATCTTTTCACCATTGTTTAGTATTTAAAAAATATTACATTTTCAAAATTTTGAAATAATATTTTTTTCAAATATTTTATTAATATTTTATTATTCTTTCTGAAAATAGTGAAATATTATTTTTTTCAGCACTGCTAATCCAAGACCAAGTCTTGGGATCTTTTGTTTGTTTCTCTGTGTGCAAGAAATTATGACTCTTCTAGAAGGACGGAACCCCTGCGAACCACCACCATACGATCATGAAGACTTCAACTACTGGAAGCGATTAATGGAATGCTTCTTAGGAAGCGTAGACATCGATTATATGCTAATTTTGAGGAAACCTTCTCAAAACTCAGAACTGAACAAAAAGGTAAGTAACATTATTTGTAATGTTTTACCTAACAATATTTTATGCAGATTAGAAAAGTACAAGAATGCATATGAGCTGTGGACCTAGTTGATCAAGCTTCACGAGACGCCAATGGAGCTAGAAGATCAAGTTAAAGTCAAATATGGACTCGAGTCAAATCCAACGGAAAAGCCTACTGAATTAGGGGTTGCGCTCAAGGTTAGTAATATTTACCAAAATACCCCTGTTAATAGTAGTTTAAATAATCAGCATGATGATAAGTATGAAATTAGTCCAAGTATGGTGCATGATAATCTAGATTTAAATGATTTAAATTAAAAATCACAAAATAATGTAGACTCTGATCAAGTCAATCAAGACTCTGATCAATTTGGCATCAACCTTGAATTGGTCAAACAGAACAATGACCAAATCAATTCAAATAATTTAATTAATTCAGAAATTTTGAAATTAGGTGAGCATTTAGACATAAATAAGTCAAACATTAAAATAAATTTGAATTTAAATGCTAAAAATGAGAAAATGGATAAAATCAATAAATACCTTGATAAAATATTTAATAATCAAGATAAAATCAGTCTAGAAAATGCTATCCAAAACCAAGATAATTTAATTAATAAAAAATTAAACTTTAAAGATAAAACTAATCTAATAAATTCAATTAACCATATCAATTTAAAAGGCAAAGAAAATATAAGGATAAAATCAAACACTTTGATAAAATCAAAACGGAATTTAACAAACTTAAAATTAAATGTTAAAGATAACATATTAAACAAAAATAAACTAGAAATTTCAAAATTAACAATTAATAAAAAGCTAAAAGATAAACCATTAAGAAAATATAATTCAAACAGTTTAGTTAATTCAAATTTAAAAATAAATAAAAACTTAAACTTTAAAAATAAGCTATTAAAGAAAGATAATTTGACCAATTTAATTAATTCAAAATTAAAAACTTAAATTTAAATTACAAATTAAACATTAAAATTTAACTAAAATCAACTCTAATTATACAAAAATCTTAAATTAAAGGCCAATAATTGAGGGGGAGGCTCCAGAATAGCTGGCACCTCCAAAACTAACTTACCCGACAAGGTAACCCAAATAAACTAACCCGGCAGGGTAATTAGGATTAGTTAAAAAGAGACCCAGTTTAACTTGAATCATGGTACTGGTGAAGTTTTTTGATGATAGTACGTTGGGGAAGCTTGGGCATCGCATGTCTAGAAAGATATGGCTTCAATCTGGTGCATTTGGCCAAGTGGAACCGACCGAAGCTACCTTTAAATGGATCCTAACTAGTTAGACCAAGGTTTAATACTAAGCTCCGTGGATAGGACTATTCGGAAAACCTCGAAAGGTTGGTTACTTCTAATGACGTCCAAGTGACTCACTAAGCTTAGAAGTTTATCCGAAGAATGCCTATTTGTTGAGACCAAAGCTAAACCTGAATCTAACACAAGTTAAACCAAACTCTGTAATTAAATCTAATTCATCTCACAAAATTATAAGATTCCCTGATTGATAATCTAGATCGGGTGAGATGAATAAGGATTAAATTAATTAATTTTCAATCGAAATTAAAATTAATAAAAATTGAATTTTGAAGTTCAAATTAAATTAAAATTAATTAAAATTAAATTTTGAATTTCAAATTCAAATTAAATTAAAATTAATTAAAATTAAATTTTGAATTTCAAATTAAAATTAAATTTTGAATTTCAAATTAAAATTATAAAACTTTGAATTTCAAATTAAATTAAAATAAATTAAAATTAAATTTTGAATTTCAAATTAAAATTAAATTTCGAATTTCAAATTAAATTAAAATTAATTAAAATTAAATTAAATTAAAATTAATTTTTTTTTAAAAAAATCTATTTTAAAAATTAAACTTAATTTTTTTTAACTTAAAAATTTATTTTAAAACTTAATGTGTTTTTAACTTAAAAATTTATTTTAAAACTTAATTTTATTTTAACTTAAAAATTTATTTTAACCTAAAAATTCATTTTAACCAAAAAAATATTTTAACTTAATTATTTTTTTTAAAAAAAAACCTTTTAAAAAAAAAAATTTCTTTTAAAAATTATTTTAAAAACTTTTAAAACTTATTTTAAAAATTCTTTTAAAAAAAATATTTTTAACATTTAAAAAAAATTTTAAAAATTCTTTAAAAAATATTTCAAAAAATCTTTAAAAACTATTTTAAAAATTCTTTAAAAACTATTTTAAAAATTCTTTAAAAACTATTTTAAAAATTCTTTAAAAAAAAAAACTTTTTTTTTAAAACTCTTTTAAAAACTTTTTAAAAATTCTCTTAAAAACTTTTTTAAAAAATTCTTTTAAAAACTTTTTTTATAAATTCTTTAAAAACTTTAAAAAATTATTTTAAAAATTATTTTAAAAACTCTTTTAAAAATCATTTTAAAAACTTATAAAATTCTTTTAAAAATTATTTTAAATTTTTTTTTAAAAAACTCTTTTAAAAATCATTTTAAAAACTTTAAAAATATTTTTTAAAACATTTTAAAAATTATTTTAAAAACTCTTTTAAAAATCATTTTAAAAACTTTAAAAATTTCTTATAAAAATTATTTAAAACAATTTAATTTTTTTAAAAACTCTTTTAAAAATCATTTTAAAAATTTTAAAAATTTCTTTTAAAAATTATTTTAAAACATTTTAAAAATTATTTTAAAAACTCTTTTAAAAATCATTTAAAAAACTTTAAAAAATTCTATTAAAAATTATTTTAATTTTTTTTAAAAAAAAACTCTTTTAAAAATCATTTTAAAAACTTTAAAAAATTCTTTTAAAAATTATTTTAAAACATTTCAAATTTTTTTAAAAACTCTTTTAAAAATCATTTTTAAAAAAAAAAACTTTAAAAAATTCTTTTAAAAATTATTTTAAAAACTCTTTTAAAAATCATCTTAAAAACTTTATAAAACCTTTTAAAAATTATTGTTATTTTAAAAATTATTTTAACTTATTTCAAAAATTCTTTTAAAAAACTTTTAAAAATCATTTAAAAACTATTTTAAAAATCATTTTATAACTATTTTAAAAATTATGTATCATTTTGAAAAATTCTTCTTATTTTTTCACTATAATAAAATTCTTTTAACTTAAAAAAAAAATTGTAATAATAATAAATTATTTCTATAGACTATTTTCACTTTAAAAATTATTATTTTGACTTTAAACTCATTTTTAATCTTAAACATCATTTTAACCTTAAAATTATTTTTTAATTAACTTAACTGAGAATTAGATCTTAAATTAAAACTCATTAAAACTTAATTTAAACATTACTTTTCAACTTAATTTAACCTAACTGAAAATTAAAACTTAAATTAAAACTTAAATATTTAACTTAAACTTAAATTAATCACTGATATTAATTTTAATCTAAAATCAAAACTGAATTGAACGTATATTAATTGTCATTAAATAATTATAAAAATCATTTTAAAATCCTGTTAGAAATCCCTTAAAAATAATAATAATTATAATTCTTTTAAATTCATTTAAAACTTAGACACCTAACTTAAAAACTTAAATTCCGTTAACTTTAACTTTAAACTTAATTATGTAATTAATAAGTAGAACTTAACTATTTAAGTTTAACTTTATTTGAGAACTAAGCTTGATTTGATTAGAACCTAGGTTTAACCTTAGTAAAAATATTAAAATTACTCTAAGTCATTTTTTTTATCAACCTTTAAAATATTAATTATTTTTATTAAAACATAATTAAAGTTTGACTTAAATTGAACCTTACTTAACCTTGTTTAATAACGAGTTTAACTTCAAATTACCACCAACTTTAAACTAAGTCAATCCAACTTAAAAGGAAGTAAATGAAAAGTTAAATTATAACCAACACCTTCATCAATTAATACAAAATTTAGATTATAGCAAAATTTAATCAATAAATTATTAATATTGATCAATTATTGAATTAATAACAACTTATCTTACTTAACATTACACTAAAGGTTAATTTATTTCAACTTAATCTAACATTAATTACGGTTAGTCAAATTTAAATGAACAATTTTATAAAGATAATTATACAATCGTCTAAAACACTTAGGTACAAAAATATGTTACGGTTGTAAAATTTCATATTAAGGGGAAGTAATAAATAAGGAGGATTAATAAATTAAAGGAGTATCAAATTAAGGGGGAGGTTTATTTTTTAATTATCTCCTTAAGTGTTATTTTTTAATCTTCTCTTTAAAATCTCTCTAGAAAATTCTACCTCAATTTTTTTTCTACTTTGAATATATTTAGCAAATATTTTCAAAATTTTATGTCAAGTTCAGGGGGAGAAATAAAACTAATTCAGTTTTTCAAATCAAATTTTAAACTTAATTTTGAAAATCAAAGTTTAAAAATCAATTTTCAAAATCAACCTGTTTAAAATTGTGAATTTTTTTTTAAATCACAAACTTTTTATCCTTTTTACTTAGTCTTTGAAAACTGAATTTCTCAAGTATTTTAAACCATGGTTTTGAAACTAGTACTTTTAAACTTTGAAAATTTGATTTTGGAAAACAAATTTTACAAAAACATTCTAAAAATATGATCTTACTTTTACCAAACTCCTTTGAAAACTAAAAGTAAAGATTTAAATTGAATTTAACTTTACCTTGAAAATTGTCCTGAATCTAGTTCTTAAAATTTGATTTTACTTAATTTTGACAATTTGATTTGAAAGTTAAATTTTACAAAAATTAGTTTAAAAAAAAAATTACGTTTTTATTGAAAATTGTGGAAATTAGATTTTTCAAAACTTAAGTTTACAAACTAAGATTCTCAAAATCATTTTCCTTAATTTTGAAAATTGAATCTTTTACAAACTTAGTGTTGAAAAATAAATCAGTTTTGAAAAATAGATTTTTCAAACTTAGTTTTGGAATTTTGGTTTTGAAAACTTATGTTTGAAAAGCGTTTCAAAGTTGAAACTTGTTTTGAAAATTTAAACTTGATCTTGAAATTTAGACCTTATACACTTATGTTTGAAAATTAGACTATCTAAACTTAGAAATTTTTCTAAAAGCTAAAAGCTAATGCTTTAAACAAGTTTTCAACTTGACTATTTTTTTTAACCAGCTGTTAAAAATTGTACTTTTATCAGTATCTTTGAATTTTTGAACTAAACTTTTTATTACTCTACACTATGCTTGTTTACCCCTGCTTATTTTTTGATGAATGCCAAAGGGGGAGGGTTAGGTGGTTAAGTTAGCTAAACCAATTTGAAAATACAGACTAACTTAAAAACCACATAAATGCATGTTGTTTCTTGCATATGTTTTCACTAACTTAACCAGATTGTCATTCCATCAAAAAGGGGGAGATTGTTGGTGCGGTTAGCACTAACGATTTAACCCAGGTTTTGATGAATGGCAAATATGTTAAGTTAGTTTTGTTGTTGTCTGACACTTTGATCGAGTGTGCAGGAGAAGTCCAGACAGGTCGACGGGCTGACCGGATGTCTGGCACGAAGTCCAGCTAGGTCGACGGGCTGACCGGATGGCTAGGTCGACGGGCTGACCGGATAGCTGGCACGAAGTCCAGCTAGGTCGACGGGCTGACCGGATAGCTGGAAAGAAGTCCAAGCGGGTCGACGGGCTGACCGGACGCTTGGCGAGAAGTCCAGCTAGGTCGACGGGCTGACCGGATAGCTGGCAAGAAGTCCAAGCGGGTCGACGGGCTGACCGGACGCTTGGCGAGAAGTCCAGACGGGTCGAAGGGCTGACCGGACGTCTGGCAGGTAAGTAAGGTAAGTCACTGGAGGGGAGTGACTGCGAGGACGCGTTCCCGGAAAGGGAACATTAGGCGTCGATCCGGATTAGATCTATTTCGGATATCTAAGTCGATATCGTGACTAGATTCAGGTCTCGGAAAGACGGAATCTAAGTCATACTTTGCTTATCTATAAAACTGTGCTAACAATCTTTGCTGCAGGATACATTTGCCTCGGACTAACCTTTTCTTGCAGGAGAAGGATTTTCTGGAGAAGAGGGGTCCGGGCGCCCGGGAGGCAAGTTTTATCCCGATTACGCGTCGCCACGTGGAGCTCACTGGTTGGACTTGCCACGTCCCACCAGGGCGCCTGGAAGGGATCCAGGGCGCCCTGAGCTTCATATAAAAGAAGGGGCAAGGGTGGAGCTTCAACAAGAACTAAGAATCCAAGATCTACTGCTCTGTGCTCTTGCGACGCCACGAAAAGCTCTCCGACTCAGTGCTGGTTTTGTTTTAATTCTATTGTCGGTATTTTCCTGATCTGTCAATTCTTGTACTTAACTCTGTAATATTCGAATTGATAGTGATTGCCCAACGAAAGTGGTCAAGGACCACGGGCCTTCGAGTAGGAGTCGTCACAGGCTCCGAACGAAGTAAAAAATAACTGTGTTCATTTACTTTTCCGCTGCGTTTACACTCTAAGTTTTCGAATCGATATTCACCCCCCCCTCTATCGAATCTAACGGTCCTACACTTGACATGTCCAAGGGTCCAATCACACACATAATAACTATAAGCCATAATAGTTGGATCCTGCATCCACAAAGTTAGCACATCCTACTATTAACCTGCATAAATTATGTATGACATGTGCATAATTAAACTAATACCAAATACACAGAGGCAAAACCCTAGCTCTGATACCAATTGTTGGTTGCTACTCAGAAAACCTAATGGTTCCACTGTACAAAAATTTTGTACAAAGGTCTGAACCTTTTCCTAGCTACCATGTGTTCTTTTAAATTAAACTCGGATCGCCTGCGGAACTTAACACGTTTGATCCTAAGTTTAATTTATTTGTTCTTTTATGTTTAGACTTGGATCTCCTGCGGAATTTAACACGTTCGATCCAAATCACCTAGGTTATTAATTCCATTAAATATTAATTTCCAAAATTGGCTTCCAGGACTGCATGGCGAGGCACATGACCTTCTTGGATATGGGAACAACCACCACCGCCTAGACAAAGCCTTTTAAGGAAAGCTAATATTTAATTTCCTTAAATAACTCTAGGTTAACCAAAAAGAACAATCGATTCACAAGGAAAAGAAAAATAAAAGAACACAACATCGAAAACTAATTCGAAAAACTAGAATCGCATGCCTCTTGTATTTGGTATTTTTACAAAGAAATAAAACTAGTATGATGCGGAAATTAAATACTAGTATACCTTTTCTTTTGCAAGCAAAAACCTCTAGGTCTTCTACCGTATTCCTCTTCTAACCTCGGACATTGTGTGGGCAATGATCTTCCGAGATGAGAAATCACCAAAGCACCTTCTTCTCCTCCTTGCAAGGTTCGGCCACAACAAGAGCACCTCCAAGGATGAAGAGATTCAACCACCACCAATGCTCCAAGGGATGCAAGCTTTCTCTCCTTCTTCTCCAAGCTAGAATCCGGCCACCACTTGATCTCCAAGAGAGAAGAGAGTTTCGGCCACAAAGATGGAGAGAATAGAAAGGGAAGAGCCGGCCACACCAAGGAAGAAAAGAGGGAGAAAAATAATAGAGGTTGTTCACCTTAAAGGCTCCCAAAACCCCCTCTTTTATAATCCTTAGCTTTGGCAAATAAGGAAATTTAATTACAATAAAATTTCCTTAACTTTCCTTGACACGAATTAATTAAGAAAAATTAAACAAAATTTCCTAATAGATCATGTCATGGTCGGCCACCTCATGAAGAGCAAACAAGGCAATTTTCAATCAACAATTAAAATTTCTTATTTGTCTTCAGAAATTTTAAAAAATAAAATTTCCCTTTAAAATCCCTTCATGGTTGATAAAAAAAAATTTCTATAATTTTAATTTTTCAACATGTGAACAATTTACAAAGAAGAAAAATAAAATATCCTTCCAATCTACAAATAAGGAAAGAGATTTAATCTCTTTCTTTAATCTTTTGTAGAAACTTATAAAAGAGATATTTTAATTTTTAATCTCTTCAATAAATTATATCTTCCACATAAGAAAAAATTAAAATTAAATTTTTTTTCTAATTTAATAGGGCCGGCCACCTAAGCTTGGGTTCAAGCTAGGGTCGACCACCCGTGGACCAAGGTTTGGCCGGCCCTAGCTTGGTCCTCAAGCTAGCTTGGCCGGCCCCTACAACTTAGGTATGAAGGTGGGTATAGGTGGGTATAGTACTCTATAAATAAGAGGCTACGATAGGGACCGAGAGGAGGAATTGGTTTTGGTCTCCCGATAAAATTAAGCATCCCGTGTTCGCCCCGAACACACAACTTAATTTTATCAACAATAATTCATTCCACTAAATAACTATTATTGAACTACCGCACCAATCCCAAATTACATTTTTGGGCTCCTTCTTATTATGAGTGTGTTAGTCTCCCTGTGTTTAAGATGTCGAATGTCCACTAATTAAGTGAGTTACTGACAACTCATTTAATTAATATCTTAGTCCAAGAATAGTACCACTCAACCTTATCGTCATGTCGGACTAAGTCCACCTGCAGGGTTTAACATGACAATCCTTATGAGCTCCTCTTAGAGACATTATCAACCTAGATCACTAGGACACAGTTTCCTTCTATAATCAACAACACACACTATTAGTGATATCATTTCCCAACTTATCGGGCTTATTGATTTATCGAACTAAATCTCACCCATTGATAAATTAAAGAAATAAATATCAAATATATGTGCTTGTTATTATATTAGGATTAAGAGCACACACTTCCATAATAACTGAGGTCTTGTTTCTTTATAAAGTCAGTATAAAAGAAACGACCTCTGATGGTCCTACTCAATACACTCTAAGTGTACTAGTGTAATTATATAGTTAAGATAAACTAATACCTAATTATACTACGACCTTCCAATGATTTGTTCCTTTCCTTTTTGGTCGTGAGCTACTGTTTATAATTTATAAGGTACTGATAACATTATCTTCTGTATGTGACACCACATACTATGTTATCTACAATATAAATTAATTGAACAACTACAAATAAATGTAAATAATTTGACCAAATGTGATTCTTTATTCAAAATAAATGTTTACAAAAGCTTAGGCTTTCAGTATACACTCTAACACATGCCACCAACGATTATTTTCAATTCGCCCGTGATTCTCGTCGCGTTGTTGACCTGGGCCTGTCACCCCCCGAGCTAGCTCATTAGGTCCAAAGAATGATGGAGGTGTTGGACCCCCAAGGTGTTTTGATGTGATCAAACAAGCTAAGTTAGGTCATGCGTTTGTTTAACCCTTGTGTCTAAGTGTGCAGGAGCTTAGGAACACAGGAAGTTGAGCGGAAGACGCGGCTAGCGAGAAGGACGGCACGGGAGAGAGCCGACGGGCTCAGTGCGTCCAAGGGACGAGGTGTCTGCGGAAGAGTACACCGGTGGACGAGAAGAGCGTGTGCGGCGCTCGAGGGACGAGAAACCGGGAAGGAACATGGGTTCGGGTGAGCCCTATTCCGGAAGGCCGAGATCACCCAAGCTAGCGGAGCCGGAGCGAACAGACCCGGACCGAGACAGGGACTTAACGGAGAAATGATCCCGGACAAAAAGTCAACCATAGTTGACTTTTTGCTCCGGGGCGCTCGGAACCATTCCGGGCGCCCGGAGCTGTCCGGGGCGCCCGGAATGCTTCCGGGCGCTCGGAACATGATTTTGACCAGGATCGCGATTTTCGTAATCTGATCGTTGGGGGATAAAATTTATCCCCACCGGGGCGCCCGGAACCACTTCCAAGCGCCCGGACCAGTACTATAAATAAAGTACTGATCCTTACATTGAAAGCAACGAACTTGTAATCAATTCTTTCTGTGCTTTCAATTCTGTTCTTTTCATTTGTGCTGTCAACGTTGTAAAGAGGCTACTCCGCCCAGAGGAGAATCAGATAATGCGCTTACATTCCTTGGATTAGCAATCCCTTGATTGCAAACCAAGTAAAACTCTGGTGTCTACTTTTCTTTACTTAGTCTCTTTTATTTATTTATTACAAGTGTCTTTTAAATTAGTTGAATATCTGAGAAGGGTTTTTGGTTTAATTTTTGTAGGGCAATTCACCTCTCCCCTCTTGCCGGCCTCCAAAGGGACCTACAAGTGGTATCAGAGCAGAGTACGCTTCAGGAGGACTAACCGCCGATCGAAGCAACAAGATGGCCGGACCAAGCATCGTCCCACAAAATTCGAGGGGAACTTCGCAGACTGGAAGCGTCGTATGGAGGTATTCCTAAAAACAGATTTTGAAATTCGGTTTATTATGAAATATGGTTTTGTAGCTCCAATAGATAAAGATGGAAAAGAAAAAGAAGAGAGTGATTGGACAAAGAAGGAGCAGAATGAGTCGGTAGCAAACAGCCGTGTGGAACATCACCTGCTGAGTGTGTTACCGCCTCAAGAGTCAACCGCATCGGAAACTATTTATCTGCTAAAGAACTTTGGGAGAAGTTCTTAGAACTCCACGAAGGCATGTCCGAAGCAAAACTCGCTAGAAGGGACATCCTCCGCAACAAACTGATGAACATCCGTCTGGAGAAAGGTGAGAAAGTAGCTGGTCTACATGCGAAGGTAAAAGAACTAGTTACTGGTCTCGAAAACCTTGGTGAAACGGCAATAAACGGGGACACTATACGCTATGCGCTCAACGCGTTTCCAAGAACTCCGGAGTGGACATCAATCGTCGACGCCTACTACATCTCAAAAGACCTGGAGGTAAGTACTTTAGAAGAGTTGTTTTCTACTCTTGAATTGCATGAAACCAGGTGTGCAGGAACGACAAAGGATACAACCCAGACTATGGCGCTAAACGCAACCCAGAAGGATGAACTCGAGTCAGATTCCGAAGACGATCAAGAAGCATACATGGTAAGAAATTTTAAAAAGTTTTTTAGATCTAATAAATTTAAAATGCAGAATAAAAAGAATCAAAAAGGTGGAAGAAAGGTGCGGTGCTACCAGTGTCAGAAGGAGGGATACCTAAGAGAAGACTGCCCAGAACTCAAAAAGGTCAAAAGGAAGTCTCCCAAGAAACACAACCTAAAAGCAACTTGGGACGACACTTCTTCATCCGAATCAGAAGCTCAAGAATATGCCGGGATAGCACTAATGGCAAGCTATGATAGACAAAATATATCAGAACCTAGCATCAATGAAGGGGGAGCGACCTCGGATGAAAGCAGTGAAGCAGGGGGAGATTCAGGCTTCAAGTCCGACATGGTAAGTGAGGTATGCCTCTTACCCCCTGATCAGCTTTACTCCGGTATCAAAGCTATGACTAAATCCATGTATAAATTAGAAAATAAAAATGTCAAATTAGAAAATGAAATTTTAGAAACAAAGAGAATTTTGGCAAAATCATGTCTTATAGAGGATTTTGAAAAATTGAAAATTGAAAATGAAAAACTAAAAGAAGAAATAGAAAGATTGAAAAAAATCCAATGGTTCAAATATTTCTACTTTTAGAAATTATAGAGGTTTAAATTGGTATTATAGATTTCATTAAAGTCAAATTAGAAATATATCAAAAATCTATATACCTAGAAAATACTTGGTAAATTCTGTAGGTAGGAACCTCTACTGGGTTCCAAAAACCTGTTTAACTTAAAATTAAAGTCAGACTTAGCATTTTCAGCAAGGAAATTAAACAACTAATTTCTTTATGAGGCTTTGTCTAAGGAAGTGGTTGTTGCTCCAATAACCAAGAAGGCCTAGTGCCTCGCCACGACCTGGAAGTCAAGTATCGAAATGAAAAGTTTAATTGACTAAACTGAAAAAGCATTAATTTAAATTATTTAATGCTTTAAAAAGAGTTATTCAATTTATGTTAGAAAACATTTAAAAAATTTTTAGAAATTTTTTTTTATCTTAGAAATTTTTATGAAAATTGACTCAGAATTTTTTTTCCTCCTCCTTATAATTTTGCTTAAAATTGACTTAGAATTGTTTCTTATGAATATTAACTTAGAATTTTTTTTTATATTAAGTTTCAAACTTAAAATTTTGTTTATCTGAAGAGTGTTTTTACTTAAATATTTTTACACTCAAAAGTTTTGTTTGAATTAACCTTAGACTTGTTTATAACCCCAATTTTTATGTGATCAAAGGGGGAGAAGTATGTTAAAGTCTAGGGGGAGGTAATATAATTTTTCATTTGAAAAATACTTGGACTTATTTGAATATAAATTGTTTTTATTTCATATGTTTACCCTAACTTAACTTGGGTTGCTCACATCAAAAAGGGGGAGATTGTTGGAACCCAAAGGTGTTTTGATGTGATCAAACAAGCTAAGTTAGGTCCTGCGTTTGTTTAACCCTTGTGTCTAAGTGTGCAGGAGCTTAGGAACACAGGAAGTCGAGCGGAAGACGCGGCTAGCGAGAAGGACGGCACGGGAGAGAGCCGACGGGCTCGGTGCGTCCGAGGGACGAGGTGTCCGCGGAAGAGTACACCGGTGGACGAGAAGAGCGTGCGCGGCGCTCGAGGGACGAGAAACCGGGAAGGAAGGCTGCTCGAGGAGAAGACCGGAACATGGGTTCGGGTGAGCCCTATTCCGGAAGGCCGAGATCACCCAAGCTAGCGGAGCCGGAGCGAACAGACCCGGACCGAGACAGGGACTTAACGGAGAAATGATCCCGGACAAAAAGTCAACCGTAGTTGACTTTTTACTCCGGGGCGCCTGGAACCATTCCGGGCGCCCGGAGCTGTCTGGGGCGCCCGGAATGCTTCCGGGCGCCCGGAACATGATTTTGACCAGGATCGCGATTTTCGCAATCTGATCGTTGGGGGATAAAATTTATCCCCCCGGGGGCCCCCGGAACCACTTTCAGGCGCCCGGACCAGTACTATAAATAAAGTACTGATCCGTACATTGAAAGCAACTAACTTGTAATCAATTCTTTCTGTGCTTTCAATTCTGTTCTTTTCATTTGTGCTGTCAACGTTGTAAAGAGGTTACTCCGCCCAGAGGAGAATCAGATAGTGCGCTTACATTCCTTGGATTAGCAATCCCCTGATTGCAAACCAAGTAAAACTCTGGTGTCTGCTTTTCTTTACTTAGTCTCTTTTATTTATTTATTACAAGTGTCTTTTAAATTAGTTGAATATCCGAGAAGGGTTTTTGGTTTAATTTTTGTAGGGAAATTCACCCCTCCCCTCTTGCCGGCCTCCAAAGGGACCTACAGGAGGAGCTACGCGATGCAGCGGGACAGACAAGTAGACCCCGGGGAGATCAAGGAGGGTCTGGCTTGCAACAACAAGGACGCACTGGAGAGCAAGGAGAAGCTCGAGAAGCGGAGAATAGGGGCAATGCGGCCATCCGGGATATAGGCATGATCTCGGGAGGGCCTACTGATGGAGATTCGGGCAGGGTACGTAAATCACACGAACGTCGGTTGGAGATCCATGCTGTTGGATGCAGGCAGGAGCAGGCTGCTGGCCCTGTCATCAGCTTTGGGCCACAGGATTTGGAAGGCTTGGAGCTGCCTCATGATGACACCCTCATCATTAAAGTTGTCATAGCAAATAGTCGCGTGGCCAGGGTCTTCGTTGACACTGGGAGCTCTATCAACGTGTTGTTTAGGACTGCTTTTGAAGAAATGATCGATGGCAGCAAGCTTCAACCAGTGGCTACCTCTTTATATGATTTTACTGGTAACGAGGTAAAACCTATGGGCCAGATCAAGTTGGCCATATCTTTGGGAAGTGAACCATTAGTGAGAACCAGGAGGAGTACCTTCATCGTGGTAGATTCACCCTCTTCCTACAATGTCATTCTGGGCCGACTAGCTTTACATAAATTCCGAGCTGCTGTCTCTACCTTCCACCAGAAAATCAAGTTCCCCGTGGGAGAGCAGGTCGGGGAAGTTAAAGGAGTGCAGCGGGTTTCTCATAGATGTTATATTGATATGGTCAAAGTGGAGGCTTGCAAGGCACAGAGGACTCAAGATGGGGTTCTTCATGCCATTCAAGAAGAACCTATACCTATAGCGGAGGAGCTCATTCCCTGGGAGGAAGTCCAATTATATCCTGAACGCTCAGAGAGTCTCACTCATATAGCTGGTGATTCACCTCTCGAGCTTAAAGAAGAATTGATTTAATGCTTGACTCACAACAAAGATATCTTCGCCTGGTCTACTGAAGAATTACCAGGGGTCAAGCCGGAGGTAGCAGAACACAAGTTACATCTCTTGCCTGACGCCCGGCCTGTCAAGCAGAAGAAGAGAAATTTCTCGACCGATCAGAATAAAATTATCCGAGCTGAAGTGGACCAACTCTGGAAAGCGGGTCACGTTAGGGAAGTACAATTCCCGTCCTGACTTTCTAATGTGGTCCTTGTGGTGAAGCCCAATAATAAGTGGAGAGTTTGCATAGACTTCCAGGATCTCAACCGCGCCAGCCCTAAAGATTGTTATTCTCTTCCCAGAATTGACCAGCTAGTAGATTCAACTGTCGGTTGTGAGAGGATTTGCATGTTGGATGCTTATAAGGGGTACCACCAAATCCCCTTGGCCTTAGAGGATCAGGAGAAGGTTAGTTTTATTAAGGCAGATAGTACTTTCTATTACACTGTCATTCCTTTTAGACTCAGGAATGTGGGAGCTACTTTTCAAAGGATGATGGATAAAATCTTCCGGGAGCAGGCCGGGCGTAATGTGGAAGTTTATGTAGATGATATACTCATCAAATCACCTTTATCCGTAAACCTGATAGCTGACGTAGAGGAGACCTGTGGCACCCTCCGACAGTATGGTTAAAATTAAATCCCTTGAAGTGTTTGTTTGGAGCCAAAGGAGGAAAGTTCTTGGGATACCTAGTGATGGAGACGGGGAATTGAAGTCAATCCTGAGAAGGTCCAAGCACTACGAGATATGAAGGCTCTGTTGGTTGCTACTCAGAAAACCTAGAGGTTCCACTGTACAAAAATTTTGTATAAAGGTCTGAACCTTTTCCTAGCTACCATGTGTTCTTTTAAATTAAATTTTGGATTGCTTGCGGAACTTAACACGTTTGATCCAAAACTTAATCTATTTGTTCTTTTAGGTTTTGACTTGGATCTCCTGCGAAACTTAACACGTTCGACCCAAATCATCTTAAGTTATTAATTCCATTAAATATTAATTTCCATAATTGGTTCCCAGTACTGACGTGGCGAGGCACATGGCCTTCTTGGATATGGGAGCAACCACCACCGACTAGACAAAACCTTTTATAGAAATCTAATATTTAATTTCCTAAAATAACTTTAGGTTAACCAAAAAGAACAATCAAATCACAAGGAAAAATAAGACAAAAGAACACAACTTCGAAAAACATATTCGAAATACTAGAATCATAAGCCTCTTGTATTTGGTATTATTTCCAAAAATAACTAGTATGATGCGGAAAGGAAAAATACTAGTTATACCTTTTAGAAATACCTCTTGATCTTCTATCGTATTCCTCTTCTAACCTCGGACGTTGTGTGGGCAACGATCTTCCGAGATGAGAACCACTAAGCACCTTCTTCTTCCTTGCAAGTTTCGGCCATCAAAACATCTTCTAGCATGAAGAGGTTCGGCCACCACCACCATGCTCCAAGGGATGCTAGAAACAAAGCTTTCTTTCTCTCCTTCTTCTTCTTCTTCTCTAAACTTGATCCGGCCACCATATGAGTCTCCACAAGAAAGATGAGGTTCGGCCATCAAAGAGAAGAAAGGAGGAGAGGATGGCCGGCCACCCCAAGGAAGAAAAAGAGAGAGGAAAAATAGTAGAGTTATTCACCATGAAGGCACCTCTACCATCTCTTTTATAATCATTGGCCTTGGCAAATAAGGAAATTTAAATAAAAATTTCCTTAATTCTTTTGCCATTGATAAGGAAAATTTATTTAATTAAAAACAATTTTATCTCATCAACAATGTGGCCGACCACTTTAAACCAAGCAAAGGAAATTTAATTCAATCAAGAATTAAAACTTTCCTAATTTGTTTCCGGAAATTTTATAAAAAATTTCTCTAATAATTTTTCCCTTCATGATGATTAATAAAAAGAAAATTTTATAAATTAAAATATTTCTTTTAAACATGTGGATAAAAAGAAAGTTATCTTTAAAAAATTAAAATCTCTTCCAATCTACAAATAAGGAAAGATATCTAATCTTTTCTTAATCTTTGTAGAAGCTTTATAAAAGAGATATTTAATTTTTAAACTCTCTTTTAAATCATGAACATGATTAAAAGGAAAGTTTTTACCAAAATTAAAATCAACCTTTTAATCTACAAATAAGGAAAGAGATTTAACTCTTCTCTTAATCTTTTGTAGAATCTTATAAAAGGAAAGATTTAAATTTTTAAACTCTCTATTAAATCATGTTATCCACATAAGAAAAATTTAAAAAATAAAATTCCTTTTTATTTTAATAGGGCCGGCCACCTAAGCTTGAGTTCAAGCTAGGGCCGGCCACATGAATTCACCCATGAACCAAAACATGGCCGGCCCTAGCTTGGTCTCCAAGCTAGCTTGGTCTCCAAGCTAGCTTGGCCGGCCCCCTATAGGATGGATAAGAAGGTGGGTATAGTACTCTATAATCAAGAGGCTACGATAGGGACCGAGAGGAGGAATTGGTTTTGGTCTCCCGATAAAATTAAGCATCCCGTGTTCGCCCCGAACACACAACTTAATTTTATCAATAATAATTCATTCCACTAGAGAATTATTATTGAACTACCGCACTAATCCCAAATTATATTTTTGGGTTCCTTCTTATTATGAGTGTGTTAGTCTCTCTGTGTTTAAGATAACAAATGTCCACTGATTAAATAAATTACTGACAACTCACTTAATTAATATATAGCTCCAAGAGTAGTACCACTCAACTTCATCGTCATGTCGGACTAAGTCCACCTGCAGGGTTTAACATGACAATCCTTATGAGCTCCTCTTGGGGACATTCTCAACCTAGATCACTAGGACACAGTTTCCTTCTATAATCAACAACACACACTATAAGTGATATCATTTCCCAACTTATCGGGCTTATTGATTCATCGAACTAAATCTCACCCATTGATAAATTAAAGAAATAAATATCAAATATATGTGCTTGTTATTATATTAGGATTAAGAGCACACACTTCCATAATAACTGAGGTCTTTGTTTCTTTATAAAGTCAGTATAAAAGAAACGACCTCTAATGGTCCTACTCAATACACTCTAAGTGTACTAGTGTAATTATATAATTAAGATAAACTAATACCTAATTACACTACGACCTTCCAATGGTTTGTTCCTTTCCATTATGGTCGTTAGCTACTGTTTATAATTTATAAGGTACTGATAACATGATCCTTTGTGTGTGACACCACACACCATGTTATCTACAATATAAATTAATTGAACAACTACATTTATCATAAATGTAAACATTTGACCAATGTGATTCTTATTTCTAGATAAATGTTTATACCAAAAGCTAGGCTTTTAGTATACACTCTAACAATCTCCCACTTATACTAAAAGACTAAGCTGCCATATCTGCTGCCATACATCTGATTCCCATGCCTTTCAAAAAGCTCTTTCCTTAAGGACCTTAGGTTATCATCTGATGTAATCTAGGCGGCAACAACTTCTCCTCGTTTATACGATTTCTCGTATTGGGTGGTACTTGCGCTCTTTTGTGTTTTCTTACCTTATAGACTTATGGTTTCTTCAAGTTTGCTACTGCACCAATGTTATTACAATAAATTGTAATAATCTTTGGACAAACCAGAAATCATATCTAAGTCTATCTTGAGGTTATTGAGCCATTCAGCTTTTATGGCTACCTCAGAGGCTTGCCATATACTCAGCTTCTATGGTGGAGTCCAGAAAAACACTTATGCTTATCACTCTTCCATAGTTATGACTTTACCTCCTAAATTAAACACAAAACCCCGAGGTTGACTTATTATTGTCCCTATCCGATTGGAAATCAAAATCCGTGTAACCCACAGGGACCAAATTAACTGCCTTGTAAGCTAGCATATAATCTCTAGCACCTCTATGGTACTTTAATATATGCTTTACTGCAGTCCAATGTCCTTGTCTAGGGTTACTTTGATATCTGCTAACTATGCCCTTGGCAAAACAGATTTCTGATCTCGTGCATAACATACATTAGGTTGTCTAACTGCCGAAGCATAAAGAACTACCTACATGTCCTCAATCTCCTTTGATGTCATTGGAGACATCTCTTTAGATAAAGACACTCCATGCTTAAAAGGTAAGAAACCTTTCTAGGAGTTTTGCATGCTTAAAACGAGCAAGGATTTTTCCGATGTATCAAGCTTAGGATAAGTATATTTTTTCTTGCGATCCTTTATTACTTTGATCTCAAAAATATATACATTCTCCCAAGTCCTTTATATCGAATTATTTGGACAACCATACCCTTACTTCTGACAACATTTTGATATTGTTTCCAACTACCAAAAATGTTATCTACGTATAGTACAAGAAATACCACCACGTTTCCATCACACCTTTTGTATACACAAGACTTATCCGTTTACTCAATAAATCCATAGGTCTGGATTACTTTGATAAACCGGATGTTCCAAGACCTTGAAGCTTTGCCTCAGTCCATAGACTGATTGAGCTTGCACACAAGATGCTCTTAGCCCTTTGCAATGAACCCTTCTGGTTGCTTTATATGGATGCTTTCATCAAGACTTCCATTAAGGAATGCTGTCTTGACATCCACTTGCCAAATAGATAAAAGAATCCGGATAGACTTAAGCATGGCTACCAGTGAAAAAGTTTCCTTTTTCATCAAGCCTTGCTTTGAAAGTTACTACCTTCCTTTCTATCCCTCTTTTCCTATTATAGACCTTTTTACATCCCAAAGGCTTTTACACCATTTGGTGGCTCTACAAGCTTCCAGATTTTATTAGAATACATATATTCTAATTCTGTTATTCATTACTCTTTGCCAAGATATTGCATCTTTATCTTGGAGTGTTTTGTCATATGTCCGGAGATCAGGTTCATGTCCTCCAGGGATCGAGTCCAAAAACTCTCCCAAAACATAAATCTTTTTAGGTTGCCTAACAACCCTCCCACTACGACAAGACACTTTCTGCAATTGTGTATCATTTGTGATACGTGTTGCAGTTTCCTTGTGGTATCTCATCTTGTACAGTTGGTACTAGATTAGACATGCCTTTTATTATTTCCTTAAGAACAAATTTTCTTATGGGCACATGGTTTATTACATAATCCTTTTCTAAAAATCGGTCATTGATGCTAACAATGACCTTCTGATTTTTAAGACTATAAACCTACTTTCATTTTACTAGGATAACCCACAAACAAGTGAATTCCTGTCCAACTTATCATTGTCTCTCTTCTGCATATGTGCTAGACTACCCGAATCCGAATATGCTTCGAAATAGGCTTACGCCTATTCAGCAATTCTATATGAGTAGAGAGTTATGACTTTAGAAGGTACTATATTCACTCCCGTTTCCAGAGTATATCCTTAAAATGATTTTGATAATATTCTTAATAACTCATCAATCTACTTATTTCCATAAGAGTCCTATACCTTCCTTTTCCTATACCATTCTGTTGGGGTGTACCAGGTGCAGTTAGTTGGGATTGAATCCCTACTTCTGATAAATGACTCCTAAATTCTCCCAAGAGGTACTTGCCACTACGATCTTACCGTAGTGTCTTTTACTTTAACATTTCTCCGCATAAGCCTTGTACTATTTGAACTAATCAAAGTACTTAGTCTTGCGGTACATTAAGTAAATTTATTTGTATCTTGAATAGTTGTCTATAAAATAGATGAAATATTCAATACTACCTCTTGTCTGGATAGTCATAAGATCACACAAATCAGAATGAACCAATTCTAATATATCTTTGACTCCATACCCCTTAGACTTAAGAGCTTCTTGGTTATTTTTCCTTCCAAGTAAGACTCGTAGGTTGGAAAGATTTCCACTACTAATGAACCCAAAAGTTCATCAGCTACCAATGAATCCTACTCAAGTTAATATAACCTAGCCTTAGAAGCCAAAGATATAATTGGTTCATTTTCGAAGGTTACTTTCTCTTAAAGTTAGTAGATGTGTTACTAATTTCCATTTGTTGCATCGTGAGAGTTATTGGATTTATAAATTGCCAACCAACGTACCAGAACAGATAACTTCCCTCTTTTTCTTAATAACAACTTTGTTATTTAAAAGAGGCAGAATATCAAGTTCTTTGAATAGTTTAGAAACTGAAAACTAGTTCTTTCTAAACTTGGTGTGTAAAGACAATTACTCAAAAATCCATGTTTTATTCTTATCAAAAGATAAACATCTCCCACTGCAACAGCTACCATTTTTACAGTAGTGCCCATGTAGACGGTGTTTTAATTTTCATTTAGTTGCCGGGTTTCCTGGAACCCTGCAATGAATTGTAGACATGATTAATGGCATCTGTATCTACACTTCAGGTTCTGGTAGATAACACCACTAAACATGTTTCAACTAATGAATTAAATACACCTATATTGTTCTTAGTTCTAAGAAGACAGTCTACCTTAATGTCCAAGTCCTATTTCCAATCATTACAATTGGGATTACTAAGTCTTTCTTATAGTATGACTACTAGGGGATTGACAAACATTCTAAGAATCACAAAAATATTTGGTTAAGACCAACTCCTTAAAAATCCCATGAATTTTGTATGCCACGTTAGTGTGGACGTATACAAATTCAAAGAGGAAATTTTATCATTTAATTTTATTATCTCGTCAACCTTATTTTATGACGAATAAAATTAATAGTTGATCTATCTTTAATCAAATATTTGGTCAAGACTCTAAATTTAAAATAATATTGATTCCTCTAACAATACTATTTAAATTTACCAACACCTCAAAACACCGTGAATTTTGCATGCCACGTTAGTGTGGACGTATACAAAATCAACATTTGTAAGAGGAGGGTTTTATCCATTAACTATCTTGTCAACGTAACTTTATGACAAATAAAATTATCTCAAACACCGTTAATTTTGTATGCCACGTTAGTGTGGACGTATACAAAATCAATCATTTGTAAGAGGGGTTTTAACCCTTTAATTTTATTATCTTGTCAACCTAGTTTTATAACAAATTAATAGTTGGTTTCATTTGGTCACACAAATAATAGCAGTGACTCCGATGGGGAGGATACTATTAGATGTGTCTAAGTGTATACCATTACTTGACACTAAGTCCATTAATAATATTATGCCCCTTCCGTTGGGGAAGATCACACGCTCTTAATTAACTTCCTATAGTCATCCAAAAATGGAAGTCTGTTCTAGTGATCTGCAAACAAGCTCATCCATTATGGAGGAAGGCACTCAGAGCCAACGCGCAAGCTTGTTTGCATCACTTACAAACCAGTAATGGAGACCATGGGATTTACTTAAAAATCCCTCTCCCACTTAGTTATTTATAAATGAGGAATTTTTAACTATGCTAGCCTACTAAACTTGTAAACTAACATGCACACACAGCACAATATAAAAGCAATAAATAGAAAATCTAATTTTCAACTATTATGGCTTTTATCTCTAGTTGTCCTCCGTGTGTTATCATCCCAAGTTGCTGCCATATTTGGCCACCGCCACCGGGTCTAGCTGTCGCCTCCATCTTGCTCCTAGTTCCGCTACGCCTCTGGTCCTTAGAAAGTTCCATGCTTTGCAAGATTCGATCCGCGACATAAATAGAATTTTACATTTTGATCCTATATTCCATAAAAGGAATGTACATATATCTAGATCAAAAATAAAATCCTAATAAAACTAAATACAGCTCCTGCTGTATTTTAATACAATCATGCACACACATATAAATGCCCTTGACATGTCCAAGGGTCCAATCACACACATAATAATTAAAAGCCATAATAGTTGGATCCTGCATCCACAAAGTTAGCACATCATACTATTAACCTGCCTAAATTATGTATGACATGTGCATAATTAACCTAATACCAAATACACAGAGGCAAAACCCTAGCTCTGATACCAATTGTTGGTTGCTACTCGAAAAACCTAGAGGTTCCACTGTACAAAAATTTTGTATAAAGGTCTGAACCTTTTCCTAGCTACCATGTGTTCTTTTAAATTAAATTTTGGATTGCCTGCGGAACTTAACATGTTTGATCCAAAACTTAATCTATTTGTTCTTTTAGGTTTTGACTTGGATCTCCTGCGAAACTTAACACGTTCGACCCAAATCACCTTAAGTTATTAATTCCATTAAATATTAATTTCCATAATTGGTTCCTAGTACTGACGTGGCGAGGCACATGGCCTTCTTGGATATGGGAGCAACCACCACCGACTAGACAAAACCTTTTATAGAAATCTAATATTTAATTTCCTAAAATAACTTTAGGTTAACCAAAAAGAACAATCAAATCACAAGGAAAAATAAGACAAAAGAACACAACTTCGTAAAACATATTCGAAATACTAGAATCGTAAGCCTCTTGTATTTGGTATTATTTCCAAAAATAACTAGTATGATGCGGAAAGGAAAAATACTAGTTATACCTTTTAGAAAGACCTCTTGATCTTCTATCGTATTCCTCTTCTAACCTCGGACGTTGTGTGGGCAACGATCTTCCGAGATGAGAACCACTAAGCACCTTCTTCTTCCTTGCAAGTTTCGGCCATCAAAACATCTTCTAGCATGAAGAGGTTCGGCCACCACCACCATGCTCCAAGGGATGCTAGAAACAAAGCTTTCTTTCTCTCCTTCTTCTTCTTCTTCTCTAAACTTGATCCGGCCACCATATGAGTCTCCACAAGAAAGATGAGGTTCGGCCATCAAAGAGAAGAAATGAGGAGAGGATGGCCGGCCACCCCAAGGAAGAAAAAGAGAGAGGAAAAATAATAGAGTTATTCACCATGAAGGCACCTCTACCCTCTCTTTTATAATCCTTGGCCTTGGCAAATAAGGAAATTTAAATAAAAATTTCCTTAATTCTTTTGCCATTGATAAGGAAAATTTATTTAATTAAAAACAATTTTATCTCATCAACAATGTGGCCGTCCACTTTAAACCAAGCAAAGGAAATTTAATTCAATCAAGAATTAAAACTTTCCTAATTTGTTTCCGGAAATTTTATAAAAAATTTCTCTAATAATTTTCCCTTCATGATGGTCAATAAAAAGGAAATTTTATAAATTAAAATATTTCTTTTAAACATGTGGATAAAAAGAAAGTTATCTTTAAAAATTAAAATCTCTTCCAATCTACAAATAAGGAAAGATATCTAATCTTTTCTTAATCTTTGTAGAAGCTTTATAAAAGAGATATTTAATTTTTAAACTCTCTTTTAAATCATGAACATGATTAAAAGGAAAGTTTTTACCAAAATTAAAATCAACCTTTTAATCTACAAATAAGGAAAGAGATTTAACTCTTCTCTTAATCTTTTGTAGAATCTTATAAAAGGAAAGATTTAAATTTTTAAACTCTCTATTAAATCATGTTATCCACATAAGAAAAATTTAAAAAATAAAATTCCTTTTTATTTTAATAGGGCCGGCCACCTAAGCTTGAGTTCAAGCTAGGGCCGGCCACATGAATTCACCCATGAACCAAAACATGGCCGTCCCTAGCTTGGTCTCCAAGCTAGCTTGGCCGGCCCCCTATAGGATGGATAAGAAGGTGGGTATAGTACTCTATAATCAAGAGGCTACGATAGGGACCGAGAGGAGGAATTGGTTTTGGTCTCCCGATAAAATTAAGCATCCCGTGTTCGCCCCGAACACACAACTTAATTTTATCAATAATAATTCATTCCACTAGAGAATTATTATTGAACTACCGCACTAATCCCAAATTATATTTTTGGGTTCCTTCTTATTATGAGTGTGTTAGTCTCCCTGTGTTTAAGATAACAAATGTCCACTGATTAAGTAAGTTACTGACAACTCACTTAATTAATATCTAGCTCCAAGAGTAGTACCACTCAACTTCATCGTCATGTCGGACTAAGTCCACCTGCAGGGTTTAACATGACAATCCTTATGAGCTCCTCTTGGGGACATTCTCAACCTAGATCACTAGGACACAGTTTCCTTCTATAATCAACAACACACACTATAAGTGATATCATTTCTCAACTTATCGGGCTTATTGATTCATCGAACTAAATCTCACCCATTGATAAATTAAAGAAATAAATATCAAATATATGTGCTTGTTATTATATTAGGATTAAGAGCACACACTTCCATAATAACTGAGGTCTTTGTTTCTTTATAAAGTCAGTATAAAAGAAACAACCTCTAATGGTCCTACTCAATACACTCTAAGTGTACTAGTGTAATTATATAGTTAAGATAAACTAATACCTAATTACACTACGACCTTCCAATGGTTTGTTCCTTTCCATTATGGTCATGAGCTACTGTTTATAATTTATAAGGTACTGATAACATGATCCTCTGTGTGTGACACCACACACCATGTTATCTACAATATAAATTAATTGAACAACTACATTTATCATAAATGTAACATTTGACCAATGTGATTCTTATTTCTAGATAAATGTTTATACCAAAAGCTAGGATTTTAGTATACACTCTAACAGGCTCCTCAAAACCTGAAGGAGGCTCAAAAGTTGGTGGGCAGGATAACAACCCTATCCAGATTTATCTCCCGATCAGCAAACAAAGCAGCACCCTTCTTTAAAGTGCTCAGGAAAACCTCTAAATTTCAGAATGGCTGAGTTGATGAGTTAGCCAAAATGGCCAGTTCTCTGACCACATGGGTATTGAATAGGTGAATAGCACAGACCTTCCTCATAGCCCAGATTGATCTGCAGAATAACATGGATGAGCTTATTGATTGAAGAGCACCAATGATTAGTTATCTTCAGCAAGGTATCCTGCCGACCGACCTTGAGGAGGCACGGCTGGTCAGGAAAAAGGCTCACGCCTACACCATGATAGGAGATCGGCTACATAAGTGGACATTTTCCAAGCCTTTACTCAAGTGTTTAAGCATGGAAGAGGCGGAGCATGCCTTACGAGAGATACATCTGGGGTGTTGCGGTAGTCACGCTAGAGGCAAAACATTGGCTCGCAAGGTGCTGTTGGCCGGCTATTTCTGGCCTACCTTACAGAAAGATGCTCAGCGGTTGGTAAACACTTGTTTATCTTGCCAAAAACATCAGAATCTGACGCATACACCCACCTTAATGCTAAAGACGTCTATAGTTTCTTGCCCCTTCGAACAGTGGGATATGGATATTGTTGGACCATTCCCTATGGCACCCGGTCAAAAGCGATTTCTGCTTGTGACAATGGACTACTTTTCCAAATGTGTAGAAGTTGAAGCCCTGGCCAGAATTACAGAGAGAGTGGTTATTAAGTTTTTGTGGAAAAACATTCTGTGCAGATTCTGCATACCCCATAAATTGGCATCAAATAATGGAAGACAGTTTCAAGGTTGGAAGATCCAGGCCTGGTGTCAAGGGCTCGGCATTATAAAAGCTTTCACATCCGTGGCATACCCTCAAAGTAATGGTCAGACAGAAGTTATTAACTGAGAGATTGTGCGGGGACTGAAAGTTAAGTTGGATCACGTTGGAGGAGATTGGGTGGAAGAATTGCAAAGTATTCTATGGACCTACCGCACAACGCCCCAGGAGAGCACAGGCCTTACCCCGTTTCATCTAGTCTACAGCAATGAGGTCGTGGTACATATAGAGATCGGGGTGCCTTCGACTAGGAGAATGTTGTATGATGAAGATAATGCCAAACGGCGATTTGCAGAGCTGGACCTTATTAGTGAAACCTGCGACCGGACGGCGGCTAGGCTAGCGGCCTACCGACAAAGGATGAGACAGAACTATGATAGAAGAGTAGTTCCTCGTTTCTTCAGAGAATGGGACCTGGTCTGGAAGCAAACAAAGCCTATCGGGGATGTAGCCAAACTAGCACCCCCAATGGGATGGGCCTTATAAAGTTGTTAAAAAGTTGACGTCAGGTGCTTATTACCTGCAAGATGATCGCAGTAGGAAGCTAGACCGACCCTGGAGCGCCAACTATCTTCGGCCTTATCGCATATATATAACCTTATTTTCTGTAAAGCCTAGTCCCGATAAGTGCGGATCTGTGGAAGTAGGATAAGTCAGGTCGGGAATACTTGCCCGACCAGTTAGTAAAAATGTTTGCCTAGTCAAGATGGTTATGTCCTTACTCTTTGTAAATCATCAAACTCATTTTGGATTCATACCTAGAAGGCGAATAACAAGAGATGGGATAGAAAGTTAAGCATAGAGTTGTTCAGTTCACATAATTTACAAATACAAATTACTTAAAGGCAGAGAAGACTTCGTCAGGTATCTCTTTCAAAATACGGCGATGATCTAAGAAGTCTTCGGGGGGGAGCGGAAGTAAGATACCCTTGCTCATATAGTTGCTACAGGGCCCCTCCTGCACCATAAACTATGGAGGTCACGAAGCGATCCCCTACCTGGACGCCAAATTCTCTTGAATGGAGGTAGGCCTCTCGGCTCAGCCTGCAGCGTTCACTTTCTCCCGCCCTATATATTTCCAGAGCTGTGGTGACTCTAGAGGAAGCAGAGTGGGCTTGGGATAATTCAGCTTATGTCGCGCGCAATTCTACTACTTGAGATTCCAGAGTTTTGCTCTGTTCATGTAATAGTGCCTCCTTGGATTACAGCTCCTTATTCAATTGATCCACGGTCTATTGATGAAGAATCCCAGTCTGGCTCTTTTCCACTTGAAGACCCTTGATTTGCTGATCTACTTCCCTCAGGACTGCTTGTGAAGGGCATTTGCTCTCTTCAAAGTCTCTATCTTAGCCCTCGGTATATGGTTAGCTGTCGCCGGGTCATTCAATTGGAGTTCCACTTCAACTACCCTGTCCTTCATAGCTTTATTCTCTTGATATAAGGCGGACAGGGTGTGACTCATGGCCAAGGATTTGGTGAGGTTCTACAGAGAGACAAGTATAAGGGATGATAGGAATAAGGACAAGAAATAATAAAGGAAGCTTACAGCTATAGATCCTTCCGTGATCAGGTCCAACTGGGCTGGTACTGGAAAGGAATGTATCTGCTCCATATGTTCTTGCCAGCTGTTGGATAGTAGTCCTCTCAAAGTGATGCGGCTGGTAGGGGCATCTGCTTGACACTGCAGGTGCCGCTCTGAAGGTAAAGTGGCTCTGAAATATGAGTAGGTTGGACGTCATGAGCTAGAAGGTCCGGTTTCACCTCCAGTTGCAGGATCATGAGTTGAAGGTCCTGCATCCGCATTGGGGGCCTCTGGAGGATGGGGCGCATAGGAAGAAGATGCCGGAGGAGATGCAGGTGTCGAAGCAGGACCCATGGGGGCAGGTGAGATTCGCTTCGGACTTCTTCAGAGATAATTAGGGGCATCCCTGGAAGAGTTCTCTCTGGAATCTCTGAAGGAGTCACATAAGTACCCGGGAATCTCGATCTTGAGGCGGCTGTCGGAGATGAGGAGGAAAGTTGAGCAGCAGGAGGATCAATAGAAACAGGGTCAATAATTCTACGTTGGAAATGGTGTATCAATGGTTGTTCGTCCGAATCTGAATCTTCAGGGGAAGGTTGGGATCGACAAGCCGAAAGAGGTGCAACATTACGACTTATGGGATCAGCAGCAAAACGTGCTTGCCGGGCTGCACGGGAAGCCGCTCGGAAAGAGGGACTGGCAGGAGGTATGTTCGACCTGGAGGGTGGTCGGGGAGCTAGTTGGAAAGTAGGTTCAGGGGGGGGGGGGGGCAGACAGGGGAGTTGTTTGAGGGGCTGACTGAGGAATTACAACGGTAACCACTCCTAGCCGGGTAGGGGTAGAATAGGGAAGGGGTCTTCTTTCTAATATGATTCTACCTCTACGCATTATTTCCTGGTCGCTCAGGGGGAGGGGTTGGATGTCTGATGCGCGGAGCAGGGTGTTGGCTACGCAGGGAAATCAAAGTTGTAGTAACAATTCCAAAAACCAGGAAGGAGTAATCCAAGGTTGGGTAAAACTCACCTAGGGAGCGAGGTAGTTCGACAGAGGAGATGCGGCTTAGCTTGAAGAAGGATAGCACATCCTCGGTCAGCAATCTCATTAAATCCAGTCTCCAACACCTTAGTTGAGCCAAAGCCTCTGTAAAGAAGGGATCAGTACTAAAGTCCCCCACGTAAGGTGCTGCAGGAAGCACTCATTGCCTCCGAGTGGGCCATTCCACAGCGAAAGGAAATTTAAGGGAAAAATATTTATCCTTCTAATTTGCGTCGGGGGAGGGAATAGGACAAAAAAAAGTAGTACGGGTACGAGCTTGAAAATGAAACAAGCCCTCGCCTTGTTGACGAGGAGTAAAGAAATAGTGGAATAGGCGGGCAGACCAGGATATGTCACAGACTTCACACAAGACCACTAATCCGCATAGGATCCTTATAGAATTGGGAGTTAGCTGGCCCAGAGAAATTCTGAAGTAGCGACTTACATCAGAGAATAAAGGGTGAATGGGGAAGCGAATCCCTGCGACGAATTACTCCTTATAAAAAGTGGCATATCCTTCGAGAGGAGAGGAGGCCCGGTAAAACAAGTTAGGAATAATGATATGCATGTCTTCTGAGATTTCATAGCTGAAACGGAGATCATCCAGATCCACGCCAGCGAAAGAAGAGACTCCAGGGGGGTAAATGATGGTAGGAAAAGCTATAGGAAGGACACAAGTATAAGGCAGAAGGCAAGAGGAAGCAAAAGGCCAGAGGGAGTAGGGAGCGAGAGCAGAAGGAAGAAGCAGGCGAAAAAGTCCCAAGGGATAGAAGAGGAGGCATATTTATAGCCGATACTCGTGAGGGTATTATGGTCAACCACCATCCAACAGCTTACAATAAAAGCGGTTTAGGTTATCCAAGCAAAAGGAGTCATGAGATCATCACAGAAAATGAAGCTAAAGGGGTTGGACAAAGTAAATGGCGCGATATACGAGGGTCATCATGAGACATGGTTACCTCAGAAAAGAATGTCACTATAGTATGAATCCTTTGAGATCTTCGTACACTCTATCTCTATCTCTCTATTTCGGCTTGACTTGTTGAGTTCGAGGGGCGAACCCAGTTAGAGAGCCTACTTGGGACACTAGGAGATCAGAGGCCGAGGGTAAAGGCACTATTCAGAACGCCATCATGGTCAAGACGGATCCTGGGTCGGGGAGCAAGTAGGTCTCAGGGGGGGGAGCATAGTAAAATAAAGAATTATTAAGATAGAGGTAGTTACAAATAAATTTCCTATGATTAAGTAACTTCAGACAAGAGCAAATATGAAATGTTTACATATGGGAAGTTTTACATCAAGACCAGGGGCCTGAGGGACGTACATCGTCTGGGGGAGGTAATGAAGAAGCCAAGAAGTCGTCATCGGCAATGAAGGTAGGGAATTCTCTATCGGGAAGTTCTTTCACCAGGCGCGCTCTGTCTAGGAAATTATCTGAGGGGCATAGCGAAGAAGGCCTTGCTCAAACAGTTGGCGTACGACACCCATGCCCCCATAACAGATCATCAGGTTAATTAAGTCGCCTATCTTCTTCATGAAGAGTGGAGATTTAACGTAGGCGAGTCTGTAGGCTCTGAGGCGATCGGTCTCGCCCGACCGGTATTCCACCAGCTCACCCTTTATTCTGTCTGCATCGGCCAGGACTAGAGCCTTCTCCTATTTAAGGGTGGAGGCATCCTCCTGGGCCTTAAGAAGATCAGCTTGGAGGGACTTGATGGTGGCTTGGTCGATGTCCCACTGAGCCTTTAGAGCCCTTTCCCGGTCAGTACAGGTAGCCAAGTCTACCTTGGCAACTCCCATGTCTTTCTGCAGGACCTTATAAGACTTCTGGAGCACCTTTAGATCTGTAGAAAGAGTGACCAGCTCTGATTCTTTCTCCTCCAGCTCGGTCGCTAGCTGGCGACGACGCTGCCCCTCTGAGTTCAATTTTGACTTGTTGGTCTGGAGGGCCGCTTGCAGGTTCCTTATCTTTTCAGAGGACACCTGAGCCAGATTCCTTACAGACTGAGTAGACTCCCTGACCATATGAAGATAGGAATCCAGAGGGTCATCCAAAGCTGAAGGGTCCAGTGGATTTCGAGGAGTTAGTGGCAACTCCAATTCTCAAACCCGAGCCTTCAGGGACTCGTTCTCTCTCAACAGATCTGCGGCAAACTGGGTTAAGCTCAAGCCCATGGAGTAGGTCTGTCCGGCAAAAAGAGGAGGGTCGGAATTAATTTCAGATAGTCATACTAGGAAAAAGAAGACTCACTAATATAATATGCTGAGAAGCCAGATCTAGCCCTTCCAGCGGCAAGCCTCCCCAGAACTGCTCATTAGCTGACCGCCAGGAGGTGGCACAGGCCCCCTGCAGTTGAATCTGGCCGTGGACAGGAGAAGTGCCACCAGCTTTTGCTGAGTCCACTGCCACATCTAATCCAGTTACCGAGGGCAGGCTCCAGGAAGCTGTGAAATCATATTTACTCCTGGACCGTGCCCTGGTGCGAGCAGATGAGGAAGAGGGGCGACAGGAGGAATGGATGGGGTCGCAGAACTCCCAGGTTGGCCTCCTGTAGAGGGGCCGACCTGCTCGGGGACTAGGGCTCGGACGGGAATAGGTGCAGGGACCTCCTCCACAAGAGGAGACTCCTGGACAGGGGTCTTAACCGTTTTAGCCCTGACTTTGGTCCCTTTGGAAGAAGCCTGCCCGAGTGGAGGAAGTGAAGGGGAAGATTGAATCGCAGGCATGACTCTTTTTCGCTTATGTTGGAGGCCCAGGCGCTTATCGGGAGGCGGAGAAAGAGCCTGCTCTTCCTCGATTGGTTCCAGAGGTACGGAGCCAGTCTCAGGGAGGTCAGCTTCTAGAAGGAGTGAGGTGGAGGACTCTGTCGGTTCCTCCGTTGTTCCGCTAGAGAGGGTTGTTGAGGGACCGGTGAGGCCTTTCGTAACCTCTTCTCCTACAGCCTTCAAAATATCGCTGGGTAGCTTGGCCGAGTCGGACGAGTATGCTCGAAACATGGAAACTTCTATAAAGCAAGAAGGAAATACCTCAGTTAGTGAAGACTAGCGGAAGGAAAAGTAAAGTCTTACCAAATGGAGCTCCTATAGCCGCGGAGATCGGGCTAAGTCCAAAAAGATGTAAAAAGTCTTCTCGCAATATTACAGATAGGAGAAGGTGGACTCCATTGAGTTTCTCTGAAGCTATCTGGCAGATAAGCTGGTGCTTATGATCGCAATTCGAAAGATGAGGGAAGGTTGGAGCGCCATTTGGTCAGCCAGGACACCGACTCAGGTAGCCTAATGAAGAAGAAGCGAGATTTCCAACCCTTGTTGGAAGAGGGCATATCAAAGAAGAATTTGCACCCGACTCGGGATTTCACCATGAACACGCCGGGTTCGGATCGTTTGAGAGAGTAGAAGTGGTGGAAAAGCTGGACAGTTAAAGGAATTTGGTATACCCAACAGAGGATGACCATTCCGCAAATTGCGCGAAAGACATTGGGAAAAACTGGGAAAGCAGGATACCGAAATATTAGCTCTAGGAAGAGAAAAATGGGTGAAGAGGAAAACAAAGGTCTCCCTAGAGTTAATCCTTAAAAAAAGTTACAAAGCCTTGGGGAGGAGAAAAGGGGTGTTTGTCCGGTCTGGGAGGTCGCAGTTGGTAATCCTTAGTAAGGTGCAGACTAGAATGAATCTGGGACAAGTCGCTGTTATCTAAGTCTGAAATATAATATGAATACCAGGGCACCTCATTACTTTCAGCCATGAGGGAATTGGGGCGGATGAAGAGGAAGAGAAGAAGCACTTGCAAGAGACAAATCTGGAAGGAAGACTTAACAGGAAGAGCAAGAAGAAGTGGAAGAGTTGAAAGCAGTCCAAACGGTAAGAAGGTGACGACGGATAACCTTTAGGGTTTATAAAGCAAACCCTCTATGAAGCATCGAAAGGGGAGGAAAGGTATAATAACTTGAGTCGTTGGATCTAAGGTCGCACGCCAAAAGGCGCTGATTAGTCACAGTGGCGAGAAAGGTTCGTGGGACATGTGTCATCCCCCTATGAAAGGTATTAATGATGGACGTGATAAGTAAATTATGTTAGGAGATTTTTGTACAGCAGCATTTCGGCGCAGGAAGGCCATACGCAGAGGGAAAGATCGTTATGCGGTTACCTTGAGAACAGTAAAGGAAAGCCATACGTCAGGGTTATGCGGCCACCTCGGGAAAAAGGGAGGAAAATGAAGAGAAGCAGGAATTTGAATTTGACACTCAGTAAGATTTGCAATAAACAAATAACTTATCTGATTAAAGTTTATATAAGATATTTGCAGGAAATATCCCAAGTAGCGCACAATTGGCTGGACACCTAAAATGTGACACTGGGGAGGGAATTTTGGGGATAATCCCCAGGCCAGTCCTCAAATATCAATCTGATTCCTGGATCATCCCCAAAGAGTTTCTTACCGACCTTCTAGGTCGGGTCTCAGACTCTCGCCCCAGTGCGAGTTATATGTTAGCACTCTCTCACATCCAACGACCTTTCCAGGTCGGTGTCCCAGACTCTCGCCCCAGTGCGAGTTATAAGTGAGCATGCTCTCACGCCCAATGACCTTTCCAGGTCGGTGTCCTAAACTCTCGCCTCAGTGCGAGTTATAAGTGAGCATGCTCTCACGCCCAACGACCTATCCAGGTTGGTGTCCCCGATTCTCGCCCCAGTGCGAGTTATAAGTGAGCATGCTCTCACGTCCAACGACCTTTTCAGGTCAGTGTCCTATGTTAGGACCGAAATGTAGCTAGAGGGGGGGTGAATAGCGTCTCACCCAAATCAATCGCTTCCTATGTATTCGTTAGTGCACAGCGGAAAATAAAGAAAACAACCACGAATACAAATATGAAAGCTAAATACAAAGGAAGAGATGCAAACCGCTAACACGTTCGTTTACGTGGTTCGAAGATAACTTGCTCCTACTCCACGGCGTGTCCGTAAGGTGGACGATCCCTCAATCCGTCAGTGGATTAGTCCCCGAAAAACCTCCGGCTAGCTCAAGCTCCTTGTCGGTGGAGAAACCTCGCCACACACTTGAATACAAGAACACTGATCATACGAAGGCTTGGGAGACTCTAATAGGCTTTAACCAAGTATATTTCGTCAACCATGCCCAAGCACCTAGAGCTCTATTAAATAGAGCTCGAGAGGAAAACACTAAGCTGTTTTCCCGCTACCAGTCGACTGGTGTATGCACCAGTCGACTGGTCCTTTAAGTGAAGCTGATCGTTAACCAACGGTCGACTACCAGTCGACTGCTACAGTGTATCAGTCGACTGCTACAGTAACCATTCGACTGCTACGGTGCTGCTACAGTGTCGCTACATTACTGCTACAGTGAAACCTAAAACCATAAGATTTTTCCCTGAGTACAATCACTCAGCACTCATCCTCGCCAGACCAACCTAGACCTAACCTTCTAGCCTCCACCATCAGCCTCGCGTCCCTCGGATGTCTCCCCATCCTTCACGTCTTGCCTTCTGGATCTTCCTTCGGCCTTGTCTTTATTGTCGGGTCTTTCTTTACCATGAGGCTCCTCACCTCCGGGACTTCATCCATTGCCAAGTCACACTTGGATTTACGTTGCCAAGACTACATACTTGGACTTACACCGCTAAGACTCATCCTTGGACTTTCCTCCTTTGCCAAGATCACACTTGGACTTTCCTTGTTGTACTTGTATCCTGCACACTTACAATGCATATCAAATACAACAATAAACCTAACATAAACCTTTGTCCAAATATCAAAACCTAGGGCACCTAGATTGCTCCAACAATCTCCCCCTTTTTGATGTTTGGCAACCTGTTTAAGTTAGGGAAACATAAATGCAATAATAATGTGAATAAACATAAAATCTACACATGTATAAGTCATGGAACCTAACCCTAGGCTCCCCCTTCACCTAAGCTCCCCCTCGAGCTAGGATTTCTCGCAAAGGTAAATTTCTCCCCCTTTGCCTGAACAATCGCTCCCCCTTCACCTAAGCTCCCCTTAGCTCGGATTTCTTGCAAAGGTGTCTGGGTTTCCCACTTAAACCTAAATTTCTTCCCCTTTGCCATACATTAAAAAGAGCTCCAAAAATATCCCAATTGTTGAAAACTTGTCATCCAAATTGACCCTAAACTCATGTATTTATCCCCATAGATCTCATACATTTAAACAAGTTGACACGGTCAAGAACAACGTTGAAAAACACTTTTAGGTTGATACCAGTCGACTGACCTAGGTACCAGTCGACTGACTCCTTCGATTTTCACTCACAGAACCTTCTGTGTTCGAAATACACTGTTACCAGTCGACTGGTATCGGAACCAGTCGACTGCCCTCATCAAAATGAGCTTACAGAGACATTCTGTGCTCAAAAATACTCTTACCAGTCGACTGGTAACTGTACCAGTCGACTGGTACTCTTTTTGGGCAAAAAATAACCTTTTTTACTTACTTTAATAAATGCGCCAAAAATTTCACATACCTCCAAAAAATCCCAAATTTTGTGGAGAGGTCTATTTTATCCATGTCTACTTGGAAAAAATATATATATAAATATATTTATCACAGATCCCAAGATTGACATAAAATTCAAAACTAGCTAAATGGTTCAATTGAACCTTGACCTAAAGTCCTAGTTTTGGCTTCCTCTTGATGTATCTGCCTATACTAAACCATAATGCATCCCTAGCATTAGTTTATATGGCATATATACATCAAAAACTAATTTTCATGCAATATGAACCCAATTCATATTTTCATGCACGAAACACATCCCAATTGTGCCAACCCACTAGGTTAGAGACTTATGTCGGTCTCCTAACCACTTGGCACATTTGATAACCCATCTATCATGGGTCCCAAAGGCTCTTCCTAACCTTAGGAATCTTAACCTTAGTCACCTCCCTTGGTGACTCATCCACTATGTCTAGGCCACTTCGGTGCACCTCGGCTGACACTTACCCTACTAAACTCACCTTCTTAACCTTAGACACCTTGTCTTTGATTAATTTCTTCTTGTCCTTAATCTTGGACACCTCATCCTTGCTATAATTATATGCTACCTTAGCATATTCCTTCTTATTGGCCTTGGATTGTTGGTGCGGGAAGCATCCGACGATCGACCGTTGTTTTGATAATGGCAAAGGAATCCAAAGTTAAGTTGTTTTGTGATCTAACGTACTTAATTAAGTGTTTCAGGAAAGTCCTAGCTGCGGTTAGGCAGGTGAAAAACCCTAGGGGGTGGTAACCCTAGGTCATAAGGGGTGGTAACCCTATGCGAAAAGTCTTGGCGGATCGAGAGCTTCAGGCAAAAGTCCTGGGGGGATAACCCACGGTGGAAAGTCCTGGTGTCGCGAACCAGGTGAAAGACTGGACCAGCCGGGAAGCGGAAGTCCAGCAGAAAGTCCGGAAGCTTCGAAAGCTAAGCAAAAGTCCAGTCGATCTGGAGGATCACACTGGTATCAGGTAAATCTCCTGAGTGGAGTAGGTGAGGACGCATTCCTCGTAGAGGGAACAGTAGGCGTCGGGTCGACCTAGGGTTTCCGGTTGAAAATCCGAAGTCAGACCCGGACAGTCTGACGACTGTCAAGTTTATCTATCATATTATTTCTGTGCTAACTTTATTTTGCAAGGTTTATGTTTTGGACTAACATAATTTGCAGGAACAAAGGAGCAACTCAGACCTCGGATGAACAGTGTCCGAGGCGCCTCCATGAGGCTTGGAGGCGCCTCGAGTGCTAGCCGAAGCCAGTTGTCCAGAGACGCTGGAGGTGCCTCGGAGGTCACTGGAAGTGTCTTGGACCAGGCATTGGAGGCGCCTTGGAGCAGCCTGGAGGCGCCTTCAGTGGGATAAGGTGCGACCAGATCAGAGCTGATCCACGCGTGCAACTCGGCGGCCTGGAAGCACCTCGGATAGGCTTGGAGGCGCCTCCAGCACTGTTTAAAAGGGGACTTCGAGCAGCAGCTTGAAACAACAATACACAAGCGATCCTTCTGTGTTCAACAACTAACGAGTTCATCCCGAAGTGCTGTGACGACATACCGATGACCCGGAACTTCAGATTTTGACATTCTTACTGTCGGTATTGTTTTCTTTAATAGTGCTAAATTGTAATAATCTTGTAACATTCTTTCGAGCTTATAGGTGTTGCCCACCGAAAGCGGTCAACGACCGCGGGCCTTGGAGTAGGAGTCGCCACAGGCTCCGAACCAAGTAAACGACCGTGTTCTTGTGTTGTTTCCTTTTCTTTATTTTCGCTGCGTGTTTTACTCGTAAGATTTCTGAATCGAACGAAATAGCCACGAGCGCTATTCCCCCCCCCCCCCCCCCCTTTAGCACTTTCGATCAAACAATTGGTATCAGAGTGGGGTCGCGTTGATCTGGTGCAACCACCAATCGGAGTCAATTAGAATTAGCTTATTAGGTATATTCTAATTATTTTTTTCGAATCAATTTTTTCTCGAGACTGGTGCAACACCACTCGAGTTCGTTTTTCTTTCTTTATTTCCCGCACTGCTAATCTAAGATCTAGTCTTGGGACATCTTTATTTTATTTTTTTTGTTTTTCCATATCGCTAATGGCCCAACAAGAAGGTTTAAGCACCGTTCGCCCCCCACTTTTCTCCGGAGAAGACTTCGGATATTGGAAGGTGCGAATGGAAACCTTTCTCAAGACACAGTTCGACACTTGGATGATTATCAAGACTGGACTACAACTGCCAACCAATGAAGACGGCAAGCCGACACCCTGTGAAAAATGGGAACCGACCCTAATCAAGAAGGTGGAAGCTGATGCCAAAGCGACCTACACTCTCCAGTGCAGACTGACCAAGGAGGATCTCAACAGAGTTGGACCGTTCTCCAACGCAAAAGTGCTTTGGGAGAAGCTGATCGAACTCCACGAGGGCACCTCCGACACCAAGGTAAGCAAGAGAGATCTCTTGTTCAATAAATTATATAATCTGAAAATGCAGTAAGGAGAGACAACAAGTCAACTCCATGCACGGATTCAAGACATCCTCAACTCCCTCCACGCTATCGGGCAAAAGGTCGAGAACAGGGATATTATAAGGTACGCACTTAGTGCTTTTTCGAGGAGCACATTGTGGGCATCAATGGTAGATGCCTACAAAATCTCCAAGGATTTAACTTCCATTAGAATAGACGAATTGTTCTCAGAATTCGAGTTGCATGAACAAACTAATACACAGTCAATCGAGAAAGGTATTGCTTTGGTTGCAAGTACCAGTTGAACACGCGAACCAAGATCACTGCGAAGAACTGAACTTGAATCGGAAGTCGAACCCGACTCAGACGATGAAGACGACGAATTGACCTCCGAACTCGTAAAACTTGTGAAGAAGCTCTACAAGAAGAAGAAGGGATTCAACAAGAGAGACCTAAAGAAATTCGTACAATCAAAAGAGGTTCAACCTAGCCCAAAGGTCAAGTTTGAGGTGATCTGTTATGGGTGCAACCAGAAGGGGCACATCAAGGCCAACTGCCCCAATCAGAAGGATGCAAGGAAGCAGAGGAAGAAGAAGGTGCTACAAGCAACCTTTGAAGAATCCTCATAAGAGGATACCGACGACGAGCTCGAACAGACGAGCCTCCTTGCCCTGATGGCCCGAGACCAGATCGATATGTCCGAGAGCGAGAGCGAGTCGGAAGCAGAATCGGAAAGAAGCCACATATCCGTATCCGTTTCCGAAGGGCCCGATCCCTCTGTAAGTATCCCTCGACTAAACAATCTAGTCAATTACTTGTTACGAAAATTAGCTAAGTCTAATCTTAGAATTAAGTCACTTCTAAAGGAAGTAGCTGTCCTTAAAGAAGTGACTAACTCCGAATCTTTGACTGAACCAAGTCAGACTAGAAACTTGACTCAAGCCCAAAAACTTGAGGAAGAGAATTCCAGCCTGAAAACAAGGATCTGGAGAAAACATTAGAACGATTCTCTTTGGGTTCCAAGAACCTTGACCTAATTCTTGGAACACAAAGGGAAATCTACAATAGAACTGGACTAGGATTCAAATCGAAAAAAGAAATATAAGTCATATTTATCACTTATACAAAGAACAAATAGAAAAACAGTCCAAGCAAGGGTACCCAAGTCCAACCTGGTTAATCAAGTTGGACTTGGTCAATATTGGGTCCCTAAGGATCAAATACACTACCTCGATAGACCATATCGAGGCTATGATCCAGGGGGAGCTAGAAGAAAAACGATAAAAATAAAACTAAATTAATTAAATTAAAATTAAAATTAAATAAACTTAAAATTCAAATTAAATTAAATAAACTTAAAATTCAAATTAAATTAAATCAAAATCAAATTAAATCAAATTAAAATCCAAAGGAAGGCTCCAGAATAGCTGGCACCTCCGAACTTAATCTACCCGATAAGGATAACCAAGAGTAGACCACCCGGCAGGGTAATTAAGGATAGATTAAAATGGGCTAGGTATAACTTGACCTACGGTACTGGTGAAGTATTGGATGATAGTACGTTGGAGAAACTTAGTCATCCCATGTCTAGGAAGATATGACTTCGACTTGGTGCATATGGCTAAGTGGAACTGACCGAAGCTATCTTTTATGGATCCTAACCGGTTAGACCAAGGTTTTGTACTAAGTTCAATGGGTAGGACTATTTGGAAAACCTCGAAGGCATGGTTACTTTAATGAGGTCCTTGTGACTCACCATAGCCAGAAGTTTATCCGAAGAACGCATATTTGTTAAACCCAAAGCTAAACCTGAATCTAACACAAAGTTAAACCAAATCCTAAAATTGAATCTAATTCATCTCACAAAAATTATAGGATTCCCTGATTGAAAATTTAGATCGGGTAAGATGACTAAGGAATAGAAATTAACATTAATTAAAATTCAAATTCAAAATTAAATTCGTAATTAAAATTCAAATTCAAAATTAAATTTGTAATTAAAATTCAAATTCAAAATTAACATTAATTAAAATTCAAAATTCAAATTCAAATTCAAAATTAAATTCGTAATTAAATTATTTTTCTAAAAATTAATTAACGTAAATTATTTTTCTAAAATTAAATAACTTAAATTATTTTTCTAAAAATTAATTATCTTAAATTATTTTTCTAAAATTAATTAACTTAAATTATTTTTCTAAAATTAATTAACTTAAATTTTTTTATAAAAATTAATTATCTTAAATTATTTTTCTAAAATTAATTATCTTAAATTATTTTTCTAAAATTAATTAACTTTCTAAAATTAATTAACTTAAATTATTTTTCTAAAATTAATTAACTTCAATTATTTTTCTAAGATTAATTTATTGTTCTAAAAATTAATTAACTTAAATTATTTTTCTAAAATTAATTAACTTAAATTATTTTTCTAAAATTAATTAACTTAAATTATTTTTCTAAGATTAATTTATTGATCTAAAAATTAATTAACTTAAATTTTTTTTCTAAAAATTAATTAACTTAAATTATCTTTCTAAAATTAATTAACTTAAAATTATTTTACTAAAAATTAATTAACTTAAATTATTTTTCTAAAATTATTTAACTTAAATTATTTTTCTAAAATTAATTAACTTAAATTATTTTTCTAAGATTAATTTATTGTTCTAAATTTTTTTATTAACTTAAAATTTAATTTAATTAACTTAAAATTATTCATTTTAACTTATAAAATATTTTTCAAAAAATTTATTAACCTAATGTTTAAAACAAATCAACTCAATAATAATAGGGATACGCAGGCTCCCAGCAGAGGCGCCTCCCACACGAGGGAGGCGCCCTTAATCACGGCGGGAAATTTCCCGCCGCCTTAACCAAAGGCGCCTCGGATGGTTTCCGAAGCGCCTCTAACCTCGCAATGGAGGCGCCTTAGAAACCGTGTAAGGCGCCTCCAACTCGAGATTCAGAAACGAACAGAAGCTTTTCTGTTCATTCTTTGTCTCTGCAAATCCCTCTCCTCAGCGTACGATTTCATCCTCAAAGGCGCCTTCGACCCACCTTTTTCCTCCTCTACTCCTAGCAATGCCTCCTAGGTATATCTAAAACATCCCTATTGTTCTTACTTGTAGTTATTCTGCATCTTTTTATATATATTGTCAAAAATAGGAAACATCGCATTGTTGATCCTACACCGGCTAGGGCCCCTTCTACGAACCCTAGATTCCCCTCGGAATAGCATAGGATAGATTTTGCTAGGTTTACCTTCGAGTCCATTAAACCTAGATATGTTGGTAGGACATTCTTTGCCCAATTTTGTATCCCTGCAGTCCAGATGATAGATTTTTATCACCTAAGAAAATTGGTTGACTGCAACACCATAGTAAATCAAGACTTGTGTGCCCAGTTCTATCACAACCTTGAAAAGGTTGATGATAGTACCTATTCCACCAGAGTTGGTGGAACTGACATTCAGTTTACTCCCTCCCTGCTTCGCACTAGCTTAGAGCTTAGGGAGTCTCAGTGTACATTCTTATGTTCACTCTTCTTCGAGTTCAGGTCCACTCTTCTTCGAGTTCAGGACTATGTTATGTACAGAGTCCTGACAGCATGCATCCTTCCCATCACATCTCGAGACGTCTCGAAGATACGATCATCCCACTCATTCTTTTTGTACGCTCTTAGCCAATGCCTAGATATAGACATTGCACTGCATATGTTTCATAACATCATTCAGGCATCTAGTACAATCACGTCTGGAGTGATCCATATGCCCTACTGCCATATCCTGACCCAGATTTTCTTCGGCTCTAGGATAGACACTACCAAAGGGACACTCATCCCACTTACTATATATGATGAGTTAGATCAGCGGGTGTAGAGGTCACTGCCGAGGGGATTCTGGCCTGGAAGGGTCGGCCACCGCCAGTCGCTGCTCCTGGTGCTCCAGAGGCCGAGGACGTACCAGGTGAGGGTGAGGAGTGGCCCGACTTCCTGGCAGAGGATTTTTTCGCAGATCCCTCCGCCTCTGCCGGCCTTCGACTTTCGCACCTCCTTCCGTCAAGGACAGACTCGCTCGGCTCGAGATCCAGTCTATTCAGACACGACGGGCTGTGCTAGATAGCCATCGCTTCCTCCGATCTCTTCGATCCGAGATAGATGTAGGGTTCGCGTCTCTCCGAGGCGAGATACGGTGCTAGGGACAGCCTCAGCCTACACTCGAGTAGCCTCTTGCACCACCTCCAGCTGACGACCCTCCAGCTGATGATCCTGCTTTCGATGATCCCGCCGATGATCCTGTCTTTTGACACTATCACTTGATGTATCTTGGACAGACACCTATTTGTCTTCTCTGATTGTACTAGTATTTGGCTAACCTCTACTTATTTATGTTTATGAGTTTTAGTGGTTTACAATCTGCACAAATAGGAATGTGTTGGGTAGAATAGTTTTTAATTTTCAAATCAGTTTCCTACAGTTTTTTAAATCATCTTATGTTTTAAAAATTCTAGGAAAATATTATTTTTAAAATTTCAATTTTACTAGATTTTCAAAATATGGAATTAGCTTAGGCTCTACCCTAGAAATCATGCTCCCCTAGAATTCAGCCAGAGCATCTCACAAACACCTAGGCTTACCTTGCTTGTGTTTGAAAAACATAGAACGGCGTGAGATGCATAGGGTACAGCCTGGACTCAATAATGCTTATAACTGTGCATCAATATGAGTCTGGGCATTAAACACCTAGTTAACAGTAATCAAGTCAAGTCTTTTCCAGCACTAGTCAAATCTAACTGGATCTATTGACTTAACTTGACTAACCAAGTGAAAGTTGTTGCCCTCTAGGTAATTAGCTAGTAGCTAAATGGTTAGACATGTGACTGCGAACCTACGTGCTTGATTCTTAAACCTTTTTGAGATCACTCAGGCATGAACATTAAGGCTCTGATACCTTACTTAAAGAGAAATTAGCTAATTTACAATCAATCTCACTCAACTCATGCTTGGACATTAAGGATTGAAGCTCCTGCCTTGCCCTCAAAAGCTTTAAATTAATTATCTGTAAAAAAAAAATTTCTTTCAAATTTAGCTAAGTTTTCAAAACCTTAAACTTTCAAAAGTCATTTTTTCTGTAATTTTTAGACTAAGTTGTCAAAATTCCTTTTAAATCTAAGTCTTGCAAATCTGTTCAAAACAAAAATTTAGCTAAGTGTTTTTGAAAATTCAATACTTTCCCTTAACATATTCACAAATTTAGATAAGACTTTCAAAAACATGTTTTTCAAAGAATTTAACTGGGTTTCAAAATTGGCTAAAAGCAACATTTCAAAGTCAACCTTTTATTAGCCTTTTGAAAGAAAAATTGCTCTTTAGACCTTGACTTCACTGAGCTAAAGATATTCATCATAAAAAGCTAAGTGTTACTAAACTATTTTCTCCTCTTTAAAAATCCTAAAGGTTCCAAAATCTTTGAGAAAGTTAAGATTTTTTTTCTTACCTTTTTCTTAATGCTTTTATAAAAAGTTAAGATTTTTTTTTAAACGTGCTTATTTTTTGATGAATGGCAAAAGGGGAGAGTAGAAAGAAATTCAAAAGAAAGGTTAAAGAAAGCCTTTGTTGAGAGTAGAAAGAAATTCAAAAGAAAGGTTAAAGAAAGCCTTTGTTAAGGGAGAGCCTGACAAAGTTTAAGTTTTAGCTTAACCATGCTTGCATTCTAAATTATTAAGCTTGCTTACTTAAACTTTAAGTGTTTATTTCACTTAGCTTTGAATTTCAGTTGCCATAATCAAAAAGGGGGAGATTGTTGGTGCGGGAAGCATCTGACGATCAACCGTTGTTTTGATAATGACAAAGGAATCCAAAGTTAAGTTGTTTTGTGATCTAACGTACTTAGTTAAGTGTTTCAGGAAAGTCCTAGCTGCGGTTAGGCAGGTGAAAAACCCTAGGGGGTGGTAACCCTAGGTCATAGGGGGTGGTAACCCTATGCGGAAAGTCTTGGCGGATCGAGAGCTTCAGGCAAAAGTCCTAGGGGGAGATAACCCTAGGTGGAAAGTCCTGGTGTCTTGAACCAGGTGAAAGACTGAATCAGCCGGGAAGCGGAAGTCCAGTAGAAAGTCCAGAAGCTTCGAACGCTGAGCAAAAGTCCAGTCGATCTGGAGGATCACACTGGCATCAGGTAAATCTCCTGAGTGGAGTAGGTGAGGACGCATTCCCCGTAGAGGGAACAGTAGGCATTGGGTCGACCTAGGGTTTCCGGTTGGAAATCCGAAGTCAGACCCGGACAGTCCGACGATTGTCAAGTTTATCTATCATATTATTTCTGTGCTAACTTTGTTTTACAGGGTTTGTGTTTGGGACTAACACAATTTGCAGGAACAAAGGAGCAACTCAGACCTCGGATGAACAATGTCCGAGGCGCCATCCGAGGCGCCTCCATGAGGCTTGGAGGCGCCTCGGGTGCTAGCCGAAGCCAATTGTCCAGAGACGATGGAGGCGCCTCGGAGGTCACTGGAGGCGCCTTGGACCAGGCGCCTTGGAGAAGCCTGGAGGCACCTTCAGTGGGATAAGGTGCGACCAGATCAGAGCTGATCCACGCATGCGACTCGGTGGCCTGGAGGCGCCTCGGACAGGCTTGGAGGAGCCTCCAGCACTATTTAAAGGGGACTTTGAGCAGCAGCTTGAAACAACAATACACAAGCGATCCTTCTGCATTCAACTGCTAACGAGTTCATCCCGAAGTGCTGTGACAACATACCGACGACCCGGAACTCCAGATTTTGACATTTTTACTGTCGGTATTGTTTTCTTTAATAGTGCTAAATTGTAATAATCTTGTAACATTCTTTCGAGCTTATAGGTGTTGCCCACCGAAAGCGGTCAACGACCGCGGGCCTTGGAGTAGGAGTCGCCACAGGCTCCGAACCAAGTAAACGACCGTGTTCTTATGTTGTTTCCTTTTCTTTATTTCCGCTGCGTGTTTTACTCGTAAGATTTCCGAATCGAACGAAATAGCCACGAGCGCTATTCCCCCCCCCCCCCCCCCTCTAGCGCTTTCGATCCAACATGGATGACTCTCTCTTGTCCTTAGTAACACCTCCCATACCGATGTCATGTGCTACCTTAACACTTGACCTCCTTTTGGTCTTGGAAAAGATTTTTATGTTTTCAAATAGTAACTCTCCCTAAAAACATGGTCAAACTTTTATCATTGCACCAACAATGACTTGGGGTTCCTAAATAATTAGGAAAACCAAAACTCGAAGTTTTGAGGTTCAAAATTCAATAATGAAACTAAACCTCAACCGAAACTTCACTTTGGTTTTTCTTAACCAATCCATACTTGTTTTCATGATGAAAACTCATGTAGACATTATTTAGGATATATTTTATCAGGGAAAAATAGTTTTTTATGAAAATACTTCCTATTTTCAAAGATTGACACAAGTTTGAAAACTCTTGAAAACTTCAATGTTTTCTCCTAGTTTGTGTCTAACTTTCCAATGATGATTACTATCAAAAGATAGTCTTCACCAAGGTTTTTCAAAAGTATTTTGAAATTATTTTCAAAACCAATATCCAACCACGTTCTTTGGGATCAATGCACATGACTTGTACATTAGCTTTCCCAATGATTGGAAATCACATGACTATATGCTTTGATGAACCTAAAACTCACCAAGATGCACTAAATCAACATCTTGAGTTTTGTTCACCATCCTAACATCTCACTTGTATCTAACGTATATTAAAACACATTCAAGTCATCTTATAGTTCTTGTGAGATGTATATTTGGTTTTGCCCTAAACTAAGGGATCATGCATATCTATCTAGGCATTATAAGACTTATGATCATTCACCTAGAATGTCATTTGGTATAATCCCACTAATTGGGATATTTACCATTCATGATAAATGCCTTTTATCCTTAATTACAAGGAAATTGACATAATGCATGATAATCAATGGCATACATCAAAATAAGTAATTTTCAAAAGAAAAAACATGCTATAGCTATATGATGTATATATGACATGACATGATATTTTTGTATTTTTCATAATAAAATGAATGCAACACATGATGTCATGACATATAATATGCAATCAATCATGGTATTTTAGCATAAATAAAATATACCTAGATAATCTATCTAAGTATCCTTAAACCTTAGCTAAAACCTTAAAATTAAGCCTAGATTGCTTATCTCTTGAAGGAATGCCAAAACCCAATTTGGCATTTCTTTTACCCCTTTTCTATTTGTGCCAATTGAAATTAAGAATTCAATCCTCAAATATTTATTTGGCACATATTACTCTCTTTAAGGATCAAACATTTAGATTGAGACTTGATTTTGCTCTTAATCCTTTAAGAACATGCTAAGATCTCAACTAGCCATTTCTAATCCTTTTCAAGTGTGCCAATTTACATGTATTTCAATTCCTTAAGATTTGACATACTTTGTTCTTCCAAAGAGTAATTACTTTGGATTAAGGTTAAAAATCTCCCTTAACCTATCAAAAGGAGACCAAGATCCTAACTTGGTATTCCTTGTATTTTCATTTTTGTGTCAATTTAAGTTAAACTCAAATCCTCAAATTTTGACACAATTTACTCTTCTTAAAGAGTACACTTAATAATCCTTTTCATTTTTCAAAGGTTAACAATAACCTTAAAAATACTTTCAAGTGTCAACTTTTATCAAGGTTGGGTTAACTACCCTTCCAATTGGAGTTGACACTCTCTAAACTCATCTAGGGTGTAGAGACTATGCTCCTAGGAACCCAAAACCTATTGGTGCTCCTTGGATGTTCTAGGTACTCACTAGGGATGACTTCCCTAGATACCTTCCTAAGGACCTTTCTAGGCTTCTTAGAAGCCTTGGTCACTTCCACTATGTCACTTCTAGGGCTAACTCCCCGTGTAACCTTATTTGTGACTTTGTTTGGCCTTTTTGGAGCCTTAGTCACCTTTACTAAGTCAACTCTAGGGATGACCTCCCTTGTGACCTTCTTTGTGACATTATTAGACTTCTTAGAAGTCTTAGTCAAATTGGTCTTTGCAAAAGTACTCTTAGGGACAACTTCCCTTGTACTTTTAGCTTGACCACTAGTCCTAGGTTTGGTTTCATAGCTATATGGAACCCTATGAAAGGAAGTCACATCCTTCTTGGCTTTAGGTTTGTATCCCAAACCTCTATAGCCATTGGATGACTCTTGTCTAGCTTTTCCAAGGTTGTGCTCACTTTGCTCCTTAAGTAAGTTTTCCATTCTTGCTAAGGTTCTCTCTAAGTTATCAAGTCTTGACCTTAAGACTTGGTTTTCCCTTACTAAATCCATAGATTTAGATTTTTGTTGATTCCTATGAGTATTGCTAGCCTTAGGCTTATATCTAAAGTCCTTAGAATTGTTGCCTAAGTAGTTATCTACCTTCCTAACCTTAGGTATGATAGATCTAGTATGAGGAGGTATATATTTGTCCTTAGGTTTATCATGCATTCTATATTCATGATAAATAGCATTATAACGATTTAAATTTGAACTAGCATTCAAATTAGGGTTTACCTCCCCTACCCTTGAAGCTCTCTTCTTCTCCCACTTCTTCAAGTGCGCCAATTTCTTGAGCTCTCCTCTCCTTGGACACTTTGTGTGGTAGTGACCCCACTCACCACATGTAAAGCACCTAATGTGCTTCTTCTCCTTCTTCTTCTTCTTCCTATAACTCACATTAGTTTGTAAATTAACTTTAGTGAGTTTAGGGTTTACCTCCTTTACCTTCTTGAGCGAAGGACACCTACTCTTGTAGTGCCCCATCTTACCACACTCAAAGCATTTGATGTGGTCCTTTGTGCTCTTCTTGATAGTTGAGGTGGAGGGTTGAGCGTCCAAGATCTCCTCTTCCTTGGATTGCTCTTCTTCCTCATCACTTGAAGATATGGACGGTTCCACTTCTTCCTCCCTTGATGATGTGGATGATACCTCCTCATCTTCCTTATCCTCCTCGAATGTTGAGCTCGTGTCAACATTCAATTTATCCTTCTCTTCTTGGACCAATGAACCTTTCTCCTTGGACTCTTCCACTCCTTGGATTTTTGTAGGGTTTTCATGATAGGCAATGATCTTTTTCCAAAGATCACTTGCATTTGTGGTTTCACCTACACTCAACAAAATATTAGAAGGTAGTAAACTATGTAAAATTCTCGTTACCTCCTTATCCGCCTCCAATTACTCCCGTTGCTCTTCGGTCCAATGCCGAGGTCGGAGGCGTTTGCCCTTCTTGTCCGTAGGAGCTTCAAATGGGTCACTCAAGACAACCTATTGGTTCCAATCCATTTGGAACCATGTCTCCAACCGCTTCCTCCAATAATTAAAGTCTTCTTTGTCGTACGGAGGTGGAATTCGGATATCCCATCCGAGCGGTCCTTCGGACTCCTTCTTCTTCTTCCTCTAGCTTCTTGCTCTCTTGGCGGTTAGTCCGTAGAAGAGCGCTCTCGCTCTGATACCAATTGTTAGGACCGAAATGTAGCTAGAGGGGGGGGGGGTGAATAGCATCTCACCCAAATCGATCGCTTCCTACGTATTCGTTAGTGCACAGCGAAAAACAAAGAATACAACCACGAATACAAATATGAAAGCTAAATACAAAGGAAGAGATGCAAACCGCTAACACGTTCGTTTACGTGGTTCGGAGATAACTTGCTCCTACTCCACGGCGTGTCCGTAAGGTGGACGATCCCTCAATCCGTCTGTGGATTAGTCCTCGGAAAACCTCCGGCTAGCTCAAGCTCCTTGTCGGTGGAGAAACCTCACCACAAACACTTGAATACAAGCACACTAATCACACGAAGGCTTGGGAGACTCTAATAGGCTTTAACCAAGTCTATTTCGTCAACCATACCCAAGCACCCCGAGCTCGATTAAATAGAGCTCGAGAGTAAAACACTAAGCTGTTTTCCCGCTACCAGTCGACTGGTGTATGCACCAGTCGACTGGTCCTTTAAGTGAAGCTGACCGTTACCCAACGGTCGACTACCAGTCGACTGCTACAGTGTATCAATCTACTACTACAGTAACCATTCGACTGCTACAGTGTCGCTACAGTACTGCTATAGTGTCGCTACATTACTGCTACAGTGAAACCTAAAACCATTAGATTTTTCCCCGAGTACAATCACTCAGCACTCGTCCTCGCCCGACCAACCTAGACTTAGCCTTCTAGCCTCCTCCATCAGCCTCGTGTCCCTCGAATGTCTCCTCATCCTTCACGTCTTGCCTTCTGGATCTTCCTTCGGCCTTGTCTTTATTGTCAGGTCTTTCTTTACCAAGAGGCTCCTCACCTCCGGGACTTCATCCATTGCCAAGTCACACTTGGACTTACGTTGCCAAGACTACATACTTGGACTTACACCGCCAAGACTCATCCTTGGACTTTCCTCCTTTGCCAAGATCACACTTGGACTTTCCTTGTTGTACTTGTATCCTGCACACTTACAATGCATATCAAATACAACAATAAACCTAACTTAAATTTTTGTCCAAACATCAAAACCTAGGGCACCTAGATTGCTCCAACATCTTAGACTCTCGTCCCAGTGTGAGTTATAAGTGAGCATGCTCTCACGCCCAATGACCCAGGTCAGTGTTCCAGACTCTCACCCCAGTGTGAGTTATAAGTGAGCATGCTCTCACGCCCAATGACCTTCCCGATCGGCGTCCCCCACTCTCGCCTCAGGGCAAGACACAAGGGGACATACTCGAGTTCAACAGGTCTATAGGCCATACTTCTACTACAAATATGAGATACAAGCAAGCATGCCTGTATGAGCCACGACTTCCTAACCCTTAGGGTAAGAAAAAGGTTTGGTAAGTAAAAATTATCCTTTCTAGAAAATTTCCTTGGGGAGTATGCGTCTGTGGAACATGATAATAGGAAAGATAAGGAAATACAGACCCAGACCCTAATAGGCAGATAATACGGAGAACATTGTTTATTTAATAAGAGTTGAGGAACATCTTTCAAGAGGCCACTTTATTACAATATCAAGATGTTTGGTCTCTCTTCGCTAGATGAGCCTGCGCTTGAGCCAGTTCTTCCTTGATACATTGGATGCTGCTTTGTAGATAGGCAATGGTTTCATCTTTTATCCGGCTTTCCTCTTGCAGGAGGGCTACAGTGTCCTCGTGTTTCAGCTTCAGGTAGGTAATGAAATGGGTCTGACTCTTCAAGTCTGCATAATCCTTATGCTTTAGAGCTGCCTCAGCTCGAGTCCTGGATTTAGCCGCCAGCCAGAGCTCTTCCATTTCCCGACGGAGAGAGGACTGAAGGTCCCTACTCTGCGTCATTTCAAGCAGAGCCTCATCTTTGTGAGTTAGCAACTGGGTCAAATGAGTGAGTTGATGGCGCAGAGAAGATACCTCGTCTGATTCCATGAATAAAGGGGAAGGTAGCCTGAGGAAAGTGAAGGCAGCAGTATACGCGTCCCCTTTTTTAAAGGAGGGGAATGTGAAGAGTGAACTTCAGAATAAGTGAGGATGTTTGGGAAATAGTGTGACATTTATGGAAAAATAGCAAGATCGAGGATTGTGGAGTGGACGCGCATGCAATAAAGTCTCACCTAAGAAGGGTGATAAATTTTGATTGGGATATCGGGAAAAGGGTTAGCGGCCAAAGAGACACAAAGGCTAGGTCAGGTAAGAATGGGACTTGGGTCTAGTCAGTCGGATTGGAGCCTCCTTCGACTAGACTTGAGGGGGAGGCTTGTGATACGGTGCATGATAGTGGGGTCGGATAGCTGACATGGTTGGAAGTCAAGCCCACGGGGCAATCAGAAGTCAAGCCCATGAGGCGGTCAGAAGTCAAGCTCACGTGGCGGTCAGAAGTCAAGCCTACGTAATGGTCAAAAGTCCACCTACGTGGTGGTCAAAAGTCCGGCCTACGTGATGGTCAAAGGTCCAGATTACAGGACGATCTAGGTTGGACATAAGTGACATTCAGGGGTTAGGCCTACATGATGAGTAGGAATTCAGAAGGTAAGATGTACAAGTCAAGACTTACGGGATACAGGTCAGGACGTACAGGTTAGGATAGGCGGCCTAAGGCTTACAGGTCAGGACTCATAGGATAAGACAGACAGAACAGGAGACATGGATCAAGACGTACAGGTCAGGATATACGAACCAGGACGTACAGGTTAGGATAAGCGGCCTAAGGCTTGCAGGTCAGGACTCACAGGATAAGACAGATAGAACAGGAGACACGGATCAAGACATACAGGTCAGGATATACGGACTAAGACGTACAAGTCAGGATATACGGACCAGGACGTACAGGTTAGGATAAGCGGCCTAAGGCTTGCAGGTCAGGACTCACAGGATAAGACAGGCAGAACAGGAGACACGGATCAAGACGTGCATGTCAGGATATACGTACCAGGACATATAGGATAGGATAGACGGACTAACGCTTACAGTTCAAGGTAAGCGGACTAAGGCTTACACACGGATCAAGACATACAGGTTAGGACAGGAGGACTAAGGCTTACAGTTCAAGGTAAGCTGACTAAGGCTTACACACGGATCAAGGCGTACAGGTCAGGACAGGAGGACTAAGGCTTATAGTTCAAGGTAAGCGGACTAAGGCTTACACACGGATCAAGGCGTACAGGTCAGGACAGGAGGACTAAGGCTTACAGGTCAGGGCTTATAGGATGCAGTTCCAGACTTACAGGATAAAATACAGAGCAGGGTCGTGCATACGGAACGAGACTTAAGGAACGATAAGAGAATGCCTCGATTGGCAAGGCGGTAAGCGCAGGTCTGGATTTACCGGGATCTACCGATTGGAAAATGTAGGGATGGACGTACAGATCTGGATTTATGGGGCGACAAACACAAGCTAGGGAATGCACCAGGATATGCCCCAGGGAATGCAGGTCTGTGCCCACAAGTCAAGATTTTTAGGTACGAGGACCTAGTCCAAGGTTAACAGACCGGGGCGGGCGCACACTATACGACAATCAAGCCAGGGAATCATAACAACCTGTCAGAGAATAATCACCGCATGTCAGGAAATATGTTAACGGTCTAGGGCTCATTGCACACCGATCCCCCCTCAGACCTATAGGAAGTTGCCATGTGTCATTCGCCGCCAGACAAATCCTGACACCCGACATTCCCTGACACTCGTCAGACTCCAGAAGTACCCACTGTCATATAAAATGGGATGTTTTTTCCCTTATGCAGGTACGTTTACTCATCTTTTCACATTCCTTTTTTACTTTTCGTCCTTTCACTGTGCTTCTGGGGAAAAAGTACCTAACTTGAGCGTCGGAGGGACTGATCCGGGGACTTTTTCCCTAGTTCTTGATCTCTAACGTGAGGACGGCTTGTCTGAGTGTGTGCAGAACCCTCGCCTCATCGCCCCAGTCATCACCCCCCGTTATCCACCTGTGGAAACCTTTCCCGTAGGTACCATATCAACCAGGCATCTCCACGACTTTCCGTCAACCTCGAGGACAGCGCAGCCAGCCTCCGTCTGACTCAGCTTCCGGATGGGATCATCCTTTATAATCTCATTATATATAAATGCCCTCATCTAGATATCTTCACATTGACGGTCCAAATAAGACGTCACATTCAAAATATTCATAGGCCGCATTAGTGATGATTTAATTAAAGATCACATGCTTTTAATTAATTTCATCATTAAGTGCTTAATTTAAGTTTATTATCCATGATCTTAATCCTCTCGTATATATAACTCATATACATACTAAAATCATTGTTACATCCAATAAACTTGGGATTTTGCTATGATAATTCAAGACAACAAATTTCATACAAAATAAATATCAATTTTATTAATTATAAAAATATAGTATGATTATAATAATACTTTAAGGACACTATTCCTAATAATCTCCCACTTGCCCTAAAACATGTGAGACATGACTCTCAGTCTCATATTTAGCATGTGCCTTTCAAACACTTTTGCAAGAGTGTGTTGGTGAATAGATCAACAATATTGTCAACAAACACAATCTTGAGAATAGAAGCGTCAACTCTTTTCACTACCTCTTGAATCAAGTGGTATTTCCTTTCTATATGCTTCGATCTCTTGTGACTATGAGGTTCCTTTGAATTAGCTACTGCCCCACTATTGTCACACAACAAAGTGAGTGACTTATCAATATTTGGAACAACTTCCAATTCAGTAGGAACTCCTTATGCCCTACAACCTCTCTAGCAGCTTCAGAAGTGACTGTGTATTTGACCTCCATGGTCGAGTCGGCTATACTAGATTGTTTGATGCTTCTTCGGACTATAGGACCTCCACCAAGAGTAAACACTTATGCAGATGTCGATTTTCAATTATAATTGTCTTACTAGAAATCAAAATTAGTGTAACAGTCTATTTTAAGATCTTCACCTAAATAGACAAGAATATAACTTCTCATTCTTCAAAGATACTTAAGAATGATCTTTACAGCTATCCAATGATGCATGTCATGATTTGACAGAAAACAACTAACTATCCCTACCACATAACAAATGTCTGGCCTAGTGCACAACATTACATACATAAGGTTACCTACTGCAAAGGCATAGGGAACGCATCTCATGTCCTCAACTTCTTGTGGGGTCTTAGGACACTGCTCCTTGGAGAGGACGATTTCATGTCGGGTTGGTAGCTAGGTAACCCTTTTTGAAATATTGCATTCTCATGTCGAGTTATCAATATAAGAAGCTTGAGACAATGCCAACAATTTATTCTTGCGATCTCGAACAATTCAAATTCTAAGAACATATTTTTCTTCTCTCAAATCTTTCATTTAAAATTTCTTAGCTAGACAACCTAAAACGGTAGACAATATTTCCCCATCATTCCAATGAGCAGAATGTCACCTACGTAGAACACTATGAACACCACCTTTCCATTCTTGATATGCTTGTATACACAAGGCTCATCAATGCTTTGGTCAAAGCCATAATACTTGATCTAGAGGCTTATGAAATCTATGGTTCCATGATCTAGAAGCTTACTTTTGTCCATAAACGGATCTAAGCAATTTGTAAATTTTTTGCTCTTGGCCTTGAGCTATAAATTTCTCTAGTTGCTGCATGTGAATTTCCTCACCTAGATGACCATTCAAAAAGGTCCTCTTGACATCCATCTATCATATTTCATAGTAATAATGAGCAACAATTGAAAGTAAGATAAGCATGACTACGGGTGAGAAAGTCTCCTCATAGCTAGCCGACTCCTTCCTTTTGGGTATAACCCTTTGCAACTAGTCTTTCTTTTTCTTATAGATCCATTTACACCCAATAGATCTAACCTCTTCAGGTGGGTCTATGAACACCTAGACAGAATCAGAGTAACTTGACTCCATTTTTTGGTTCATAGCTTCAAGCCACCTTTCTTTGTCAAAATCTTCCATTACATGTTTAAATGACAACGGATCATCTCCCACCCATTAGTGATGGCAACATTTTCCTCTTTGTCTTGATGATAGTGGAGGGGTGGTCTCACCAGAGGTGGAGCTAGCACAGGACCAGTGTAGGTAGCTAGCTGCCCACACTGTTCACACCATCACTTCCGTTTATAAATCAATGCCTCGATTCCAATCACAAGAACTCCAACTACCTAATCTCCCTTTGATGCAGGAGGAAATCTAAAGTATTCATATTTGAATCTTTTAGGGGTTTTTTAAATTAGTAATCTGTTAATTAAGTTTAGTTTATTTTTCTTAATTATATTTAATTTGGTCCAAATCTTAGGAACTTAGTTTTGTTAGATAATTTATTCTAAATCTTAGGGAATAAGTCTTCTTAGTTAATTTATCCTAAATTTAGGGAATAAGTCTAGTTGGTTAGTTTTTCTATTTAGATTTTTTTTGAAGATTTTAAGAACTACATAAACATATGCTTAGATGATGTTTAAGATAAGTTATTTTAATATTTAATCAATTGGTTTCGCTTAAGCCACGTTACAGCTACATCTCTTTTTCTTTGCGCTCTTGATTTCATAATAGGCTTAAGTCTAATTGAGGCTATTCCTTTTATTTGTGTTGCTTCTCTATTATTTTCTTATTAATCCTTCTGCAACTTCACGCTTCAGAATAATATACATATTCAACATGGTGTTAGTTGGTATTAAAGCCTTAAATCCATGGATAATCATCGTAGTCAAGGTCGTAGTCGTGAAAGACAAGTTTTGGCTGAGGAAGTCTCGCACTAGGATTGAAGCATATCCTACGAGCTTATCGAAGATCTATAAAGACAAGTCACAAAGTTTCTCCCCTGCGTCATTTGGTATCAGAGTCTTAGATCCATGAATGATCAACATAGTTGAGGTTGTGGTCATGAAAGAAAGGTTTCGACTGAGGAAGTCTCGCACCAGGATCGAAGCATATCCTATGAGCTCATCGAAGATGTATAGAGATAAGTCACAGAGTTTCTTCTCCCGCGTCACCCTTCTTTCTCAAAGCTCCAAGGGAAGCGTGGTTTCGAGAGTTTGGCGTCTCCAACTCCTCCCCAAGTTGACAAGCTATTCCCTCGGTCATTCCTTGCAGTTCAACGTGGTCTTGTGTTGGTCGGTCTCTGATGCAGGAGCATCTAGTAAAATGACCAATTTATTTCCTCTAATACGGTTATGTTCTCCTTTAAGTTGTGATGAGAAGAAAATGAGTCTACCAGCCTCCCTTTTGGGTCTTGAAGAAGGATAATCGAGACTATCGACAAAGACGATGTCCAGACCATGACCTTATGACTCAGTTGCGTTCTATTTAGACATCAGATGAGGCGGAATCGTCTTTCTATTAGCCAACATGGCATCCTATGCCCTAGAATGAACACGCTATGTTATGTCTTTTGATGAATCCTAGATTTAGTTTTTTAACTTTTTCTTTTATTTATTTTAAATTTTTAGAATTAGTTTTTCTTCTAAAGAATTAGTTTAGATTTTATCTTCTACTTTTAAGGATGAGTTTTTTTTTTTTTCTAAGGGCTAGGACTCTTGTAAAAACTCATTGAGTTTAGTTTTGATTTAAACAAAAAATTATTTTTATTTAAACCTAGGAGCAACTCCTTTTTGTTGGTAAATCCCCAATAAAGAGTAAACAATAGAAAATATTTCATTTATTTAGTCGGATAAAACTTTATATATATCTATATAGGTGAATACAAATGTTATTAAGACGGGATCCATCCTCCCCTGGCCCGCCTACAACTACGGAGTAGAGCATGTGTGCATTCCTTCTACATAGCTGGGCCCGTATTCACCGTGATTTACTCCCTCTCATACTTGTGGGGCCGGGTTGAGGGGGCCGTTGGGTTGGCGGTTCCAACCTTTGCAGCATGTGTGCATTCCTTCTAGATTTGGATAGGTTCAAATAACACCGAAATAATTTGGGTTTTAGTTTCTCCATCCGACTTGCCAAAGCCATCCCCATCTTGATAAAAGAATTGTGCCGTCCGAGGGATGTTAACTGCTATATTCTTGAAGTACTCCTCTAATGGAGAATCCCAACTAAGAGATGCATCCAAAGCTCTCCAATATTTCTTCATCAATTCTCTTATCTCCCTTCGAGCCACTTCCTCTGTGACACATTGTTCATGCATGTAACATTGAATACATTTGGCCACATCGCCTCTTTCTAGCTCATCCTGTGGTAAGCAAAGTAAATGTTACGTTGCTGGTTTCCAATGAGTTAGATTACTTCGGTCGGCTAGCTAGATCATGTTAATGTGTGCGTGTATATATATATATATATATATATATATATATATATATATATATATATATATATATATATATATATATATATAATTACCGTGGAAGTGCCCATATCATCATAAAGACGAAAAAGTGTGCTCGAGGAGTGTGTGATCTCATAGTAAGTATTGGGAAAACCTTTCAAGGCCTCTCCAGTTAAGTCATTGCTCACGCAGTAAGCATGAGACAGAATGTTTGGACCAGATATTGATACCCATGCATTCTCCAAGTACTCCTTGAGCTTCGGGGTTTGGCCATGGTGGAACCATTTTGCTTCCTGAAAGTCTGCTTTGCACATATCTCCCCACTGAAAATTTAATACCAACAACGTAACTCATTCGATAACAAAGAAATAAAGAAAAAAAATTGAAATAAAGTGTTTATAATTTACTGCTCTCTTTAAGTCAGGCACAATGTCCACGCCCTTCTCCTTCATCACCCGGTAGCCTTCTTCGTGGACCAGGTTGAAGAGTGCAAAGAAAGATAGTTTCATGTACTCTGGAAGCTTGTCCATGGCAGTTAAGTCCCATCTGCAACAAAACTCAAACGATCTTAGATAGTTGAGAAAAACATATGACATATATATATATATATATATAGATACACATGGTGAATGCGCCGCTGCATGTCACCTGTTGACGACGTCAGTGAAGAGCTGGAGTTCATCCAAGGTTCCATAAACATCGTAAATATCATCGATCAATGTAATAAAACAGATTGACTTTGTTTCGATCATTCTGCATCTCCCTCTATCTGGTTCATAAGTGAAACCAACTGCCCACAGATAGCTTTCAAGTAATCTGTCTCTGCAAAATGGCAGCTTCTCTGAAAGCCCGAGCCCCGACCACCATCTGCAAGTAAAAAAGTAATTAAGCTTTGAAATTGTTATTATAAAAACATCGAAAATATGATAATGAAAGTTTGATTAGATGCAGTTGATTTACCTGGAGAGCTCTCTGAGTTCGCTCTTGTACGTGTCCTGAACTAGATTGAAGTCGAGCTCAGCAAACTCCAGAAGGAGAGGATTGATGGTGTCGTGGCCACGGCATGCTTCAATGAACCACCTGTGCTGCACTCTCTCCAACCGCCAATTCAGTGGAATCTGCAGCGCATGGGCCACCTGCTCTCTGAGGCCACCAGCCTCAGGAACAGACCCCTCCTCCATCAATGCCTTCAGCTGCTCGGTCGCGAAATCCATGGCTTCCTTAAGGACAGACTCTCCTTCCTTCTCGAGGTAGGAAGCTTCGTACAAACTCAGAAGCCCTCTGATCTGGTTCTCACAGCGAGCTTCGAAGTTTCCCTTCTCGTCTCTAAATGTCTCGAGCAAATCTAAGTAATTTTGCAGACAACAACGTAACAGAAATGACATGCATGATTACAACTGTGAAGCGATTGATTGATTAATTAATTAATTAATTAGTTAATTACCTTGTGAAACAGAGAAGCCTTTTGCTCTGAGGAGCCTGAAGAGCAGCGATGTGGCATGGAGATCGTCCTTCAGCTGCGAGCTCACATGGTCTAAAGAAGCGTGAAGATGACTTAAAACGTCAGCAATCTCGTCTTTGAAGTGATACGCCACGCCGAGCTGTTGCAGGTGGTCGATCAATTGAAGCTGCTCTGCTACTTGCTGCTTCTCGCATATCAGATTCCTGGTCAGCTCCTTCAGTACGTTTATTCTCTCACGTTTCTCTTCTTGTTGCACCTGCAGAAAACAAAGAAAAAGGTTACACATAAAAATTTCGACGACCGACTGACGATCGACGACTACACTCTCCCGTACCGTGGAGGTGCCCGTGAGGGACTGCACACGCTCGTCTGTCCATATGCTTGGCTGATAATTCCCCGACCGCCGCAAGGGAGCTACATGACTAGTGGCGCTGCATGATCGGACCTGCAGAGTTCGCCGGAACGTCCGTCGGCCACAGTACTGCTCGACGGCAGTAACTATCATCGGGCGGCGAGGGAGGACGGATATCATGGGAGCGCAAATATACATTGCTTGACGAGCAGCCATTTCCGCTCTTGTTTACAATCAATAAACTCCAATTTGGTGGAAGGAGAAGAACAAATGCAGCGTATATATATAGCGCAATTATGCCCGCGTTATGCTACAAAAACTCATTAAAAATATTAAACTTTTGGCACGTGAAATTTAGTTTTCAATTAAAAATGGCAGTTTTAAGACGCTATCCAGGAATTCCACATGAGTAAAAACAAATGACTCGATCATTCTTTTTCCAGTTTAATTGTATGGTTACGCTAATAAGATAGTGCACTTTAATTTGCATCAAAATATTAGTTTCTAACGAAATAAACTCCTGAGAAGGATCGAACTAGAGTTGAGCAATAAATAAATGAAATTAATTGTTTCTTTAAGACAAATCAAACTAAAATCAAATTGATATAAAATCAATTAATTCGACCACTTAGATCAATTACTGAATTAACTAATCAATATATCATCGATGAATGCCCAATTCATTGATGATTTTTCTATATATTTAATCTGATTTGTTAAGTTTAAATTAAAATTGAACGGATTAAATTAAAAAATTAATATATATATAAAGGATTGATATTCTGCGCACCCGTACAGTGCGCGCAGGATATCGTTTTTTTTTTTAATTTTTTGATTTTTTTAATATTTTAAATTTAAAAAATCAATTAAAAAAATAAATATTTCCTTATATAAATTTCTAATACATTAATATATCCTCTCAACATATTACAATACTCAATAAATACTTAAATTTATTTTATTTTAATTTTTTTTTTAAACCAAACACTATAACATAATTGGAAAGACTGAACCCTCGAGATAAAATCTAAAAAAAAAATAGCTTAAAAACTATAACCCAAAACCTGAACCCTAGAAATAAAATTAAAAAAAAAATATTTTATTTATTAAAAAAATAAACATTTTCTTATATAAATTTCTAATACATTAATATATCCCCTCAATATATTATAATAGTCAATAAATACTTAAATTTATTTAATTTTAATTTTTTTTAAAATCAAATACTATAACATAATTGCAAAACTTGAACCCTATAGATAAAATCTAAAAAAAAATAGTTTAAAAACTATAACCCAAAGTCTGAACCCTAGAAATAAAATTTTTAAAAAAAATTATTTATTTTTTTAATTAAAAATAAAAAAAATGAAAAAAAATAAATCGAGTGATATCCTGCACGCGTACAGTCGCGCACTGTACGAGCGCGCAGGATATCAAAACTTTATTTATATATATATATATATATATATATATATATATATATATATATATATATAGCCTGGATGCTAATAAACTGTTGCTCTTGACTCGAATCAATAAACTGCAAAATGACACGGAAATCTTTCAAATTAAAATATTAAAATACCTATTCACATGTGTGTAGGAGCCCATTATTAAATTCATATAAACTTTTGGAATGTAAATGTTCAAGAACAGTCGGAAAATTTAATTAAGAAGAAACTTACTTGACCTGTTTAAAATATCTTATTCACATGTGTGCAGGATTCCATCTCAAATTTTTTTTTTAACTTATTCACTTTCAACATGCTTTCAAAATTTTAAAATAATTCTAAATGCCCTTAAAAATTTCAAATACTATCCTTTTTTATCTTCATATCACTAATATAAATCTTTGTTAATTATATTGTAAGCAATTTATATGAATGAGTCTAACTTCACGATTCTATTTCAAAAGTTAAGCTATGTACTTCAGTACTTGAAGATAATTCATTAATAATATCCGTAAATTTTGGAGAAATGAGATGTGGGAAGATGCGGAAGATGATGTTGATAGAATGATGATTACGCTACTTGAGCAAGAAGAGCAGAGACGCCAAGAAACTTGAAGTTCTCAAAGAGCTATAAATCAAAGATATGTGAACTGGGATCATGAAGACGGGCATGTTTGCCTTGTTCAAGATTACTTCTCGGATGTTCTAACATTTCACATTGAAGTCTTTTGATGACGATTTCGAATGCGAAGAGAGTTATTTGTTCACATAATCGATGCCCTGACAGATCATTCAGAGTATTTTCAGTGGAGGAGAGACGCAAGGAAGGAAAGGTTTGTCGCCACTTTAAAAATGCACTGCGACTATTCGTCAATTGACATATGCATCCCTGTCGACTCTCTGGATGAGTATGTACGGATGGGTGAGAGAACTACCCTTGATTGCTTGATCAATTTTTGTCGATGTATGATCGATGTGTTTGGGGCACGATACTTGCGAAGACCCAATTCTGCTGACACTCAACGCTTACTTCAAATGCATCAGCAGAGACATGAAGTTCCTGGAATGTTGGGCAGCCTTGATTACATGCATTGGGAGAGGAGGAATTGACCTGTCGCTTGGAAAGGCCAGTTTACTAGAGGCGATTATGGTGTCCCAACAATAATTCTTGAAGCTATCGCGTCTGTAGATTTGTGGATATGACATGGTTTTTTTGGCGTCGCAGGATCACGTAGTGATATAAATGTTCTTAACAAATCATCGTTATTTAACACTGGCCTACAAGGAAATGCTCCGAATGTTAATTTTATGATAAAAGACACATCATATACAAAAGAATAGTATCTGACAGATGGTATGTACCCGGAATGAGCTACGTTCTTGAAGAGCTTTCTGTGTCCCAAGGATCCCAATAGGAAAAAAATTTAAGGAGAGACAGGAAGCTGCAAGAAAGAATGTGGAGCGAGCATTTGGAGTGCTCCAAGCTCGTTGGGAAATAATTAGAGGTCCTGCGCGATCTTGGTACAAAAATGAGTTAAGGGATATCATGTATACATGCATTATTTTGTAAAACATGATTATTGAAGATGAAGGAGATGCATCAGTCAATTGGTCAGATGAAGACTCTCCTCCACCGGCATGAATAGTCATGGGTTCTACCCAAGAATTCTGAGAGTACCTCCAGAATTATAGCGAGCTACGTGATAGAGAAATGCATCACTAGTAAGGATGTAAACGAGCCGAACTGAGCCGAACAGTATTAGGCTCGAGCTCGGCTTGTTTAAGTTATATTCGGGCTCGAGCTCAGCTCGAGCTCGAATCAAACTTTTATTACAAGGCTCGAGCTCGGCTCGATTTGGAATTATCAAGCTCGTGAACAGTTCGAGCTCAGCTCGTTATTATCTCGATTATCATAGTTATCGAGCCTAATTCGTTAAGCGAGCTCAGGCGCGTTTTCGGGCTCATTTTAGAGCTCAGTTTTTTGGCTCGTTTTAAAGCTCATTTTAAGGTTCATTTTATAACTCATTTTTTTTGCTCGTTTTAGAGCTCGTTTTTTTGGCTCAATTTCAGGCTCGTTTTAAGGCTCATTTTTTGGCTCGTGAGCCTACAAACAAACATGTTCGCGAGCTCATGAGCTGAATATCCTTAAGCTTGAGCTCGGCTCGATAAAATTGTCGAGCTCAAAATCGAGCTCCAGCTCTGCTCGATAAGATAAACGAACGAACTTGAACGATCTTTTTATCGAATCGAGCTCCAAATAACTCCCAAACTGTTTGGTTCATTTATATCCCTAATCACCAGCTTCGAGTCGACTTGGTTGAACACGTCTGGACACATTATGAATGTGATTAGTAGGGAATAAGTTAATTATTAATTAATTCTATTTTAATTATGTTATGTTTTATTTTATGATCTCATTGAAATGGTTTATTTGCTAATGTTATAAATTATTAAATTTTCAATAATATTTTTATGAAATTATTTTGTTCATAAACAAATTTAGTGAAAATTTAAAATAGAGTTAATTATTATATATTAATTATTAAATTAATAATTTAGTAAAAATTATTAAATAAAACTAATAATATTATTAATAAATTAATTAATATGTATATTATAAATATATATTTATGATAGTATATAAATGAATATTTAATAAAGATAGTAAATAGAAAATATAGATAATGATGTGATGGGACCAATAAAAAATTGTTTGTTGTGTTTATGATTGTAGGGAGAGGTTTATAAAAGTTGTGGATTTGGTACTTTTGATGTGGCAGTGATGTGGTATAGTAGATCCCATAATAAAGTTAGTTTTATAGGTTTACGATTGCGGTTACCCTTACCATTTCTATCAAGGACTACTGCTCATCGTTTTAACCAGAATGACAAGGATGGACTCCCATCACTCTTTCAGCCGTCGCTTTTCTTGTTCATTCAACATGTGCTCCGTGATCCTTGAATTAGCTATGCACAAGTACAAAGTTAGCCACATAACAATATACTTGAACGGGATTACTATTAGGTCGATCAATCAGAGGATATGATTATTGATTTTAGACTTCAATGATTTCAATTAAATTGAGAGTGCAATCTTATTCTTTTAGTGGAATAGAATAAGATTAATAAATTATTTTGATTAATCATGAGTTGATTAGATTAAATTAATTTATTGGAGATTAATTTAATTGGGTCTGATCAAGTCCTTTTGGTGGCTTGAATATAAACTTGGATAAATTATATGAGTTATAATTTATGGAATTTGCAGGAATAAATTAATTGGATAATTGTGTCATTATCTATGGAAAATTTATATTAGAATATTCCTAATATTATAAGATATGATACAATTTGATAATTCATTAATTTATAGAAAAGAGATAATTACATATCTTGGTTTTGGAATGATCTTATCTTTCTTGGCTACTTTATAAATAACGTAGTGAGGTAGAAAGTGTATACCACATACACACGTAATAATCCTATGTTTAAGTTTGAGAGAACACCGGAGAAGGCTTAGAGGTTTAAAGCATAGATCCAATGCAGAGAAGAATTGTTAAAGCGCACTTCAAGGGTAATCTCTAATTATTTGTGTGTTGTGACTAATTATTCATGTTAAATGCATAGAACAACCACAATCCCATGAAGTAGAGATTATTTGAATCACAAGAAACTAATTTTGTAATTTTGATATTCTTAACCTCAGCTTTCATTGGTATTAGAGCCACGAGTTTTGATATTGTTTTGTGTATTTTGAATTGATTAATTATTTATGCATGTTTTAGTTTAAAGCGGTGTTAGATTTATGTGATCATGGTTTGAATGAATGAATTTAATTTTGAAAAGTTTATGGCCCTAGTTTTTTTTGGTGAAATTGTATTTCGTATTTTCGAGTATGTAACCAAGGCGGTGGATTATGGCTTAATGTTTGTCGTTGTTTTATTTTCTAGCAATTATTTTATAATTTTTCAAAATTAGAATTTTCTTTAAGTACCTTGTGATAATTTTGGTGTGATCAACCAAGTTAAGTTAGGCCATATTATGTTTGATCCTTGTGTCTAAGTGTGTAAGAACTTAGCAGCACAAGAAGTCGAGCGAAAAATGTAGCCAACAAAAAGGACCACACGGGAGAGAGTCGATGGGCTTGGTGTGTCGGAAGGGATGCGGAAGAGTATGCGGGTGGGCGAGAAGGAAGCGCACAATATTTCCAAGGGACGAGAAGCTAAAGCAGAAGACTGCTCGAGGAGAGAAGGTCGGAGTTGAGTCTGGGTGAGCTCAATTCTGGAAGGTTCGGAGGATCACCCAAGTGATCGAAAAAGGAGGTTGCGACCGGATGGTTAGCACATGGCTGGTCGGTCGAGGCACCCGGACCGTCTGGGCGCCCGAACAAGATGGTCTAGGTGCTCAGACTATCAGGGTGCTCGAAGGGTGCCTTGATGTTGTAGATCAACTTTTGGGTCCACATCAACATTGGTCTGGGGGCCCAGACATGGTCTAGGCACTCGGAGATGAAAAATTCTATCTTGTTGTCATTGCATAGTCATTGTGTGGAGATAGACTCTACCACGATGGGGGCGCTAGGATAAGGTCCGGGCACTCGGATCATGCCACATCAGCAAATAATCAATTTCAACCAATGGGCTAAAAATAGAGCCCTAGTCTTCTTCATTTCGAACAACACACTTCTGTACTTTGAATTTCATTTTATTTTTCATTTCCGAGCTTTATTTTTGTGTTCGAGGCTTCTTTGTCTCCTATGTTTTGCTCGAGAAAGAGATCTTCATAGTGAGTATACTTTCCTTGGAGTAGAAATCTTCTGATTGCAAGCCAAGTAAATTGTTTGTCTCGTACTCTTCTTATTTCTATTATCTTTTTGTTAAGTGTGTAATTGTTTAAGCTCAATAGTTTGAGAATGGTGTGAGTTTTTTTTGCAAGGCAATTCCCCCCCCCCCCCCCTCTTGCTGGCCGCACAGGTGCTACAATTGGTATCAGAGTGAGGATGCTTCAAAAGGACTAACCACTGATCGAAGCACAAGAGATGGCTGGAACAAGTATCCACCCGTCTAAGTTCGAAAGAGACTTCACCTACTGGAAGAAGAAAATAGAGGTATACTTCAAAATAGATTTTGATATTTTTTTAATCTTAAAAAATGATTTTGTAGTACCTACCAACAACAATGGCAAACTAAAGAAAGAGGAAAACTGGACAAAGAAGGAGCAAGTTGAGTTTGTGGCCAACGGAAAAGCAGAATTCTATTTGGTGAGTGTGTTGTCACCACAAGAGGTCAACGGAATCAGAGTCTATAAGTCTGTAAAAGATCTCTGGGAAACATTTCTAGAGCTTCATGAAAGATCCTCTGATGCTAAGCTCACAAAAAGAGATCTACTTCAGAACCAACTGACAAATATTTGATTAAAGGAAGGTGAAACAGTCCCTCAACTGCACACTAAGCTAAAGGAGTTAATCATCGAACTTATGAATCTCAAAGAAAAGGTAATCAACTGAGATTCGCTAAAGTATGTACTTAACACTTTTCCAAGAACACCAGAATAGTCAACCCTAGTAGATGCATATTACATGTCTAGGGACTTAGAGGTAAGTAATCTAGAAGAATTATTTTCTACCTTTGAAATTCATGAATCTAAATGTATAGATCTAAAGAAGGAGCCGAATAAGAACATTACCTTAAAGGCAAAAATAGATGAACCAAATTCTAAAGCATCCCTCGACTATAACGAAACGACATTTATGGTAAGAAAATTTAAGATATTTTTTAGATCTAATAAATTCAATGAAGCGCAAGCCAAGAAAAGAAAAAAAGGAAAGTAAGATGTTATCACTGCAATGAAGAAGGGTACCTCAAAGATAACTGTCCAAAACTGAAGAACAAGGATAAGGACAAAAGATCAATCTAGAAAAAGTACAAAAACCTAAAGGTGACGTGGAATGAAACGTCGTCATCAGAGACAGAGATTGAAGCCCACATCGGACTTGCACTAATGGCAAGTCACCAAGAAGATGACGAAGCAAAGCTCATTCGAAATGAATATCGAGAGCATCGATGAAGAGGGAGCAATGCCAGAGGAAAGTAACATTACAGGGGGAGCATCAGATAATGAGATCGACAAGGTAAGTCAGTACAATCTTTACCTCTTGATAAATTATTCAAGTTTATTAAAATGTTGTCTAAGAATTCCTATCAATTAGAAAATGAAAATAAAAAATTATTAAAAGATACCATAGAACTAAAAGGAACTTTAGCAAAATCTTATTGATTAGAAGATTTGACAAGATAAAAATAGAAAATGAAAAAGTGCAAGAACAAATAGAAAATTTGAAGAATTCTACATGTTCAAATTTTGCTACTTCAAATTTTTAAAATTATCAAGAACTAAATTGATATTTTAGATATCATAAGGGTCAAATTAGAATATTATCATAACAATTTATTCCTAAAAAGTATCTCATTCAGTAGGTAGGAACCAATATTAGGTTCCAAAATCATACCTAGATTAAATTCTTATGCATGTTTTATTTGATTTAATATTTTTTTGTTTAATTTTGTTAACTTTTCCAAATAAATTGTTTTAAATCATTTATTTTCAAAATTAATTAGATTGTAATTTTTTTCTAGAAAAAGGATTTCATTACTTATCTGTAAAAAAAATTTAAATTTTTTTGACTGATATATTATTTTTTATGAGTTTTTCAACAAAATTCATATATTGAAAATTAGAATTATTTAGTAGAGTTATTTTTAAAAAATCTATTTTTTTGTTATAAAATATTATATTCTCTATAAAAAAATATATTCAAAATTTTTTTTTGACTATTATTGAATTTTCTATGATTTATTTTTTTAAAATAATAATTATTAATATTAAAAATTCACTAAAAATTAATCTTCTAAAATTAATTTTTTTTGTAGATATACTTTTTATTTTTCATACTCAAAATATTTGGCAAGAATTTTAGAGCTCAAAATCTTTTTAATAAGCATTTTTTTTAGATACATCTTTCTATAAAAAATGATTTATTACTACTTATATTAAAATCTATTATTCTTGAAAATTTTATCACTGGTTTGGATAAGCCTGTTTAACCATTACAAAAAATTTTAGAATTTGTCAAGAAACTAAAAATAATTTTAAAATGATTTCTTCTAAAATTAGTTTTTAAATCAAAAAAATTTTGTTTTTTGAAAAATAATTTCAAGAATTTTTTTAAGTGTTAGTCGCTATTTGTGTAACCCTTAGAATTTTTACCCCTATTTTTAATGTGATCCAGTGAGGAGATTTATAGATTAAGTCTAAGGGGACGTAATATTTTTCATATTAATTGTTTTATTTTACATTTTTAATGCTTAAATTTACTTTACTATGTTTGTTTTTCCCTAACTTAACTTTGATTATTCACATAAAAAAGGGAGAGATTGTAAGTATTTCATGGTAATTTTGGTGTGATCAACCAAGTTAAGTTAAGTCTTGTTGTGTTTGATCCTTGTGTCTAAGTGTGCAGGAATTTATGAGCACAAGAAGTCGAGCAAAAGACACAACTATCGAGAATGATGACATGAGAGAGAGTCAACGAGCTCAGTGCATTCGAGGGACGAGGTGCTATGAAAGAGTACGCAGACGGACAAGAATGAAGCGTGCAGCATTTCCAAGGAACGAGAAGTCAGAGCGGAAGACTGCTCGAGGAGAGAAGACCGGAGTTGGATTCGGGTGAACTTAATTATTGAAGGCTGGAGAATCACCCAAGAGATTGAAAAAGGAGCCAGTGACCGGAGAAGGTACCGGACGGTCAACACATGGTTGACTGATCCTGACGCTTGGACCGTCCGAGCGCCTGGACAAGATGGTTCGGGTGCTCGAACTACCAGGGTGCCTCGACATTGCAGATCAACTTTTCGGTCCACGTCAGCACCGATCCAGGCGCTCGGATATGAAAAAATCTATCTTGTTGCCGTTGCGTAGCCGTTGTGTGGAGGTAGACTTTGCCTTACTAGGGGCTCCCGGATAAGGTCTGGGCGCCCGAATTGTGCCACGTTAGCAAACAGTCAATTTTGACTAGGGGTGTAATCAAGCCGAACCGAGCCGAACTCTTGAATGTTTGAGTTTGACTCGTTTATAATCGAGTCGAGCTCAAGCTTTATTTAATGAATATATTCATAACTCACGAGCTTATTCGAGTTTTTATCGAGCCTAAATGAGCTAATAAGTATAAATTATAAATTTAAATATTCATTAAAAATAAAATTATATATTTAGAGAAAATTATAATATTCTTATTAAAATTTAAATTTTATTCTAATAAATAAATTTAATATATTTGTCTATATTTTTTATAAGTGTAAAATCTATAAATCCAATATCAAAACTATTATTTTTTTCATTTAAAAGTTAATTTATGAGCTTATTAACAAACATGTTCACGAGCTAACGAGCCGAGTATTGTGAAGCTTCAACTTGATTTATTTATCTTAATGAACCTTATTAAATGTGGCTCAACGAACTTTTATCGAATCAAGCTTCGAATAGCTCATGATCTGCTTGGTTCATTTTCACCCCTAATTTCGATCAGTGGACTATAAATAGAGTCATGGTCTTCTTCATTTCGAACAACACACTTCTGTACTTTGAATTTCATTTTACTTTTCATTTCTAAGCTTTATTTTTGTGTATAAGGCTTCTCCGCCTCTAACATTTTATTCAAGAAGGAGATCTTCTTAGTAAGCATATTTCCTTAGAGTAGCAATCTTCTGATTACAAACTAAGTTAATTGTTTGTCTTGTACTTTTCTTATTTCTATTATCTTTTTGTTAAGTATTTAATTGTTTAAGCCCAATAGTTTGAGAAAGGAATGAGTTTTCTTTGTTGCACAATTCACCTTCTCTCGTCGGCCGCACAGGTCCTACATTTTCTGCCACTATCTCAAAATTATGGAGGACCAATAGGAGCTTCAGAACCGAATCACAGATCCCATGAACAATGAGACAAGGCCAAATTTGGGTTGTTGGATTGAAGATTTAGGCTAGACACATGTAGATTTGAATTGAGGAATTAGGTCAAATTGTGGTCCAATTAGATATTTAATTCATTTGTAATTTTGTGTCTAGGATGGGCCATAAATTTGTTCCTGCTTAATTATTGCTTATATTGCTTTAATTATTATATGATTTAATTGTCATTCATGTATCATGCCATGTAGATAGCATAAACATCGCTTTAGTTACTTTATTGTCATGCATAAAATTTTATTTATTTTCTATTCTAATTTTTTTAGTTTAGAGAATAAATATAGTGATTAATAATTGAACAATTTTATGAGTTAAAATAGTTTGGATATAATTAACTGGTTAAAATCCAAAAATTAAATAAAATATTACGTGTGAGAGGGTGAATTTTAAATGAGCATACAGTCTCCCTTATCAGTTCATTAGTAAGAATATATGTATGGCTCGCACCAATCTTATTGGTCTCTCTATAAGAGGACTACATTGTTTCGGTTACTTGATTGGACCCATTATGATAATTATTTTAATAATAAAATCAATTATGCTTGTCCTATAGGTGGCATCATTAATTTGGCAGCCGATAAATAATTATTTTAAGGGTATTCACTTAAGTCAATGATATTATGAGAACTTCCTATAGAATATTTTTATAATATCGTTTGATGAACAAAATCAAGCAATACTAAATTAATATTGCATGAGTTGCTAGATATATTTAATTTAGTAGTAGGGTCCCCGCCTAACTATAAATCATATTTATTTTTCCTAAATAAAAATATGTAATTCGATTTTGGAGTTTTAGGTAATTGTTGTGTTGTAGTAGTTTTGGGATCTACGCATGCATTTTATGCATAACACTTTATTTTATTTATTGTATGCATTGCTCAATTAAATTATTTTAATTTCAAAAAATGGCTGGTCATTTGCTATCTTTGATTCTAACTAACAACCAACTTATTGGGGAAAATTTCATTGATTGGAAACACAATTTGATAGTTATCTTAACTACGGAGAAACATAAATATGTGCTTACTGAACAATGTCCATCGATACCTACGGCGGAGTCCACAATAGCTCAAAAGCAAGCTTATGATAAGTGGATTGGTTCTAATGAGATGGTTGTTGCTGCAAGGAGTACCCGACGATCGAGTCCGTATTTTGATAATGATAAAGGGGTTTAAAGTTAAGCTGTCTTATGATCTAACAAGTTAAACTGAGTGTGCAAAAATATCTTAAATGATCTTAGGCAAAGAAAAGTCTTAGTTGAGGCTAGACAGGTGGAAAGTCCTAGCTGCGGTTAAGTAATGAAGTCCTGATCCAGGGGACTGGGTGAAGTCTTGACGAGTCAAGGACTTTGAGCGAAATCCTAGAGTCGAGGACTCTAGGTGAAAACCCTGGGGGACACGGACACCAAGCGGAAGACTGGATGCGTCATGGATCGGATGCCCAACATAAAGTCCTAAAATCTCAGACGCTGAGCAAAAGTCCAGACGGTCTGGAGGATTGGTCTGGCTAAAGGTAATTTCTCCTGAGAGTAGGTGAGGGCACGTTCCTCGTTGAGGGAATAGTAGGCACTGGTTTGACCTAAGGTTTTAGAAAAATCTAAAAGTCAGAACCAGACAGTTCAGACTGTCAAAATACCTTATCAGCCTATTATTCTAACTCTATTTTACAGGAAACTAACATTTTGCAGGTTAAGGTTTTTGCCTTGTTCGGTTGATCGAATGTCGGAATTAGTAGACCAAAGCACAAAGAGAAGATCGGCTCATGGTGAAGGTCTGACCAAGGGATTAGTCGACCGAACCTCAAGTTTAGTCGATCGAACCTCAAGTTTAGTCGACCAAACAGGTGGATAAACATTAGTGGATCAGACAGGGTTGATCAGACCAGATAAGCCGGGGAGCATTGAATGTTCGATTAATCGAACGGTGGGATCGGTCAACCGAACGAAGACTCCTATCTAAAGAGGCAACATTGGATGGAAAGCTGGGCAGATTTTGAAGGATCAGTTGATCGATCAGGGAGGATTAGTCAGCCGATCAACGTCGAGTCAAATAGTGATCCAGAGATTAGTGGATCTGGATCAGGTTTAACTCGACTATAAAAAGGAGTTCGATAGCAGTTTCGAAGACACAACGAATTTGAACATCTTCTGCTCCTGCGCGCTGCTCTAAAGACAAGTCCATGAAGTCGTAATGCTGTTCCGACGACCGAAAGATCGCATCTCCAACTGTCTAAGTCATCGGTATAGGTTTTATTTAAAGCACTTAATTTATAATTCCATTTGTACTTGTACTTGTCTTTGTAAGTCTATGGATTGATAATGAATTGTTCAAAGTAAACATTCAACGAGTGTGAACCTTAGAGTAGGAGTCGTCACAGACTCTGAACCAAGTAAAATCAACATTGTTAGTATTGTTCTTTTATTTCCACTGCATTTATTCTGTGTTTTATGAAAATATGAAAAAGCCACGAGTGCTATTCATACCCCACCCCTACAACACTTTCGATCCTACAATTGGTATCAGAGAGAGGCTGCTCTGAATCAATACAACTACCATTCGAGCATTATTCTTTGTTGCTTTTTTGTTTGTTTTTTCATTTTCAAATTTTCACCATAAGTCAGGATTGGTCTAATAACCTCTCCTGACAAATTTATCGATTCATCAATTTTTTTCTCGAAATTGGTGCAACACCACTTGAACCAGTTTTCACCTTATTTTCCTATTGCACTATTAATCCAAGACTAAGTCTTGGAACAAGGTTCATTATTTTTGTCTTTGCAAGATCTTCACTAAATAACCCACCATGAAGGCTATAGTACCGCTCATCTACCTCTTTTCTTCGGTGAGGACTTCAGATACTAGAATAGCCGAATGGAGCACCATTTCAAGACCTAAGTTGAAATGTGGATCATAATCCAAACCGGATTCATATTTCATACAGAAGATGGAGTACTCATCACTTCTAACAAGTGGGACGCACTAACAAAGAGGAAAATCGAGGTGAATGCAAGAGTGACATGTACTCTCCAATATCGCTTAACCAAAGAAGAGTTGAACCGGATCGACCCCCCTTCAACAGCGCCAAGGAGTTATGGGAAAAGCTAATCGAGCTACACTAGGGCACCTCCGACACTAAGGTAAGCAAATGGGACTTAATTTTAAATAATTTATACAATATTAAAATGCAGGATGGTGAGTCGGCGAGTCAACTCCACACTCGGATCCATGACCTACTTAACGGACTACACGCGATCAACTAGAAGGTAGAGAGTCGTGATATAATAAGGTACATGTTAAATGCTTTTCCAATGAATACCTTGTGGGCATCGATGGTAAATGCTTATAAACTATCTAAGGACCTTTCTTTGATTAGACTAGATGAGCAATTTTCTGAGTTTAAACTTCACGAACAGGCTAATGCACTCCCGATCAAGAAATGTATTGTATTGTTTGCAGGTACAAGTAAGACAAAGGAGTCTAGGAAGAGGTACCAAATCAAACATGAGTCTGAAGGTGAATTCGGCTCTGAAGAAGACAATGAAATTATCGTTGAGCTCATGAAATTGGAAAGAAAACTATACAAGAAGAAGGGCTTCACCAAACGAGAGATCAAGAAGATGACTCAATCGAGCACAAAGGACAAGTCCGAAATCACCTGCTATGGCTACAATAAGAAGAGACATATCAAGCTGGAATGTCCAAACCAGAAGCAGAGAAAAAAGAAGGCGTTGAAAGGAACATGGTCCGAATCCTCAGAAGACTCCGACGAAGAACATGAGCAAGCATGCTTCCTTGCTTTACTAGTACAAGCTTACGTTGCCGAAACGGAGTCCAAGCAAAGCCACAGATCTATATCCATTTCTGAAGGTTCTCAATCCACTATAAGTATTTCTTTAATTAGATCACATAATCTAATTTTGTACTTATCAAAAAAAAAATTAGCTAAGTCCAATATCTAGGTCAAGACACTTCAAAAGGAGATTGAATCCCTTAAGGAGGAGACTTACCCACGTCCTTTGATTTAGTCAGTTCAAAGTAGAAATTCAACCCAAGTCCAACAACTTGAGGAAGAAAATTCTAATTTGAAAACTCAAGTCAAAGAACTTAAGGATGTTAGGATCGATGGTCGCGGCTAGAGAGGGGGGGTGTGAATAGCCGACCCCAAATCTTCGCGTTTCTTTCTAAAAACTAGGGTTAGCGCAGCGGAAATAAAAACAAGAAACGAAGACAAGAAATCAAACCTCAATACGCGTCGATGTAACGAGGTTCGGAGATGAAACTCCTACTCCTCGGCGTGTCCGTAAGGTGGATGAAGCCTATCAATCCGTCGGTGGATGAGTCCCCGGAGAACCGGCTAATATATACTCCTTGTGGGTGGAGAAACCTCGCTACAATAACTCTTGCAACAGCAAGATAGAAGTACACAAAATACAAAGAAGCACAAGACAATATGAATGTAAAACAAACACGCTTGCCTTCTCGTCGACTGGTTGAAGCAGCAACTTCACGAGACGCCTACAACAGCAGGAACCCAGTCGAAGAAGCTCACACGAAGCTTCGGAACTCAACAAAGCTCAAGAGCACAGCAGCAGCTCAGTAGAAAGAAGAGCAAGAAGCTTCGGAGAAGAATCAGAGAGACCTTGTTGCAGCCCTCGATCTCCTTTTATGACCTCTGATATCCAGAGCCAACCTATGAACCTGCAAGCAAAAAGGCCAGAACACAGAAGCCCGAAATAGCTTAGCCGTTGGGTCACAACGGCTAGGGCTGGACCGATCAGGCTCCACCCTGATCGGTCCAGGGCACCTCTGATCGGTCTTGGGGACCGATCAGGCCCCAGTCTGATCGGTCCCCGGACCGATCCCACCTCTCTGTAAGAGAGGTGGCTGCATCTCTGATCGGTCGTGGAGACCGATCAGACTCCCTGCTGATCGGTCCCCAGACCGATCAGTTCACTCACAGAATCGTTGGCTCAACTTCTCTGATCGGTCTCCAGATCGATCAGATGACTTACAGAACCCTTCTGTTTATTATCTGATCGGTCACCAGACCGATCAGATACTCAGGCGTATCGCTGGATCGATCCACTGATCGATCCAGAGCTTGGTTTTTGCCCAAACCAAGTCCCAAGCCTTCCAAACCAACATCCGGTCAACCTTGACCTGTTGGTGCATCATGCTTATCATCCGGTCACTCCCTTGACCTGCTAAGACTCCCCACCAAATGTCCGGTCAATCCCTTTGACCCACTTGGACTTTTCTCTTCGTATCAAGTATCCGATCACTCCCTTGACCTACTTGACCTTCTCAACACCAGATGTCCGATCACCCTTGATCCATCTGGATTTTCCCTTACCCGGCTTCACTCACCAGGACTTTCACCTAGCTTCACTCACTAGGGTTTTCACCTGGCTTCACTCACCAGGATTTCCAATCTGCCCGGCTTCACTCACCAGGACTTTCCAACTGCCTAGCTTCACTCACCTGGACTTTCCCACTGCCTGACTTCACTCACCAGGACTTTCACCTAGCTTCACTCACTAGGGTTTTCACAATTGCCTGGCTTCACTCACCAGGACTTTCCCACTGCCTGACTTCACTCACCAGGACTTTCACCTAGCTTCACTCACTAGGGTTCTCACAACTGCCTGGCTTCACTCACCAGGACTTTCCCACTTCCGGTCTAGAGAATGAGCTACCGAGCCCTCTCTGACCACAGTTTGGAGAACGAGCTACCAAGCCCTCTCTGACCTAGTCCAGAGAACGAGCTACCGAGCCCTCTCCGACTTCCACTTGCCAAGTTCCCATACTTGGACTTCTCCGAGCCAAGTCTCCATACTTGGACTTTCTCCCGTGCCAAGCTCCCTGCTTGGACTTTTCCCGTGCCAAACTCCCTGCTTGGACTTTTCCCGTGCCAAACTCCCTGCTTGGACTTTTCCCGTGCCAAGCTCCCTGCTTGGACTTTTTCGAGTCAGGTCACCTCACCTCGGGTCAACCAGGTCAACCTTGACCAAGGGTTGCACCCACAACCTCCCAAGTTTCTGTTCTTGTCAAACATCAAGATACAACTTGAGTCAGGTCAACTCGAGTCAGGTCAACTAGGTCAACCTTGACCTAAGGTTGCACCAACAATCTTCCATCAAAATACAACTCTTCTGTTATTGTCAAACATCAAAATACAACTCGAGTCAGGTCAACTCGAGTCGGGTCAACCAGGTCAACCTTGACCTAAAGTTGCACCAACAATCTCCCCCTTTTTGATGTTTGACAATACCTTTAAGTTAGGCTAATCCAATAGCCTCAACTTTCCTCATGCCACTAGGTAATGAAACATAAGTTACAACCTTACATTCTCCTTCTAAGAAGACAACCTCCTTCTTAGATAATGAAGGCCTAACTTAAACCCTTCATTCTCCCCCTATTAGCACACATCAACAAACTCTCCCCCTGAAGAGTAAGTTATCGTTGTTCACAACTTCACTCGTCGTGATCAACAACCTCTCCCACTAACTCCAATGTTCTTCCTTGAACATTCTCTAGACATTCTTCCCCTTTTTGATACACATCAAAAAGAGTGAATCAAGGTCAAGAGTTTCTTCCTAATGAAAGTCCCATACCTTTCATTGAAACCCTTAATTTCCCCCTTGATACTAAATTCAACAATCAACTTAGTGATAATCCCATATCACTCATGTCTTTAAGGAGTAAAAACTCCCCCTAAAAGTCAACTCCCTCTTGACTAATAGGTAAAACTCCCCCTAAAGATCAACTCCCCCTTGACCATTGCACCAACAATGTCTTGGAGAGTTTCAAACCTTTAGAACTCTAAAGCACCACTTCCACAGCTGTAATTTCAGACAAACAGTCGAAATTCAGCAGGTTGGCACGCGCTGATCGGTCACCTGACCGATCAGACCTTCCCTGGATCGGTCACCGTGACCGATCCACACAGACCTGGACCGATCAGGGAACCTCCTGATCGGTCCACAACTCTGATTTCTGATTTCTGAATTTTTCTTCTCCCGAAATTCAGAAATCTCTAGAAAATCACAGAAAATTCGAAAAATTGTGAAATTTTGAGGATACATTCCTCATAACATATACTATCATAGAAAAATAGTTTTCTATGAAAATAACTTCCATTTTTCAATCTTGATACAAAGTTCAAAAGTCTTTGAAATAGCTCAAAGTTAACTTATCTTTGTATCAACTTGTTCAATGATGAATGCTATTACTAGAAAAGCTTCATCAAGGTTTTTCAAATCAATTTTAAACTGATTTTAAATCATTTAATTTAGGACCACAATCTTTGGGCTAAATGTACATGACTTGTACATAAGCTTTCCCTATGATCCCCAATTTTGAATTAGGCTCATCTAGGTACAAGAACTATGCACCTTGATCCTAACTCATAATCCTAATATCTCACACTCATCTAAGGTGTATCAAACACATTCAAGTCAATTTTGATGTGAGATATGGGTTTAGGTTAGCTTAGACTAAGATCTCATGCATTTTCTAAACATCAATTTGATCTCCATATCAAATTGTGTTTTTAACCTTAAATCAATTTCATTGATTATAAATGCAAGAGAAGAGATGATGACATGGCATATAATGATATCATCAATGGAAACATGTGCCAATGTCATGATGTCATGGCATAAAGTATGAAACTTAAATAAATCATGACATTTAACTAACCTAAGCATTATCATGACATTTCAACTGATCATAAATTAAATATGATGTCATGACATGGCATATGACAAACAATACATGGCAAATAGCATATAAAGGTATAGAAAATACCTAATTCTAGCCTTAGTTGCCATTTTTGATAATTTTGATCATTTTACCATAAATTCTATATTCCTAAGTGTAATAGACCTAAAATCACATACCAAGGATGTTTAGATCGCTATGTGACAATTAAATTGACCTAAGAGAACTCCTCAAATGTGATTGGCACATCCTAATCACCTTAGGAATAATTTTCAAATTCATTTTCAAGGCTTGATTACACCTTGAAAATTCCTAAAGTGCCACCTTTTGCCATGATTAGGTTAACTACCTATTCAAGTAAGGTTGGCACACCCTAACTCATCTAGCGTGATGAAATCGCGCTCCTAGGAACCCAATACCTATTTGAGCTCATTGGGTTCACTAAGTATTCACTAGGGATGACTTCCCTAGCAACCCTTCTAATGACCCTCCTAGGCTTTAAAGCCTTGATCATTTGGGACTCATCAAGATCAACTCTAGGGGTGACTCCCCTTGTGACCTTGGTGATGGTCTTCCTAGCCCTAGATTTTGTTCCATAATCGAATGGAACATTGTGATAAGTGGGCTTGACCACTTGGGACTTAGGTTTGTGACCCAAACCTTTCTTGTCCTTGGACTTGGGTTTTTGACCCCTAGACCCTAGAGTCAAATCCTCAAGAGCCTTTTCTAGAGAGTCAAGTCTTGACCTCAAGACTTGATTTTCTTTCTCTAATACCTCAAGCTTTAATTTATCATTTTTCTTTGAGGTATTCCTAGGCATGTGTCTAGTTGATTTGGGATTTCTACCTAGATTCTCCTTAGCCTTAGATGAGTTAATTCTAGGGTTAACATTTCTAGAATTATCCTTATCTAGGCTAACATGTTTAGCACCTAAGCATGTGTATCGATTTCTAATGTTATCATGCTTATCATTCTTGACAATAGCAATAAGGCTACTAGCATGCATCCTACTAGAATTGCAAGAATGTGCCTTAGAGATTACCTTAGGGTTTGCCCTAGCTCCCCCTATACATGTGCTCGATCTCTTGTCCTTGTGAGATTGCCTCCCCCTCGGACATTGCCTCCTATAGTGTCCCCTTCGCTTGCATTGGAAGCACACCACGTGCTCCTTGCCCTTGCGTATCGGGACTCCGGCTTCCTTGATCTTTGGCGCCGGTGGAGTCTTCCTAACCCTCTTTGGACACTTACTCTTGTAATGTCCAAATTCCCTACACTCAAAGCATAATATATGCAATTTATTTGAAATTGAAATGCTTGAGTTACCTAGGTTTGAGGGTGGATGAGAGCTCTCTTCTTCATCCCTTCCGGAGGTAGACGCTTCTTCTTCTTGCTCCGAACTTGAAGAAGAACTCTTCTCCTCTTCTTCTTTAGATGTTGAGTGGCCCTCAACTTCTAAATCCATTCCTCCATGAAATGAGCTCCTTGGCTCACTTGACTCCTCTTCATGGCTTGAAGTGGAGTTTCCCTCATGGAACTTAGCCAAATCCCTATCCCAGGGTACTATCAGAAGGCTGGATCTAAGAGAATGGGAACAATTTCTTCATAATTATCTGCTCGTAATTCAAGAGCATGTTCTCTCCTCCCACCACCTTCGCTGGCGAATGGATTAGTCCATTCGTCATCTGAGTAGGTGTCCCAAATTGGTTTGGTGTTGGATAGTGAGGATAAATACTGAATATAGTCAAGGTAGGAATCAGGTTCCTCCTCATAGTTTAGAGTAGTGTCCATGGACTGCGGTACAGAGGCCCTTGGGCTTGTATTCGCTGCATGGGCTTCCTCAAAACATATGTGGGAAGAATCATTTTCCACCAAAACTGCCAATTTTTCATGTGGCATTAGTAAGGAAAAGATATCCTGCGTTGTAAGTTTGTGGGGTTCTTGAGAGGAAGAGGCTTCATTAATTGGTAAAAAGACAGAATGTTTATCCGTAGATCCAAAGCCTTGCTCTCCTCGTTCAGTATAACTCAGATGAGGAACTTCATATACTTCTGGCATAGCTATTTTCTCAAGGATTAATTGTGCAATATCTTGCTGAGAAGTAATAAGTATAGGAAGGCTAGTTCTATTAAACAAAAGAACTTGTACCTCACCCCGATAGTCTGAATCGATTACTCCAGCTCCTACTTCAATTCCATGTTTCCATGCAAAGCCAGAACGTGAAGCTATACGGCCATAATATCCATATGGGATTTCTATTCGTAGGCCTGTATGTACGAGTTCTCGTCCATATGGCTCGATAATAGCATCATGACTTGCTGCTATATCAAGAACAGCAGATCCCTCTGTTTTTCTTTTTGGGAGTACTGCCTGTGGAAACATTCGATTTACTAAAATATGAGGCTCAGTTTTAGGAGAGTACCTTGGGGAGTAATTTTCTTGCTCTGCTATTTGCTTTCCTTTGTCATAAATATTATCAGAATCTCCATAATTTTCGAAATATTCTGATTCCGTGCCGTCAAAATAAGTAAAAACACCAGGATGTGTTTCAATCAATACCGCCAAAATTTCTTCATCTCTGTCATTATATTTTGGTGGTTCTGCTACTTGGGCTGCTGCATAATTGTTGAAGCTTAATGATATGCGCCCATCCAGCATTGTTTGACTATTTACTTCTGCTGGTTGCATAGGAATAGCAATTTGAGTAGGATTAATGGTCCAGTTTAGACCTTGCAGCCGATGAGTTGAAAAACTTCTTCCAGGTAAGGCTTTTACTCCGTGAGAAGTAAGATAATCTACAACACCTTGAACTTCATAAGCAAAACCAACATTAGGTGTATTTGAAAGCCTACCTACCAGTCCTCTTGTGATTAGCAAATTAGCTTCGCTATTCTGCCAGGCTTCATATCCTCTTGTAAGGATGGATATTTGAACATTTCGGTAGAAATCGCCAATTGTCATCATAATTTCTGGAATCACATAGATCATCTGGCTTCCTTTAGTAAGATCTACTTCCATTGTTGCTATAATTGCCTGATCACCTTGCCACCTATTATCTCGAAAGACAACAAGTGCCATCGTTCCTTCTTGTTGACGATGTAATATTTGTATACGTACCTGAAGGACTCTAAGGTGAATATATTGCATATCACTTCGTCATAATTGATTGAAGCTTTCTTCTTGTATAAAGCTTCTGTCCGCTTGATGGTTGTCAGTCATAAGCATTGCTTCTTCAGATCTATGCACATATACTCGATGATGTGCATCATCCCTTCGGGAGTGGTAAAGTACCTCAGCAGGTACTATGGAAGCTCGCTCTTGCATAGATAATTGTAATTGAGTTTCAGGCTCAATTTGTTGTTCAAGAGTATGCCTTGTTGAAGTACCACCAATAAGAGCTTGCCCAACACGCCTTGCTGCTTGTTGTGCATTAAACAATCGTCGTTGATTTCGCCGATAACCTCGTATTTGATCTTCAAATAGTGGTTTTGTGGTTACTTGCTGCTGCTCTGTCCTTGTGGTTGCCATGATCCTTTCAATTTTTCTTGTTCTTCTTTTAGAATTTTATAAGGATCCTTGAAAACATACAGTTTTCCAGGCTTTTCTTTAGGCTTGGAGAGAGTAAGGTTTTGCAATTTTGTAATCAGGTCTGATGGAAAAGGAGTTGGATTTTGTTTTTGCAAACTGGCTTGAATTTCTTTTAATGCTTCAGAAATTTGAACAAGTAGCTGGATTTGGGTATTGTTTTGCTTAATGATTGTGGAAATACTAGGTGTAGAACCCTGGTAATCACTTGGTTTAGCGAAACCAGTTGAGGGTGATTCTATAGGATCAGTTGCAGAAATTGCTTCTCTATAGGATGAAGTGTTTCTTGAAATGATATAATTATTCATAAAAGGGATCAGTACTTACAGGGATTCTTGCTGCCTTGGCGAGGGTAGTTCCTCTCCTGAGAATCTCATATAGATGTGCCCTTGGTTTTCTTTAGGCCTCCTGCCGTTTTAACCAAGTTAGGATCTATCCTCTTGTTTCTCAGAATTGCATAATGCCAACACGCCAAAACAAAAGAATTTGTAAAGATCTGATACCAAAGGGGGGCGGAAGCGGAAAGAAAGAAAGAAAGAAACGGGAAAGAGAGTAAGCAAGAACGCAAACTGGAATTAAGAACTAGAAGGTTTACAAACTAGTTTTCCCACTGACTCGAGTAAGGTTCAGGTTCTGCCTGAATTCCTTGCAAGAGTTTCTTCTTATAGAGAACGCTGGGTGCTCATTGGGCCCCATCAACACGTTGTTCTTATAAGAAGATCAGAAGGAATCTTCATAGTGCTTCATAAAGCTACTTAAATAAAGCTTGTATGGACATTGAGTGGTCGTTCGTTGGGTCCATCATGCTTCAAACTTTAAAGTTACGCATGCGAGAGACACAGTCTTGCAGAAGATAAGATGCTTGTGTTAGTTGGTTGTCACATTGCTTGACAGCTGGATACCAATCATTCCACCAGTTGTCCTTTCCTTTGCACTTATTGCACTCTTGTAACTTTAGTGAGTGGATGATGCGTAGTTGTTGGAGTGCATTGATTGCTTGCACTGCAGCTCTTTGTTCAAGTTGATGCAAATCTTCAGAGATTTGGTCGAATCTGTTGAGTAGGACTGGTTGATTATGGCGTTTACTTGATTCTCGTTTGTATTGTTCAGCGAGGCTGAGAGGGCCTTCAGGGCCTTGATCAATATCTCGTGGGCCTCCTGGTTGGGTCTCCTCTCGAGCTCCTTGAGTGCTTGTGGAACTAGAGCCAGCCTGCCAAGGTCTTGTTCCGGCCATTCTGAAAAAGTTAACACTGATATTAGGCGAGAGAGAGAATCAGCTACTTGATTATTTTTGCCATCAATATGTTCAAATTTGACCAAGGGTCCTGCTCCAGTGATATAATCGGTGAAAGAAAGCCATCTGACTCGTGATGGTTTGTGATTTGCTGTCTTCCCAAAGAAGCTGATTATAGCTTGACAGTCTGTTCTTATGAGAAGTTCAGCTTTATCAAGAAAATAAATCTTCAGAGACTCCATTGTATTTAATACGACATGAATTTCAGCATCTATAGTTGATTTGGGAGGATTAAACTTCCCACTTGCGTATGCACAAATTTTCTCCGAAGATTTAGAGTCAAATTTATTTCGTTTCCACTTACAGATCCCTCCCCTTCCATCCATGCAACCATCAACTTCTAAAATAATATAGCATTCAGGAGGGGGTATCTCTAGATCTGGAAGTTGCTGAACCTTTTCTTTAATTTGTTTTATCAAGTCCCAATCCTGCTGATTTAACTTCCTTTCTCCTTTGGGTGAAGTTTTAGCATATAAAGGTCCAAGCAATTTTCCGAGATTAGGAATGTAATTCCTGGCATAATTTAAAAGACCTAACCATGATCTCATACCTTTGGTGGTCTTGAGTTCATTGTCTTTAAAATCAGCAATCTTTGAGATAACATGTGGTTGTAATTTGATTATGCAATTGCCAATAATTGCACCCAGGAATTCAATCTCAGTTACTGCAATCTTCATCTTAGTAGGACTTAATACAAGTCCATTTAATTGACAAATATTAAGCATCTGTTGGAGATGCTTCTCATGGCTCTTCTCATCTGGAGAGAAAATTAAGATGTCGTCAATATAAACAGCAATAAAATCCTCTGTTCCTTTGAAACAGAGATCCATTTTTCGTTGAAATATTGCTGGGGCATTTTTCAAACCAAATGGCATAACGAGCCATTCGTACAACCCATCAGGTACCCAAAATGCGGTCCATTCTATGGAGTCAGGGTGCATAGCTACTTGATGGAACCCGCTTTTCAGATCAAACTTGGAAAAGATACAACTATTACTAACCTTCTTTAAGATGGTATTAATACCAGGAAGGCTATACTGGTCTTTATGAGTTATGTCATTGAGGCGCTTATAATTAAACACCAATCTTTCTTTGCCTTTCTTTTCTTTTCCAGTATCAGGGTCAATAGTAGTACCTGAGTTGACAATAATGGCAGTTGTTCTGTGTCGGCTTTTACTTGGACGGATGATTCCCAAGTCCAGTAAGGACTTAATATGTTTAGAAAATGCCTCCTTCTGGATTGGAGTCAAATGTTTGAGAGGCCGATCTTCGATAATAAATTCTGGATTTTTGATATCCAGATGACAAAGAACTTTGTTTTTCTGCCAGTGTTGGAGAGGATTTTCTCCAATAATTCCTTGTTTCTTCAGCTGCTGTAATATGGGGTCAAACCTTTGCTTAAGTGATGGGTTAATTCTTTCTGCTGAATATATCACCATCTCCTTAATTTGTATATATTCATCTTCATCTAGATCCAGTTCTCCGATTGTTGCATTCACAGATTGACCATCCAGTCCCTGAATAAACTGCATCATGCGAGTTCTGTCCTCCGTAACTAACTCTGGACAAAACTTAGCCAACCGGTTGAATTCAGTATTATACTCGGTCACTGAGCGGTTGTTCTGCCTCAGACTCATAAAATCCTATCGGCGAGCCATCTGATAAGACAGTGGAAAGAAGCGGCTCTCAAAAGCCTCTCTGAACCTGGTCCACGTGACGTTGCGCTCACCCATAATAGAATGCTGAGTAATCCACCAGGCATTAGCTTCATCCTGTAAATGGTAGGCAGCTAGCTCTGCTTTCTCCCACTCGGAGCAAGTCATATAGAAGAAAGTCTGCTCCATAGTCTCTATCCATGACAGAGCCATACTCGGATCGAGATCTCCGCGGAAAAGAGTGAAACGAGTCTTCATCGACTCAGCCAATGCTGGAATCCTAGCTCGTGCAGCGACAATATCAGTGAGCTGTGTCGGGACGGCTGCAGGAGCTGGCGGAAACAATGGAGCTGATACTACAGGTGGTACCGCGGAATAAACCGGAGGAGGAACTCCCGGTGCTGCTGTATAAACTGGAGCATAAGCCGTCGATGGTAGTGCTGGGGGAATAAAAGTGGCCGCAGCTGGAGGTACGGTAGGTAATGGTACCAGATATGGTGCAGCTGCTGCTACTGTAGGCACTGGGGGCACAGGTGCCACTGGTGTCGAGTACATAGTAGATCCAAGTGGTGGTGGTACTGAATACGCTGTAGGCTGCGCTGGAGCAGATGTCGGGTACGCCAATGGTACCTCTGATGGTACCGGAACTACTGTAGGGATAGGTACGCTCGGCACAATCGAGGTAGGTACCTCTATAGGAGCCGTCGGGGTCTGAGAGACCAACGTGCCCGCAGCATGCTGAGTCAGTCCCTGACTGACAGGCTCACTAACAGTGGGCATCTCCGGCATATCCAGAGATCCCGTGGTCCTCGCACGTGGTCGTCCAACACCACGTCTCGCAGCAATACGAGTAGATCGTCTCATATCTGTTAAATTAAATTACAGATATTACTACAAGTATAAAAATCATAAAAATAAACATCATACCTATTTGCTGTCTGGAGATGTTCCGTCGCTGTCCAGTCTCCAACTTTTGACCTCAAAATTCCAAACGAGAATATCGCCGGAAATCCAAATAAATCCGAAACGGAAATCCGAAACATAACCATATCGAAAATCTGAAAATGCCCAGTTTGTCTCGCAAACCTGGCTAACCCAAATATCCAGAATACCAACAACAGGTATCCGATAAATCTCTAGAATACCAAAAGCAGGTATCATAACCCGCTCTGATACCAAATAAATTGGTATCAGACAAATCTCGAATATCCAACACACGGAAATCCAACAAGCGTCGTCGAACTCTGGCGCTCTGATACCAAATAATTTGGTATCAGGTTATTCCAACTATCCAAAATACGAAAACAAAAATCGCAAAACCTGGCTCAGATACCACTAAATTATCACGCCCCAGAGGAGTCCCTGTCCGAAGAAATTTCGGCAGCATCTCCCCTGCACGGCGGACAATCTGAAACTTCTACATAACACATATACCTCAGCCACAGGCGGCTGGAATAAAAACAATAAATAAAAACAATCACCACGTAGTTTATATAGATATTCAGCCTCTGGCTGTCACAACCACGCAGTTAATAATAGTAAACACAAACAAAAGTACTCTGACTCGAAATCCACCCTACTCAACTACACTCATAAAGCTCAAATCTGACGAACTCACCTCTTCTGCCGTCCAGGCAGGCATGTAGTAGAATAAAATCCAAATCCAAATCCATCGCAATAATAAAATCCATACAATATCCATAAGCAGAATAATCCAAAACATAACATGTTCAAAACAGTCTAGAACAGAAAAGAAACCAAAGAAAACCAATCATATCCTCGAGGTCTGCAGGGACCAGCAACTGGAACTCTCTCCTGACAGCATCAACCTGAAAATATCAACAATGGAGGCGGGGTGAGTCCAACACTCAGCAGGTACAATTGATATGCAAAGTAAAGAAATAACACCTAACACTAATCATGCGTACAGTCTCCTGATATAAGAAAGATAAAAATATGCATCTGAAGTAAACAGGAGAGGGACTGTACTAACCAGGACCCAGTATAAGGATAAACAGTCCGAAATGTATAGAAGACCTGTATGCATGTCAAACATAGGTATCCAAACAATATGCAGCATATAAATGCAGCAAACACAATCACAAACAATAAATGCATCATGCATATGATGCCAATGTCATGGTCACCCCTGACGCCAGTCAGCCAACTCATAACAAAAGTGGAACCGAGTGGGTAGAGCTGTGACAACCGTGCACTCTGCATCACTACCCCTGATGAGTGACCGAGTGGACGGGATGCTGTCGGAGTACATACGTACTCCTACCCCAAATCATAAATGGGGGAGCGCAATGCTCTCATCTCCCGGTACGCTATGACGGGGAGGAATCTCTAACGTGCTACACGCTGCGTCACACTACCCATGAGCGGATCAACGGAGCACCGGAAGAGTCAAACTGACGTGCTACCACGCTGTGTCACGCTACCCATGAGCGTCACAACGGAGCACCGAACAGTGATGAAAACTGGCAAAGTGCTCACAGCATGCAATCATGCGAATGGTGCATGTCACTAAGCATGGTAATATGCTAAATCAATCTCTGGACATATGATAATGTGCACCAAAGTAAATAAATCATATCAAGGTATACTGATCACATAAGGTATCAAACCTAGATCCTGACATGGTAAAACATGGCTATATCACTACCCATGAGCATGTGAAATCAGATAGGTATCAACCCGAAATGCAAACAAACAATCAATCAAGCAGGTAACATGTATCGGGCAGTGATTAACCGAAACAAATAAGAAAACACAATTAATGCAAATTGTTAATTTCATTACTAAGCATATCAAAGACAATAAGTCAAAAGTACCCGCCTCCGATAAAATGGTCCAAATCTGACTCCGAGATACTCGTCTCGCGTCAAAGTACTGTGTCACCAATATATATACAATTATTTAGCTAAATTTCTATAAATAGCTAAATAAGTTCTTTAACCCTAAATTAGGGCAAAACCCTAATTCCAAAAACACATAAACCTAATCAACATACACATGATCGTCTAACCAAATTCTCCAATTCAGAACATAACCTACAACAGGTATTCAAATACGCCTAATCCTTACCCTAATTCACAGATCTCTGCTATTGATCCGCAGCCAAAGAGGTGTTGCCGGAACCAAGATCAATCCACAGCAAAGCAAACCCTACAGGAAACCTTCCCCACTGTTCGGATCAGATTGAGACACAAACCACAAATCAAAAATCCTAATTACATAAGAAAATTTCTTACCTCCCAGACCTCAGTTAGGGCAAAAGGTGGCGTCGCTGTGATACACAAAGGGTACTAGGGCAGAAGCTGAAGACAGGGTCTGCTGCCGGAGCCAAAGCAGAGAGGGCTCGGTGTCGCTGCAAATCTAGGGCACGACCAAGTGGAGGAGGTCGGCGCTGGGGTTCGGGTGCCGGCACAGAGAAGCGGCCGAGAGGAGTCAGTGGCGTCGGCGGAGATGCTAGGGCACGGCGTCGGTAGAGGTGGTGGCGGCGCGTCGCTCAGCGAGGAGGAAGAGCACCGGCGGTGCTGTCGGGTGGAGAAGGCCGGCGTCGCGAGAGATGAGGGAAGGAGGGTTCGGCAGAGGAGAAGAAGTATAAGTGGAAGGGAGGAAGAAAACCACCGTGCGGTTAGGGCTTGGGTTCGCACGAGGAAGAAGAGCACGCGAGTTCGGCGTCGGGGAAAACTAGAGGGAAAAAAAAAAGAAAAAGAAAAAGAAAAGGAAAATTAAAACTTTTCCTCATTAAAACAGGGTATCCTAAACAGGCTTTTCCGGGCCCCGTTTTTATCCCCGTTAACTCGTCCATACGAGCTCCAAAAAATTCTCGAAAAATTTCTAAAAATTTTGAAAAATTCCCTTATTAATATTTGCCTATTTTCGGTATTTTACACGTTGTCTATTAAATGTTATTGAATGCGATTGTTTTTTCTTTCGTCACTTTTTCTCCTTCGTCATTTTTCTGTCTATTAAGTGTTGTTTACGCCTTGTTTTTTTTGTCTCTTTCCCAAAACCCTACTCTTCGCCGCCTCCTCCTCACCGCCCTCTTCGTCGCCTCCCTCCTCACCACCCTCTTCGCCGCCTCCCTCCTCACCACCCTCTTCACCGCCTCCCTCCTCACCGCCCTCTTCGCCGCCTCAACTTTCGGCCTAGCCATCTCCTCCTCGCGGCCTCTACTTTCAGCCATCTTCACCGCCTCCTCCTCATCGCCTCAACTTTTAGCCATCTTTGTTGCCTCCTTCTCACCAGCGCCTCCTCCTCGCCACCTCGACTTTCATTCATCTTCGCTGCCTCCTCACTAGTGCCTCCTCACTTCTGCCGCTGGAATCATCGACACAAAATGACATGATGGATAAAGGTATGACAAACTATTTCCTTTATCTGCAACAACGACATAGACAAAAGTGTTGTTTTTGTTGCTCAAGCAAGGAACAAGCTGATATAAACTCTGGGCCTCGATTCTTCTCCTACAACTCATGAAACTTGCCCACCAACCATTTTGGTAATGGTCGAAGCCAGAGCTTGAAAGATCGGAGGGTGACAAAGATTGGGAAGGGAGGCCATAGCTTCCGCTCGCAAACTTCGGATCCACCAAGCGGATCGTGCCGCTTTTGTAAGATAGCTGAGTGATCAAGTAGTGTGTGGAGCTGATGGAGATGGTGGCTCTGTCGCCGTTGCAGGTGAGCTCGTACATCCGATCCCCGCACTGAGGTGGATCAGTTGTTCGACGAAATGGGTGGCTGATGTCGTGGAACAGACCGCAAGAGAAGGGAGCACAAGCTTCTTGGCTCCACTGCTGTTGCTGCTGCCCCGTAGCTGTAACAACAGCCTGGGACAGGAGGAGGAAGAGTAGCGGCAGAAGCAGAGCGTAGAAGCTGCGCCATGATGCTTTGCAGGCCATGGCCATGCAAAGGGATCGAGAGCTGTTCTTGGTAGATGTCTTCTTCATCTATCTCAAGGGAAACTACAAGAATTGGGTATTGATCAGCAGGCAATCATGTTTACGCGGGTTATAAGTTGGGGACAGGAGTCCTAGATCGATATCACGGAGTAGGGAGCATTGGCCACCCCATTCAGTCCCCTATTTGTACCTTTTAGAATATTGTACAAATAGAATGAAAATTTATAACTCAGAATGTTATAAATTGTCCAAGAATGATTACCAGGGGAGTCTCTTCTCCTGCTTCAGCGGCGTCCTTTTCTGTCTTCGTTTCCAGGGGAGTCTCTTCGTCAGCTCGGTTTCGGTGCACCGTCGGGCAAACCGGGTTCTTCACCCGGCTGGGTCGCCTCATCAAGGAGAAGGCCAAGAGCAATGTTGATAAGCTCTTCTCCGGATTCTCCAAGACGCGTGAGAGTCTCTCCGTTGTGGATGAGCTCCTCCTCTACTGGAACCTCGCCGACACCGACCGAGTTCTGGATGAGCTCGAAGAGGTGGCTAAAAAAAGGATGATCATGCAGTGGGAAGAGTTGACTTTGATTTTCATTCGAATTTTTCTTGTAGGCACTTTTAGTGTCTGATTTCGGCCCGAAAATTTCGTTCAAGATCGTGGACAGCCTTCGGGAAGATATACTAGCAGGGAAGCTGAAGTCTGGAAGTGATATAAAGGTGAACTTTTTCTTTCTTCAGCATCTTCCTTGTAGGTTTTTCCCCTTCAGTAACTGCCTAAGTTAATGCTCATTAACAAATATCTAGGAGGCTTTGAAGACGAGCGTGCTCCAGTTGTTGACAAGCAAGGGCAGTAAGACAGAGCTTCAGCTGGGATTTAGGTTCTAGACTTTGAATTATTCTTCATGTATTTTTATCCAATTGGTCTTTCGTCCAAGCTGGACTCAATTGCAAAGCCTTTATTTCCATGTGCAACCAGAAAACCTGCAGTGATTATGATTGTTGGTGTTAATGGAGGGGGAAAGACAACGTCTCTTGGTAATCATTTTGATCTTGTATGTTCACTTGCACATTTTCCATTTATGCTTTCACCTTAAAGAAAGTAGCGGAGTGTATTCTTTTCATCCTTAGGCTAGGTACTTTACCCAAGTTACTCAGGTTTATTTTGTGTAGGATTTACTTGTAAGATGTAACAGTGATCACAAAATCTTTTTAGCAAAGTTCTTCTCAACTCATCTATTTGTGTTTGAATTTTGGAGTTAATTCTACCTCTCATTATGCTCCTGTATTGATTGCAACTAGACATGTAATTCATGTATAGAGATGAATTGGTTGCTGATTGATAAGGCAAGAGCTGTTCCTATTGTGTTGAAATAGTTATAAATTAGTAGCTAATCAAAATCTAGATAAAAAGGAGTTCACAGTTCTTCCTCTTCCATCTCATTGTGTGTTAACTAAGTTATTACTTTTTCTGTCAGGTACTCATAATTAATATTCAATGATATTGGATTTTTTTTGGATTAATTCTGAATAATATGCAAAAAAATATTATTTTGCCCTTTTGGTTTGAGCATGTAAACTCTTGGACTTGTGTCACATTCTGAGTTATTTTGTTCCCTGCTCCGTGTCACATTCTTGGACTTGTGTGGGAATGTTTGTATTAGATTGTACCTTTTAGAATTAATGCTGCTTGATCACTTGGGAAAAATAATGTTTGCATGATTTATAATAGAAGCTTTGTATGCAGTGACATAGAATGAGAATTCTGCTTAATAAGAAATTTAAGAGCCACCATATTGTTTCAAGAGGTTACCATTTATGTTACGTAGATAACGCTTTTTGTACTTCTATTAGATGACTATAACAAATGGTTTTTATTGTTATGTAACATTTATGCAGTGCAATTAGAATCACACGTACAGTTTAGTTGCTAATTTGTAATATATATCTTTATTCGAATAGGTGTCCTCAAGAGTATTGGGAAGAATGCCGACAAGCTAAAAAAATGAAGAGACTTTAACAAATTAAGGAGCACTAGGAACTGCAATCCCTCCTCTTCACCGACATCTAAGTAGAAAATATTGTGTTATATTGTTCTACCTTTGTTTTAATAGTGTTATCATTTTGTTGATTGCTTATGAAATTTTGTTGGTTGCTTATGAAATTTCTTCAGAATGTTATAGATATTATTTTTGAATGTTAGAAAATTGTATATTAAATTTTATTTTGAAATTTAGTATTTTGAATGATTTATAATATTGGCAAATTATGTATTAATTTTTTTAATTTTTTTTCTAAAAAAGACAATGGTTTTTCACCGTTGTCGTAGATAGTTTAAAACTGTTGTTGAAAACCCTGTTATTAAAGGTAGACGCTCAAAGACAACGGTGAAAAACTGTTGTCTTTGAAGGAAAAGACAACAGTTTTTCACTGTTGTAAAAATGTTGTCTTTGCCTTCAAAGACAACAGTTAAAAACTGTTGTCTTTGGGCACCCCTTTTAACAACACGGCCTTTAACAACAGTTCAAAATGGGCTACAACAACGGTGAAAAACCGTTGTTGTTAGACTTTTTTCTTGTAGTGAAAACAATCCTGGTTTATCTATCTTAAACGTGTAAACCCAACTGATATTGGCCTATCTTTCTTAAGGTATTATTCCGACCAATATTGGCCTACCTTGCTTAAGGTATTATCCCGACCAATATTGGCCTATCTTTCTTAAGGTATTATCCCGACCAATATTGGCCTATCTTTCTTAAGGTATTATCCCGATCGATACTGACCTACTCCCCTAGATTCTATTATCTCCTTTATTCTTTTCACCAGGGACCTACTAAACCTAACCCATATCACTAGTCTTCCCTCCAAGTCTAGTCGAAAGAGGTGTCAACCGACTGACTAGACATGAGTTTTTATTTTTTCTTATTCTTCTCCCATCTTTCTTTATTACATTTGGTAAACTGTGCACTTTTTCTAGAACTTCCTTGATTATGATTGGTTTTTCGACGGTAAGAAAATGTTGGAGGCGCACGACGAGGCGTCACCCACCCTTACATGATTCGATTTGTCGCACGACGCGGAGTCACAGTCGTCAAGCTGTTGTTGTAAGTGTTTTTAATTATATGTTATTAACTTCTTATCACTTCCTCTAACCACATTATTATTTTGTTTAGTTCCTTGCCTCAAGTCTTCATTTAGACCAACTGCTCATTGCTCTGGAAAGGGATAATAGTAAATTAAGGGCCCAAATAGAAGTTTTGAAAGCTATTCTTCCTCCTTCCCACAATGATCTCCCTCAATTATGAGAAAAAAATAGCCTTACAGAATCAACAACTGGAAGCTCTGAAGAAAGAACTGCAGCATCAACACCAATTATTAGAAAACAAAGAGCTTGAGAGGAAAACCTTGGAGTTACAAGTGGATCAGTTAAACTCTAGCCTGCAGGTGTAAACTACTTTGAAGGACAAAGCTATTTCAGATGTTTCTCATAAAAATATTGTCTTAGAGAAAGTAGAGAGGCTTCACAATATTTTTCTTTCTGAGCAGGTTCAAGATTTATCATCAAAAGAATTTGCTCTTCCACAAGAGAAAGAACAAAGAAAGACTCAGGATGCAGAGATATCCTCACTCCAAAAAGAACTAGAACAACTTAAATTGGAAAGAGACACTTTCAAAGATGAAAATACTAAACTACAAGCCGAATTTCAAAGTTATAAGGAGCATGAGGAAGACCGATGGGTGGACAAGCATTTAGCCTATCTGAGGTCTTCGAAGTTTAATGATGAATATGTCCGCCGTATAATAGGGACTTTAAATCATTCCGTGATAGGGGTTATTCAACAATTAAGGGAAGGTGGTTATCTATCTTGAGAACCCTCCTCTCTATTCATAAACTATCGCAGACTTAATCAAGAATTGTCCGAAAACTTGACAAGCAATTTTGAGTAAGCATGATTATGTATTCATAAAAGACTTGTAATTAAATACTTGCATTTTTGTAAAAATTTGTACTTACCTGCTTTCCTGACCTTTGTTATCTTGCTACTGCTTCCTTTAAGATGTTCGTGAGAATAAGTACTATCTTGTTCAAGAATTCTTTCTTATTTCTCGAAGTTAGGCACTGTTTTGATAAACTCCTCCATTTGTGGTATCTTAATTGATCATATGATTTTGAACAATAAGACTTTCCATAAACTCCTTGAACTTCAATCATACATGACTATATATATATATATAAATATAAGATTCCATCCGTATTCCTGAAGGGCATATAATCTCGAGCAACTTTATGTGAAAAATTCCCTAGGATTTATGCACTCTGGTGGGGAGTATAACCTCGAGCGATTTTAGATAAAGAACTCCATATGATTGTAACTTCTGATCGGGTACGTAATCCTGAGCAGTAATATATAAGTAAATCATACGAATCTCATAAGACTATGAATTCTGATTCTGACAGGGAGTATAATTTTCAATGATTATATATAAAGAACTCCATATGATTGTAACTTCTGATCAAGTGTTTGATCCTGAGCAGTAATATATAAGGAAATCATAAGAACCTCATAAGACTATGAATTCTGATTCTGACTGGGAGTATAATTTTGATCAAGTGCCTGATCCCGAGCAGTAATATATAAGGAAATCATAAGAATCTCATAAGACTATGAATTCTGACCGGGAGTATAATTTTGAAAGAATTCCCTCTAAATTTTGAATCCTGGTCAGGAGTGTAATTCTGAGTGACAAAGAAATCCAAATGCCTTTGAATTTCGATCGGGCGTGTGATCCCGAGTGGTTCGGGTCCACAAATTATTGTGCTGTATCAATCTCGCATGATCTTACTCATAATATTTTAAAGTCTTCGGTTCCTCCCATGAAGACCTGTCCAAGTTACTTCATGAGATTTCCCGATCGACTATGCTTTTATGATAGTTTAAAATCTCCGGTTCCTCCCATGGAGACTCATCCGAGTTACTTCATGAGATTTCCCGATCGACTATGCTTTTATGATAGTTTAAAGTCTCCGGTTCCTCCCATGAAGACCCGTCCGAGTTACTTCATGAGATTTCCCGATCGACTATGCTTTTATGATAGTTTAAAGTCTCCGGTTCCACCCATGAAGACTCGTCCGAGTTACTTCATTAGATTTCCCGATCGACTATGCTTTTATGATAGTTTAAAGTCTTCGGTTCCTCCCATGAGGACCCGTCCGAGTTACTTCATGAGATTTCCCGATCGACTATGCTTTTATGATAGTTTAAAGTCTCCGGTTCCTCCCATGAAGACTCGTCCGAGTTACTTCATGAGATTTCCCGATCGACTATGCTTTTATGATAGTTTAAAGTCTCCGGTTCTTCCCATGAAGACTCGTCCGAGTTACTTCATGAGATTTCCCGATCAACTAAGCTTTTATGATAGTTTAAAGTCTCCGGTTCCTTCCATGAAGACCCGCCCGAGTTACTTCATGATATTTTCCGATCGACTAAGCTTTTATGATAGTTTAAAGTCTCCGGTTCCTCCCATGAAGACCCGTCCGAGTTACTTCATGAGATTTCCTGATCGACTATACTTTTATGATAGTTTAAAGTCTCCGGTTCCTCCCATGAAGACTCGTCCGAGTTACTTCATGAGATTTCCCGATCGACTATGCTTTTATGATAGTTTAAAGTCTCCGGTTCCTCCCATGAAGACCCATCCGAGTTATTTCATGAGATTTCCCGATCGACTATTATTTGAGGGAAAATACTCGCACCAACCTTGTGATGTTTTTAACGTCTTTGAGAATCCTTAAGGAAGTCTGGTTGGTTTCTACTTAAAGCCCCAATTGACAGATACTTGAGCGGACTTTGCTGCCTGGGATATTGCTGTTAATAATAGTTTCGCCTTTGATAACGATCCCTATTTGCTTTATTATTTTTCAAAACAAAATAGTCTTCTATATGATGGTTGCTGGTCTTGTGATAAGTGCACCATCTTCTTGGTGCTTCTTGCTGCATCTCCACATGTTGTATTGCTTGTGCACGATATTCTGGATGATGATGGGGTGGGTGAATTACTCTAGGTCCTCTTGGTGGAGGAATAGGAGTAGGAGTTTTCTCCTTAATAGGAGCAGGAGAAGAAGTGGTATCTTCTTTTCAGCGTGCAGCCTGAGCTTCTTCGACATTAATAAACTCAGTACTACGTTCAATTAATAAGTCAAAATTGGCAGGAGGATTTCTCACCAGATCTTTAAAGAAATCATTATCATTTAAGCCTTGAGAAAAAGCACTTACCAATATCTCAATGGTAGCATTGGGCACATCGATGGCTACCTGATTGAATCTCTTAATATAGGCTCTAATAGACTCTTTAGATCCCTGTTTAATTGAAAACAAGCTCCAAGGAGTTTTATGATACCTCTTGTTGTTGGAAAATGATGCAAGAAAACCTTCTTGAAATCTTTAAACCTTCGGATAGAATTCCCCGGCAATCTTTTAAACCAGCGTTGAGCTGCTCCTCCAAGTGTTGTAAAGAACATCCGGCACTTTACTCCATCAGAAAATTGCTGCAATAATACTACATTCTCAAATTTTAATAGATAATCTTCTGGATCTGTGGTTTCAGAGTATTCACCGATCTGAAGATTTTGATATCTCTTAGAAAGTGGATCGTCTAGTACACTTTGAGAGAACGGAGAAATAACTCTCTCTGGTGATCTATCACTAGCCACCATCATTTTAGCTCTGCGCTTTTCTTTGTATGGTGCCTCGCCAGAAGATTCTTGGAATACATGCCTTCGTCCTCCCTGTCCCAAAGGAGTACGAAGGAAAGCTCGAGGACGCCTAGTCGGAGAAGCTATAGCCAGGGGAAATATACATGTTCTCCTTCTTCTTGCTCCTTTCCCTTCCGGCGCTCAGTAGTCGAAATCGCCGGATTATGAGCTACCGGCGGAGTAGCCCCAGTATGAGCTTGATGTTGTTGTTGTTGTTGTTGCAAAGCTTTCTATACATGAGTATTAATGAGAAAATCCAGATCTTCGCAGCTAATAGTGAGTAGATTTGATTTTCCAGCCTCTTCCATCTTGTAGTCTCAGATTCAAGTGAAGTTCCCACAGACGACGCCAAATTTGATCCTGTCTGAGAAGCTTGACAAGACGGAGATCCGGGAGAAAAAACCTACCGCTGGTGAAGAATAATACCTGTGGAACAACGATCCGAGAAACCCAAAGCGGATCGGAAAAAATAGAGTCACCGAATGCCCTCCTTGCACGAAGACCCGATGACGAGAGAGAAATCCAATCGAAGAGAAACCAGATTCGGAGCTTCCGAGACTTCCTGCGCACAAGAAACCAGCCAACACTATCGTCAGTGACCTAAGACCGGGGTGGGAATCCCTGGCTAGGCCCTCCGACGCTCAAGTTAGTGATCTCTCTTGGTGTGGAAGAAGGAGGAAGATGATGAACAGTAGTTGAAAAATTAGGGTTTTGAATGTGCGCAATGATGTGAACTTACCTGGCCAACAGAGAGAATTTCCCCTTTTATACCACTTCATATAACCTCCGTAGTCATGACGTGGACCCCGGTTTGTTAGAGTTTGTTATGAGATGACGTAAGCCATGTACTTGCACAAAATAGCTTTTAAGGAATCTTCTTTGTACCCTAGATGTACCTTTTTTGTCGCCTAGTGCCTGTAGAAAAGTCTAGAAACATTCTTCCTGCCAAATTAGCAAACCTGTTATACAATCACATACTACAGATATCTTCATTAAGCTATTTATGAATATCCTTAAGATATTTGTTCTCGCCCTGTCTTATAAGCTATATAGAGATATATTTATCGTCCATACTTGTCTACTTTGTTCTTATTATGTTACAGACAGCCCGATATTATGTTATGATTTATATTGAACAGGATTGAACCTAAGTTATGTCCGGGCTGGCTATTGCTATTGTTCAATATAGATAATAATCGTCCGGTAATATACTATAAATTCTGTAAAGTCCTGCATCTTTTCATACCCGAGCGATCATATACACTCAACTAATACTGGTCTATGTCTAGATGTGCTAACTCAAACAATCCTGGTTTATCTATCTTAAACGTGTAAACCCAACCGATATTGGCCTATCTTTCTTATGGTATTATCCCGACCAATATTGGCCTATCTTTCTTAAGGTATTATCCCGATCGATACTGGCCAACTCCCCTAGATTCTATTATCTCCTTTATTCTTTTCACCATGGACCTACTAAACCTAACCCATATCATCCGTGAAGCCGCAATATTGTTTTGATGACCAAAAGATCATATCTCCAATTCTCTACGTCATTGGTATATATTTCATTTAAAGCACTTAATTTATAATTCCATTTGTACTTGTACTTGTCTTTGCAATTCTACGGATTGATAGTGAATTACTCAAAGTAAATACTCAACGAGTGTGGGCTTTGGAGTAGAAGTCAGCACAGGTTCCGAATAAGTAAAACCAATAGTGTTAGTATTATATATTCTTTTATTTCTGCTGCATTTATTCTATGTTTTCCAAAAACATGAAAAATCCACGAGTGTTATTCATCCCCTCTAGTGCTTTCGATCCTACAATGGCCCATTGCTATATATTGGGATCCATCTCAAATGTGCTTTAACAGAAACATCAGAATATGGACATTGCTAGAAAAATCATGGAATGTCTCCACCAAGAAATGTTTGAGCATCAAGGACGCTAGGCACGCCAAACGGCTATTAGAACCATTATGAACATGCACATAGAACCCAAGATGCCCGTGAGAGATCAAATGCTTGCATTGATTGCTCAGTTTAATGTGGCTAAGTTTTTAGGAGCTGAAATCAAATCAGAGACTCAAGTTGACATGGAACTTGAGACTCTTCCTGAGATGTTCTCACAGTTCAAAGTCAGCTACAACATGAATAAGCTAAATATATCCTTGACTAAGCTGATGAAGGAACTCTAAAATGCAAAAAGTGTTCTTAAGACTAAAAGCGGTGATGCATTTGTTGTTGCTTCTACTAGTCCATCTTATTCCAAGCCAAAAGGTAAGAGTAGAAATAAGAGGAAGAAGCCCAACAGGAAGGGTATACAACAAAATACAAAGAAGGCCAAGGTAGATGGAAAGCCTAAGGGAAAGCGTTTCCATTGTAGAGGTCATTGGAAGAGGAACTGCCAGGAATACCTAGCTTCCAAAAAGCAAGGTGGTGGTGAGCTATCTTTTATTGAGTCTTGTTTAGTGGTTGATTCTACTAATACTTGGATTGTAGATTATGGAGCCACTAATCATATATGTAATACATTGTAGGGGTTCCAAGTAACTAGTGAGTTCAATGAAGGGGAACATACTCTTAAAGTTGGCACAAGAGCTGTGGTGTCTACAAGAGCTGTTGGAGTTGTTTATCTTTATTTTTTGAATAATAAACATTTGTTTTTAAGACATTGTTATTATGTTCCAGAGATCACTAGAAATATTTTTTTTGCTTTATTGTTTAAACAAGGATATTATATCCATTTTTTCACAAATAGTGGTTGATATTATCTTGAATAAAGCCCTTATATGCAAGGGTCATTTGAATAATGATATGTATGCCTTAAAACATGTTGACAACTCATTGCGTCATATTGAATCCAACAAACAAATAAAACTATCTCCCACTAATGAAACTTATTTATGACACTTAAGACTTGGTCATATCAACCTGAATAGGATTCAAAGGTTGGTAAAGGATGGTCCTTTAAGTGATTTAAAGGTGAAAACCTTGCCTGTATGTGAATCTTATTTTGAAGGTAAGATGACCAAGAGATCCTTTAAATCTAAAGGAAATAGAGTAAATGAAGTTTTGGAATTAGTGCACTTTGATGTATGTGTACCAATTAGCGTTCAAGCTAGAGGTGGATTTGAGTATTTCATTACCTTTACTGATGATTACTCAAGATAAGGTTATGCTTACCTAATGCCTCACAAATATGAAACTTTTGATAAATTCAAAAATGAAGTGGAAAAATAATTGGGTAAGAGCATGAAGACATTTCGATCAGATAGAGATGGTGAGTATCTATCCAAGGACTTTAGAACATACTTATCAAATAATGGGATATTATCCCAATTGAGCACACCAGCTACTCCTCAACAAAATAGCATCTCTGAAAGGAGAAATGGGACTTTGTTAGATATGGCTAGATCTATGCTAGGTTTCTCTAAGCTCAGTACATCCTTTTGGGGATATGCTATTCAAACTGCAATATATTTATTGAACATGGTTCCTTTTAAGTCTATCTCTAAGACACCCCTAGAATTGTGAAATAGGCGTGTGCCTAATCTAAGACATATTCGGGTATAGGGATACCCTGCATATGTGCTGAATAGAAAGATGGATAAAATGGAATCTAGGTCGGAATTATGCATGTTTGTTGGATATCTTAAGGGAGCAAGAGGATATTACTTCTATAGTCCTCAAGATCAGAAGGTATTTGTAAGTACAAATGTAACATTCTTAGAGGACATATACATAGAAGAGTGTGAATCAATGAGTAAAGTTCTTTTGGAAGAGATTGCCAAATCTCTACCTAGAGATCCGCATAGAACCTACTCAGTTTGAAATCACATTTCTACCACCACAAACTAATAGTTTTCAAAAAAATGAAGTGGTAGAAGATATTGTTCGCAATGACTAGCCACCTCCTCATATCGGAATGGAGAATGAGGAAAATGGTCAATTAGAGAACTTGAGACAACGACAATCAACTCCAATCAACCAAGAACTTCCATAAACGATTTTTCAATCTGTTTATGAAATTAGAGACAGAATAGTTCTGTCTCAAAATTAGCCACGGGACTTTCAATAACGGAATTTTGATACGGAATATTCTGTTTGAAACATTATTTAGAGACAGAAAAATGGCTTTCAGAAATGAAAATTTTCATCTCTGAAGCCCTATTTTCTTGTAGTGTTAGACGTAGTCAGAGGGTCATTCGACTACCTTCTAGATACTTGCTCTATGGAGAATCATTTGATGTGGTCTCCATCGACCAAGAGGAGGATCCCATCATGTACAAAAAATCTATGAAGGATGTCGACTCTGACAATTGGAGGGGGTCCTATGGAATCAGAAATGAGATGCATGTACACTAACTCTGTTTGGAACCTTGTAGATATGCCTGAAGGGATAAAACCTATTGCATGTAAGTGGGTCTACAAGAGAAAGAGAGGAATAGACAGAAAAGTGGAAACATTTAAGGCAAGATTAGTATCCAAAAGTTTTAGCCAATGAGAAGGAATCGATTACGATGAGACCTTCTCACTAGTGGCTATGATGAAGTCTATTCGGATTCTCTTATCCATTGCAGCTCATTTTGATTATGAAGTGTTGTAAATGAATGTTAAGACAACATTTCTTAATGAAAATCTTGATGAAAGCATTTATATGGTGCAACCAGATGGTTTTATCCAAAACAGTCAACAGCATAAAGTATGCAAACTAAAAAAAAGTCTATTTATGGACTTAAGCAAGTGTCTAGGTCTTGGAACATCAGATTTGATCAAGTTGTGAAAGATTATGGTTTCGATTAAAATCTTGATGAGCCTTGTGTCTATAAGAAAATTGTATATGACAAGGTCATTTTTCTCGTATCATATGTGTATGTCATCCTACTAATTGGGAATAATATAGGGGTGATGATATCTGCTAAGAAATGGTTGGCTCAATAATTTGATATGAAGAACTTGGGAGAATCAAATTATGTTCTAGGTATCCAAATTCTTCGGGATAGAAAGAACAAGCAAATTGCTTTATCTCAATTTTCATATATTGATAAAATATTGGTGAGGTATACAATGTAAAATTCCAAGAAAGGCCAAACACCTTTTAGGCATGGAATTCACTTATCACGGGAGCACAATCCCAAGAGTCCAAGTGAAGTGGAATATATGAAATGAGTTCCCTATGCTGCAACTATAGGAAATCTCATGTATGCTATGCTATGCACTTGACCAGATATTTGTTATGTTGTTGGGATTGTTAGTAGATATCAGTCAAACCCAGGACTAGAACACTGGATTACTGTAAAGCATATTCTCAAGTATCTTCGTAGAACTAGAGGATATATGTTGGTTTATTCAGCTTTAGAGTTGGCACCTGTGGGTTATACTAATTCTGATTTTCAAGTTGATAGAGACTCTTGTAAGTCTACATTAGGATCTGTGTTCACATTGGGTGGTGGTGCCATTGTTTGGAGGAGTATCAAGCAATCTTGTATTGCTGATTCCACAATGGAAGCGGAGTATGTGGCGGCTTATGAAGTAGTGAAAGAAGCTATTTGGTTGAAAAAGTTTTTATAGAGTCTTGAGGTTGTTCCTTCTACATCAAACGCCATTACTTTGTACTGTGAAAATAGTGGTGCAATCGCAAATGCAAAAGAGCCCAGAAACCATCAATATGGAAAGCACATTGAACGAAAGTATCACCTAGTGAGGGATAGTGTTCAATAAGGAGACGTGACAGTGTGCAAGATAACATCTGCTGAAAATCTTGCTGATCCTTTCACTAAAAGCGTAACTGCTAGAGCTTTTGAGGAACATATTCAAAATATAGGTGTACTAGACATGCCTCATTTATTCTAGGGCAAGGGGGAGAATAATATTCGATAGTATAGTGCTCATCGAGTACTTTTGTTATGCCATTTTGAAATTAAAATAATTTTTGTTTATTTATTTAAATAAATTTATTTTGAGCCTTACATATGTTCATTGGATTGTTGTATTATTATGAATTGAGTGTTTAAGTCGTTATACACGGAAAGATTCAATTTGTAATTCAGTCCAAAATTTTATTGTCCACGATCGATAAATAAATAAGGACAAATTATTTTGACAAGATCGTCTCAATTTTATTGAAGTCTATATTTAGCTTGGTAATAAAATTGGGGATACATTTGGTTGTATTGGACTAGACCACGTGAGATTTGAATTTGATTCGACCATATTAATTCAAATTCACTTGATTGTCGTACGTACCACCTCAATCTTGAGCAAATAATGAACTTTGATTACTAACTTAAAGTTCTTTGAGACATCAATGGGTGAGATTAGATTATTGGCCAATATCTCGATGTTTTGGGAATTTAAGTGAAATAACAAAGAACATATATTTGCAATATGGAATCTGCCACCTTGTCAATAGGTATGATCATGAACTCACGAGTTCTTCTAAATGATAGTAAAATCTGAGCTTAATAATTCAACATTCTTGTTGAATTTATTATGTGATGCGATCACATGGGACTGCCAAAGAGAAAATGAGGGCTGAGTAGTTATGAATATCTAATAGGAGGCAATATCAAAATGGTACCTTGTTTTAGATGTTCTCATTGATCGACGGGGGTGATATGTTGGGTCGTTCAATCAGAGGATATGATTATTAATTTTAGGCTTCAGTAATTTCAATAAAATTGAGAGTGCAATCTTATTATTTTAGTGGAGTAGAATAAGATTAATAAATTATCTTGATTAATCATGAGTTGATTAGATCAAATTATTTTATTAATTAGAGCTTAATTTAATTGGGTTCGATTAGGTCCCTCTGGTGGCTTGAATATAAACTAGGATAAATTATAGGAGTTATAATTTATAGAATTTGTAGAAATAAATTAATTGAATAATTGTATCATTATCTATGGAAAGTTTATATTAGAATCTTCCTGATATGATAAGATTTGATAATCCATTAATCTATGGAAAAGAGATAATTACATATCATGGTTTTAGAATTATCTCATCTTTCTATTCTACTTTATAAATAGTGTAGTCAGGTAGAAAGTGTATACCACATACACACATAATAATCCTACGTTTGAGTTTGAAAGAATACTTAGAAGGCTTGGAGGTTTGAACCGTAGATTTAGTGCAGTGAAGAATTGTTAAAGCATGCTTCAAGGATAATCTCTAATTCTTTGTACGTTGTGATTAATTATTCGTGTTAAATACGTAAAACAATCACGATCCAGTGAAATAGAGATTATTGGAATCGCAAGAAACTAATTTTTTGATTTTGATATTCTCGACCTTAGCTTTCAATTACCACCAACGTTAACATGACTGGCCACATCACATAATTCGCTTGCTGCAGATATGACAATGGCTCTGTTAAGTGTTGGGAGAGAGTGGTAGTGGAGGAATCGGATGGTTTGAAACAATACCTTTGGAGCCGTTCCGATTATGATTGAGAATATTATTAAATTCAAGATATTAATTAGTTTTCTTAACGAGCTCATGCAAGTTATTCAGACTGTGCTGCAACAATGTTTTCCATCATTGTTTGATCAGAGGTGATGTTCACAACAATCTCTCAGCATTGGTCTTTCCAACAACAATTCTTTTCTCTGCAGGTGATATTCAACTTGGGAAGGATCCCTACCATGATTTATGGAGCTAACGTGGCTGTTATATTCTGTGGATACATAATCTATGACACAGATAACCTGATCAAACATTAATCCTACGATGAGAATATTAATTGGGCAGCGGTGGCGCTGTACCTAGAAATAATCAACTTGTTCTTGTCTCTGCTTACTTTGTTCAGAGCATTTGAAAGTTATGAACCAAGTAAGCCTCACAATGCGCTGTTAATACTCAACGTGAATGTTCAAATCCATCACTTGAATCACTTGTAATGAAATTAATGTCTTTCTCAATGGAGCTTTTAGAATGGAGCTTTAAATGTTTGCTAAATTTGTTGAAGTTGGTATGATCAGGAAATCACTAGAAGTAACAATATAACCATAGTAGATCCCTCTTAAAGGGTACAATTTATATGATTTTCATTCTAAATTTGGAAAGGATAACAGAAATAAATGTTGGATCGAGACCGCGCTAGAGGGGGGGGGGGGTGAATAGCGCTCGTGGCTATTTCGTTCGATTCGTAAAACTATCGGAGTAAAATACGCAGCGGAAAATGTAAATAAACACAAGCACAGAGACACTGTCGTTTACTTCGTTCGGAGCCTAAGGCGACTCCTACTCGAAGGCCCGCGATCCTTGATCGCTTCCGGTGGACAACAACTATAAGCTCGATAAAAGATTACAAGTTGAAGTACAATAAACGACAGTAAATAATTATACCAACGACAAAGAAATGAAGATTCGGAGCTCCTGGTCGTCGGGCACAAGTAGCAGCACTTCGGAACGTCGTTTGGAGCAGCACGTAGCACTTGAATCACTTAAGACTTGATGTTCTGCTGGTCGAAACCCCTTATAAAGGGTGTTCAAGGCGCCTTGAAGGGCATTCAAGGCGCCTCTATTGATTCTTCGCAGCCGGATCAAACTTGATGCACCCGAGGCGCCTCTAAGGCCCAACCTCTCAAGGCGCCTTCAAGGCGCCTTAAACCCCTTCAGGCGCCCCATTGAAGCTTCGCAGCCAGGTTTGCACCGAGGCGCCCAAGCTCCATGGAGGCACCTCGGACCCTTCATCCGAGGTTAACCTTTGCACTTTGGTCCTGCAAGATACATTAATCCCAAATATACCTCGCAACACAAAGTTAGCACATAACGCATAATAGAAGTGATATTGATAGTCTCCTGACTATCCGAGTGACTCGGGTTTCCTACCGGAAACCCTAGGTCGGCCCATATTGTTCCCTCTACGGGAACGCGTCCTCACCTACTCCACTCGGAGAACATTGCCAGTGCGATCCTCCGGATCGATCGGACTTTTGCTCGACACTCGATGCTTGACTTTCTGCTGGACATCCGCTTCCGGCTAGTCCAGACTTTCACCTGGTCGCGACACCAGGACTTTCCACCTAGGGTTACCACCCCAGGACTTTGGTTACCATCGACCGCCAAGACTTTCCGCATGGGGTTACCACCCCTATGACCTAGGGTTACCACCCCCTAGGGTTTTCCCTTTTGCCTAACCGCAGCTAGGACTTTCCTGACATTCTCAAGTAGACTTGTTAGATTACAAAACATCTTAACTTTGAATTCTTTGCCATTATCAAAACACGAGTTCGATCGTCGGATGCTTCCCGCACCAACAATCTCCCCCTTTTTGATTATGGCAACACAAATTCGAAGTTAAGTAAACAAGCGAATAGATAGTCATTTTAAACACATGCAAAATTTGCTAAGTATAGATGAATAAGGTAACTAAAGTAAATTTTGCCCTATATACTCCCCCTTAAATTTGGCTCCCCCTTAACTTTTGCTCCCCCTTAATTTTTAACTTGAATTTTATGTTTGCATTTTTGCTACTCTCCCCCTTTGCCATAACTCAAAAAAAATGGGCAATGCATAAAGAGTTGTACATGATTAAAGTTAGCAATATTCAACAAAGTTTGGAAGTTAAGGTCAATTGGAATTTAAGTTTTTAGGACAAGATTATTCATTTAAGTTTAGTTGGTCCTTAAGTCCAAGCACAAGTCATGTTTATATATTAGGTATCAGAGCCATAGAGAACAAAACATTCTTGAAAAAAGAAATCGAGTATCTTTTGCCAACTGTCTAACCTTTAGTTACTTGCTGATTGTCTATAGGACAATAGCTTTTACTAGGTTAGTCAAGTTAAGTTATTTAGGTCCAGATAGACTTGACTAGAGCTGGAGAACTTTAACTTGATTAATGTTTATTGCATATTTAACGCCCAGACTCATATTGATGCATAGATATAAGCATTCTTGAGTCTAGGCTATACCCTATGCATCTCACGCCATTCTATGTTTTTCAATCACAATCAAGGTAAACCTAGGTGTTTTGTGAGATGCTCTGGCTTAATTCTAGGGGAACATGATATCTAGGGGGAAGTCCTAGACTAAACCCAACTTTTGAAAGTCTAGCAAAATTGGAGTTTTGAAAAAAAAAATTCCTAGAATTTGAAAACAAAATAATAATAGTAAGATATCTATTCTACCCAACACATTCCTATTTGCCTTCTAAGTCCACTGAACTCAAGTTCAGGTAAGGGTTTTGTAAAAATGTCAGCTAGGTTTGATTTGGACTCAACGTGGTTGAGTGCAATTTCACCTTTAGCTACATGATCCCTTACAAAGTGGTGTTTTACCTCTATGTGTTTGGTCCTAGAGTGGTGTATAGGATTTTTGGTCAGATTAATTGAGCTGATATTATCAATAAAATTTTTAGTATTTTTATAGTCTAGTTGATAGTCTTTTAGTGTATGCATCATCCATAACAATTGAGATGCACATTCTCCTAGAGCTATGTATTCAGCTTCTGTAGTGGATAGAGCAACACAATGTTGCTTTCTGCTTGACCAACTTACTAGGCACTGACCTAGAATCTGGCAGCCACCACTTGTACTTTTTCTGTCTAGCTTGCACTCGGCATAGTCTGAATCAGAATAGCCATAAAGGTCAAAAGTGCAAGTTCTTGGATACCAAAGTCCTACATTTAGAGTTCCTTTAATATACCTAAGTATTCTTTTGACATAAGATAGGTGTGACTCTTTTGCGCATGATTGGTATCTAGCGCACATACCTACATGATCCCTTACAAAGTGGTGTTTTACCTCTATGTGTTTGGTCCTAGAGTGGTGTATAGGATTTTTGGTCAGATTAATTGAGCTGATATTATCAATAAAAATTTTAGTATTTTTATAGTCTAGTTGATAGTCTTTTAGTGTATGCATCATCCATAACAATTGAGATGCACATTCTCCTAGAGCTATGTATTCAGCTTCTGTAGTGGATAGAGCAACACAATGTTGCTTTCTGCTTGACCAACTTACTAGGCACTGACCTAGAATCTGGCAGCCACCACTTGTACTTTTTCTGTCTAGCTTGCACCCGGCATAGTCTGAATCAGAATAGCCATAAAGGTCAAAAGTGCAAGTTCTTGGATACCAAAGTCCTACATTTAGAGTTCCTTTAATATACCTAAGTATTCTTTTGACATAAGATAGGTGTGACTCTTTTGCGCATGATTGGTATCTAGCGCACATACCTACTGCAAACAATATGTCGGGTCGACTTGCAGTTAGATAGAGTAAGCTACCTATGGCGCTTCTATAGTATTTTGAGTCAACTGGTTTTCCTTCAGGGTCAGAGTCAATGTTTATGTTGGTTGCCATTGGAGTATTTATTATTTTTGAATTTTCCATACAGAATTTTTTTATCAACTCTTTAGCATATTTAGTTTGATAAATGTAGATTCCATCTTTAGTTTGTTTAATTTGTAAACCTAAGAAGAAATTAAGTTCTCCAACCATACTCATTTCAAATTCACTTTCCATTAATTTGACAAATTCTTTTAAGAATTTTGAATTGGTTGAACCAAAGATTATGTCGTCAACATAAATTTGGGCTATAAAGATGTCTTTTCCTATAGTTTTTACGAACAAAGTAGGATCGATATGTCCTTGGTTAAATTCTTTGGATATTAAGTAATTAGATAATCTTTCATACCATGCTCTAGGGGCTTGTTTTAGTCCATATAGTGCCTTTTTTAATTTAAATACGTGATTAGGGTAGTCTATGTCTTCAAACCCTGGAGGTTGGCTTACGTAGACCTCTTCCTTGATAAAACCATTTAAAAAGGCTGACTTAACGTCCATTTGGTACAATTTGAATCCTTTATTGGCTGCATAGGCTAATAACATCCTAATGGACTCGAGTCTAGCTACTGGAGCATAAGTTTCATCATAGTCTAAGCCTTCGACTTGACTAAACCCTTTGGCTACTAACCTTGCTTTGTTTCTTACTATATCACCGTGATCATCCAACTTATTCCTAAAAACCCATTTAGTGTCTATTATTGATTTATCTATGGGTTTAGGTACAAGGTCCCAGACCTGGTTTCTCTCAAATTGGGCTAATTCTTCCTGCATCGCAATGATCCAGTCTGGATCAGGCAGGGCTTCTTCTATAGTTTTAGGTTCAATTTTAGAAATTAGAGCAATCTGACTAAGGTTTCTATAGGACGATCTAGTTCTGACTCCTAGGTTTGGGTTACCCAAAATTTGGTCAGGTGGGTGAGAGGAGCTTATTCTAGTTGATCTTATTTGTGAGTCAGAAACTGGTTCTTCTAACTCATTAAGATTAGGTTGGATTTCATCATCGTCTGCTGCTCTAGGATTAGTGTCAATATTTTCATTTATATTAGGTAAATTGTTTTCTTCATCAAATATTACATTAGTTGTTTCTTCAACTTTCAAGGTATTTTGATTAAATACTCTAAAGGCTCTACTGGTTGAGGAGTATCCTAGGAATATTCCTTGGTTAGATTTGGGTGTAAATTTTCCTAAGTAATCTTTAGTATTTAAAATGTGAACTTTACATCCAAATACTTTTAGATAGTTTAGATTGGGAATTTTATTATAGTAGAGTTCATATGCTGTTTTATTATGAAATTTATTAATTAAAATTCTGTTTTGAATGTAATTTGCAGTATTTATTACTTCAGCCCAAAATTGATGATTTAAGTGATATTCATTTAACATAGTTCTAGCTGCTTCTTGTAAAGTTCTATTTTTACGTTCCACTAGGCCATTTTGTTGGGGGGTTCTAAGGACATGAAAATTCATGTTGGTATCCATTTATTTTACAAAATTGGGTGAACTTATGATTTTCAAATTCCCCTCCGTGATCACTTCTTATTCTTTTAATTTTAGTATCCTTTTCATTTCCGTTAAGTTGCAAAAATTACTAAATATTTCATAGGTTTCATCTTTTGTTTTTAGAAATTTCACCCAAGTGTACCTAGAGTAGTCATCAATTATTACTAAGCAATATTGGTTCTTGTTTAGTGATTTGGCTCCATGTGAATCAAATAGATCAAGGTGAAGAAGCTCAAGTATGGTGTTGGATCTTTCTAGGTTAGTTGACTTGTGGGTTGACTTGGTTTGTTTTCCTTTTTGACATGCATCACAGATTGAATTTTCAATAAATTTTAATTTGGGCAAACCTCTAACTAGACCATTTTGACTCATTTTTGAAATAAGTCTTGTGTGTGTGTGACCCAGCCTTCTGTGCCACAGTTGGGTTTCCTCTTGCTGTGTTAGGAGACACTTTATTGAGGAAATTGATAAATCAATTGTGTAGATGTTATTTTTTCTAAGTCCCTTAAGTTTAATTTCTGGATGTTCAATATTTTTAACTAGACATCCAGATTTATCGAAATTAACTAGGTATCCGCTGTCACACAATTGACTTATACTTAGTAAATTAAAGTTACAATTTTCAACCAATAAAATATTTCGAATAATGAAATCGGAACTAAGTTCAATATTACCTTTTCCGATTACTTTAAGTTTACCGTTGTTGCCGAATGCAACTGATCCTAGACTCTTGTACTTGAGTTTGGTAAACTTCAACTTATCTCCAGTCATATGTCTGGAGCATCCACTATCCAACATCCAGTGATCCAATTCCTACACATGAAGTAGTTGAATTGGTTTCTTTTTAATGGAGATAGCGTGATTGAAGCAGACACTGTGTTTATTGAGTTTGAGATTTCAAATAATTTTGAATTTTAAGTTTTTCAAATAATTTTAACTTTTAAAAGATTTTTTTTTTAAAAGATTTGTAAATAATTTTGAAATTAATTTTGAAAAGATTTTGAAATTAGTTTTGAAAAGATTTTTTAAATAATTTTAAAATTAATTTTGAAAAGATTTTTAAATAGTTTTGAAATTAATTTTGAAAAGATTTTTAAATAATTAATTTTTTGAAATTAACTTTGTAAAGATTTTTAAAAGATTTTGAAATTAATTTTGAAAAGATTTTGAAATTAATTTTGAAAAGATTTTTAAAAGATTTTGAAATTAATTTTGAAAAGATTTTGAAATTAATTTTGAAAAGATTTTAAAGTAATTTTGAATTTTGTAAAGATTTTTGAAATTAATTTTGAAAATATTTTGAAATTAATTTTGAAAAGATTTTTAAAAGATTTTGAAATTAATTTTGAAAAGATTTTGAAATTAATTTTGAAAAGATTTTTAAAATAATTTTGAAATTAATTTTGAAAAGGATTTTTAAAGTAATTTTGAAATTAATTTTGAAAAGTTTTTAAAGTAATTTTGAAATTAATTTTGAAAAGATTTTAAAGTAATTTTGAAATTAATTTTGTAAAAGATTTTTAAATTAATTTTGAAACGATTTTTGAAAAGATTTTTAAAGTAATTTTGAAATTAATTTTGAAAAAGATTTTTAAATTAATTTTGAAAATAATTTTGAAAAAGATTTTTAAATTAATTTTGAAAATAATTTTGAAAAGATTTTTAAAGTAATTTTGAAATTAATTTTGAAAAAGATTTTTAAATTAATTTTGAAAAGATTTTTAAAGTAATTTTGAAATTAATTTTGAAAAGGATTAAAGTAATTTTGAAATTTTTGAAAAGGATTTTTAAAGTAATTTTGAAATTAATTTTGAAAAGATTTTTAAATAATTTTATTTCTTAGTCATCTCACCCGATCTAAGTTGTCAATCAGGGAATCCTATAATTGATGTGAGATGATTTATTGTTGAATTCAAGGGTCTGGTTTAACTTTGTGTTAAATTCAGGTTTAGCTTTGGGTTCAACAAGTAAGCATTCTTTGGATAAACTTCTGGGCTATGGTGAGTCACAAGGAACTCATTAAAGTAACCATGCATTCGAGGTTTCCCAAATAGTCCTACCCACTGAACTTAGTACGAAACCTTGGTCTAACTAGTTAGGATCCATTTAAGGGTAGCTTCGGTCAGTTTCACTTGGCCAAATGCACCAGGTCGAAGCCATATCTTCCTAGTCATGCGATGCCCAAGCTTCTCTAACGTACTATCATCCAAAAACTTCACCAGTACTGTGGTTCAAGTTAAACTTATCCCGTTTTTAATCTAAACTTAATTGCCCTGCCGGGTAATCTATTCTTGTTTTACCCATTCCGGGTAAATTAGGTTCAGTTACCCTGTCGGGTAGTTCAGTTGGAGGTGCCAGCTAGTTTGGATCCTCCATCTACTTTTCATAATTTCAACTTGTTGAATTTTGAATTTTAATTTTGAATCTGATTTTTAATTTTAGATTTTTAATTTAATTTCGAATTTTAAATTTTGAATTTGATTTTGAATTTTAGATTTTTTAATTTAATTTCAAATTTTAATTTAATTTCGAATAAGTTTTGAATCTGATTTTTAATTTTAGATTTTCAATTTCGAATTTTGAATTTTGATCGTTTTCATTTTAGCTTTCCCTGGATCACGGCCTCGATATGGTCTGTCGATGTAGTATATTTGATCCTTCGGAACCCAGTATTGGCCAAGTCCAATTTGATTGATCAATTTGGACTTGGGGACCCATGCTTGGACTGATTTACTACTTTGTTTGTTTATTAAGGATAAATAGGATTTATATTTCTTTTTACTTTTATATCCTAGTCCAGTTCTATTGTAGACGGCTCTTTGTGTTCCAAGAATTAGATCCAAATTCTTGGATCCCAGAGAGAACTTTTCTAAAGTAATTTTTAAATCATTTAACTGATTTTTCAGATTTGAATTTTCTTTCTCAAGTTGTTGTACTTGAGTTGAATCTTCAGTTAAAGATTTTGAGTTAGTTACTCCTTTAAGAATGGTTATTTCTTTTAAAAGTGACTTAATTTTCAAATTTGACTTGGCTAATTTGCGAAGTAAATAATTGACTAAATTATTAAGCCTAGGAATACTTACAACGGAGTCTGGCCCTTCGGAAACGGATGCGGATCCGTGGCTTTGCTCGGAGTCGGCTTCTGACTCGCTCTCGGATTCGCTGATCTGGTCCCGGGCCATCAATGCGAGTAGACTCGTTTGGTCGAGTTTGTCGTCTTCGTCCTCCGAAGAGGATTCGTCCCAGGTTGCCTTTAGGACTTTCCTTCTTCTTTGCTTCTTGGCTTCCTTTTGATTTGGGCAGTTGGCTTTTATATGCCCCTTTTGGTTGCACCCGTAGCAAGTGACTTCGAACTTTGTTTTTGAGTTCTGTTGAGCCTCCTTGGATTGAACTGTCTTCTTCAGATCTTTCTTGTTGAAGCCCTTCTTCTTCTTGTAGAGTTTCTTTACAAGATTCACAAATTCACTAGCCAGTTCATCTTCTGAATCTTCTGAATCGGGTTCATCTTCTGATTCCGATTCAACTTTTCGCCGTCCTCTTGATTCTCGTGCTCGACTCGTTCCTGCAACCAAAGCAATCCCTTTCTCGGATGGCTGTGCATTAGTTTGTTCATGGAGTTCAAACTCACTAAATAATTCGTCTAATTTTAAGGAGGACAAATCCTTAGAGACTTTATAGGCATCTACCATTGATGCCCATAGTGTACTCCTAGGGAATGAGTTAAGGGCATACCTTATTATGTCTCTGTTTTCTACCTTCTGCCCGATTCCATGTAGAGAATTCAGGATATCTTGAATTCGGGCGTTCAAAGAGCTTGCCATCTCGCCTTCCTGCATTTTCAAATTGTACAGTTTATTTAGTAACAAATCACGCTTACTTACCTTGGTTTCCGAGGTGCCTTCGTGAAGTTCGATCAGTTTCTCCCATAGTTCCTTTGCGGAGGAGAATGGACCGACTCTGTTGAGCTCTTCTTTGGTAAGACCGCATTGGATGGTGCAGGTGGCTTTTGCGTCGGCTTCCATCTTTTTGATAAATGCTGGCTCCCAATTTTCACAGGATGTGGGCTTACCGTCGGTACCAGTTGGCAGTTCCAGTCCTGTTTTGACGATCATCCAGGTGTCGAACTGGATCTTCAGATATATCTCCATTCGCCCCTTCCAATATCCGAAGTCTTCTCCGGAAAATAGTGGGGGACGAACGGTGCTATATCCTTCTTGTTGGGCCATTTAGATCTAAAAGAACAAAAACAACAAGATCTATTCCAAGACTGAGTCTTGGATTAGTAGTGTGGGAAGAGAAAGAAGAATAACAGACTCAAGTGGTATTGACCAACTTTGAGCAAAAAATCGATTCGTGAAAAGAAATTAGAATATAGCTATGAGGCTAAATTCTAATCGACTCCGAACAAAACCACAAAAAAAATTATCTCGAATAGTGGTTGCACTGATTCAAGACGACCCCGCTCTGATACCAATTGTTGGATCGAGACCGCGCTAGAGGGGGGGTGAATAGCGCTCGTGGCTATTTCGTTCGATTCGTAAAACTATCGGAGTAAAATACGCAGCGAAAAATGTAAATAAACACAAGCACAAAGACACGGTCGTTTACTTCGTTCGGAGCCTAAGGCGACTCCTACTCGAAGGCCCGCGATCCTTGATCGCTTCCGGTGGGCAACAACAATAAGCTCGATAAAAGATTACAAGTTGAAGTACAATAAACGACAGTAAATAATTATACCAACGACAAAGAAATGAAGATTCGGAGCTCCTGGTCGTCGGGCACAAGTAGCAGCACTTCGGAACGTCGTTTGGAGCAGCACGTAGCACTTGAATCACTTAAGACTTGATGTTCTGAAGTGCTGGTCGAAACCCCCTTATAAAGGGTGTTCAAGGCGCCTTGAAGGCTGTTCAAGGCGCCTCCATGCTGCCGATTCTTCCGCACGGATCAAACTTGATCTGGTCGAACTTCATCTGCTTAAGGCGCCTCAAACCCTGCTCAAGGCGCCTTAAACCCCCTTCAAGGCGCCTCCATTGAAGCTTCGCAGCCAGGTCAGCTTTTGCACCCGAGGCGCCTCCAAGCTCCATGGAGGCGCCTCGGACACTGTTCATCCGAGGTTAACCTTTGCACTTTGGTCCCTGCAAGATACATTAATCCCAAATATACCCTGCAACACAAAGTTAACACATAACGCATAATAGAAGTGATATTGATAGTCTCCGGACTATCCGAGCCTGACTCTGGGTTTCCTACCGGAAACCCTAGGTCGACCCGACGCCTACTGTTTCCTCTACGGGGAACGCGTCCTCACCTACGCCACTCAGGAGATTTACCTGTTGCCAGTGCGATCCTCCAGATCGACTGGACTTTTGCTCAGCACTCGATGCTTCCGGACTTTCTGCTGGACATCCGCTTCCCGGCTAGTCCAGACTTTCACCTGGTTCGCGACACCAGGACTTTCCACCTAGGGTTACCACCCCCTAGGACTTTTGCCTGAAGCCATCGACCTGCCAAGACTTTCCGCATAGGGTTACCACCCCCTATGACCTAGGGTTACCACCCCCTAGGGTTTTCCCTTTTGCCTAACCGCAGCTAGGACTTTCCTGACATTCTCAAGTAGACTTGTTAGATTACAAAACATCTTAACTTTGAATTCTTTGTCATTATCAAAACACGAGTTCGATCGTCGGATGCTTCCCGCACCAACAATAAAAACAATTGAAAGGAAATAATTTTAACAGAAAAAAATCTTTAAAATCCAAAACAGACTCAAAATTTAAAAATACAAAAGAGAACAATAACTCTAAAAAAGATAAAATATTTGGATTCTCATACGGCAGTTACCCGGATTGAAAAAAAATTATCTTTGAGTTTAGAATAGTATCATGTGGTAACCCAGGAGGAAGATTGTCACATCCCGAGGGTATATTTATCCTCCAAATTGGGCGGTTCCCTCTAGTGACAATATATGAAATAATTGATATCAAACCAATAAAAACCAACACATCCATCGATGCAATATAAAATCACAACACATAGCAACTCATGCGTATATATATATATGTATGTACATGTAAAACATTAAAAAAAAATCCAGAACAGAAGGAACAATAACTACATGCAAGGGAAAAAATAAAATGAAACAACTGAACATAAATCCAACTCAAGCGAGACTAGCAGCCAGAACCTCTGAGCGACACAACACCTCCTCTATTTGCTAACCTGAAAGTCAAGGAAAAAGCAAAGGGTAGTGAGTACAACAACTCCGTGGGTAGAAGAATGTAGAGCATGAATAATATATTGACAGGAGATCAAAGGATACATTCTCAGGTAAAATACTTACTAACCAACGTAGGTAGCTAACCAAAAGTATAATTAATAACATAACACTTCACTAACCTGCTCAACCAAGTATAACCAACAAATTGGGAGTACATACAGTACATCCAAATTTGCACGAACAAATACATGATTGACATATATAGCAAGTATATAACAAACACTGACTGCAAGAGAACGCTCTACCATGGATGGTCCCGTGGGCAGTCAGGGTAAATGACTAGTCACTATCCGCATGAGAACGCTCTACCACGGATGGTCCCGTGGGAAGACAGGGTGTCTGCCAATGGTCACTAATGACTCTCTCTCAACCACGCATAGGAGACAAGATATACTAACGATCGCTGACGACTCTCTCAACTACGAATTGGAGACAATGATCGACAAGATATACCAATGGTTGCTGACGACTCTCTTAACCACGAATGAGAGACAATGGTCGACAAGGTATAGCAACCAAGGGGTCTAGTAGGATCTCTGAAATCCAACACTATGGTATAATTGTACTAATGTATAGACATGAGCCTATATAATAAGGGTCTACTAGGATACTCATTATCCTAAACTATAGTATCAAATAATAAACAAAAGTTTAGCAAGTGCTTGATATCCTATACTATGGTATGATCATCCTAACAATAAATACAAAGTCAAATCATTTACTAAAGGTTCTAGCAAAATATCTAATGTCTCAAACTATGTTATGGTAATATCATGCATATCCATAAACACAATCATGAATATTAAACATAACTGTATAGTTATCAACAATAGATAAACATATAAAGATAAATAATAAGATATCAAACTCAGGAGTGATATAGGACAGACTTAAGGTAAGCGAATAACTGCGACCTTATCTAAACATGACTGTAAACAAATCATGCACTATAATCAAATTATCAAGAAGATAAGTAGGATCTACCCACCTATATGTAAATTATCCTAATCATCTTCAAGTCGGATGGATTTGCTTCGTTCTTAAATCCTACAAGTACATGATACAAAGCAATTCTAAGCATCTATAATACGTGTATCAAACCATCTACTCATCCTATCAATTAATCCATCTTTTAAATAAGTTATACTTAATTAACCGTTGGTTTCAAATGAACCTTACAATTTGTCTTCTCTGGTTTCTTTCTCCTTTTCTTCTTACGACGATCATTGCTGTGTGGTACAATCGCATGGCAGTGGCGACACTGTGAAGGGAAGTGGATCCGGCTGCTCGGTATGGGATAGGATCACATGACAGGGCAACGGTGGGGTCCGTCGACCCGCAGTGGCAGGAGATCAGCGTCAACAAAAGCTCTTAGCAATTTTGTCATCGCACGACGCCACAGCATCAGATCGTGCTGTGGAATAGCGCCTCGAACACATAACGCAGAACCGTGGTCAGCAATGTGTAGCGCGTGTTGGCACGGGAGGCTACGACGGTTTACGACGTCTTCTCTGCGATGGTTTATAGTGGATGTCCGGGCTTGTGACATCGTGTGCACAAGAGAGGCGAAGAATAGTGGCCACAAGTTGGCGGTTCATGCAGGCAAGGAGCAACCGGCCGACGCTTGGGTCTCTCATCGTGAGGAGGAGAGACGAAGGAGAGGTAGAAGGGGAAGAGTGGAGAGGCGACGTCGGTTGTCCGCGAGTAGGGGAGTCTTCGGGTTGGGGGTGCGGTGGCGCCACATCGCGAGCTAGCACGAGACAAGAAAGGGAATCTAGGTTTTTGACTTAATTAACCTAGCTTTGACATAATCTAACTCCTCACTAAAATGGGTATTTTAAGCTGGCTTTTTATCTTACTCTTAATCACCATAAACTCTTAAATTGACTCATATAAAATTCATAAAAATTCTAATAAATTATTCACTAATTATATGTATTTTCCTTTAAATAATTATATCAAATATTAATTATTTATATCTTTATTTATATTTTTGGTATATTACATTCCTCCTCTAATAAAAATTTAGTCCACCTGTAATACTACGATATTATCATCTATAGGTACACCCTTATACTAGTCCAATACTAGTCCATTCTAATAACATGAGATGTTCTAACTATTAGAGAATAGGAGTTCTTTATAAAGATTTAGTCATCTATTTTAAGATGAAGAATCACTACTCTATGAGTTACGAGTCCACCTTGCAACTATACCCATATTACCGGCTAGCTAACTATTGTGAATAAAATCCACTAGGTATTAATGATCTTCTAACTACTTTCGATGTTTATCTTGCATGCTCTAAATAGATCCTCTAATATCTGTATAATACTTTCAGATTGTCCATCTACATGTGGATGGATGAAAAGCTCAACTAATAGAGAGGTAGACAATAAGTGAGAGTTTGAATAAGATGAGCTTAAGAGCCTCCAATCTACAGTGATTGATTAGAAAGGCTTAAGGTTTATGTTAGTAGCCTAATCAACCAATTAGTAAAGGACAAGTGTCTCGAGTCTACAAATTATTCATCATATATAACTTCATGCTAACCTAGGCATCATCTGACGAACATTCTGTCATTGACGAAGAGAGAGGATCACTTTCTAGATACTCAAGCCAGACCTAAGCCTAGATCATAAATAGATAGTACTGATCAAGTCAAAATGGACGGCCCTAATTCCAATGGTTAGCTAGACCCGAAAACATTTCTTGGCTAGGTAACCAAAATTAAGAACTACTAGTATAGCGTGAAAAGAATCAAACAAGCACTGATTTGCAAAACCAAAACTCACAACTTCAGCAAAGAAGTCTTGAAAAGTGTCCAACATCAATACACCATAACAGGTAAAAACCAAGTTCAGAGACAAAATGCATACTAAATAAAAAAAGTATATATATGTTATGACATACTTTAACTGCTAGAAATACACCATGTGGATCAAATAATTGAACATAAACGTAATTTAATACCTAAGCACACCTAAACTTACATGTGTGATGCAACCCCAAATTAAACCCTGTATATGGAAACTCTTATCTAGTTCATCATTGAATTAAAACTGATTCATTTAGTTAACTCATTTGCCTCAAATTCGATCAATGAGTTCTGCTAGAGGGTTGAAGAGATTCAACTCCCTTGCTAACACAATTTTGAAAAATACTAACTGAGGTAGAGTGTATCACAGCAGAAACTGATCATCTAGTGATTCATCATTCAATTCCATCCATCGGGTCAAATGAAGAAGATGAAACAATAAAAGAGAAGACGGGAAGCACCAACCAAGGCACCAGTAACAACCAAAAATGAGTGACACCAAAGTAAAAGGACTTAATTTGTATCAATATCCCCTACATATGTCTATTCTAGCCCTAGTTCAAGTTTTAACTTTTATTGATTAACAGAGATATATTTTTAAACACATGGAGAAACCAATTTCTATATTAGACGTCTTATTTAGGTCAATGCTCGAGAATGGCATCTAGACTGCACCTTATTGTAATTATTATCGAAGTTGATAAGATATCACCTGTCAAGCATGTATAAGATGTTCTTCCTAAATTCTAACAATCTCGCCAGATGTATCTCAAAGAATCACCGCATTGACCAATGCTATAAGCCTATAAGCATGCACACAGCTATAAGCATGCACAAGGCTATGCTTGTGGGAATCTCAGGTAAAATTTTCCAGCTTGTTTCTCTTAAGTCTTACCCCTAACTAAAGTAGGCATATTTATGTTATTTCGTTGTATCATTTTCATAGAACTATTGTAAATTTTAGGTATCAAGAAATCCGATATTGGCAGATACTGAGTGCCAAATCTTGCTAGATGTAGCACCTTGAGAAAACCACTACCTTAGTTCGAACGATTTCCACAATAATAACCACGTAATTGGCAACCACGAAACTAAACAAAAGCAACTACGCAGAAACAGAAAAGCAAATACAGAGAATAACAAACAAAACACAGTTTTTTTATAATGACATACAGCTTTTGGTCGTCATCAATCTCGAGCTTCTTCTGGCAGCCGGTAGTTGGGTTTGTGATATTGAACTTCATCTTCATTTTGTTATATATATTCTGATCCTGTCCGAGCGCTGAGTCGACGGACGCTGAGGACGTGGCACACTCCACTGTCTCCGACTGTTGGTGTAGATCTCCGACGAATCTGCAAAGAAGCCGAGCCGGGAGGGGTTTCCCGACGACGGACCTCCGACGCTCAAGTCAGGCAACGAGGAATGAGAGAGGCAGCGTAACTATGGTTACAGTGAGGATTGTCCATACCTTCGTCGACGTCTGGGGGTCTTTATATAGGACCACGGAGAGGCGCGGGCACACTTCTTGATGCGTGTACGCTTCCCCAAACATACCTTAACGAGCCCATTGTTAGGACCTTCGAATAGCGGCTAGAGAGGGGGGGTGTGAATAGCCGACCTCAACTTATCGTTTCTTCCTACAATTTGAGTTAGCGCAGCGGAAATAAAAGATAGAAACGAAAATGGAGAAGATCAAACCTCAAACACGATGATGTAACGAGGTTCAGAGATGATACTCATACTCCTCGGCGTGTCCGTAAGGTGGACGAAGCCTATCAATCCGTCAGTGGATGAGACCCCGGAGAACCGGCTAACAACAACTCCTTATGGGTGGAGAAACCTCGCCACAAACTCTTTTGCAACAGCAATAAAGGAGTACAAGAAATAAAGCAAGAAACAATGGATAATATGAATGTAAATACACTCTACCAAGTTTGCTTGCCTTCTTCTCGTCGACTGGAGTCCGTTGATGAAGCAGCAACTTCACGGATGATGCCAACAGCAGCTGATCAACCAGTCGAGGGAAGCTCACACGAAGCTTCAGCAAAGAGGAGCTCAGCAAAGCTCAAATCGCAGTTAGGAGGAAGAAGTGTTACTATAGAGGCGCTCAGCATCTGATTTATATCTGCACCTGCGAAGAAGAAGACAAAGAACAATACAGAAATCTACCCGTTGAGTCACAACGGCTAAGCCTAGACCGATCAGGCTCCATCCTGATCGGTCCAGGAGGTCCCTAATCGGTTTGTGGACCGATCAGGCCCTAGTCTGATCGGTCCCCAGACCGATCCCCAACTATCTGTGAGTGTCGGTTCCGAAGCCTGATCGGTCTGTGGACCGATCAGGCTATAGGTGGATCGGTCCACAGACCGATCCCCCTACCTTCTCTGCCTCCTGATCGTTTCCTGATCGGTCTGGTGACCGATCAGATTACTTACAGTGAGCCACTGTTTGGTTACTGATCGGTCACCAGACCGATCAGAAAACTCATAGTATCACTGGATCGGTCACCAGACCGATCTAGGTTTAAAGCTCCCAGCCCTAAACCCTACCTGGTCCTGAGAACGAGCTACCGAGCCCTCTCTGACCTAGTCCGGAGAACGAGCTGCCGAGCCCTCTCCGACTTCGTCCGGTCCAGAGAACGAGCTACCGAGCCCTCTCTGACCTAGTCCGGAGAACGAGCTGCCGAGCCCTCTCCGACTTCGTCCGGTCCAGAGAACGAGCTACCGAGCCCTCTCTGACTTAGTCCGGAGAACGAGCTACCGAGCCCTCTCCGACTTGCCCGTCCTACCGAGCCCTCTCTGACCTAGTCCGGAGAACGAGCTACCGAGCCCTCTCCGACTTCGTCCGGTCCAGAGAACGAGCTACCGAGCCCTCTCTGACTTAGTCCGGAGAACGAGCTACCGAGCCCTCTCCGACTTCATCCGGTCCAGAGAACGAGCTCCCGAGCCCTCTCTGACCTAGTCCGGAGAACGAGCTACCGAGCCCTCTTCGACTTCCACGTCCGGTCCAGAGAACAAGCTCCCGAGCCCTCTCTGACCTAGTCCGGAGAACGAGCTACCAAGCCCTCTCCGACTTCCCATGCTAAGTCTCCATATTTGGACTTTTCCCGTGCCAAGCTCCCTGCTTGGACTTTTCCGTGCCAAGTCTCCATACTTGGACTTTTCCGTACCAAGTCTCCATACTTAGACTTTTCCCGTGCCAAGCTCCCTGCTTGGACTTCTCCGTGCCAAGTCTCCATACTTGGACTTTTCTCGTGTCAAGCTCCCTGCTTGGACTTTTCACCAGATGTCTGGTCAACCTTGACCTATCTGGATTTCCCTTGCCTGGCTTCACTCACCAGAACTTTCCAACTGCCTGGCTTCACTCACCAGGACTTTCCCTTGCCTGGCTTCACTCACCAGGACTTTCCCTTGCCTGGCTTCACTCACCAGGACTTTCCAACTGCCTGGCTTCACTCACCAGGACTTTCCCTTGCCTGGCTTCACTCACCAGGACTTTCACCTGCCTGGCTTCACTCAACAGGACTTTCCCTTGCCTGGCTTCACTCACCAGGACTTTCACCTGGCTTCACTCACCAGGATTTCCCGAATCAGGTCGACTCACTCGGGTCAACCAGGTCAACCTTGACCAAGGATTGCACCCACAATCTCCCAAGTTTGTATTCTGTCAAACATCAGAATACAACTTTCCTATTTTTGTCAAACATCAAAATATACCTTGAGTCAGGTCAACTCGAGTCAGGTCAACTAGGTCAACCTTGACCTAAGGTTGCACCAACAATCTCCCCATTTTTGATGTTTGACAAAAAAACCATAATCAAGTTAGGTTAACCTGATAACCTAACTTAGGTTTTCCAATGTTCTTCCTTGAACATTCTCCCCAAACTCTAATGTTCTTCCTTGAACATTCTCCCCAAACTCTAATGTTCTTCCTTGAACATTCTTTGGACATTCTCCCATTCTCCCCCTTTTTGACACACATCAAAAAGAGTGAATCAAGGTCAAGAGTTTCTTCCTAATGAAAGTCTCATACCTTTCATTGAAACCCTTAAATTCCCCCTTGATACTAAAGTCAACAATCAACTTAGTTATAATCCCATATCACTCAAGTCTTTAGAGTAAAAACTCCCCCTAAAAGTCAACTCCCCCTTGACTAATAGGTAAAACTCCCCCTAAAGGTCAACTCCCCCTTGACTATTGCACCAACAATGTCTTGGAGAGTTTCAAACCTTTAGAAATCTAAAATACCAACTTCCAGCTGAAATTTCAGACAGAATTTGGCACGCCTGATCGGTCACCAGACCGATCAGGATCTCCCTGGATCGGTCCAGAGACCGATCCAGCATCCCCTGGACCGATCAGGGAACCTCCTGATCGGTCACACATGTCTGATTTCTGATTTCTGAATTTCTTCCTCCCGAAATTCAGAAACCCCTACAAAATTACAGAAAATTCCAAAAATTATAAAATTTTGAGGATACATTCCTCATAACATATACTATCATGGAAAAATAGTTTTCTATGAAAATAACTTCCATTTTCAAATCTTGATACAAAGTTTAAAAACTTTGAAAAAGTTCAAGTTTACCTCAACTTTGTATCAACTTGCTCAATGATGAATGCTATCACTAGAAAAGCTTCATCAAGGTTTTTCAAATCAATTTTAAAATGATTTTAAACCATTCAATTTAGAACCATAATCTTAGGGCTAAATGTACATGACTTGTACACAAGCTTTCCCTATGATCCTCCATTTTGAATTAGGCTCATCTAGGTACTGTTGGTGCAACATCCCTCAGGTCAAGGTTGACCTGGTTGACCAAGCTGAGTCTTGGTTTGAGTTTAGATGTTTGACAATAAGAAATTGATTGAAGAAGAGTCAAGTAGGTCAAGGTTGACCGGATACTTGACTGGGAAGTCCTAACTGGGATGTTAGGTAGAATGGAAGTCCTGGTGAGTGAAGCCAGGCAGAAGTGAAAGCCCTAGTGAGTGAAGCTAGGCAGATGGAAAACCCTAGTGAGTGAAGCTAGGTGAAAGTCCTGGTGAGTGAAGCCAGGCAAGGGAAAATCCAGATGGATCAAGGATGATCGGACATCTGGTGTTGGGAAGTCCAAGTAGGTCATAGGATTGACTGGATACTTGGCACGAGGAAATACAGATAGGTCAAAGGGATTGACCAGACATCTGATGGAAGTCCAAGTAGGTCAAGGGAGTGACCAGATACTTGGCATGAATAGAAAAGTCCAAGTGGGTCAAAGGGATTGACCAGACACTTGGTGGGAAGTCCTAGCAGGTCAAAGGAGTGACCAGATGCTAGGCATGATGTTCCAACAGGTCAAGGTTGACCGGATGTTGGTTTGAGAGGCTTGGAACTTGGTTTTGGGCAAAAACTAAGTGTTGGATCGATCAGTGGATCGATCCAGGAGCTGGATCGATCAGTGGATCGATCCAGGCCTTTTCTAAGCGAACAGAGAGCCTCTGGATCGATCCGTGGATCGATCCAGATGTCCCAATCGATCAGTGAATCGATTGGGACGCGGCTGCTTCGCGCGATAAGCGCTGGATCGATCCGTGGATCGATCCAGGCGTTTTTCCCAGAGCACAGAGGCGCTCTGGATCGATCCGTGGATCGATCCAAAGCCTCCCCGATCGATTGGGAACATTCGAATCGATCGGGATCCGACCGTTGGCGTCGATAAAGGCCGCAGGCGCACGATTCCTTCGGTATCTCTTCACCGATTCACTCCAGATCTCTCGCCAGCTCCTCCACAGCACTCACAAAGCTCAGATCGCCAGTTCTTGAAGGATCTTGGAAGTTGTCCAAGTCAAGAGGCGGATCAAAGCCAAGAAGAGAAGCTAGGGTTAGGGTTTATACTCATTGTAAGCTTGTAAGCTTGTATTTCTTGTATCCTTTCCCTCTCTTCTTGTATTGAGTATTATAGGGCTTCTCCGCCCTTGGTAGTTACCATAAAGGAGAGTTTTATTAGTGGAGGGTGTGTGTGTTGGTGTGGATCCTTGGATTAGTCACCTCTTGTGAGGTGGATACCAAGTAAACCAACCGTGTTAGCGTTGTGTGATTGTTTCTTTGTATTTCCGCTGCACATCTTTGAAGGAACAAGCAACGCCGAGCAACGAGCGAACGCGACGAGCTATTCACCCCCCCTCTAGCTACTTTTGGTCCTAACAAGTGGTATCAGAGCAAGGCCGCTCTTCACCGGAATCATCGCCGGAAGGGTCAAGCATAACAAGAAAAGCTAGAGGGTGAAGAAGTTGAAGCAAATTCATCAAAAGTCAAAGATTTCAAGAAGCTCAACTTCAAGATGCAATTCCAAGATGGACTTGGATTTGACACAAGGGTGGCTCCACCGTACACTTCCACGAGCTTCGATTCTTGGAAATCAAGAATCGAAAATTTTCTTATGATGGAGATAGAGCAATTGTTTGCTCTAATGGAAGGTTTCAAGGCTCCAAGAAATTCAAAGGGCAAAGTTCTCAAGAGGAGCAAGTGGAGCCAAGAGCAAGCCCAAAGGTGCGAGGCCAATGACAAAGTGACCAAGCTTTTGGTAAATTTATTGCCAAGCACCATCCTTTGCAAAATTGGAGAATTTGAAGATGCAAAGGAATTATGGAGCAAATTGGCCAAGCTTCATGAAGAGATCCCCTCCACTGTACAAGATCATGAAGAATCCGGAGAGGGTGACTCTTTGGAGCAAGACCAAGAGGAGGACTCCGAGGTTGAGAGATGCTCAACCTCCGAAGAAGAGGAAATCCAAGAAGCTTCATCCTCAAGGGAATGCAACGAAGGGAACAAGGAGGGAGCATACTCCTTGTTTCATATTCAAGATGATGAAGCCTCCACCTCTAGGATTGAGGGGGAGCAATCCTTGGTGATGCCGGATCAAGAAGAAGGAGAAGCCTCTACATCCGGGTCAAGAGACGAAGAGGAGGAAGAAGATTCTACCTCCACAAGTCAAGAAAAATCAAATGGAGGGGAATCAAGGTCCGATCAAGAGGAAGCTTCCACCTCCGGATCCAAAGGAAAAGATGCCACCCCTACAATCAAAGGTATAAATATTTCAATTAATAATAAAAATCATATTATATGCTTTGAATGTAGGGAACATGGGCACTACAAGAGCAAGTGCTCTAAATTGGCCAAGAAGAAGGGCCAAGTGGCACAAAAAGGCAAGGTGAAGCCCAAGGAGATCATCCCCAACACAAAGAAGAGCAAGGAGCATATTATATGCTTCTCTTGCAATCAAAAGGGGCATTACCGAAGTCAATGCCCCAAGGGGAAGAAGGTGGTCAAGGCTCAAGGAGGCACTAGTCAAGGGGGAGCCTCCAAGGTAAAGAAGAAGGTATCTTTTATTGAGTCTACCTCTTTACATTATGGTAAAAAGCATGATAGTTCTAATTTTTATCATTTTAATGCGATTTACCATAAGAATAGGAAGCATGAGGGCTTTAAGGAAAAGCATGTGGCCCTACATGCCAAAACTACCCAACCTAAGGTTAGGAAGGTAGATGGACATTTGGGCAAGAACACTAAGGATAATAGATACAAGCCCAAAAACAAAAATGCTCATGAGTGTAATGAAAAATCAAAATCTAAGGATTTAATGATAGAAAATCAAGTCTTGAGATCAAGACTTGATAAAATGGAAATGACCCTAAAAAGGATGGAAAACATCCTAAAAGGGCAAAATGAGCATAACCTAGGTTTAGGGGTACAAAAGCCATCCAATGGCCATAGAGGTTTGGGATACAAATCCAAAGCTAAAAGGGATATGCCTAGTTATCATAGGGTTCCATATAGCTATGGAACAAACCCTAAGTCTAGAGGTCAAGTCAAAGATGCAAGGGAAGATATCCCTAGAAGTATCTTTGCAACCAAAGTGACTAAGACTTCTAAGAAGTCTAAGAAAGTCACTAACAAGGTCACAAGGGAGGCTATCCCTAGAGTTGACCTAGAAAATGTGACCAAGGCTTCTAAGAAGCCCAACAAGGTCACTAGGAAGGTATCTAGGGAAGTTATTCCTAGTGAGTACCTAGAACATCCAAGGAGCACCAATAGGTGTTGGGTTCCTAGGAGCATTTTCTCTACCCCATAAATGGGTTAGAGAGTGTCAACTCCGATTAGAAGGGTAGTTAACCCAACTTTGAGGAAATTGACACTCAAGGAGCATTTTCAAGGTTTTGTTAACCTTTGAAAATGAAATGGAATTATTATTTACTCCTTGAAAGAGTAAAATGTGTCTAATGGTGGAAGAATTGATTTTAATCTCAAATGGCACATATTGGGAAATTCATAAGAACTACCAAGTTGGGATTTTGGTATGTTCTTAGAAAATTTAAGGCAATCCGGGCCTTAATTTTAAAGTGCTACTCTTGTGAAAAATGACATATGCCAACATTTGAGGATATGCTTACTTTCAATTAGCATACATTAATCAAGGGAATTAGAAATGCCAATTTAGGCTTTGGCATTTTCTTGAAGCACTTTAGGGCAATCTAGGTTTAAGTTGTAAGTTTAGCTAAGATTTTAAGGATACTTAGATAGTTAATATAGGTATATTTTATTTATGCTAAATCTTGCCATGATTGTTTGCCCATCATATGCCATGACATCATGTCTATTTTTGCATTCATGTTTTATTGTGCAAAATCCAAAAATACCATGTCATGACATTCATACATCATGTAGTTATAGGAATCTTTCTTTTGAAAGTTATTTTATTTTGATGTATGCCATAACATTATAATGCATTAGTTTAATTCCTTGTATTAAGGACAAATGACATTTAACAACACTTATTAACAAGTGACATCCTAGGTGGATGTCTAATATCTTTAAAATGCCTAGATAGATATGCATGATCCCTAGATTAGGGCAAAACCAAAATCTACATCTCACAAAGACTATAAGGTGACTTGTATGTGTTTTAGTGCACATTAGATACAAGTGAGATGTTAGGATGATGAACAAAGCTCAAGATGTTGATTTAGTGCATTCTTTTGAGTTTTTAGGTTCATCAAAACACATAGTTATGTGTTTTCCCATCATTGGGAAAGCTAATGTACAAGTCATGTGCATTATGCCCAAAAAACATGATGGGATATTGGTTTTGAAAATGTTTTTAAAATATTTTTGGAAAACCTTGGTGAGGGCTATCTTTTGATAGTAATCACCATTGAATAGTTAGACACAAACTTGAAGAAAACACTAAAGTTTTAGCAAGTTTTCAAGCTTGTGTCAATCTTTGAAAATATGATGTATTTTCATAGAAAATTATTTTTCCATGATTAAGTATGCCCTAAATAATGTCTACACGAAATTTCATGATTTTTGGATTTTTGTAGAATTTTCTAAGGGTTTCTGAAGTTGACTGAAATGGAATTTCAGCAAATATCAGAGCTCCGATCGATCCATGGATCGATTGGAGTGCCTGAATCGATCCGTGGATCGATTCAGAAGGCAAGTCTCCCGCGAGCAGAAGCTCGCTGGATCGATCAGCCGATCGATCCAGGTCGGCTGAATCGATCAGTGGATCGATTCAGAAAGGTTCAATCGATTGGAACCCAACTCCAATCGATCCAAGTTGCTGATTTTGGCTGGGAAGGCCTGATTTCAGCATCTTTGAACCTCTTTGAGTCTAGGTAACCATTCCAAACCCCTAAAATATATTTGTATACATACAAAGGGTGTTTTCATGTGAAAACAAGGATGGATTGGTTAAGGAAGGCTTCATTGAAGTTTAGGTTGAGGTTTGTTTCAAATTTTGAGTATTTGAACCTCAAAACTTCTAAATTTGGGTTTCCTAAAGGTTTAGGGATTCCAAGTCATTGTTGGTGCAATGACAGAAGTTACCACCATGTCTTTAGGGGGAGGGACTCTTTAAAGACATGAAAAATTATTTTTCATGAACCTTGGAAGGTGGTTAACCTTCTTTAAAGAAAATGCTCATGTATGAGCTTTTGAACTTGAAATGGGGAGTGGATATCCTCATTATTTCAAGTGGGAACTCAAGTGGTTAGAAAATGCTCAAGGATGGATATTTGTCTACATTGAGGGAGAAGTTAAGGACAAATGAAGGGTATGGGACCTTCATTATCGTGTTGATCACAACGAGTGATGTTGTGAACAACGATGAGCAACTCTTCAGGGGGAGAGTCGTCAACAAATGGATTTGTTGATGTGTACCCAAAATTGGGGCATGGGTTGATGTGTGCCCAAAGACGGGTTGATGTGTGCCCAAAGACGGGTTGATGTGTGCTAATAGGGGGAGAATGAAAGGACCTGTGAATGGGTGTAAGTTAGGCTTTCATTACCTAGAGGGAGTGTGCCCTTTTAGGGGGAGAATGAAGAGCTTAATTTATGTGCTCATTACCTAGTGGCATGAAGATTGAGGCTATAGGATTAGCCTAACTTACATGTGGTATTGTAAGTGTTATTGTGGTATTGTCAAACATCAAAAAGGGGGAGATTGTTGGTGCAACATCCCTCAGGTCAAGGTTGACCTGGTTGACCAAGCTGAGTCTTGGTTTGAGTTTAGATGTTTGACAATAAGAAATTGATTGAAGAAGAGTCAAGTAGGTCAAGGTTGACCGGATACTTGACTGGGAAGTCCTAACTGGGATGTTAGGTAGAATGGAAGTCCTGGTGAGTGAAGCCAGGCAGAAGTGAAAGCCCTAGTGAGTGAAGCTAGGCAGATGGAAAACCCTAGTGAGTGAAGCTAGGTGAAAGTCCTGGTGAGTGAAGCCAGGCAAGGGAAAATCCAGATGGATCAAGGATGATCGGACATCTGGTGTTGGGAAGTCCAAGTAGGTCATATGATTGACTAGATACTTGGCACGAGGAAATACAGATAGGTCAAAGGGATTGACCAGACATCTGATGGAAGTCCAAGTAGGTCAAGGGAGTGACCAGATACTTGGCATGAATAGAAAAGTCCAAGTGGGTCAAAGGGATTGACCAGACACTTGGTGGGAAGTCCTAGCTGTTGGTTGCTACTCGGAAAGCCTAGAGGTTCCACTGTACAAAAATTTTGTACAAAGGTCTGAACCTTTTCCTAGCTACCATGTGTTCTTTTAAATTAAATTTTGGATCGCCTGCGGAACTTAACACGTTTGATCCAAAACTTAATCTATTTGTTCTTTTAGGTTTTGACTTGGATCTCCTGCGGAACTTAACACGTTCGACCCAAGTCTCCTTAAGTTATTAATTCCATTAAATATTAATTTCCATAAAAGGTTCCCAGTACTGACGTGGCGAGGCACATGACCTTCTTGGATATGGGAGCAACCACCACCGACTAGACAAAACCTTTAATAGAAAGCTAATATTTAATTTCCTAAAATAACTTTAGGTTAACCAAAGAGAACAATCAAATCACAAGGAAAAGAAAGAAACAAAGAACACAACTTGAAAAACATATTCGAAATTCTAGAACGTAAGCCTCTTGTATTTGGTATTATTTCCATAAATAACTAGCATGATGCGGAAATAAAATTTACTAGTTATACCTTGTAGAAAAACCTCTTGATCTTCTACCGTATTCCTCTTCTAACCTCGGACGTTGTGTGGGCAACGATCTTCCGAGACGAGAAACCACCAATCACCTTCTTCTCCTCCTAGCTAGGTTCGGCTAACAAAGAGGAAGCTTCACCAAGGAAGAAAAACAAAATACTAACCAAGCTCCAAGAGATGCTAGCTTTCTCTCCTTCTTCTTCTTCTTCTCCGAGTAGTATCCGGCCACCACAAGAGCTCCAATAGAAGGGTAGGGTTCGGCCACCACAAGAGGAAGAGAGGGAGAGGTTGGCCGGCCACACCAAGGAACAAAAGAGGGAGAGGAATAATAGATGTTGTGTCTTGTGAAGGCACCCTCACCCCTTCTTTTATATTCCTTGGCCTAGGCAAATTAGGAAATTTAATTACAATAAATTTTCCTTAATTTCCTAGACATGATTTAATTGAGAGAAATAAAATAAAATTTCCCCAATTAATTTCAAGTGGCCGGCCACATTATTGGAAAACAAAAGAGGACAAGTTTTAATCAACAATTAAAACTTCCTAATTTGTTTCCGGAAATTTTAAAAAATAAAATTTCTCTTTAAAATCTCTTCATGGTTGATAAAGGAAATTTCTATAATTTTAATTTTATCAACATGTGAATAATTTTAAAGAAAAATAAAACATCTCTCAATCTACAAATAAGGAAAGAGATCTAATCTCTTTCTTTAATCTTTATAGATCTTTTACAAGAGATATTTTAATTTTAATTCTCTTTAAAATATATCTTCCACATAATAATAAAAATTAAAATTAAATTTCTTTTTAATTTATTTGGTGGCCCTACTAGCTTGGGTTCAAGCTAGGCCACCCAATCTTATACCTAGGCCGGCCCTAGCTTGATCCCAAGCTAGCTTGGCCGGCCCCTATTGGGTGGGTATAGAAGGTGGGTGTAGGTGGGTATAGAACTCTATAAATAAGAGGCTACGATAGGGACCGAGAGGAGGAATTGGTTTTGGTCTCCCGATAAAATTAAGCATCCCGTGTTCGCCCCGAACACACAACTTAATTTTATCAATGATAATTCATTCCACTAGAGAACTATCATTGAACTACCGCACCAATCCCAAATTACATTTTTGGGCTCCTTCTTATTATGAGTGTGTTAGTCTCCCTGTATTTAAGATATCAAATGTCCACTAATTAAGTGAGTTACTGACAACTCATTTAATTAATATCTAAGTCCAAGAGTAGTACCACTCAACCTTATTATCATGTCGGACTAAGTCCACCTGCAGGGTTTAACATGACAATCTTTATGAGCTCCTCTTGAGGACATTATCAACCTAGTATCTCTAGGACACAGTTTCCTTCTATAATCAACAACACACACTATAAGTGATACCATTTCCCAACTTATCGGGTTTATTGATTCAACGAACTAAATCTCACCCATTGATAAATTAAAGAAATAAATATCAAATATATGTGCTTGTTATTACATTAGGATTAAGAGCACACACTTCCATAATAACCGAGGTCTTTGTTTCTTTATAAAGTCAGTATAAAAGAAACGACCTCAAATGGTCCTACTCAATACACTCTGAGTGTACTAGTGTAATTATATAGTCAAGATAAACTAATACCTAATTACACTACGACCTTCCAATGGTTTGTTCCTTTCCATCATGGTCGTGAGCTACTGTTTATAATTTATAAGTCGATAACATGATCTTCTGTGTGTGACACCACACACCATGTCATCTACAATATAAATTAATTGAACAACTACATTTATCATAAATGTAGACATTTGACCAATGTGATTCTTATTTCTAGATAAATGTTTATACCAAAAGCTAGGCTTTTAGTATACACTCCAACAATCTCCCACTTATACTAAAAGACTAAGCTGCTATATCTGCTGCCATACATCTGCTTCCTAACCCTTCAACATGCCCATCAAAAGCTCTTGCCTTAAGGACCTCAGTGGAAGGATCAATAGGTCATCACCTGATGCAATCTAGGCGGCAACAACTTCTCCTCGTTTATACGATTTCTCGTATTGGTTGGTACTTGCGCTCTATTGTGTTTACTTGCCTTATAGACTTATGGTTTCTTCGAGTTTGCTACTGCACCAACATTATTACAATAAATTGTAATAATTTTTGGACAAACTAGAAATCATATCTAAGTCTATCTTGAGGTTATTGAGTCATACAGATTTTAATGGCTACCTCAGAAGCTTGTCATATACTAAGCTTCTATGGTGGAGTCCAGAAAAACACCTATGCTTATCACTCTTCCATAGTTATGACTTTACCTCCTAAAATAAACACAAAACCCTGAGGTTGACTTATTATTGTCCCTATCCGATTGGAGGTCAAAATCCATACAACCCATAGGAACCAAATTAACTGCCTTGTAAGCTAGCATATAATCTTTAGTGCCTCTAAGGTACTTTAATATATGCTTTACTGCAGTACAATGTCCTTGTCTAGGGTTACTTTGATATCTGCTAACTATGCTCTTGGCAAAACAGATTTCTGATCTCGTGCATAGCATACATTAGGTTGTCTAACTGCCGAAGCATAAAGAACTGCCTACATGTCCTCAATCTCCTTTAATGTCATCGGAGACATCTCTTTAGATAAAGACACTCCATGCTTAAAAGGTAAGAAACCTTTTGAGGAGTTTTGCATGCTTAAAACGAGCAAGGATTTTTCCGATGTATCAAGCTTGGAATAAATATATTTTTTCTTGTGATCCCTTATTACTTTGATCTTAAAAATATATACATTCTCCCAAGTCCTTTATATCGAATTATTTGGACAACCATACCCCTACTTCTGACAACATTTTGATATTGTTTGCAACTACCAAAAATGTTATCTACGTATAGTACAAGAAATACCACCACGTTTCCATCACATCTTTTGTATACACAAAACTTTATCCGTTTACTCAATAAATCCATAGGTGTGGATTACTTTGATAAACTGGATGTTCCAAGACCTTGAAGCTTTGTATCGGTCCATAGATTGAGCTTACACAAGATGCTCTTAGCACTTTGCAATGAACCCTTCTGGTTGCTTTATATGGATGCTTTCTTCAAGACTTCCATTAAGGAATGCTGTCTTGACATCCACTTGCCAAATAGATAAAAGAATCCGGATAGACTTAAGCATGGCTACCAGTGAAAAAGGTTTCCTTTTTCATCAAGCCTTGCTTTGAAGGTTTCTACCTTCCTGTCTATCCCTCTTTTTCTATTATAGACCTTTTACACCCAAAGGCTTTTACACCACTTGGTGGTTCTACAAGCTTCCAGATTTTATTAGAATACATATATTCTAATTCTATTATTCATTACTCTTTGCCAAGATGCTTCATATTTATCTTGGAGTGCTTCGTCATATGTCCGGAGATCAGGTTCATGTCCTTCAGGGATCGAGTTCAAAAACTCTCCCAAAACATTAATCTTTTAAGGTTGCTTAACAACCCTCCCACTACGACAAGGCATTTTCTGCAATTGTGTATCATTTGTGATACGTGTTGCAGTTTTCTTGTGGTATCTCATCTTGTACAGTTGGTACTAGATTAGACATGTCTTTATTATTTTCTTAAGAACAAATTTACTTATGAGCACGTGGTTCATTATATAGTCCTTTTCTAAAAATCGGTCATTGATGTTATCAATGACCTTCGATTTTAAGACTATAAACCTACTTTTGTTTATCTAGGATAACTTACAAACAAGTGAACTCCTATCCAACTTATCATTATCTCTCTTTAACATATATGCTGGATTACCTGAATCCGAATATGCTTCAAAATAGGCTTACGCCTATTCAGCAATTCTATATGAGTAGAGAGTTATGACTTGGAAGGCACTATGTTCACTTTCATTTTCAGAGTTTATCCTTAAAACAAATTTGGTAATTTTCTGAATAACTCATCATCTATCTAATTATTCCATAAGAGTTCTTTACCTTCTTTCTACTACACCATTCTGTTGGGGTGTACCAGATGCAGTTAGTTGGGATCAACTTCTGATAAGTGACTCCTAAAATCTCTCAAGAGGTACTTGCCACTACGATCTTCCATAGTGACTTTTTACTTTATTTCTCCACATCAACCTTGTACTCTTTGAACTAATCAAAGTACTTAGTCTTGCGGTACATTAAGTAAATTTATTTGTATCTTGAATAGTTGTCTATAAATTAGACAAAATATTCAATACTACCTCTTGTCTGGATAGTCATAGGATCACACAAATCAGAATGAACCGATTTCAACATATCTTTGACTCTATACCCCTTGGACTTAAAAGCTTCTTGGTTATTTTTCTTCCAAGTAAGACTCGCAGTTGGAAAGATTTCCACTACCAATGAACCCAAAAGTTCATCAGCTACCAATGAATCCTACTCAAGTATAACCTAGCTTTATATGCCAAAGATATAATTGGTTCATTTCCGAAGGTTGCTTTCTCTTAAAATTAGAAGATGTGTTACTAATTTCCATTTGTTGCATCGTGGGAGTTATTGGATTATAAATTGTCAACCATCATACCAGAATAGATAACTTTCCTATTTTTCTTGATAACAACTTTGTTATCAAAATAGACACAATATCTATAATAGTTTAGAAACTGAAATCAGGTTCTTTCTAAACTTGGTACGTAAAGACAATTACTTAAAATCCATATTTTATTCTTATCAAAGGATAAACATCTCCCACTGCAACAGCTACCACTTTTACAGTAGTGCCCATGTGGACGGTGATTTACCTTTCATTTAGTTGTCGGGTTTCCTAGAACCCTGCAATGAATTGCAGACATGATTAATGGCATCTTGTATCTACACTCCAGGTTCTAGTAGATAATACCACTGGACATGTTTCAACTAATGAATTAAATACATCTAAATTGTTCTTAGTTCTAAGAAGACAGTCTACCTTAATGTCCAAGTCCTATTTCCAATCATTACAATTGGGACTAATAAGTTTTTTTTTATAGTATGACTACTAGGGATTAACAAACATCCTAAGAATCATAAAAATATTTGGTCAAGATCAACTCCTTAAAATCTCCATGAATTTTGTGTATACAAAATCGAAGAGGAGATTTTATTCATTAATTTTATTATCTCGTCAACTTTACTTTTGACGAATAAAATTAATAGTTGATCTGTCTTTGATCAAATATTTGGTCAAAACTCTTTGAATTTAAAATAAAATATTGATTCCTCAAACAATATTATTTAAATTCACCAACACCTCAAACACCGTGAATTTTGCATGCCACGTTAGTGTGGACGTATACAAATTCAACATTTGTAAAAGGAGGGTTTTACCCATTAACTATCTTGTCAACGTATCTTTATGACAAATAAAATTATCTCAAACACCGTTAATTTTGTATGCCACGTTAGTGTGGACGTATACAAAATCAATCATTTGTAAGAGGGGTTTTAACCCTTTAATTTTATTATCTTGTCAACTAGTTTTATGACAAATTAATAGTTGGTTTCATTTGGTCACACAAATAATAGCAGTGACTCCGATGGGGAGGATACTATTAGATGTGTCTAAGTGTATACCATTACTTGACACTAAGTCCATTAATAAGATTATGCCCCTTCCGTTGGGGAAGATCACACGCTCTTTATTAACTTCCTATAGTCATCCAAAAATGGAAGTCTGTTCTAGTGATCCACAAACAAGCTCATCCGTTATGGAGGAGGGCACTCAGAGCCAACGCGCAAGCTTGTTTGCATCACTTACAAACCAGTAATGGAGACCATGGGATTTATTTAAAAATCCCTCTCCCACTTAGTTATTTATAAACGAGGAATTTTAACTATGCTAGCCTACTAGTCATGTATACTAACATGCACAGACAGGACAATATAAAAGCAATAAATAGAAAATCTAATTTTCAACTATTATGGCTTTTATCTATAGTTGTCCTCCGTGTGTTGTCATCCCAAGTGCTGCCATATTTGGCCACCGCCACCGGGTCTAGGCATCCATCTTGCTACTAGTTCCGCTGCGCCTCTGGTCCTTAGAAGGTTCCACGCTTTGCAAGATTCGATCCATGACATAAATAGAATTTTACATTTTGATCCTATATTCCATAAAAGGAATGTACATGTATCTAGATCAAAATAAAATCCTAATAAAACTAAATACCCTTCTGTATTTTAATACAATCATGCACACACATATAAATTGCCCTTGACATGTCCAAGGGTCCAATCACACATAATTAACTAAAAGCCATAATAGTTGGATCCTGCATCCACAAAGTTAGCACATCCTACTATTATCCCGCCTAAATTATGTATGACATGTGCATAATTAAACTAAATACCAAATACACGAGGCAAAACCCTAGCTCGATACCAATTGTTGGTTGCTACTCGGAAAGCCCAGAGGTTCCATACAAAAATTTTGTACAAAGGTCTGAACCTTTCCTAGCTACCATGTGTTCTTTAAATTAAATTTTGGATCGCTGAACTTAACACGTTTGATCCAAAACTTAATCTATTTGTTCTTTTAGGTTTTGACTTGGATCTCTGCGGAACTTAACACGTTCGACCCAAGTCTCCTTAAGTTATTAATTCCATTAAATATTAATTTCCATAAAAGGTTCCCGATCTGACGTGGCGAGGCACATGACCTTCTTGGATATGGGAGCAACCACCACCGACTAGACAAAACCTTTAATAGAAAGCTAATATTTAATTTCCTAAAATAACTTTAGGTTAACCAAAGAGAACAATCAAATCACAAGGAAAAGAAAGAAACAAAAGAACACAACTTCGAAAAAACATATTCGAAATTCTAGAACGTAAGCCTCTTGTATTTGATATTATTTCCATAAATAACTAGCATGATGCGGAAATAAAATTTACTAGTTATACCTTGTAGAAAAACCTCTTGATCTTCTACCGTATTCCTCTTCTAACCTCGGACGTTGTGTGGGCAACGATCTTCCGAGACGAAAAACCACCAATCACCTTCTTCTCCTCCTAGCTAGGTTCGGCCAACAAAGAGGAAGCTTCACCAAGGAAGAAAAACAAAATACTAACCAAGCTCCAAGAGATGCTAGCTTTCTCTCCTTCTTCTTCTTCTTCTCCGAGTAGTATCCGGCCACCACAAGAGCTCCAATAGAAGGGTAGGGTTCGGCCACCACAAGAGGAAGAGAGGGAGAGGTTGGCCGGCCACACCAAGGAACAAAAGAGGGAGAGGAATAATAGATGTTGTGTCTTGTGAAGGCACCCTCACCCCTTCTTTTATATTCCTTGGCCTAGGCAAATTAGGAAATTTAATTACAATAAATTTTCCTTAATTTCCTAGACATGATTTAATTGAGAGAAATAAAATAAAATTTCCCCAATTAATTTCAAGTGGCCGGCCACATTATTGGAAAACAAAAGAGGACAAGTTTTAATCAACAATTAAAACTTCCTAATTTGTTTCCGGAAATTTTAAAAAATAAAATTTCTCTTTAAAATCTCTTCATGGTTGATAAAAGGAAATTTCTATAATTTTAATTTTATCAACATGTGAATAATTTTTAAAGAAAAAATAAAACATCTCTCCAATCTACAAATAAGGAAAGAGATCTAATCTCTTTCTTTAATCTTTTATAGATCTTTTACAAGAGATATTTTAATTTTAATTCTCTTTAAAATATATCTTCCACATAATAATAAAAATTAAAATTAAATTTCTTTTTTAATTTATTTTGGCCGGCCCTACTAGCTTGGGTTCAAGCTAGGGCCGGCCACCCAATCTTATACCTAGGCCGGCCCTAGCTTGATCCCAAGCTAGCTTGGCCGGCCCCTATTGGGTGGGTATAGAAGGTGGGTGTAGGTGGGTATAGAACTCTATAAATAAGAGGCTACGATAGGGACCGAGAGGAGGAATTGGTTTTGGTCTCCGATAAAATTAAGCATCCGTGTTCGCCCAACACACAACTTAATTTTATCAATGATAATTCATTCCACTAGAGAACTATCATTGAACTACCGCACCAATCCCAAATTACATTTTTGGGCTCCTTCTTATTATGAGTGTGTTAGTCTCCCTGTATTTAAGATATCAAATGTCCACTAATTAAGTGAGTTACTGACAACTCATTTAATTAATATCTAAGTCCAAGAGTAGTACCACTCAACCTTATTATCATGTCGGACTAAGTCCACCTGCAGGGTTTAACATGACAATCTTTATGAGCTCCTCTTGAGGACATTATCAATCTAGTATCTCTAGGACACAGTTTCCTTCTATAATCAACAACACACACTATAAGTGATACCATTTCCCAACTTATCGGGTTTATTGATTCAACGAACTAAATCTCACCCATTGATAAATTAAAGAAATAAATATCAAATATATGTACTTGTTATTACATTAGGATTAAGAGCACACACTTCCATAATAACCGAGGTCTTTGTTTCTTTATAAAGTCAGTATAAAAGAAACGACCTCAAATGGTCCTACTCAATACACTTTGAGTGTACTAGTGTAATTATATAGTCAAGATAAACTAATACCTAATTACACTACGACCTTCCAATGGTTTGTTCCTTTCCATCATGGTCGTGAGCTACTATTTATAATTTATAAGGTACTGATAACATGATCTTCTATGTGTGACACTACACACCATGTCATCTACAATATAAATTAATTGAACAACTACATTTATCATAAATGTAGACATTTGACCAATGTGATTCTTATTTCTAGATAAATGTTTATACCAAAAGCTAGGCTTTTAGTATACACTCCAACACTAGCAGGTCAAAGGAGTGACCAGATGCTAGGCATGATGTTCCAACCGGTCAAGGTTGACCGGATGTTGGTTTGAGAGGCTTGGAACTTGGTTTTGGGCAAAAACCAAGTGTTGGATCGATCAGTGGATCGATCCAGGAGCTGGATCGATCAGTGGATCGATCCAGGCCTTTTCTAAGCGAACAGAGAGCCTCTGGATCGATCCGTGGATCGATCCAGATGTCCCAATCGATCAGTGAATCAATTGGGACGCGGCTGCTTCGCGCGATAAGCGCTGGATCGATCCGTGGATCGATCCAGGCATTTTTCCCAGAGCACAGAGGCGCTCTGGATCGATCCGTGGATCGATCCAAAGCCTCCCCGATCGATTGGGAACATTCGAATCGATCGGGATCCGACCGTTGGCGTCGATAAAGGCCGCAGGCGCACGATTCCTTCGGCATCTCTTCACCGATTCACTCCAGATCTCTTGCCAGCTCCTCCACAGCACTCACAAAGCTCAGATCGCCAGTTCTTGAAGGATATTGGAAGTTGTCCAAGTCAAGAGGCGGATCAAAGCCAAGAAGAGAAGCTAGGGTTAGGGTTTATACTCATTGTAAGCTTGTAAGCTTGTATTTTTTGTATCCTTTCCCTCTCTTCTTGTATTGAGTATTGTAGGGCTTCTTCGCCCTTGGTAGTTACCATAAAGGAGAGTTTTATTAGTGGAGGGTGTATGTGTTGGTGTGGATCCTTGGATTAGTCACCTCTTGTGAGGTGGATACCAAGTAAACCAACCGTGTTAGCGTTGTGTGATTGTTTCTTTGTATTTCCGCTGCACATTTTTGAAGGAACAAGCAACACCGAGCAACGAGCGAACGCGACGAGCTATTCACCCCCCCTCTAGCTACTTTTGGTCCTAACAGGTACAAGAACTACGCACCTTGATCCTAACTCATGATCCTAATATCTCACACACATCTAAGGTGTATCAAACACATCCAAGTCAATTTTGATGTGAGATATAGTTTAGGTCATCTTAATCTAAGTTCTCATGCATTTTTTAAACAATAATTTGATTTCCATATCAAATTATGTTTTTGTCCTTAAATCAAATTAATTGATTATAAATGCAAAAGATGATGACATGGCATAAAATAATATCATAAGTGAAAACATGTGCCAATGTCATGTCATAAAGTAATGAAACTTAAATAAGGCATGACATATAACTAACCTAAGCATTATCATGACATTTCAAATGATAGTAAATTAGATATGATGTCATGACATGGCATATGACAAACAATATATGGAAAATAACATATAAAGGTATAGAAAATACCTAATTCTAGCTTTAATTGCCATTTTTGATAATTTTGATCATTTTGTCATAAATTCTATATTCCTAAGTGTAATAGATCTAAAATCATATGCTAAAGATTTTTAGATCACTATGTGCCAATTAGATTGACCCTAGAAAATTCCTCAAATGTGGTTGGCACATCCTAATCACCTTAGGAATAATTTTTAATTTCATTTTCAAGGCTTGATTACACCTTGAATATTCCTAAAATGCCACCTTTTGCCATGAGTAGGTTAACTACCTATCCAATTAAGGTTGGCACACCCTAAACCATCTAGCGTGAATGAATCACGCTCCTAGGAACCCAATACCTATTTGAGTTCATTGGGTTCACTAAATATTCACTAGGGATGACTTCCCTAGCAACCTTCCTAATGACCCTCCTAGGCTTTAAAGCCTTGGTCATTTGGGACTCATCAAGATCAACTCTAGGGGTGACTCCCCTTGTGACCTTGGTGATGGTCTTCCTAGCCCTAGATCTCGTTCCATAATCGAATGGAACATTATGATAAGTGGGCTTGACCACTTGAGACTTAGGTTTGTGACTCAAACCTCTCATGTCCTTGGGCTTTTGCTTTTGACCCTTAGACCCTAGAGTTGACTTCTCCAAATTCTTAAGAGTCTTTTCTAAGGTGTCAAGTCTTGACCTCAAGACTTGATTTTCCTTCTCTAATACCTCAAGTTTTAATTTGTCATTTTTCTTTGAGGTATTCCTAGGCATATGTCTAGTTGTTTTGGGATTTCTACCTAGGTTCTCCTTAGCCGTAGATGAGTTAATTCTAGGGTTAGCATTTCTAGAATTGTCCTTACCTAGACTAACATGTTTGGCACCTAAGCACATGTATCGGTTTCTATGGTTATCATGCTTATCATCATTGGCAATTGCAATAAAGCTACTAGCATGTTTCTTATTAAAATTGCAATAATGTGCCTTAAAGGATACCTTAGGGTTTGCCTTATCTCCCCCCATAGATGTGCTTGGTCTCTTGTCCTTGTGAGATTGCCTCCCCCTCGGACATTGGCTCCTATAGTGTCCCCTTCTCTTGCATTGGAAGCACACCACGTGCTCCTTACCCTTGCGTATCGGGACTCCGGCTTTCTTGACCTTTGGCGCTGGTGGAGTCTTCCTAATCCTCCTTGGACACTTACTCTTGTAATGTCCATATTCCCTACACTCAAAGCACATTATATGTAATTTACAAGAAATTAAATTGCTTGAGTTACCTAGTGTTGAGGGTGGATATGAGCTTTCTCCTTCATCCCTTCCGGAGGTAGAAGCTTCTTCTTCTTGCTCCTATCTTGAAGAAGAACTCTCCTCTTCTTCCTTAGATGTTGAGTAGCCCTCAACTTCTAATTCCTTACCTCCATGAAGTGAGCTACTTGACTCACTTGACTCCTCTTCATGACTTGAATTGGAGCTTCCCTCATGGAACTTGGCCAAGTTGTTCCACAATTCCTTGGCATTGTTGTAACCACCTATCTTACACAAGATATTGTTAGGTAATGAGAATTCAAAAATTTTCATTACCTCGTCGTTGATTACGGATTGGTGGATTTATTCCTTCGTCCACCTCTTCTTTTAAAGAATTTCTCCTTCTTCATCCCTTGGAGGAACAAAACCTACTTGTACACAATTCCAATTAACTAAGTTAGTCATAAGAAAGTACTTCATTCTTACCTTCCAAAACGCGAAGTCGTCGCGATCGTAGAAGGGTGGAATCGTGACGTCTTCTCCAAGTTGATCCATTCTCTAGCTCCTGCTCCCCCGGGTGTTAATCCGATGAAGAGCGACCTCGCTCTGATACCACTTGTTAGGACCTTCGGATAGCGGCTAGAGAGGGGGGGTGTGAATAGCCGACCTCAACTTATTGTTTCTTCCTACAATTTGAGTTAGCGCAGCGGAAATAAAAGATAGAAACGAAAATGGAGAAGATCAAACCTCAAACACGATGATGTAACGAGGTTCAGAGATGATACTCCTACTCCTCGGCGTGTCCGTAAGGTGGACGAAGCCTATCAATCCGTCGGTGGATGAGACCCCGGAGAACCGGCTAACAACAACTCCTTCTGGGTGGAGAAACCTCGCCATAAACTCTTTTGCAACAACAATAAAGGAGTACAAGAAATAAAGCAAGAAACAATGGATAATATGAATGTAAATACACTCTACCAAGTTTGCTTGCCTTCTTCTCGTCGACTGGAGTTCGTTGATGAAGCAGCAACTTCACGGATGATGCCAACAGCAGCTGATCAACCAGTCGAGGGAAGCTCACACGAAGCTTCAGCAAAGAGGAGCTCAGCAAAGCTCAAATCGCAGTTAGGAGGAAGAAGTGTTACTGTAGAGGCGCTCAGCATCTAATTTATATCTGCACCTGCGAAGAAGAAGACAAAGAACAACACAGAAATCTAGCCGTTGAGTCACAACGGCTAAGCCTGGACCGATCAGGCTCCATCCTGATCGGTCCAGGAGGTCCCTGATCGGTCTGTGGACCGATCAGGCCCTAGTCTGATCGGTCCCTAGACCGATCCCCAACTATCTGTGAGTGTCGGTTCCGAAGCCTGATCGGTCTGTGGACCGATCAGGCTATAGGTGGATCGGTCCACAGACCGATCCCCCTACCTTCTCTGCCTCCTGATCATTTCCTGATCGTCACCAGGACTTTCACCTAGCTTCACTCACCAGGATTTCCCGAATCAGGTCGACTCACCTCGGGTCAACCAGGTCAACCTTGACCAAGGATTGCACCCACAATCTCCCAAGTTTGTATTCTGTCAAACATCAGAATACAACTTTCCTATTTTTGTCAAACATCAAAATATACCTCGAGTCAGGTCAACCAGGTCAACCTTGACCTAAGGTTGCACCAACACCCATGTCAGAAAAGTACCCCTGACGCCATTCCGCAATCGTCCGAGCATATCCCGGATGTGACGGTGGAAGCTTCCACTGTATGATCCTGTGTACGGCTCGGCTGCCACCCCTACTGCCTGTCAGCGACAGACGTCTTAAGGATGATGTTATCCCCTGTCTCCTTTGTCCTCTTGCGCCTCCTGTCTGTTCCAAGGTCGAGCGGTTCGGCCGCTCGACAGACATATCAATTTTGCCCCGGTTGTAGGTATCGGTCCGACTGGGAGGATTCCCGGTCGTATGCTCGGATGAGATTGCTCCTGCCTGTCTTTGTTGCCTTGTGCCCCGGCCGAACGGACAGCCCGCTCGGCCATGAAACCTTTTTACCTTGAGCATCGGAAACCCGACCCCTAGTCGGGTTGTCTTTCATTCGGCTCGGAGGATTCCCGTCGGGTCGGCCCTCTCAGTCCGGTCGGTCGGGTCTCAGGGTTGAATCTCTTGACCTTTGACCTCCACGTGCCGTTGACCTTCCGCCAACGAATGTCCTTACCACCGGATCACATGCCTCCCCCTCAAGTTTAGTCGAAGGAGGTGCTAAGTCCAACTGACTGGACTACCGGTCGGCCGGAGTGACACCGCTCTGCCACTTTCTGGAATGTTCCTCCTCACTGTCGCTTGGCCTCTGATGTGCGTAGATTATATACTATTTTATGCATGTTTTTACGCACATTTACATACTTTGAGCATGCTTGATCTATGCATTTTTATACTTCCAGCTTTCCTTTTAGCATATTTACTCTTTTGGTTCGGAGATCTGCTTTTTGTGCATTTTCTGTACACAGAAGTCGATTTGGTGAAGAATCTACACCTTTGGGCATGCATTGGAGGAGATGAAGGGAGAAAGCACCGGGCCGTGTACCTCACACGGCCCTGCACTGGTATGGAGCTCGGGCCGTGTGGAGTTTGACACCAACAGAAGAGAAAGATGACATGGCCGTGTGAACCTCGCACGGCCGTGTCAAGATTTGAAGCCAACAGAGCAGAAGCCTTACCGTGTGGATCTACACGACCGTGTGAGACTTCCAGAGACCAGCAGGTGGGCGTGTGCACCACACGGCCGTGTAGCATTTCCAGAGGGGATACGGCCGTGTGGAGTCACACTGCTGCAGGCGTGCGAGAGGGAAGAGGACATGGCGTGTGAATCTCACACTGCCGTGTCACGGGCCGTGTGGCGCCCGATTCCTCCTCTATTTAAACCCTTCTTCATGAATTGAAAGGATCTCTCTCCCTTTGGGAGAAGGCAAGATTTGGTGGTTTCCTCCCATTCTTGGGAGGATTTCGGCGATTCAAGGGAGTTCTTGGCGATTCCGGCTCCGGAGCGAGGATTGGATCCGAAGACGAAGCTTCTTTGTAGATAAGTTTTCTCTTTTCCCCTCTTCTTGTTTTCTTGGATTGGGGATTCAAGGAATGCTTGTAATCTCTATTCTTTCGGGTTTTCTTCCTCGATTCATGGAGTAGATCTTGTATTCTAGGATTAAGGGAGTATTTGTATGATGGATTGATGTAATCTCTTATGGATTTGCCATTTTCTTGTTTCAATGACATTATCTTGCTTGTATCAATTAGATCTTGAATGATTGATGGTGGTTTGTGCTTAATTCTCATTCTTGATTGATTGTTTGGATTTCTTATGGACTTGGTAAGGATAAACTCTCACTCGATCATCCGAGGGATCCACGTGACAGGTGCAAGCCCGTGTAAGGACGTTTGAGAGATAATCTTGAAGAGGAAATAGGAATATTCAAGAGAGTAGGATGGATTCTATGATTAGCTTCTTGTATCTTTATAGATTAATAAGTTGTGGGCTTCTATGTTGATATCCGAGGAAGGCATAGTAATAGGTGCGCTTCTGTGTAAGGACAACGTAGGTTCATGTCTAATTAATCCTATTTAGATACATTTCTCAGTCCTTAGCCGGTTGTCTATTGCAAGAGGGAACCGACAACTTTTTACATGTTTGGCAATTGAGGAATAAGAATTGGTGAACTATTTACTTTCAAGAAATCTTACAAAGAAACCGAAACTCCTAGAATCTCCCTTTATCATAACCCAAAACACTAAACTCTTGTTTGTTGATCTCTAATATTAGATTTGTTTACCTTTACTTTGCTTTTGAAACGATTGGATAGTTGTTTAGCTAATTCGCATTGAGACATTTCTAGTGCTTATTCCAGTCCCTGTGGATACGATAATCTTTTATATTACTTGCGACATTTCCGTACACTTGCGGAGCGTAACAAGTTTTTGGCGCCGTTGCCGTGGACTGCGCTATAACATTAGGAATTATCAATTGAGTTAGACTAAACATAACATTTGTTTTCCTTTCATATTGCATAGTTGTAACTAATCATTAGATTTCTATTTTTTTTTTTACTTTCTTGTATAACTTTCACTTCTTGTTAATTCTTTTTGTACAAACTCAATTCTGCATTTTTGATTCTTCTATTTTTCTTTTTGTGTCGAATTGCTATCTGCTATCTTGTTCTTGTGTATGCGAAGATCTAACTTTGCAGGGGAATTCTTTCCTTTTGACCCTGAGATTGATAGAACTTTCCATAAAAGAAGAATTCTGCAAAGGCAAATTGAAGAACAGGAACATTTGAATATGGCAAATAGACCACTTAAGGATTATGCAGCACCCTATGCGAGAGGTTTTCGATCTAGTATTTCAAGACCTTCAGTGGAAGCTAATAACTTTGAGATCAAACCCACAATCATATCTATGGTACAACAGAACCAATTTGGTGGAGGACCTCATGAGGACCCTAATCAACACTTAGAGGTCTTTTATGAAATATGTGGTACCATGAAAATGAATGGAGTTCCTTTAGATGCAGTTAGATTATTATTATTTGGGTTTTCTCTAAGAGATAGGGCAAAGCAATGGCTGAATTCTTTGGCCCCTAATAGCATCACCACTTGGGAGCAGTGTGAGCAACAGTTTCTTGATAAGTTCTATCCACCAAGCAAAACAGCTCATATGAGGAATTTAATTGCAAGCTTCAAGCAAACTGACTCAGAATCTCTTTTTGAAGCATGGGATAGATATAATAGTATGCTCAGACAATGCCCACATCATGGGTTGGAAAGATGGTTAGTGTTGCACACTTTTTACAATGGTATCAATTATCATACCAAAGTGTCCCTTGATTCAGCTGCTGGAGGGGCACTTATGAACAAAAGCTTAGATGAAGCCGAAGAAATCATTGAAAGTGTAGCACAAAATCATCATCAATGGGCAAATGAAAGAAGTGGTGGCTATTCCTCTGTAAACCCAACAATTAAAGCATCAGGGAAGTTTGATGTAGATGCAGTCACTCTTTTGTCTGCAAAATTGGACGCTCTTACAAAGAAATTTGAGAATATGGGGACTAGTGCTAATATGGTCAATGCTATTAGTACATCTTGTGAAGTATGTGGGAGTTCAGAGCATTCAAATGACTCATGTCCATTGGGAGCTATCACTGCACAAATCAATCAACTTGAACAATGTGATGCAATCATGAGTTACAATCAAAGGCAGAACAACCCATACTCAAATACTTATAACCCTGGATGGAAGAGTCATCCAAATTTTTCTTACAGAAATAACCAAAATCAAGGACCATCTATGGGGGCAAGACCAAATTTTCAAGCTGGGCAACAAAATTTTCAACATCTATCTTCTCAAGGCTTACCAAAGTCAAATGTTGAAAAGATGCTTGAAGAAATTATCTCAACTCAGAATGAAATGAAGCAAGATATAGCAAAGCTCATTCAGAGAATGGATAATTCTGAAAAGCATCAAAAGATTCAGGATAGTCAAATTGCCCAACTAGCTTCCTCATCATCCAGAGCACCAGGACAACTTCCAGGAAAACCTGATGTGAATCCTATGGAGCATTGCAATAGGATTGAGCTTAGGAGCGGACGGACCTTGGGAGACTCCCAAGTGACTGCTTCAAAAGGGATACAAAAAGAAGAAAAGCTCCCTCCTCCTATACCGAATCAGATTCAAGCTAATGAGGAGAGTACCATTGAGGTTGAAGAGACTCTTCCACTGAACCATCAGAGCAAAGCTGTCCCTTTTCCTCAGAGACTTACAATGCTCAAGAAGGATGAAGAATTTGGCAAGTTTCTAGAAAAGGTTAAGGAAATTTGTGTAGAGGTACCTCTTATTGATGCTATTCTACAAATGCCTAGATTTGCCAAATTTCTGAAGGATCTCATGTCAAATAAGAGAAGAAGAGGAGAGGTCGAGACCATTGCGCTTAGTGAGGAATGTAGTGCTATTTTTGAGAAGAACACTTCTCCAAAACTGAAGGACCCAGGGAGCTTTTATATTCCTTGCAACATAGGAAAAGAATTTTTTGAAAAAGCTTTTTGTGATTTGGGGGCGAGTGTTAGCCTCATTCCCTATTCAATTTGTAATAAATTAGGTCTCAAAAACATTAAACTTACTACTATGGCACTTCAACTTGCCGATCATTCCTGCAGGTACCCTTTGGGTATTATAGAGGATGTGCCGGTAGAGGTGGATGTGAATGTTATTCCCACAGATTTTGTCATGTTGGACATGGAAGAGGACCCTAGGATTCCTATCATATTAGGAAGACCTTTCCTTGCTACAGATGGAGCTATAATTGATGTCAAAAATCATAAGCTTTCTTTGGTAATTGGTAAGGAAAAGCTGGAATATGATTTATCTAATATCTCTAACCATGTCTCGTCTCTTTTAAATGCTTGTAGCAGGACAAGCATTTATAAACTTGAGGAATGGAATTTCCATCCTCATGGAAGGCCACCAAATGAAGGAGACAATGTGGTGGAAGATGTTGGGAGAAGATCTCCCAACAGAAACGAAAAGTATATCTGTCCTCCAAGGGCGAGGAAAAGGAGCGAATGATTAAGTTTGGTCGAGCTAAAGACCTTAAACAAGCGCTTCTTGGGAGGCAACCCAAGGGTTCTTTTAGTTAGTTTTGATTTGTATTGTAATTTCTTTTAGTTTGATGCATTCTTTTGATTTTGTTTTCAGGTTAGGTGCAAAACAGAGTCAGGCCGTGTGCTATACACGGCCAGGCAAAGGTTGCAGAGAAGGGAAGTGTTTGGGCCTGTCATCCAGACACGGTCGTGTGGGATCTCCCGAGGAGAAAAAGGTATAGGCCGTGTCATAGACACGGCCATGCAAAGAATCCCGAGAGGAAAGATGGAGAGGCCGTGTCCCAGACACGGCCGTGCGAGGAATCCAGAGAAGGAAGAGGTGGAGGCCGTGTGGATCTACACGGCCCGTGCAAAGAATCCCGAGAGGAAAGATGGGGAGGCCGTGTAGATCTACACGGCCCGTGTAGGAGAATTATTAAAGTCTACCTCCTACCTCACATGGCCAGATCTTGGCCATGTTCCGCACACCCCCAACTCTCCAAAACATATCTTTCTCTCCCAATTTCTTAAAAACTCCTCTCTAATCTCTCAAGATCTTTTAGATCCGATTCTCCTCCTCTCTAAGACTTGGACTTTTGTTCTCTTAACCTAAGATCTTTTGTTCTTTGAAGTTTTGTTCTTTGAGTTCCACAACTCTAGATAATTCTTCCCCTATCTAAACTCATCAAGATGTCCAATATTTTGAAGAGATTTCGCAAAGGAGGTGGTGGATCTAGTGGGGACAAAGAGAAGGAGCCATCAAGAGACAAAGGAAAACAACCAGTGAAGGGCAAAGGCAAAAGGACTTCACGCAACGAAGGTAATGACAATGAATTCAATATTGTGTTCAGAAATGATGATCAAGTAACTAGATTTGCAATTCTTGTCAATAGAAAGATAGTGTGTACTAGATATATGGACCCAACTGTTCTTGATATGCTTGGAATTAGGGAAGATGTAGATTTGATGATTGGGTTTTTGGATTGGAGTGATATTATGTACACACATTTGCCTACATATCCTCGTCTTGTTTTGGAATTTTTAAGTTCATTGGATGTCCATTTTACTAATGAAGATGATTATTTTGGAAAAATCTCTTTTAGATTAATGAATCAAGAATTTCTATGGGCATTTAGTGACTTTAATTCTTGTTTTGGAATAACCACCGGTAGCCCTCGTAGGTTTGATCCAAGGTTTAATTGGAATCATTTTTGGAATGCAATAACTGGGTTAGATCAACCTTATGAGCCTTCAAGAGCTAAGGCCTCCCATATGCAAAACCCCATCTTTAGGTATCTACATAGAGTCATGAGTAAAACTATTTTTGGTAGGGGAGAGAGTGATGGGGTGGTTAAGAAGATAGAGCTTTATGCTTTATGGGCTATGCTTTATAAGGTTGAATTTGACTCTGGTTTTCATTTTGTTCAAACCTTATTGCGATCAGCTAGGGCATCATCGGGATCAATTGTTTTTGGTGGTTTGATTACCCGAATAGCTTGTAATTTAAATCTTGATGTTGATGGGTTGGAAATAATTCATGGTAATGACATGATTGACATTGATACATGTCTTGCTATGAAAATGATCGTTCGGGATGAGAATGGTTTCGCGTTTCCTAGGAGGAGTGGTTCTCCTTTACCCCTTCCTTTTCCTGAATGAACTACTATTCGTAACCGGGCTAATTGGGTAATTTCTGAGTTAGATTTTGAGGATAACCCTTCTATACCTGGAGACACTGAGCCACATAATGAACCCTCGTCATCTGGACATACGCAGCCTTCTAGTTTTATGGAGCCTGCTAGGCATTCTTTTGCATATGGCACGGGATCTTCTAGGTTTGATTTTTCAGATTTTCGTACGTCTCTAGAATCACTTCATGAGAAGCAAGATTCCCAACGAAAAATGTTGGAGGGGCGCTTCTCTTTATCTGATGATCAGTTTAGGGAGGTACAAAATCATTTTCAGTTTACGAGGAATTTTCAAGGTCAAGTGGCTGAGTTTGTGCAGGATTATGATACTGATCAGGCTAGGATGAGAGATTTTATGCAGAATATGACGCTTACTAGCCAACAAGTTGATGCTTTATATGAGTATCATAGATCCTTGGGTGAGATTCCAGGTTTTCCTAGTTTTCCTATTGGCCAACCACGTCGTAGACCTCCTTTCCCTCGTCCACCTCCACCTCCTCCACCATACTGATTTCATCGGGACGATGAAAAGTTTAAGTCTGGGGGGGTGTCATGTATTGTTTAGTTTGGTTTTCAGTTTTTAGTTTTTGATTAGTTTTTCATGTTGGTTCTTATTTTCATTGCTTGTTGCTTTATTTTGCTTGTTTTTGAAATAATCATGGCAAAAAAATTTTTTTTGAGAACATCAAATCTTCACTTATATGCTTTCTTGGATTCAAGTGAAATGTTAGCACGATTATTGTCTCGATTCATGATGTTCGCATGATGCTACTAGTAAACTTTGTGTAGTTCTTTGTTCTATCTTGGGAAGCATTAATAAGCTAAGAATCTTATGGTGATGAGTTTTAGTTTTGGTTCAACCTTAAGGATTTTATCTTCACTACACTTGTGCTTGATGCTTGAATAGTTGATGTCATTGAAATAGTCATGATTCATCTTGTTTACTTAGTACTTGGTTTCCATGGTGATTTCTCAACTTTCATTTTGGTTACTGGATGAGGCTCAAATCATTAAAGCTCATTTGGAAAAATCAAAATATCCCAACATGTGTGATAAAAGTACATTTGTGAATAAGTTTTGCACAATGCAAACACTTATAAAAAAAAATAATAAAAAAATAATAAGGGATATAAAAAACAGTTGTCATGAGTGGAATCTAGCAAGTCACCCCTTTGAGACCGAGTTAGGTTACTGGGGAAATGACTGTTTAGCTTCTCTTGAGATTGAGCACACCTTTGAGACCTTGGGTTAGTTGAGAAATATGAACCAAGTGAATGGTAAGTAAGTGCCTATCACTGGTTACTTGTCTTTCACTGGAAACATTAGGAATTCAAATTTGATGACGACTTGACTAGGACATGGATTGAAACTTGAAGGGTGTTGAGTTACTTTTACACTGCGCACAAGATTCTTATGCTTGAACCATACTTTACTTGTTTCCATGATCATGCTCGTTAATGAAACTTTTTGATAGAGTTAGGAAAGTGCACTGGGTTTTATGAATGTGTTGTAGGACATATGAATTTAGACTGCAGCATTTTTCTTGAGGACAAGCAAAGGTTTAAGTCTGGGGGTGTGATGTGCGTAGATTATATACTATTTATGCATGTTTTTACGCACATTTACATACTTTGAGAATGCTTGATCTATGCATTTTTATACTTCCAGCTTTCCTTTTAGCATATTTACTCTTTTGGTTCGGAGATCTGCTTTTTGTGCATTTTCTGTACACAGGAGTCGATTTGGTGAAGAATCTACATCTTTGGGCATGCATTGGAGGAGATGAAGGGAGAAAGCACCGGGCCGTGTACCTCACACGGCCCTGCACTGGTATGGAGCTCGGGCCGTGTGGAGTTTGGCACCAACAGAAGAGAAAGATGACATGGCCGTGTGAACCTTGCACGACCGTGTCAAGATTTGAAGCCAACCAGAGCAGAAGCCTTACATGGCCGTGTGGATCTACACGGCCGTGTGAGACTTCCAGAGACCAAGCAGGCTGTGGCCGTGTGCACCACACGGTCGTGTAGCATTTCCAGAGAGCAGAAGGGTTCTGGCCGTGTGGAGTCACACGGCCGTGCAGGTTTGGCAGAGAAGGAATTGGACATGGCCGTGTCACGGGGCCGTGTGGCGCCCGATTCCCTCCTCTATTTAAACCCTTCTTCATGAATTGAAAGGGGATCTCTCCCCCTTTGGGAGAAGGCAAGATTTGGTGGTTTCCTCCCATTCTTGGGAGGATTTCTGGGCGATTCAAGGGGAGTTCTTGGTGATTCCGGCTCCGGAGCGAGGATTGGATCCGAAGACAAGGCTTCTTCGTAGATAAGTTTTCTCTTTTCCCCTCTTCTTGTTTTCTTGGATTGGGGATTCAAGGAATGCTTGTAATCTCTATTCTTTCGGGTTTTCTTCCTCGATTCATGGAGTAGATCTTGTATTCTAGGATTAAGGGAGTATTTGTATGATGGATTGATGTAATCTCTTATGGATTTGCCATTTTCTTGTTTCAATGACATTATCTTGCTTATATCAATTAGATCTTGAATGATTGATGGTGGTTTGTGCTTAATTCTCATTCTTGATTGATTGTTTGGATTTCTTATGGACTTGGTAAGGATAAACTCTCACTCGATCATCCGAGGGATCCACGTGACAGGTGCAAGCCCGTGTAAGGACGTTTGAGAGATAATCTTGAAGAGGAAATAGGAATATTCAAGAGAGTAGGATGGATTCTATGATTAGCTTCTTGTATCTTTATAGATTAATAAGTTGTGGGCTTCTATGTTGATATCCGAGGAAGGCATAGTAATAGGTGCGCTTCTGTGTAAGGACAACGTAGGTTCATGTCTAATTAATCCTATTTAGATACATTTCTCAGTCCTTAGCCGGTTGTCTATTGCAAGAGGGAACCGACAACTTTCTACATGTTTGGCAATTGAGGAATAAGAATTGGTGAACTATTTACTTTCAAGAAATCTTACAAAGAAACCGAAACTCCTAGAATCTCCCTTTATCATAACCCAAAACACTAAACTCTTGTTTGTTGATCTCTAATATTAGATTTGTTTACCTTTACTTTGCTTTTGAAACGATTGGATAGTTGTTTAGCTAATTCGCATTGAGACATTTCTAGTGCTTATTCCAGTCCCTGTGGATACGATAATTTTTTATATTACTTGAGACATTTCCGTACACTTGCGGAGCATAATAGCCTCTTACTGCCGTTGGCTTTGCTACTGTGTCGACGGTCAATGCTGATGCCCTTCGAATCTCCTCGGGATTTATGCAAATCCTCTCCATTAAGATCGGGCATGCGCGCTGCGCGCCGTAATGGCGCTCATTAAATGCGCCCCTATGGCATGGTGCCACGTGGCGCTCCGCTGGCGTCATTGTACGACTCGGCGATGTGTTCGATAGGACATCTGTTAGAACCCCAAAGTTGTTTTGGTGTGATCAACAAGTTAAGTTAGGTCCTGTGTGTATTTAACCTTGTGTCTAAGTGTGCATGAGCTTAGGAACACAGGTACTCAAGCGGAAGACGCAGCTAGCGAGAAGGATGGCACGCTGTGCGTCCGAGGGACGAGGTGCTGCGGAAGAGTACACCGGCGGACGAGAAGGAAGTGCGCGCGGTGGTTCCGAGGTACGAAAGCCGGAGCGGAAGATTGCTCGGGGAGCAAGAGACGCAGCTAGCGCGAAGGTCGGCACGGGGTGCGACCGAGGGACGAAGTCTGCGGATGAGTACACTGGTGGACGAGAAGGGACACGCAGTAATTCCGAGGGACGAGAAGCCGGAAGGAAGCACGCTCGAGAAGACCGGAAGATGGGTTTGGGTGAGCCCTATTCCGGATGTCAGAGATCACCCAAGCAAGCGGAGCCGGAGCAGAAAGACCCGGACCAGAGACAAGCTGAACCGGAGAAGAGAGCACGGACCAAAAGTCAACTGGGTTGACTTTTGGCTCCGGGGCGCCCGGAATTGTCCGGGGCGCCCGGAACCCTTCCGAGCGCCCGGAAGAGACTTTTTCAAAGGATCAAGCTTTGACTCGATCCAACCGTTGGGGGATAAATTTTATCCCCCCCAGGGCGCCCGGAACCCTTCCAGGCGCCCCGACCAAGGCTATAAATATAGCCTTGGTCCAGAAGCTTTTCAACAATCACGGTCATTCTATTTCCAAACACTTGTATGCTTTAAGTTGTAGTTAAGCTTCTGTTTTCTGTGCCTAAACGCTGTAAGAGGCTTCTCCGCCTGAAGGAGTTTTTGAGCTTAATCTTTCTTAGATTAACAACCACATCGGTTGTAACCAAGTAAACATCTGGTGCCTCGTCTTTTCTTTTATGCTTTTATTTATCTGCTTAATTCATTTTACAAGTGTTAGCTTAATCGTTCGAGGAAGGGTTGTCTGTTTTTAATTAGCAGGATATCCAACAACCCCCTCCTAGCCGGCCCAGCGGTCCTACAACATCGACGGTTTGAAATGAACGGCCCGATGTGGGCCTCAGTTCCTGTGACCTGCATCCGACGGTCGAGGCCAATCGGGCCCGACCTTATAAAGCCTTCACCTTCTTCCTCCGCCGCACCTTGCCTTCGCGTGTCCTGTAGCCTTCTTCGGTGCTTCAGCATTCCGACGACTTCGCTTTTACATTCTCCGATGATTCCCCGCCTCCTTCCTTCGACCCTCAACTTCTCTATAAGGTTCTTCCGCCTTTCTTCCTTTGATTCCTGTGTTTTCTTCGCGCTCTTGGACGCGTTTCGTCTTTTGGTTACTGCCTTGCTCCTATTCTCGCTTGCGTATTTGCTTTCCCTTTCGATTTTTGCTTCCTCCGTTGCTCTGGCGATGGCAAGTTCCTCTCAGCCTGCGGACCCGGCTCTCGACTTATGATATACCACCATGGAATCGTGGTTCGATCGGCGCGATGCCGAGAGCCTGTTTAACGCTTTTGATATCCCCTCCGATTTTGAACTGATTTTACCTTCACCTTCCGCTCGGCCGCACAAACCACCGAGCGGCGCCTTTTGTCTTTTCCGCGACCAATTCGTAGCCAGTCTGTGGTTTCCCTTCCACCCCTTCATTGTTGAAGTTTGCAACTTTTTTGGCATTCCGCTCGCCCAATTGGTTCCCAACACTTTTCACCTCCTGTGCGGAATTGTGGTCTTATTTAAGATACACAACATTCCCCTCCGTCCGGAGGTCTTCTATTATTTTTATTATCCCAAGCAGTCCAAGCCGGGCACTTATCTGTTCCAAGCTCGGCCCGGCTTAGTCTTTTTTGATAAGTTGCCCTCTTCCAACAAACATTGGAAAGAGAACTTTTTCTACCTTCGTGTTCCCGGGCGGCTCCCCTTGCGTACGAAATGGCAGGTCAGACCGCCCATCTCTCCCGAGCTGAAGAAGTTTAAGACCCGACCGGACTATCTTCAAGCAGCGAATCTGCTAGCCGGTCTGAAGCTCAACATCAACAAGCTCCTACCTGAAGGCGTGATGTACATATTTATTTTGAGTCCGAGCCGGACCCCCCTCCCGAGCAGCTTCGGTAAGAACTTCACTTGTACATTTGCCTTGAGTTCTAACTGATTTCCTTCTCTTTTCTTTGCAGTGAATATCGTAATGGAGTCCGTGCTGTTCGGAATCTTGAAGAAGAAAGCGGTCGCGCTCGAAGCGGCAGCAACCAAGGAAATGGAGCAACTGGGCATTGCTCCGGTCGGCTCTCACGAGGACGAGAGTGAAGCGCAGGCAGGCGATTCGGGCGCTCAGGCTTCGCCTATGGATGCCGCTGGCGGTGCAACTTCTAGCAAAGAACCGGCCGTTCGGGAGGAAAGCTCCGATCCGGAGGACGAACTCCCGCTCGATAGGAAAAGACAACAAGTTGAGAAGCCCCTCCGTTCAGCAACTTCCGCAGTGCTAGCGTCCGAGCGGACGGGCACCGCCTCTCCACGCGGCAAAGAACCATCGGTCGAGGCGCTCTCCTCTGATCGGACTCCCTCTCAGCTAGATGCGCAAGCGGCCCCCCTCGAAGCGGTGCCAGTTGCCTCCCTTCCTCCTGCACCACGGCGAGTCCTCTGCTCGAGCATTTTGTCCATGTTGTCCAGCCCGTGCTCTGATCCTTTGGAGTCCGCTCAGACGACTCCGGGCCAGCGCCGCACTATTAGGGCCACCTTGCACCTCCCTACTGAGGCGTTCATGGCCGAGTCCGATCGGCCTACGGCCCCCGAGCATATGATCACTATGAAGGGGCCTCTCGCTGAGATGTGGGCGGACGCTCAGGCCCGTGTGACCATGATACCACTCGACAAGCTGGCTGACAGCCACATGCAGCAGTCCACAGGGGTAAGCTCTATTTCCTCTTCTTTATATAGCCTTCCCGATCGACCTTTTAATCTTTCTGTGTACATCAGCGATGGGTGGAAGAGATTGTTGTCTCCAACCGCTTAGCTATGGTGGAGGAGGAGCTGAAGAGGCTGAAAAGTCAGGGCGGCCCGTCTTCTTCCCGAGGCCCTTCTTATGCCGAGCTGCAGAAGGAGCTCGCCAAAACCAAAGATCTGTTAGAGGCCGAGAGAAAGAAAACGGCTGACCAGGCGTACACGTTGGAGCAGCTTAAGAAGTAGGTCAAAAGTTATGACCACAAAATTGAGCTCGCCACCACCCGGAAGAACACCGACATCGCTGATCTGGAAAAAAAGAATGTGGAAACCCGAGCTCTGGAGCAGCGTGTGAACGAGCTAGCCAAGTTGCTGGAAGGCGAGCAGAAAGGTCGTTCGGAGGAGGTGACCAAACTCAAGGACGATTTGAAGGACTTGCAGGGGGCTCTTGACGCTTCTCGTGCCACCTTTAAAGAGTACCAAGAGGCGGAGCCGGGCTGCGTCGACGCCTTAAGGCAAAACTACATCTGCTCGGTGGAATTTGTGGAGAAGGTGTGCGACCGGTTGGTGATTGCCTTCGAGTTGGCCGTCACCGCCTCGGCGGACTATTTGAAGTCCAAGGGCCAGCTCCCCGATTCTGTGGTCATCCTTGCTACAAAGCATGCAGCGCTTCTCACTACCATCCTGAAATATATTTTCAACTTCCTTGAATGAAGTATCTTCTGTAATTCTACCGATCGGCTAGACTTTAATTTTAATGTGGTATCTGTAACTTTTAAATGCTATTTTTAAATGAATGCCCACTCTTGCTGCATCAGTTTTTCATTTCGAGTGTTCCTTTTAACTGTGCCGACCGATCTCTCGACCTTTTTCCCACAGGGAATTTTTTAACTTCGCCGATCGGTCAAACGACCCCTCACTCTGCCTGGGACTTCTGAGCTTGTCGCTGTGTTTTTCTTTACTGTGCCGATCGGTCAAACGACCTCCCATTCCCTGGGATGAGCTTTTCGCTTAGTATTTTTCTTTACTGCGTCGATCGGTCAAACGACTTTCCATTTTCATGGACTTTTTGCTAGTGTCTCGCTGAAATGCTTCAACACGGTGCTGCCTCATCTGGGGGGTTTATAGTCGCCAGTCCGACTCTAGAGTTTAACGTTGCCGCTCGACGGTCTTCAAGCCGGAGGGTTTATAGTCGCTGGGTCGACTCTAGAGTTTAACGTCGCCGCTCGACGGTCTTCAGGCCGGAGGGTTTATAGTCGCCGGTTCGACTCTAAGATTTAACGTCGTTGCTCGACGGTCTTCAGACTGGAGGGTTTATAGTCTCTGGTTCGACTCTAAGATTTAACGTCGCTGTTCGACGATCTTCAGGCCGGAGGGTTTATAGTCGCCGGTTCGACTCTAAGATTTAACGTCGCTGCTCGACGGTCTTCAGGTAGGAGGGTTTATAGTTGCCAGTTCAACTTTAAGATTTAACGTCACTGCTCGACGTTCTTCAGGCCGGAGGGTTTATAGTCGCCGGTTCGACTCTAAAATTTAACGTCGCTGCTTGACGGTCTTTCAGCTAGAGGGTTTATAGTCGCCGGTTTGACTCTAAGATTTAACGTCGCTGCTCGATGGTCTTCAACAATGACCTTTTAGCTCGGATAATATACGCCCGGCCGAACGACACGGGGGTCTTCACCATCGAGCCTGTGGTTCGGATAATATACGCCCGGCCGAACGACACGGGGTCTTCGCCATTGAGCCTGCGGCTCAGATAATATACGCCTGGCTGAACGGCACGGGGTCTTCGTCATCGAGCCTGTGGCTCGAATTATATACGCCCGGCCGAATGGCACAGGGTCTTCGCCATCGAAGCCGAACGGCATGGGGTCTTCGCCATCGAAGCCGAACGGCACGGGGTCTTCGCCATCGAACCTGTGGCAAGGATAATATACGCCCGGCCGAACGGCACGGGGTCTTCGCCATGCCTTCATGCAGCTACCCGCTTGGCGCACAATGCTCATGCTTTTGCTTTGTTCTTATAACTTTCATTCCTGCAACCAAAGGATACAACCAAACGGAATATTCATGAAATATATTACATCGGCGCACCTTTCATCCGGCCCGATAGGGCTGGAGGTGGTTTGCGCTCCATTGTCTCTATAGTCGCCGTCCCTCCTCATCCTCCAAGTAGTAGGCTCCCGATTGGAGCTTCTCGATGACTATAAAGGGTCCTGCCCAGGGAGCCTCCAGCTTGCCTACGTCCCCGACCGACTTCACTTTCTTTTAGACCAAGTCACCCACCTCGACTTGCGGCGCTTTCCGAGCGGACTTGGCTTCGGCTCGGACCATCTCCACATAGCATCTTCGAGCTGCCAGCTGGTCTCCCCGCACCTCCCCTACTTGATCTTCCACCGGGAACTTGATCTTCTGGCAGAAGGTAGAGACGATCACCCGGAACTCGTTGAGAGTCGGTCACCCCAAGATAACGTTGTACGCAGAGGGAGCATCAACCACGATGAAGCTGGTGGTCCTTGTCCTTCTGAGCGGCTCCTCTCCCAACGAGATAGCCAGCCGGACCTGGCCGACCGGCAAGACTTCGTTCCCAATGAACCCGTAGAGGGGGGTTGTCATTGGCAGTAGTTCGGCTCGGTTGATTTGCAGTTGGTCGAAGGCCTTCTTGAATATTATGTTGACAGAGCTGCTTGTGTCAATGAAAATGCGGTGAATAGTATAATTAGCTATTACCGCTCGAATGATCAGGGCGTCATCGTGCGGGACTTCAACTCCCTCGAGGTCCCTAGGCCCGAAGCTGATCTCGGGTCCGCTCGCCTTCTCCTGGCTGCAGCCGACCGCATGTATCCTCAGCTGCCTTGCGTGTGCCTTTCTGGCTCTATTGGAGTCTCCTCCGGTCGGGCCTCCGGCAATGATGTTGATCTCGCCCCGAGATGCGTTGCCCCTATTTTCCTCCTCCCGAGCGGATGGTCGAGGTCGTTCATGCGACGCCCGATGGTGGGCTTCGGGCTGCTGACGATGCTGCACCTCGGGGGATCTCCTTTCTATTCTTTGAACGGGGCGTCGTTGTCGATGTCGCCGGTCTGGTGAAGGTGATCGGCTGCGGTAGCTCTTTGGCGCCGGATGAAAGATGGGAGGGAGGCTCCGACAGTCGTGGGTGTTGTGAGTAGCCGACTGATGGAGTGAACAAAACATCGGAGTCCATACCTTCCCCCTGGGCTTGGGCCGATCAGCCGCGACTTGCTGGACGGCGTGCGGCCGAGTGTGCTGATGAGGATGGGCGGCTTCGGCTCTCGGTCCTCTGGGGGGCTGGTGACTGACGGGCTGCTTTCGCTCCGCGGAAGCTGGTTGGTCATTCAGGGCTTCCTTTCTTCTCGCCGCCTGGGCTTCCTCCACATTGATGTACTTGTTTGCCTTATGCAACATATGGTCGTAGTCTCGGGGCGGCTTCCGGATGAGCGAGCGGAAGAAGTCACTATCCACGAGCCCTTGCGTGAACGCGTTCATCATTGTTTCCGAGGTGACCGTTGGAATGTCCATGGCCACCTGGTTGAAGCGTTGGATGTAAGCTCAGAGCGACTCCCTCGCGCTTTGCTTGATGGCGAACAGATTGACGCTGGTCTTCTGGCGGCGCCTGCTGCTCGCAAAATGATGGAGGAACGCCGGTCGGAATTCTTTGAAACTTGTGATAGATCCGTCCGACAGTCTCCAGAACCACCGATGCGCCGATCCCAAAAGGGTGGTGAGGAACACTCGACACTTCACACCATCTGTGTATTGGTGCAGAGTGGTTGTGTTGTCGAACTTACCCAGATGGTCGTCTGGATTGGTTGTCCCGTTGTATTCCCCGATCGCAGGGGGCACATAATGCTTCGGCAGTGGATCACGCAGGATGGCATCTGAGAACTGCTGGTTGATCCGCTCGGGTGACGCGTCCGTTCGGGGCGCTTTTCCTTTTCTGACGTCCTGGACGGGTGCTTCGTCTGATGAAGATCCTTTGTCCTGATTAGCTTGCGCGACCTCCGAGGGCGTCTGGAACAGAGCCCGATGAAAAGGTATCGGGGCGGGCGGCGCCCCCATCTGGGTGTCGGTCGGTCCCTTATTTTGCCCCCATATTGAGAGCTGCTCCGGCCGCTCTTCGGGTGCCGCTCGGCCCCCCGATGCTGATGTCGCCTGCTGCGCTGCCCGCTCAGCCTGAGCTTTCTGCTGCTGCTCCACGATTTTTGCTGCTCGCGCTTGGATGAGTGCGTCGAGTTCTTCTGGGGAGAGCGTCACCATGAGTTGGCGTCCAGCTTCTTCCATCGTCTCCACTCGGGTTCAGGTGCGTTCCCACAGACGGCGCCAATTTGATCCTGTCCGAGCGTTGAGTCGATGGACACTGGGGGCGTGGCACGCTCCGCTGTCTCCGACTATTGGTGTAGATCTCCGGCGAACCTGCAAAAAAGCCGAGCCGGGAGGGGTTTCCCGGCGACGGCCCTCCGATGCTCAAGCCAGACAACGAGGAATAAGAGAGGCAGCATAACTGTGGCTACAGTGAGGATTGCGCATACCTTCGTCGACGTCTGGGGGTCCTTATATAGGACCTCGGGGAGGCGCGGGCACGCTTCTCGATGTATGCACGCTTCCCCAAACATACCTTAACACCCATGTCAGAAAAGTACCCCTGACGCCATTCCGCAATTGTCCGAGCATATTCCGGATGTGACGGTGGAAGCTTCCACCGTATGATCCTGTGTACGGCTTTGCCGCCACCCCTGCTACCTGTCAGCGGCAGACGTCTCGAGGATGATGTTATCCCCTGTCTCCTTTGTCCTCTTGCGCCTCCTGTCTGTTCCAGGGCTGAGCGGTTCGGCCGCTCGGCAGGCATATCACTTCTGCCCCAGTTGTAGGTATCGGTCCGACTGGGAGGATTCCCGGTCGTATGCTCGGATGAGATTGCTCCTGCTTGTCTTTGTTGTTTTGTGCCCCGGCCGAACGGACAACCCCTCGGCCATGAAACCTTTTTACATTGAGCATCGGAAACCCGACCCCTAATCGGGTTGTCTTTCATTCGGCTCAGGGGATTCCCGGCGAGTCGGCCCTCTCAGTCCGGTCGGTCGGGTCTCAGGGTTGAATTTCTTGACCTTTGACCTCCACGTGTCGTTGACCTTCCGCCAACGAGGGTCCCATGTCCTTACCATCGGATCATATTCATTATCAAAAATATATTTAATATTTTTGTATCTTGCTATTTTTAATTTAAATTCAATTAACTTTCAAGTTTATGGGCTTATATTTGGAGATAACCAAGCTAATAGATTATCATTCAACAAAATGGATCTCATCATACTTTGAAGCAAGGGTGCCAAGCATAGTTTGTAAAATCATGATCCTACATAGAATCGATTTAGGATCAGGATCGGATCGTAGAATCATACCATTCTATCAACAACTTTTAAAATCTTATCATACATGATTAATAATTAGAAAAAATACATAAAAACTCATTTACATATAAATAGATAATTAATTTTGTATATATATACAATCATTTATACTCAATACCTCAAATTACATTGCTACATGTACAAATTTAAATTAACTTGTAATTTAACTATCATTCTCGCATAGTAATAATATTTATATTTTCATATCATAAAATGAAAAAATATAAAATTTCTATTAACACAATAATAATAACACATTCAATATTAAAAATATTTCTTTGGTTTATAAGATAATTCAATTTAAAGACCAACAAAACATCTAACGTACATGACATAAGCTATTGAATTCTTTGATTCAAATATGAACGCCAGAAATAATCTTTTAAACATTGGTTGATGCCACACAATACTAGACAATAGACATCCAAAAACTCATCATTTTAGAGAAAAGAAATGATAGAATATTATTGATAAAAAAAATTAACTAAAAAATAATTAAACATATGTTTAAATAATTTAAAACCCTAATAAGATGAAAAAAAAAGATAATAAAAAAAGATAAAATCACATCCGAAAAAGATTTAAATAATATTTGTTTGGATTTGAAATAGGGTGGCTAAGGATAAATTTTGAAATTTATTAAAGATCTCTGAACAAGTTTTGATTTGATATATTATAGACCATGTGGTTCAATCCGAGTCAAAAGTCATGACCCCTCAAATTAAAGCTTCCACGATCCTGCTCTGATTATATTCCAATCCTATCCCGATCCTACCGATTCTATTCCGATCCTACCCATCTTGTTGCGATCCTACTGCAAAAATCGATTCTGCATGATCTTGAATCGATTTTGGATTTCTGGATCGTAGGATAGTACGATCCTACGATTCGGATCGTGATTTTGCAAACTATGGTGCCAAGTTTTGTCACAGTACACTACCATCTGAACAAAGTTCAAAATGACAACATGGGAAACTTCATACAATTACCCAACTCCAGAATCTTATCTACCATCAACTTTGTTCTGAAAAACCACATGTATGTCACCATACACAACTCTAAGTACAATATAATTGGTAGGTTTACCCGTCAGGCATCTAATTAATGCAGTTGTATCAACCTCAACAAGCTCAAAAATTTCCATTCTAACAGTGAATTCATGGGGCCAAGAGTACCTTAATACTTGTGGTAAGACCATGCCACATGAAACCCCAAAATCACCTTTAGTTGAGGATATTGACCCATAGTTCATGCTCAGCTAGATCATAATCCAAGATAGTAAACAAAAGAAATGGAATTACCAAGCAAGTGGCTCGTTTAGCTAAATGACAATTTAGACAGGAGAAATAACAGTGATTTCTATGTAGCCGGTCTTAAGCCCCCACTACACTATATATTTGAATTGAACGACTAAATTCAAACCAGGATCAAAACACATGGAAGATAGATGAAATATAACTAACCCAACCAATAGAAGGTATTGTCAAATAGTCCCACTATCCTTTAGATGAGATATGGAAAACATGTTTTCATAAGGTTAACTAACATATACACCATTCAGTTAGATAAGCATTTAGAGACTGACAAACAATACTATTTCATATAAATGATAACAAATAAGTGGCTCTCTGATTCAGTGTACCATTCCTAATCCTCAGAAGTGCCAAATCCATAGCAGTCTTTGCATCCTCAATACGATCATGCCCATTTCCTGAAGTCTGAATCTCACACGAACGAAATTTCTGAAATAGAACTCATAGAGCTATCTTGTAGCCACCAAGCCGGTGGAAGTATCAATTACCAATTCATGTGATATCTTCAATGCTAGAAGATCATTCTCAAGAGAGTGGCCAACAAGGATCGTTTCTTTGTTCACAAGCTTCAGGAAGACTCCATGAATATCCCCAAGTGTTGTTGTCACACCATTTAGCATCTCACCAGTAATTCCACTAAGTCTAGAATTATAATCCAGGATATTGTTGTAAGGTCTAACTAGTTTGTCAAGCACCACCTCTCCGACAAGTATCGACCAAAGGTATGCACCTTCTGATTCGAAGGTAGAAATCACATCCTTGGGAAAAATGGAACCATATGGTCCCACCATTGAGCTACTAGGTGGGGGCAACTTTTCGATGAGTCAACTAAATTCCGCCTTATCGTCCATTATACTATAGTTGTCTCACTTATGGTTCAAGAACTCCTGAACATGAAATACACAAAAAGACTGGAGAATTATTGTTTTTGCCTCTCAAATGTCATCTTCTGCAATTTCCACCAAGTAACAGTCAAATCCCATAGATTATAGCTAAATCAGTCTTCCCTACATCTATACAAGTCATGTATTCATATGTGCCTTCTAGGTTATCTAACCAAGCACAAGAAATCCAAGGATCATAATCTCTATGAAATAGAATAAGTCGGTCCTCTATTGACCGAACCATCATGAGCATATAACTCTATCTTTCATCCAACAGGTAGTAGTCGGGATTGGTATAGCTGGTGGTATTCCCTGAGACTGTGCACCTGGATCTCCAATAAGTTGTTAATGGACTTGATCCCGACTTTCCAACTTGGTCTTATTGGTGCCACAGAAGAATTTACATCCTCGGCATTAGGTTCGGGTCCTAAGTGTCAACTAATCGCTTTCATGGTCGACCTCGACCATAATTGCGGATAGGGTTGATTGACTAAGTGTCATCATGATGCACCAAGTCAGTGAATACCTACTAGATAGATATAGAAATAGATACACAATCCAACTAAATTGGAGAGTATCTAACCATAATCTAACAAGATAGTGAACATAGAAGATACGATAATTATCAAAGGTATACCTTACTTCATATAGCTCAGAGATGTCCTTCGGCTTGTCTTGTCTCAGACTCGAAAAATTATAAATCGAAACGAGATAAAAATCTAAAAGACACAAAACCTAGCATTTGAATTCGAACGTGGCTCGGATAACAATAAAATTATCACGCCTTAAGAGTATATTTGTCAACCTGGCTTTGATAACAATAAAATTGTCATGCCTCGACAGTGTTGTTAGAGGCGCGAGGCGCGAGGCGCGCGCCTATTGAACATGAGGTTGATTACTAAAGTACTAAACTATTGACACACTCATATAATGTGTCAAATATGATAACCATTAATATTCCACACACAGATATCAAATATGACAAGCAAAATAACATCATGATAAAATTAATAAAAGTTTCAAACTTTCAAGTTTCAACTTTTTAATCTAAACTAACGAAGTTCATCAAAACAGCTTAACAAGCGTAAAAAGTCAAATTAATCATCAAGATCAAGATCACCTCATTGTATTCTTCTTCTTCTTTATCTTCATCTTCTTCAAATTCAATTTCTTCTTCTTCTTCTTCTTCTTCATCTCTAAGTCTTAGAGATGAGTGTCTTATAGAGGAAGATGTATTTTCCTTCTTGACTTCTTTAGGCTTAGCATGTGAAATAGAGGCCATGGATGCAATGTTTTTTCCTCTAGTACAATATACAGGTTCTTCAGCACCACTAGCCCTAGCAACGACATCCCATGTCAAGTCATCACCTTTAAAAACCAACTCATCTTCTTCATTATCACTTTCTCCATCCATTCTACCCATCAACCATTCATTACTGTCATCAATATCTGTCAAAGAGATGGGGTCAATTATCTTATCACGTGCACCATATCGAAGTTTTAAGGCACGATTGTATTTCACAAATACCAAATCATTTAAGCGTTGCTGAGCTAGCCTATTCCTTTTTTGGCTGTGAATCTACAAAATGTCAAAAATCACAATAAGTATAATAAAATAGTAAAGAATATTTTCTACTTATAAAAGTAACATACTAATAGTATTATATATTTATATTTATTACATACCTGCGCAAACACACTCCAATTGCGCTCACAGCCGGAAGCACTACAAGTGAGGCTAAACACTTTAATAACAAACTTTTGCAATTCTGGGGTATTTGCTCCGTAGCATTCCCACTATTCTGCTGGAGATAATGCTTTTCTGTGTCTAATTGCCACATTCCTCCCAAATAGCCCTTCTGCCTTTCGATATATAGAGAGTTGGGTAGTGATTTTATCTTGCTCAGCAATGCTTGAAACCAATCTCTCCATATAGTTTCAAACAAACCATTCACCACTTCTCCACATATATTTGAATCTGTGTATGAATAAAAATATTCTGGATTCAAATAATGTCCTGCAGCATGCAAAGGCCGATGAAGTTGGCATTCCCATCTCGTATCAATGATCTCAAGCACTTCTTTGTATTTCTCTTCTTTCTCCTTAAAGGCCTTCATAATTGTTTCTTTTGCCCTATCCATAGCTTCATAAATATAGCCCATTGCAGATTTTCTTTTCCCATCAACCAGTCTCAGAACACGGACTAAAGGGCCATATATCTTTAAAATATGCACAACACTGTTCCAAAATCTAAGTGTCATGATGATTTTAGCTATCTTTTCCCCCGCCGCTTCTTTTGCCCATTTACTCTCTGTCCAATCCTTTGAAATGAACATTTTTCTTAAATTTTGCTTCTGTAGGTGCATCCTTTCAAGAGTGAGAAAATCAGTAGCAAATCTTATGACACACGTCGGACAAAGCTCTTTTTATCTTGTGAATTACCTCAACATATTTACCATGCCTGGGCGAACATAAATATAAGCATTCATACTCATTGCCTTCTTCAATGTTTGCTTTAAAATCAGACAATTTCCCAATATCTTCTAAGATCAAGTCGACGCAGTGAGCAGCACAAGGAGTCCAATACAAGTGTGACCTTTTGCTTCTAATAATTTTCCTATAAAAGAAGTTAGAAAACTAGATAAGTTTAACATGCATAAGAAAAAGCATATTGATACGAAATAATTAAATAGATTCTTACCAGCAAGTACATTGTTACTTGCACTATCCGAACAACTTGAACAACATTTGCTTCTCCTACACGCTCCACAAATCGATCAAGCAACTAAAATATTTTCTCTCCAGTCTTTGCATAATCAGAAGCATCAACTGATTCGATGAAAACTGAACCTTTAGGAGAATTCACTAAAAAATTAATCAATGTCCTATGTCTTTTGTCTGTCCACCCATCTGCCATCAAACTACAACCATACTTGGCCCATTCTATTTCACACGACTTAATGTAATCATTTGTCACACTATCAACAGCTTTTTTTAGAAAAGGAACTCGCACCTCATGATAACTAGGTCCTTTTAGACCTATACCATATTGGCCAACCAAGTCCAACATCTTTTTGAAGTTTGAATAGTTAACGACATTAAATGGAATCACCGCATCATACATCCACTCAGTTATGGTCATACAAGCTTTTTCCCTCAATTCTTTTTTGTATGCCTTATTTATCGTAGTTTGTCTCTCTTTACCCTTTCTACTTTCAATATTTTTTTGCACATTAGGAGCAAAATACGTATCCATTGGACCTATTTGTCTTGACCTTTTTTGCATATTCACTAATCTAGAACTTGTACTTGTACTTATAGATGGCACAACTTTAGCTCCAACATCATCCATATCAATATCATCACCAAGAGGGTCTACATCCTCAAAGTCCAATGTTGCAAGTTTAGAAAGATTACTTTTCTCCGTCTTTTTCTCCATGAAAATTTTAATTTCTTCACGTACATTAGGCGGACATCTTTTGCAAGTCGTAGTATTTCGAAACCCTCCAACAAGATGTTGTTTTGCATGATAGATACCCCCTTTGGTAACTTTTTGACAAAAGTTACAAATCAAATCATTTTTGTTATTCGGATTAACTTTTTGAAAATAATTCCATCCAGGATCTTTTGATATATATGTTGGAGTATCACTACTACCTTCCATGATAATTGAACAAGAAAATAGTCAGAAAAATCAAAAATAAAATAAAATCAACACTATCAGGAATTGAAAAGCACAGTACCAGTAAAAAGAGAACAAAAAGACAAATTAAAAATAGGACAACAGCCCGAACAGGACCAAAAATACAGCAAAAATGGACAGCACAACAAGAACACTACACCCCTAATAGAAAAATTGAAAAAAAAATAAACAGAATAAAAAAAATGAAAAAATAGAAAAAGAAATTAATAACTGGACAGCAGCTGCAGTACGAATGAACAGGATCAACAATAAAGCAAAATGAACAGCACAGCAAGAACAGTGTACCAGACAGCAAGAACAGTGTACCGGGCAGTAAGAGAAAAATGAAAAAACAAAAAGAAAAACAAGATAAAAAATGAAAAAACTGGATAGCAGCACTATCCAGCAAAAATGATAAAACATGATAAAAAAATACAGCAAAAAGCCAAAAACGGACAGCAAGCAAGATTACTAGCTGCACAAATAGCAAAAATGGGAAGAAGAAAACAAAATAAGGCAATGGCGAGAACACGAAAGCAACTCAACGAGAAGAAAAAACAGAAAACGAAGAAGAAAGGAAGATACCAGAAGGTCCAGAACACAGAAAAGAAAAGAAGAAGAAGAAACAAAGAAAAAGTGAAAACGAAGAAGAGAAAAAGAGAAGAAAAGAAATAACAGAAGAAGAAGATAACAGAAGAAAAACGAAAACGAAGAAGAGAGGAAGAATTAGTGAAGAACAGAAAAACGCAAAAAAAGAAGGAAACAACACATACCTGGGCAAGTGGCGACGGTGCGACTCAGCAACGACGACGGTGAACGGTTCAAGTTTCTTCTTCTTCCTCGTTCTTGCGTTCTTTTCTTCTTCTTCGTGCGTTTCCTTCTTGCATTTTTTTCTTCTCCCCGTGCCCTAAATCATGTTTTTTTGGTAAAGAATCTAGATATTGTTCACGATCGCGCTTGCGATCGCGCCCGCGATCGCGCCTCATCGCCTCATCGCGCCTCCGTTGAGGTGCGAAGGTGCGCCCAGGCGAGCGCTTGACGAACAGTGCCCGCCTCGCGTGGACAAAGGCTTTTTTCCCGGCGCCTTGTGCGCCTAACGCCTCGAGCGCGCCTCGGGCGCGCCTTTAACAACATAGTGCCCCGAGGGTATATTTGTCCTCCAAATTGGACGGTACCATCTAGTGACAATATATAAAATAACTGATATCAAACAAATAAAAACCAACACACCCATCGATGCAATATAAAATCACAACTCATAGCAATTGATGCGTATATGTATGTATGTACATGTGAAACACTCAAAAAAATCCAGAACAGAAGGAACAATAACTACATGCAATGGAAACAATAAAATGAAACAACTGAACATAAATTCAACTCGAGTGAGACTGGCAGCCAGAACCTCTGAGCGACACAACACCTCCTCTATCTGCTAACCTGAAAGTCAAGGAAAAAACAAAGGGTATTGAGTACAACAACTCCGTGGGTAGAAGAATATAGAGCATGAATAATATATTGACAGGAGATCAAATGATACAGTCTCAGGTAAAATACTTACTAACCAACGTAGGTGTTCTAACATAATCACCAGCTAACCAAAAGTATAATTAATAACATAACACTTCACTAACTTGCTCAACCAAGTATAACCAACAAATTGGGAGTACATATAGTACATCCAAATCTGCACGAACAAATACATGACCGACATATATAGCAAGTATATAACAAACACTGACTGCAGGAGAACGCTCTACCATGGATGATCCCGTGGGTAGTCAGGGTAAATGGACTAGTCACTGTTCGCAGGAGAACACTCTACCACTGATGGTTCCGTGGGTGGATAGAGTAAATAACTAGTCATTGTCTGCGGAAGAATACTCTATCACGGATGGCCCCGTGGGTAGACAAGGTATATACCAATGGTCACTAACGACTCTCCCTCAACCACGCATGGGAGACAGGATATACTAACGATCGCTGACGACTCTCTCAACCACTAATGGGAGACAATGGTCGATAGGATATACCAACGGTTGCTGACGACTCTCTCAGCCACGAATGAGAGCCAATGGTGGACAAGGTATAGCAACCAAGGGGTCTAGTAGGATTCTTGAAATCCTACACTATGGTATAATTCGACTAATGCATAGGCATGAGCCTATATAACAAGTAAGGGTCTACTAGGATCCTCATTATCCTACACTACAGTATCAAATAATAAACAAAGGTTTATCAAGTGCTCGATATCCTATACTATAATATGATCATCCTAACAATAAACACAAAGTCAAATCATTTACTAAGGGGTCTAGCAAAATATCCAATGTCCTACACTATGGTATGGTAATATCATGCATATCCATAAATACAATCATGAATATTAAACATAAATGTATAGCTATCAACAATAGATCAACATATGAGGATAAACAATAAGGTATCAAACTCAGGAGTGATATAGAACAGACTTAAGGTAAGCGAATAACTGTGACCTCATCAAAACATGACAGTAATCAAATCATGCACTATAATCAAATTATCAAGAAGATAAGCAGGATCTACCCACCTCAATTTAGATTATCCTAACCATCTTCAAATAAGATGGATGTGCTTTACTCTCAAATCTTACAAGTACAGGATACAAAGCAATTCTAAGCATCTATAATACGTGTATCAAACCATCTACTCATCCTATCAATTAATCCATCTTTTAAATAAGTTATACTTAATTAACCATTGGTTTCAAATAAACCTTATAGTTTGTCTTCTCTGGTTTCTTTCTCCTTTTCTTCTTCCGACGATCATTGCTGTGTGGTACAATGGCATGGCAGCGGTGACACTATGAAGGGAAGTGGATCTGGCTGCTTGGTATGGGACAGGATCACATGACAGGGCAACGATGGGGTTCCGTCAGCCTGCAGTGGCAGGAGATCAGCGTCAACAAAAGCTCTTAGCAGTTTTCATCATCGCACGGTGCCACAGCATAAGATCGTGCTGTGGAACAGCGCCTTGAACACGTAACGCAGAACCGTGGTCAGCAATGTGTAGCGCGCGTAGGCATGGGAGGCGACGGCGGTTTATGACGTCTTCTCTGTAATGGCTTATGGTGGTTGTCCGGGCTTGTGACGTCGGGCGCACAAGAGAGGTGAAGAATAGTGGCCACAAGTCACAGCGGTTCGAGCAGGCAAGGAGCATCGGGCCGACGCTTGGGTCTCTCATCGCGAGGAGGAGAGACGGAGGAGAGGTAGAAGGGGGGAGTGGAGAGGCGACATCGGTTGTCCGCGAGCAGGGGCGTCTTTGGGTCGGGGGTTGTGGTGGCGCCGTATCGTGATGCTGCACGAGACAAGAAAGGGAATCTAGGTTTTTAACTTAATTAACCTAGCTTTTACATAATCTAACTCACTAAAATGTGTATTTTAAATTGGCTTTTTATCTTACTCTTAATCTCCATAAATTCTTAAAATGACTTATATAAAATTCATAAAAATTCCAATATATTTCAAAAAAATCATACAACCTTATTTTGTGATAAATTATTCACTAATTATATGTATTTTCCTTTAAATAATTATATTAAATTTTAATTATTTACAACTTTATTTATAATTTTGGTATATTACTGAGATCCTCTGACATCAAATTGACAAAATTTACTAGCAGCTGATGGACTTTCACCTAAGTGTCAAGATAGCAAAGACTTTTCACTTACGAAGATTCACCTAGTGTTGCATCTCACATATCATACAACGTCTAGTTTTTTTGACTAGGACAAGCCCCAAGCCTTCTACAGTTCAGCAAGACATGATCAGATGAATTGCAACTTCAATGAAACTCTCTTTGATCTTTGCCACTGTCATTTCTTCCGCAGCTACATATTGATCTCTCGCCACTTGAATCCTATCTTTGGCTACATCGAGGGTTTCCGAGAAGGACAAGAAAGTGTTAGAAACCAAACAATCTGTTGCCGGAGAATTTAGGAGACTTAGTTGAATTTAAAATTTACACGGAATTTAAATTCAACTTATAGTCGAAATGACCTGAGCAGATAATCTCAGGCTGTCAGCAGGGGCTGGTTTCCGTAACACAGCAGAGTTGAGCGACAGGTCAGGTCTGCAGAGTGGTAGAGCAGGTCTGCAGAGCGGCAGACCAGAGCGACAGACCAAGTCTGCAGAGCAGAAGAGCAGGGCAGGTCTGCAGAGCAGCAGACCAGACCGGCAAGGCAGGGCAGGTATGAGAGAGCAGCATACCAGAATGGAAGGGCAGGTCTGCAAAGCAGCAGACCAGAACGGTAGGGCAGGTCTGCAGAGCAACAGACCAGAACGGCAGGGCAGGTCTGCATAGCGGCAGGGCAGAGTAGTAGACCAGCACTGCATTGCAGAAGACCAGAGTGGCAGGGCGGGTTTGCAGAGCGGCAGACCAGAGCAGCAGAACAGATCTGCAGAGTGGCAGACCAGAGCAGCAAGTCTGCAGAATGGAAGACCAGGTCTCCAGAGCAGAATGCCCAGGTCTGCAGAAAGGAAGACCAGGTCTGCAGAGCAGAATGACCAGGTCTGTTTGAGCAGGTCTGCAATGGGACAGACCAGACAGTAAGGTCGGGCGAAAATTCCGACCGAGCAAGCTGACCGAGGCCTGCGAGTAGTAGTTTCCTTGAAACAGATTCACCCACCTCCGGCTATGCTTCGAGGTTTACTCGGGTCATATGTTTCCCAGGATACAACGATCGACTGTGAACTCCACCAAGCACTGGTGGTCACGGCAAACTGAGTGACACCCGAATGCTACCACGGGCACTCTACTGAGCAAGAGTTGCACGACAGAGGAGGGGAATGTGGAGGAGAGCTTCTGCCTTCTTTGTTGTGGTATCTGCGTAACCTTTTGCCTGTGGTCGCAGCCTCCTTATAAAAGAGCTCAAGACCAAAGGACAACATTAATGATCAATTAATGATCATTACTCAATGCCAGCGTTTCACTTGGTCGTTTCGATTTTGCATTAATCTTTCTTTAATGCATCTGTTACACAAGCAGCACTACAACAAAAATCCTCATAGACATCAGTTTTCCACCGCTGTCTATTACATTTTCGACCGATGTCTATGAAGGCGATGTAAAAGGTCTGCTATTTTAGACATCGGGTTAAAACCGGTGTAGTATCACTTAACGACATCGGTTTTCGAATCGGTTATTAACCGGTGTAGTATCACTTAACGACACTGCACTACAAGAAAAACCCTCATAGACATCGGTGGAACAACAACGGTTTTAAGCAAAAACCGATGTCTTTGGGTATTTTACACCGGTTTTTCCAAAAATCGGTGTCTATATGGGCTTATTTTTGCTTATAGACATCGGTTTTAAAGCCGATGTCTATGAGCGCCTTTTTTTCGTTAATAGACACCGATTTTAACAGCGGTTTTTAAAACCCGGTGTCTATGATAAAATAAAATAATATAATTTTCCCACCAATACTTAGCCGAAATTTGCAACACTTCACTCTTCCCTCCAAACCTAAACCTATATCGTGTCATCCACCGTATACCGTCGCCTCATCTCCCTCTTCCCTTTCCTAGATTGACGCCCGGCCCCTTCCTCTCCCGATCAAGATCAACACACGATGCCCTTATTTCTCCGTCCAACCACACCGCATCTCCTCCAACTCCTCCCTTTGGGCAATCTATCAGGCAGGGGAGCGGACATCGGGCAGGGGCAGGTCTTGGTGCATAAGTGCATTGATACCTAGGCAGTGGGGTATCGCCTTTAGACCCTGGTAGGTTCCCTTCGGCGATAGCTTCTGTAACTCTACCGTCATTTAGGATTCTGCGCCGGTGGCTATTCGATTTAGCAACTCTCCGTCGTTCCATTCGGCCGGCAGAGGGTCGTTGGGAGGCAGGGACCGCGGGATGTAGCAGAAGCCGCGGCGGCGCATTCCTCGTCATCTCTCTTATAATCGGCCGGTGTGCCCTTCATGGATTCTTTGTACGGAACATTCCTAGTTTAACCCAACCACCAGCATCTTTGCTTAGCTTTTGGTTTGCTTGTACCATCGTGTGATTTGCTAGGGTTTATGATTTATCATCGATCCATTTGTTTTTCTTGATTCACAAGATTTTTGTTGATTTTCATTTTCATAGTGAAGAAGGGGAATGGCTACATCTTCAGTTCCCAACTCTCCTCCCTCAAAGAGGCCACGATATGCTCCGCCAGATCCAACTCTTCCCAGTCCTTGGCGGGCTCTGATCAACGGTAGCACTGATTACCTGTACTACTTGAATTCAGAGACCAAGGTCACCCAGTACGAGCGTCCGGTCTCTGAGGACCCACCACTGACCTTGGTTGCTTCACAACTGCGACCTGGAGTGAGCTCATCCATGCAACAGCCTAAGCAACAGTCGCCTTTAGATGTCCTTGAAGAGAATGCGAATCAGAATCCCTGTCAGGTATTTTTTACATTGAAGAGATTATGCGATAATGTGTTAATGTGTCGAGGAGAAAGGTTAGACATGAGCATCGAGAACTACTTCAAGTAACCACTCTTTTTTTTTTCATATGATGCAACCAAAGAAATTGGATACCTTACTAACCACTGAGTGTTGGAAAAGATTGGAAGATAAGTATTTAATGTAAGAAGGCTTTGCTTCAATTGGCAGTGACGCCTTCTCTCTTAAGGCGGTTAATGCTGTAAAAAAAATAGATCTGTTCCATATATACTTGCTAGTGATGTAAAAAATGGTCTATCACTGCTCATTGATGATAACAAGTATCTCCAGAGTTGTTGAACCATTAATATATATATTGATCCATGCTTACTTATTGATGATGATATCAATCGTCTACCCAGCATATGTAGATATTGGGAGTAGTACACTGCTAAAACGAGTGTCATAAGATGCAACTTATATGCTTGTTCATCTTCTACAGACAGTGAAGTGCCTCCTTTTATTAGGTGGATAAAAAAATACTGTCATTGTCTTGATATTCAGGTTAGGCCAGTCTTGGTGATATGAATCTTTGCCTTTCAGTATGTAGGTAGTCGATCCATTGGTAATCCTTCAATCATTGATTCAACTGAGTTTGTGCAAGAGCCATCCATAGTGAAACATCACAAGCAAAGTTTAGCAAAATCTGGTCCAGCTGCTTCAACTACAGAAGCATATCGAAGTCAGCATGAAATAACTGTAACTGTATGCATCTTGCTTCATGGTTATGCTTGTATATATGGTTCTTTTGCTGGTTTAGCTGCTATGTTTCTATTATTTTTATTTCTTTGTTAATTTTCACTTATTGAAAACTAATTTTGAACTATGAACTTAGGATTTTTCCTATTCATAAAATATACTAAGAGAAAGGTATACACCTCTCTTTCTTTTGATGTTTTTACAGGGAGATGTTGCTCCAGATCCATATATTGTAGTAATTGAAATAGAACTAATTACGCTAATACAGTAATCTATAATTGCACCAATAAATGACGAGCATGCAATAAACGTTAATAACAGTAAGGGTTAAGAAATTGTGTATCTCCGGTCGAAGCGTCGGACGTGCCGACTGATTGCCGCCCACGGTGCAGAGGCTCTCCGGCAAAATCCTCCCAAGATCCGACAACCGCTCGCGTCGCTCGTAGGTGCACTCCAAAACAAGCGCCCCACTCGGACTCAACCTCAGATCGTGAACCAAGCCTCAGAACTCAGAAAGAAGAAGTAGAAAGCAAGGGAGAAGGAATGCTTTACTTTCTGGAGTGAGTTGAGAAGGAAGTGAGGAAGTGTATTTATACACTTGAAGCAGTGCAGAGGAAGGGACGCACACTTTGCTTCTGCTTCCTCTTCTCACGCGCGGATGCGTTGTTTCGCATCCTCACGTGACGCGGACAGTATCGAAGCGCTGCTTCGCTTCCTCACGCGCGGAACCAAACTCTGGTTTAGTTTTGGTTCAGATCGAACCAAAATCGGAAACCAAACTGGTTTGGTTCAGACTGAACCAAACCAGCAAAAACAGACCGGGCCGCCCGTGAGCGCAAGGCCCACGGGCTGGGGATTTGCACCCCCCCTGCGCGCTTTAATCGCGCACGTGACACCCGGTTTATGGATTTCCGGCTCGAACCCCCCAAATCCACTCGATTTGGGCTTGGCCCGCGCATGCGTGTAGGTCCTCTTATCATTGCTAAGCAAGGATGGAAGGGCTTCCTATATAAGCCCTTCGAAGCTTCTCCACTTAGCAATGTGAGACTAAAAACACTACAAAAAAATGCTTTGAATTTAAAAATAAAATTCAACAATCCCCCACAAATTCAAATCATTTTACACAAAAACAAAGATATGTTTTGAGGCTTGGTTGCAATGTGCTTTCAGTGAAAATACCTTCCGGTTTGAATTTTCACCTAAGTACACCAATCTTATTCACATAGGTTTGAAGAGAACAGAGTCTTGATTTTAAACCTTTTATATGTGAAGATCAATTGGTAACAACTCATCACTGGCGACGGTTGAATCCTTCTGGGTTGGTGCATTACGGCCATGCCACCGAATCTTGTTTCATAAGTGCTAAGGAGAGTTGCCTAGACCCCCCACACTGCGGCCTCACAGTTACACTTACATAGGTGAGCTCTCCAAGGATGTACTGCAAGCATCCTATCATTAAGACCTTGAACTCATTAAGAGCTCCTAAGCTCATCCTTACTAGCAGTCAAGCATCTATCCAGGGAAGAGACTATGAGATTACATCTCAATCAATTTGATGCTTACGTTTCACCCTTATAGCTTGTTTGTACCACATTGAACCTACTTTTTGGGATCTCCAATCAAATAGGTTGGGTTGCCGCTATAGATGAAACCAGGACAGGCCTCAGTCCCATTCCCTTACTGGATCTCTTGATTTTCTCATAATTAAGTCCTTTAGTGAGTGGATCAGCAATATTGTCTTTTGAACTTACAAAGTCCAATGACACCACTCCAAAATATACTAGCTCACGAATAGATTTCAATCTTATTCGTTCATGTCTCTTCTATTTCTGGTTATACTTGGAGCTTCTAATCTGAGCTATTGTTGTTTGATTATCACAGTGCACTGAAATAGAAGGTATTGGCTTCATCATTAAGGAAATTTCAGAAAGAAGACCCTTAAGCCAATCAGCTTCAGTTACTGTGGTATCCAAAGCACACAATTCTGCCTCAGATGTAGAACGGGTTATAATCGTCTGTTTAATAGACCTCCAAGCAACTGCACCGCCTCCAAGTGTAAAGACATAACCAGTAACGCCTTTACACTCAGCAGTGTCAGATATCCAACTGACATCACTATATCCCTCCAGGACTGCAGGGAATCTCCCATACCACAAGTCCAAGGATATAGTGCCTTTCAGATATCTGAGTACTCTATCTAATGCATCCCAATGCATTCTGTCCGGACAGCTGGTAAACCTGCTCAATTTCGATATAGCAAAAGAAATATCAGGTCTAGAACAATTTGCTAAATACATTAGACTACCTATTATTTGTGAGTATCTTAATTGAGACATTGCCACACCACTCTTATTCTTGTGGAGAGTTTTTGAAGGATCATAGGGTGTGACTACAGATTTAACTTGGCTATAGCCATATTTCTCTAATACTCTCTCAATATAGAGTGATTGAGAAATTGTTATTCTATCAGTTGAACGAGTCAACTTCAGCCCTAAAATCATATCAGCACAACCCATATCCTTCATATCAAACTTACCACTTAAGAATGCCTTAGTCTCATTAATAATAGAAATGTTCGAACCAAACAGTAGAATATCATCTACATACAAACATAAGATAATACAATTATCACCTTTCATTTTAGAATACACACATTTATCAGAGTCATTCATTTCAAAGCCAAATGATAACATAGCTCTATCAAATTTTTCGTGCCACTGCTTTGGGGCTTGCTTCAAACCATAAAGAGATTTGACTAACCTACAGACTTTGTTCTCATTTCCAGAAACTACATATCCCTCAGGTTGATCCATATATATCTCTTCTTCAAGATCTCCATTAAGGAATGCCGTTTTGACATCCATTTGATGGACCTCAAGATGATATATGGACGCCAATGCTATTAACACTCGGATTGTAGTAATTCTGGTAACAGGAGAATAAGTGTCAAAATAGTCAATCCCTTCTTTCTGTTTGAATCCCTTAGCAACTAGGCGGGCTTTGAATTTATCTACTGACCCATCATGTTTTAGTTTTCTTTTAAACACCCATTTACATCCTATAGTGTTACACCCAGGAGGTAAATCTACCAACTCCCAAGTGGCATTAGAGATAATAGAGTCCATTTCACTTTTAATGGCCTCTTTCCAGTGTTTAGCTTCAGGAGAAGTCATAGCATCTCTATATGTCACAGGATCACCTTCTATATTATAGGTGATAAAGTCCTGGCCTAAATCCGTAGACACACGTTGCCTCTTGCTCCTTCTTGGTTCTGTATACTCACTAGATTCATCTAGTCTAGAGTGACTTGAGGAAGGTGTACCCACTACGGATAGTGGGACCTCTACGGAAGAAGGTTCATTTCTAGTAGGAATAGTAGATTGAGGTGTTCTCGTCTTCATAGGAAATATATCCTCAAAAAATGTAGCATCGCGAAGTTCTACAATAGTATTTGCATCTATTCCAGGAATTTATGATTTAATAATCAGGAACCTATATGAAATATTATTTTGAGCATAACCCAAGAAGATACCATCTACGGTCTTTGGACCAAGTTTTTTCCTTCTATGTTCAGGTACTAGTACCTTTGCCAGGCACCCCCACACTTTAAGGTATTTCAAACTTGTCCTTCGGCCTTTCCAAAGCTTATGGGGTTTTATCCCTTGACTTCATTGGGACTCTATTTAGCACATGGCATGCAGTGTATAGAGCCTCCCCCCACATAAAGTTGGGTAACCCAGAACTGCCTAACATGGAATTAATCATATCTTCAAGGGTTCGATTTTTCCGTTCTGCTATACCGTTGGATTGAGGACTATATGGAGCAGTTACCTCATGGATTATACCTGTATCTTGACAAAATTTTTGAAACAGGTTCGAGGTAAATTCTCCACCCCTATCAGACCTTAACCTTTTAATAGTTTTATCGGTTTGATTCTCAGCTTCAGATTTAAAAATCATAAATTTATCTAAAGCTTCATCCTTGGTTTTTAGCAAATAAACATAACAATAACGAGAGTGATCATCAATAAAGGTAATGAAATACCTTTTATGATCTCTCGTTATTACACTGTTAAACTCACAACAGTCAGTATGAATCAATTCTAAAATATCAGAATTTCTATCAACTGATTTGAAGGGTTTACAGGGTTGTTTATATTGCACACAAATTTTACATTTTTTCTTATCATTTATAGCATCCTTAGGGATCATGTCAAGATTCATCATCCTTTTTACGGTATTAAAATTGACATGTCATAATCTATCATATCACAGATCATAAGACTCAATGTTATATGAACAACCAATATCAGAAGATTTATTTAAAGTAGCATTTTCCACATTGAGTTTAAATAAACCTTCATTAAGGTAACCTTTTCCAATAAAGGTTCCTAAATGTAATATTACAACTTTATTACATTTAAAGTTCAACTCATAACCAGCACGGACTAACTTTGATCCGCTAATCAAATTCCGACGGACCGCTGAAACGTGATGCACCTCATGCAGTGACAGGACTTTTCCAGAGGTGAACCTCAGGTCAACTTGTCCTATCCCAAACACCCTGGCTGCAGAATGGTTCCCCATGGTCACGGAAGTGCCTTCAATTACCTGATAAGTAAGGAAGGCTGAGCGATCAGCACAACAGTGTACATTAGCACCTGTATCAACTAACCATTCATTGGGTTGATAGATCAAGTTTAGTTTGGGTTTGAAGGTAACAAACCTATCGCTGGTGTCGTCACTAGCAGTCACGACATTTACTTGTGCCTTGGACGTATTGCTTTGGTTTTTCTCCTTGTCCTTTCGCTTAGGGCAGAATTTGGCATAATGTCCAACCTGTCCACATGCCCAGCAAGGCTTAGGTTTGGTTCCAGTTTTCTTTTGAACCTTTGGGTTGGGTTTCATCTTGTTTTTCATTTTCTGTTTTTTGAATTTCTTCTTGTTAGATGAGACTACTACATTCGCCTTTGGAATAAAATCCATAGGCATTCTTGTATCATCATTTTTATGTTGCTTCCGATGTTCTTCTTCGATATTTAAGGCAATCATCAAATCTTCGAGAGAGATTTTACCTCTCCGATGTTTAAGAGTCATGCCAAAATCTTCCCACCTCGGAGGCAATTTTTCGATGATTGACAAGACCTGAAATTTTTCAGGTAATGACATATCTCCTTCAGCAAGACCATGAATTTGGACTTGGAATTCATGTGTCTGCTCTATCACAGATTTGCCTTCAACCATTTTGAAGTTTAGGAATTTTGCCACAGTGTACTTTTCTAAACCAGAATCTTCAGAGTTGTATTTTTTATCCAAAGATTTCCACAGCTCTTTAGCTGAAGCGGTTGAACAGTACACATCAAATAGTGCGTCTGAGAGGGCAGATAGGATTCTCCCATGGCAGAGATAATCCCTTTGCTTAAACCTCTCTAAGGTAGCACTACGGGCAGGTTCCTCTTCATTGGGTGAAGGAGGGTCTGTTTCTATAACAGAGAATAGCCCTAGCGTAGTAAGCCAAAATTTCATTCGTTGTTGCCAACGTCTGAAGTTTTGCCCGAAAAATCTTTCGGGTAGGGCGCTAGCCTCATCAGACCCCGTTACCCTATCGTTCATCATGTTTATTGATGCTACAATCAATTCTCTAAAACTGCAGTAATTGAAATAGAACTAATTACGCTAATACAGTAATCTATAATTGCACCAATAAATGACGAGCATGCAATAAACGTTAATAACAGTAAGGGTTAAGAAATTGTGTATCTCCGGTCGAAGCGTCGGACGTGCCGACTGTCTTTAGAGAATTGATTGCTGCCCACGGTGCAGAGGCTCTCCGGCAAAATCCGACAACCGCTCGCGTCGCTCGTAGGTGCACTCCAAAACGAGCGCCGCACTCGGACTCAACCTCAGATCGAAGGAATGCTTTGCTTTCTGGAGTGAGTTGAGAAGGAAGTGAGGAAGTGTATTTATACACTTGAAGCAGTGCAGAGGAAGGGACGCGACGCGGACAGTACCGAAGCTGGTTTGGTTCAGACTGAACCAAACCTGAGCGCAAGGCCCATAGGCTGGGGATTTGCACCCCCCCTGCGCGCGTTAATCGCGCACGTGACGCCCGGTTTATGGATTTCCGGCTCGAACCCCCCAAATCCACTCGATTTGGGCTTGGCCCGCGCATGCGTGTAGGTCCTCTTATCATTGCTAAGCAAGGATGAAAGGGCTTCCTATATAAGCCCTTCCAAGCTTCTCCACTTAGCAATGTGGGACTAAAAACACTACAAAAAAATGCTTTGAATTTAAAAACAAAATTCAACATATATGACATTTCAATCTACTGGTTTTCCACTTGATATTCTTAAAGAGGTAACTCATAGTATTTTGTCGTTATATACTTTGTTCTTGCATAGTTTGTACTTAAGGTTTAGTTTTTAACAAACATATGAAACAACTAAGAAAAGGTGGTATGGAAGAAACTTTATATATAAAGGATAGGGAAATATTTCGCTATTGGTTTCTTTTGGAGGGAAAAAATAAAGCTTCACTGGCCATTATATTGCTGGAGGAAAGGAAAGAGGGAGGGAATTCCAAAAATATATTTGTTAGAAACAGAAATAAAAAATAGGGTTGGATTTAAGCTCGATTGCATGTGAATAATGTCTTTTCTGCCCGAATAAGGTGGAAGTAGATTTGGCTCAAAATTGAGGAAATATAACCCCCAATCCTTCTTCCCTCATTTCTGTCAAAGGAAACAAAGGAAAAGGGTGTATGGTGAAATCTCTCTACCATCTTATTTTTGTTTGTGTTTCCTTCCCACATAGGAAACATAAACTAAGCCAACATAAAATTGTTTGTGTTTCTCTTCTTGATGTCTCACATTACTCCTGATGTTTCTGTGGGCATAAAGAACCCTGATATTCACTTTGTGGGAAGTCCAAAGGAAGTGTCCATGAATTTGTGTTTCCTGTAATGATAACACTATGATGATGCTTATAGAAGAAAAAAAAAGCCTGTGGTTGTGTTAATACAGCTGTTGCCAGTTATGTTCTAGTGAATGCTATTGTTAATTTCATTTCTCATTGAAGACCTTCACATGATGAAGATGGCGGTTTAGTGAACTTGTTAACACTGTCTGGAGATCAGTAGAAGATCCTCCGATTTGATCTAACATTTTATTGAGTAACAATTTTCTGCTTATATTTCGGATGGGTGTGAAAGTGCTGAGTTTCCAACAGTAGGTGCAAATGGAGAACTGAACTAGATTAGTTTCTCTAAGTACCTTCTTATTAGCATTTTCTCTGTGATTATCTGAACTTTTAATATGGTCCTCAAAGTATCATAATCTCTGGTAGTCAATCCATGAAATTTATTTTTCTCGTTTCAATTTATTTAGTTAAACAACATTTTCAACTGAAACCAGTTCTTCCATGGATGTTTAATGTTTCCTTGTTTTTTTGGGTTCCTCTTTAAAACCTAGGGCATAGGCTAATATGTCCTGTTTTGCGCATTAGATGGAACATTATTTCGTCATTGCCTGTTGCATTGGGAAAGTACTTAAATTGTTCACACTGCATCTCATTTCTGTTTAAGTTGTCAGTCTTGCCATACTTATGTTTATATGTAGAAAAAACCAAGTTTTTTAACCGCATTTTCTTTATGGAAAAATTGCATTCCATTGCATCTGTTCACCTAAAACTTTGGTATTTGATTCTTTTAAGCAAGCACTAATTACAATACTAACTTCATTGCATTTTTAGAAAATAGATGTTGATAGCATATATTTCTTTTCTCTCGTGAATTCGTCCAACTTCTTTCCTTGATCATTGTTCCATGTTAAACAGGTGTTCAAAATTGACGACTCTAATTTTCAATATATGGATTATTAATTATCTGGCACTGGCAGATCCTAAAGTCGGTAAGACACCTAATTTTCAATATATAGATTATTAATTATCCGACACTGGCAACTTCTCTCGTGAATTTTGACTAAGTCTGTTTCACATATTTTTTTGTTTGAGTCAGTAATGCGTGTTCTTTCTAAAGTCGGCAAGACACCTAATTTTTTTTATTTATTATTAAAGTCATAAACCGTGTTCTTTCTATCTGTTGTTCTTCAGCAAGCAGGATGGACTGCAAGCATATTTATGAGAAGGAACCAGTAATCCACTACATAAGCACAAAGAAACCACATCCTCGATGCCCAGTTGCAGGTAAATGCCCTATCTATTGCAGTTGATCTTTCGTTGTTGATCTTTTTGCTCATCACAGCTACATCTTATCAGGTTGCCCAAAAATTCTCCAAGTTGGACGGGTTGTATGCGACGCCTTGCTTACAATAGAAATTGATGAAATGCGTTTGACATCAGCTACAAACATAAATTCAACAATGGTAGAAGATTTTTACAGAAGTTGACTGAAAATGGCAACACTGCTCCCTGCAACTGTAAGCTTGATATAATTTTTCAAGGTGATTTAGCCCCTGTCGGTGATTTGTCATCAGCCAATGTGATTTAGGCATCATATATAGTTAATTATCTTTTGATGTTGTAAGAGGAATATTTGTGTAATTTATGGATACGGACTTGATGTGTACAATATCTATTATCTTTTTATATTATAAGAATAATATTTATGTGTTGGTAACATGGATATTTACTTGGTGTGTTTAGATACACCGATGTATAATAATATTAACTAAATTTTGTACTATTAAAATGTTGTAAAATATCGATTTTTCACTGTTTTGGAAATCGAATCGGCATCGTTAAATAATATTGATATTACATCGATTTTCCACTGCTACCAAAACTGGTGTTATTAACATATATTACATCGGTTTTACACCGTTGATGAAACAACTAACAATGAGTTCTTCCACATTCATCTCCTTCCGCTTGTGCTTTAGGTAGCTCTTGATGTCCTTCCAGCCGGGAGGAAGCTTCTCAATGATAGCAGCCACCTGGAAGGTTTCACTCAGAACCATCCCTTCTGAGTGGATCTTGTGCAAGATCACCTGAAGCTCCTGGACTTGGCTGATCACCGTCTTAGAGTCAATCATCTTGTAGTCCAGGAATCGACCAACAATGAACTTCTTTGCCCCTGCATCCTTCGTCTTGTATTTCTTGTCCAGGGACTCCCACAGCTCCTTAGCCGTTCTCTTCATGTAATACATAGCGTACAGTGAGTCGGCAAGGCAGTTGAGGATGTAGTTTCGGCAAAGGAACTCAAAATGAGTCCATGCCTCCACTGTACTGATGGTCTGCGCATCAGCATCCTCAGCTCGCTTGGGAGGGTCCTCGGTCAAGAACCGAGCCAGATTGAGTGTGGTCAGGTAGAAGAGCATATTCTACTGCCACCTCTTGAAGTTCAGTCCACTGAACTTCTCTGGCTTTTCCCCATGACTGATTGGCACAGTTCCAATCGGGCGGAGGGGGCCTGCACTTGTTAAGTCTGTTGCACCTCAACATTTTGTTCTGTGGCCATCTCAACAGAATCGGATCTGTTTCAAGATTGTTAGAAACCAAACAATCTGTTGCCAGAGATTTTAGGGGACTTAGTTGAATTTAAAATTTACACGGAATTTAAATTCAACTTACAGTCGAAATAACCTGAGCAGATAATCTCAGGCTGCCAGCAGGGACTGGTTTCTGTAACGCAGCAGAGCTGAGCGACAGGGCAGGTCTGTAGAGTGGTAGAGCAGGTCAGCAGAGCAGTAGACCAGACCAGTAGGGTAGGTCTACAGAGCAGCAGACCAGAATGGCTGGGCAGGTCTGCAGAGCAGTAGACCAAAACGACAGGGAGGGTCTGCAGAGCAATAGACCAGAACGACAGGGCAGGTCTGCAGAGCAACAGGGCAGAGCAGCAGACCAGTGCTGCAGTGTGGAAGACCAGAGTGGCAGGGCATATCTGCAAAGCGGCAGACCAGAGCAGCAGAACAGATCTGCAGAGTGGTAGACCAGAGCAGCAGGTCTGCAGAATGGAAGACTAGGTCTGCAGAGCAGAATGACCAGGTCTGCAGAAAGGAAGACCAGGTCTGCAGAGCAGAATGACCAGGTCTGTTCGAGTAGGTCTGCACTGGGACTGACCAGACAGTAAGGTCGGGCCAAAATTCCAACCGGGCAAGCTGACCGAGGCCTGCGAGTAGCAGTTTCCTTGAAATAGTTTCGCCCACCTCCGACTGTGCTTCGAGGTTTACTCAGGTCGTCTGTTTCCCAGGATACAACGATCGACTGTGAACTCCACCAAGCACTGGTGGTCACGGCGAACTGAGTGCCACCCGAATGCTACCACGGGCACTCTGCCGAGCAAGAGTTGCACGACAGAGGAGGGGAATGTGGAGGAGAGCTTCTGCCTTCTTCGCTGTGTTATCTGCGTAACCTTTTGCCTGTGGTTGCAGCCTCCTTATAAAGGAGCTCAAGACCAAAGGACAACAGTAATGATCAATTAATGATCATTACTCAATGCCAGCGCACAAGCAGCAAAAAGATATATGTGGCAAAATGTTGGTTATTCCGCTTGGGCAAATTTTGCCCCGACCAGTCCGACATTCGTGTGCGGAGGTCGCGCATGAGTCAACTTGGTTCAGTACAATCCGGGCCCTGGATTTGCACCCCCCTTACGCACCCACGCGTGAGAGAGAGTCTCTCCCCATGCATTTGTTCACATCCTCAATGTATGTGAGTCAATATAAACCAACAAAGATGCCAAGAAACTCCCAATGTGGGACTAAAGTCCCATGCACAATAGAGTTTCTTCTCTTCCTCCTCTTCTCCATTCACACTTATTCAACAGAAAGCCCATGATAAAATTACATGCTATGATAGAATGTCATTCTCATATAGGTAGCTCAAAATTGAACAAAACAAAAGTGATTGCTCTATAATAGTCTTAGAGCAAATCTCTTCAACTTTTAGAATTTTTTCAATCTCTTCAACTACACTCTTTAGATAATACTTCAAAAGATCCTCAAATAATCCACCATATGGAATTTCCTCTTTCTCATCGTTTTGAGAAGAACTTAAACATGGAAGCTATTTTCCTTCAACTTTTCCACCAACAGTGCCTCCATCGAGGGAGTTCTCAGTGTTTAGAACCTACAACACACCGTCACCAACTTCATCCACCTCATCATCGTTAGTTATCACTGTCTATTTTGATCTTGTCATTCACACCTTCCTTATAATAAAAATTTTCTTCCACCTCATCAAACCATGCAATTAAAGAATTTCTTGGTCTGCCATAACAGAAAACTTGAGAAGTTCAATTGGAAATTCAATGTTTGCATACAATTCATCTCAACCACGGTTCTCACAATTGTGATAGAGTTTGCAAAAGTGAAATCCAAATTAAGATAAGGGAAATTACAACCTTCAAGGTCTTTTGCTGCTAGATGCTGGGATAACTTTGCGATCTTCAAGTATCTCATCTTGGGTGCTACATTCATGATGCAAGGCTTCCTCGGTAAGAACTTGCCTATCACAATCACGACCATCCATGAGATTTAGAGCTATGATATTAACTGACATCAGACAGAATAGCGATTATCCTCAGATTGCACAAGCTTGTCCATCTATATGCTTAGATGATAATTCCCCAACCACTGCAAGGGAGCAACATCACTAGTGGTACTGCATGATCAGATTGATAGAGTTCGTCAAAACACCCATAGACCATGGTGCTTGATGGCAGCAATGATGGCCTTGGGTCGGGTACGGCGGGAGAGCTGGGGGCGAGCGTTTCGCCTTTTGCCACAATTGATGGCGGCAATGAGGGAGAATGGAAATCATGGGAGTACAAATAGACATTTCTTGACGAGTAGTCATTTTCACTCTTGTTTGCAACAAAAAAAATCTTAACTCCAATTTGGTGGAAGGAGAAAAACAAGCTCAGCGTGTGTGTGTGTAATGATAAGGGTTTAATCTTTAGGGTTTTAGGGTTTAGAATTTGGGTTATATTATTAAAACTAAAGAAATTTTAAAGAAAAAAATACACATGATACTTACAAGGTGAATCATAACATAAGTAGGGTATCAAGACTAGGGTTTATATATATATATATATATATATATATATATATATATATATATATATATATATATGCGTTCACCTGCGACTGCCATAGTGGCAATCCTAATAAGCTTTTTTCCTTTTATCTTCAATTTTTCCTTCATGTTTTTTTAATTTTCTTTTAGATTTCCTCTCTACACTATTGATGTCGGTCCTTTGTCACTGTTATCGGTCCTTCACAGGGAGCTATCGGGTGAGACCATGCGTTGGATCCTCACCGGGGCTGCCCTTGCCTCCACACACCCCTCGCCACAAACTAGGTTGTCCTCTCAACAACATCCTTCATCATTGTTATCGTTGGTCCTTAGGAAGGGGTAGTCGGGTGAGACTCGACGCCATACACCGACCCTCACCAATACTAGGGCTACCCTCCTCGCTAGATGCCCCTCATCATCGTCCTTAGTTGTCATCTCAATGTCATCCTTCATCATTGTCGCCGCCTTCCTTCGTCGATGCTAGGTTTTCCTCACGACGTCGTCCTTCATTGTTGCTATCGTTGTCCTTCATCACTGCTATCTTTTCCTCACGACATCATCCTTCATCATTGCCTGACTCTCTATCCCTCTCTATGAGACCCAACAAATTAGGTATGAGGTACAACAACTCAACGATAAAGTATTCTCTTGGTAATTGCAACATATTTTTTGTTATTCTCAGACCAATTTCAATCGAATATATACAGTAATTTCTCAAAAGATCTAGATTTAATTTTAATAGTCTATAGTTTCAATGTTTATAAAGTAGGTCTCCAAGTTATTTCAATCGCTTAATCCAATGTTTCTCAAAAGACCAGGCAATCAACTTCCCATGATTCATGGATATCATTTTAATGATAATTGTTTTGTCACTGTTAGCATATTTGATTTGTTTATCTTATGCTGAATGTATACATACACTAGAATCTTCATGTTTCATAGTTTTTTCTTTTCTATTTATTTATGTATTCAATTCCTCCAACAATTTATTGTCATACGACATATTGTAGGAGATCCTCTTTTAAAGCTTATTGGATTAACTGGTTGAAAGCTAATAATAATAGCATTGATAAGGTTTCATTACATCCCAATAGTTTAGTGCAAGTACTAAAATTACGACCGATTCTCACTCATTCAGAGATCCTTCTTTAGTACTAAAATGATACACTATGATGTTAGTTCACTACCACGTGAGAATATTGTTTTATGTCGATTTGATTTAGAATATTTTTTTTCTATTTGGTGATATACAGAGCTTCACTTCATCTTAATCTGACATTCCTATCAATGGAATAACGACAAGACCTAGCTATACATTCCCCATGTTGCAGATGATTGAAAGACAAAAATTAGAATGAAATTCTCATACTAAAGGAGGCATTTTCGTTCTATAACTAATATGCACGAGAAGTCAAATTTAATGCAAGGATAAACAATAGCAAGAAAAATAAGATGACAAATGAAGTTATTTGTGAAAAAATTGTATGCTCTAAAGAACGACATATAGATCAAATGCGGTGGAATAAACATGCAAAAGGTGATCAACTATCAAGGAAAAGAGTACATGGTGAAGTTATAACTAGTTGTCAGTCAAAGATTTCACTTGTCAAGGAACAAAATTGACCTAATTGAGTTGTCAAAAACTTCATGGAAAGTCATAATCATCCACTCTCAACTCTTTCAAAGGTGCATTTGTTATGCTCACATCATAATATTTCGACTGTAAAGAAAGCATTGACTCAACAATTTTCAAAGGCCAATGTACCAACTTGTTAACAAAATGTGATTATTAGAGATATTAAAAACTTTGAGAAAGAACTAAGGGATGAACAAAAGGGTATCGATGCTGAAACACTAATATAGTTATTTGCTGAGAAAGAGAAGAATTTAGTTTTTTTTCTTTGATTACGTAACTGGTTTAAATAATAGATTTAGAAAGGTGTTTTTGGGTGAATCATATATCAAGGATGACATACAATATATTTAGTGATGTAGTTGTATTTAATATGACATATAATACCAACAAATAAGGGTTGATTTTTGCACCATTTGTAGGAGTTAATCATCATCTTCGAATAATTATTTTAGGTTGCGGCTATAAGTGATGAGTAAACTGAGTCTTTTATTTGGATTAGGAATGATTAAAGGTGCACCAAACGTGATCATCACTGATCAGGATCCTGCTATGACAAAAGTCATTACCCAAGTTTTACCTTAGATAATGCATCAATATTGTTTGTGGCATATACTAAACAAATTTTAGATAAATTACACCCTTTGACTTTTTGTGGCTACCATCGAAGCATAAAGAATATATCAATGGAAATTCTACAATGCCTAATGAATTTGAGAATTCATGGAAAGAGGTTATTAAGTGTGTTAACTTAGAGAAAAATGATTAGTTGTCATTGACGTATGAATTACAACACAACTGAATGCTATCATATTTTAGTGATGTATTTTGTGCTTGAATGTCAAGTAGTTAGAGATACGAAGACTCGCATGTATTTTTCAAGAGTTATCTCTCAAATAAGAACTTGTTGTTGGATTTTATCACTAGTTTCAATAGGGTGTTGAGATAACAAAGACAAAATTAGTTAGTAATTGACCATATTGATATGAATGAGCATCCCAGAATCAAGACAAATTGGCCAATAGAAACTCAAATGGTTAAGCAGTACACAAAATAGAAATGGATGGAGTTTCAAAGTGAAATGAGTGAGAATTATGGTTATTATACATAATAAGTATCAATAGGAGTTGAGTTAGTGGTTTACCATGCAATGAATTTTCAAAATTGTTCTTCCTCCAAACCAAAGGTCCTCACACATGACAAACAAAGGGACTACATATCCTGTAGTTGTATTTGAGTTTGATGGCATCCATGCAGGTATATGTTAGCTTTTTTTCATATCAACCAAATGTTTCATTTGCCTAATAAGTATATACTCAAATGATGGACATGAGATGCAAAGGTTGGAGTAATATATGTTGGAAGTAGTCTTGAGGGTCTGGTGTGACTATGAGTTTTGATTTTGGGTAAAGGGTTTAAGTTAGATTTATCCTTGTATTTGAGTTGTGTACGTTTGCAGGATACACATATGACTTAACTTGATGGCTTTGGGTCTGGTGAAAGATGGAGCATCTGAGGGACCATGGACAAGGAAGCAAGGATGATCCGAGGGAAGCGTACTTCGTGGTATACTCGAAGGATGACTTTGGGACAAGCCGCAGTCTTGAATGTGTTGGATCGAGAAGCGCTAGAGGGGAGGGGGTGAATAGCGCTCGTGGCTTTCACTTTCGTAATCGAAAATCGTAACGAGTAAAGCAGCGGAATAAGAAAACAAACACAAAAAGACCCAAGCATTTTTACTTGGTTCAAAGCCTTGGGTGACTCCTACTCCAAGGCCCACACTCCTTGAGTATTTACTTTGGGCAACAACTATTATAGAGTAAAAAGAATACAATTAAATATTACAATAAGTGCAATAAAAGCTATACTGACAACAAAATGGAAATCTCGAAGCTTCGGGTCGTCGGGGACTTGTCGTAGCTTAGCCGAGTGGTTTCTCGAGCAGCACAAGAAGGATGAATCGCTTTGGGATTGATGGATTAAGCTGTCGGTCGAATACCCTTATAAAGGCTGTTGAAGGCGCCTCAAAGTCCCTTGAAGGCACCTCCATCAAGCTGAGTCAGCCGCGCGGATAAATGCTGAATAAGTCCTCGTTGATCCTCTTGAAGGTGCCTCTATAAGCTTTGAAGGCACCTCCAATGCTGTCCGAGGCAACTCAAGCCACCATGAGGGCGCCTCCAGCCTATCGTCTGAGGCGCCTCAAGCCACCATGAGGGCGCCTCCAGCCTATCGTCCGAGGCGCCTCAAGTCTCCATGAGGGCGCCTCCAATGTGGCTTCCAGTGCATCTTCTGCCTTGCACCCGAGGTGCCTCAAGCTCCATGAGGGCGTCTCAGGTACTGTTCATCCGAGGTTAATCTTGCTCCTTTGTCCCAGAAAAATATGTTACCCCACAAAACAACCACATATCTTGCAAAACAAAGTTAGTACACACAATAAACATAATAATATGAAAGTTTGACAGTTACAGACTGTCCGATTTTGACTTCGGATTTCTGACCGAAAACGCTAGGTCGAACCAATGCCTACTGTTCCCTCCGCGGGGAACGCGTCCTCACCTACTCCACTCAGGAGAGCATACCTGATGCCAGTCCGGTCCTACAGACCGACTGGACTTTTCACCTAGGGTTACCATCCCCTAGGACCTAGGGTTATCACCCCCTGGAGTTTTTCGCCACCTAGGGTTACCCCCCCCCCTTAGGATTTCCACCACCTAGGTTACCATCCCCTAGGACCTAAGGTTGCCGCCTCTTAGGATTTTCCTCTACCTAGGGTTACCACCCCCTAGGACCTAAGGTTACCACCCCTTAGGATTTTTCACCACCTAGGGTTATCACCCCCTAGGCTCTAGGGTTACCACCCCCTAGGACCTAGGGTTACCACCCCCTAGGACCTAGGGTTACCACCCCCTAGGACCTAGGGTTACCACCTCCTAGGATCTAGGGTTACCACCCCCTAGAATTTTTCACCTGCCTAACCGCAGTTAAGACTTTCCTGCAACCTCATTCGTACACGTTAGATAACAAAACAACTTAACTTGAACCCTTTGCCATAATCAAAACATCGGTTCGATCGTCAGATGCTTCCTGCACCAACAATCTCCCCCTTTTTTTTTATGGCTACATGGTTCAAAGTTAAGTAAAAACATTACAGAGAATACAGAAACGTAAACATGAGCATAAATGAAATAACTTGAAGATAACACCTTATGCTCCCCCTTTCATTATCATGTTTAAGTTCTTACCTTATGTGTAAGTTCTTTAACTTTGCTTAACTTTAAATTTTCTATCCCCCTTTGATATAAATCAAAAAGAATACAAGGAAGAGAGAAAAAATAATTATTCTATTTAAGTTTTGAGCTCCCCCTGAAGGGTAGCACTTAGTTGATTTTAGCTTTGAGAAATAGTTTCTTTGAGAGATGCTTAGTTAAAAACTTAGATACACTTAATAGTTTCCTTTTTGAAAAAGAGTTTAAAAAAAATAGTTAAGTAAAAGACACTCGATAAAAGGCTTAGTTAAGGTCTAAATTAGCAAAATGTAATAAAAGTTTAGTCTAAAAAAATTGATCAAAAGTTAAGTACTTAGCTTAAAAACAATTTTTCATTAAAGCATAGTTAAGTACTCAACTTTGAAAAAAAATATTTATCCTTTGTAAAGAAAACATAGACTTAGCTTGAATTTAGCTTAAATAAATGATTTTGTTAAAAAAACTTTACTAAATAGCTAAGTTTAGAAACTATCTTAACTAAGGTTAGTTTTTAAAAATTACTTAGTTAAAAACTTAGCTGAAAGGGAGTTTAATAAACACTTAGGTTTGAAAAAGAAAATTCTTGCCAAAATACTTAGCTTTTTCAACAAAAAAAAAAACTTTGGTTAAGTTTTTTAGTTTTGAGAACATTTAGATTTTACCAAAGACTTTTGAAAATAACTATTTCGTTAAGTATTTAACATTTTTTTATTATTTTTTTTAAAAGGTACTTAGCTTTAAATATAATTTCATAACCGCTTAAAATATTTTACTGCAAAAATACTTAAAAATACATTAGCAAATTGTTGGGTTTTGTCTTTTCAAAGAAATATTTTAAAGAACTTAGCTCGACTCTCATCACTCCCCCTTGATTGATGCCTTAGTAAATTCTTAGAGTCCTAGAGTCCAAACATGTAAAGAAAGCAAAAACTTAACGATTTTATTTTCCTCATTTTCCATCTCACTCATTCTATATTATCAAGTATGTTGATTTTATGAGTGCGTGTCAGATGGAGTTGAATTTAATTTTAACAATAATTAAAAGTATTGAAATTGAAATTGAAATTTAAAATATAAGTTTAAATTTTTCAGTAAATTTGAATTTCAAATGAGTAAACATTTAATATTTTCAAGATTTAAAAATTAATTGACTTTGAAGTTATAATTTGAAAATAAGAGTTTTTAAAAGATTTTTAAAATAATTTTTAAATAATTTTATAAAATAATTTTTAAATAATTTTTAAAAGACTTTTACAAGATTTTTAAAGAGATTTTTAAATAATTTTTAAATGATTTTAAAAATATTTTAAAGTGAATTTTAAATAATTTTAAAAATGATTTTTAAAGTGATTTTTAAATAATTTTTAAAAGGATTTTTAAATAATCTTTAAAAGAATTTTTAAATAATTTTTTAAAAGGATTTTTAAATAATTTTTAAAACAACTTTCAAAAGATTTTTAAATAATTTTTTAAAAGGATTTTTAAATAATTTTTAAAAGAATTTTAAATAAATTATTAAAAGGATTTTTAAATAATTTTTTTAAAAAAAATTAAAAGAATTTTAAATAATTTTTTAAAAGGATTTTAAAATAATTTTGTAAAGAATTTTTTTAAAGTTTTTTATATAATTTTTTAAAATGATTTTTCAAAGATTTTTAAATAATTTTTAAAGGATTTTAAAATAATGTTTAAAAGAATTTTTAAAATGATTTTTAAAGGATTTTTAAATAATTTTATAAAGATTTTTAAAATATTTATAAATAATTTTTAAAGGATTTTAAAATAATTTTTAAAATATTTTTAAAATGATTTCTAAAAGAATTTTAAATAATTTTTAAAGGATTTTTAAATAATTTTTAAAATTATTTTTAAATAATTTTTAAAATATTTTCATAATGATTTTTAAAATATTTTCAAAATGACTTTAAAAACATTTTAAAATAATTTTTAAATGTATTTTTGAATAATTTTTTAAAATACTTTTAAAGTGATATTAAAAATAATTTTTTAAATGATTTTCTAAAGATTTTTGAATAATTTTTAAAATATTTTAAAATAATTTTTAAAAGATTTTTATATAATTTCATAAAAGGATTTTTAAAGAATTTTAAAAGAATTTTTAAAAGAATTTTTTAAAATATTTTTAAATAATTTTTTAAATGGATTTTTAATTAAATTTTAAAATAATTTTTTAAAAGAATTTTTAAAATATTTTTAAATAATTTTTTAATAGGATTTTTAAATAATTTTTTAACTGGATTTTTAAAATAATTTTCAAATGAATTTTTAAAATGATTTTAAATAATTTTTAAATATTTTTTTAAAGATTTTAAAATACTTTTTAAGGATTTTTAAATAATTTTTAAAAGAATTTTTAAAATGATATTTAAAAGATTTTAAAATAATTTTTAAAGGATTTTAAAATAATTTTTAAAAGAATTTTTAAAATGATTTTTAAAATCTTTTTAAAATTATTTTTAAATAATTTTTAATGGATTTTTAAATAATTTTGAAAATATTTTTTAAAAGAATTTTTTGAAGATTTTTGAAATGATTTTTAAAAGATTTTAAAATGATTTTTAAAAGATGTTTAAATAATTTTTAAAGGATTTTAAAATAATTTTTAAAAGTTTTTTAAAAGAATTTTAAATAATTTTAACAGATTTTTAAATAATTTTTGAAAGTTTTTTAAAAGAATTTTAAATAATTTTTAAATAAATTCTTCATAGATCCATCTCACCCGATTCTAAATTATCAATCAGGAACCTTATGTAGTTTTGTGAGATCGTTATCTTTTAGTTAAGATTATTTCTGAGGATTAATTTACATTTGAGTTAGACTTAGGTTTTCCAATTAGTCAATCAAATACACATTTCACAGATTGACTTCTAGGTTGTGGCAAAGCACTAGGGCTTCTTGGGTTTGAGATCATCCACCACTTCTAGACAAAGCCTTTCAAAGAAATCATATATTTAATTCCCTTTTTGAAACCCCTAGGTTTAACTGAACAAGTGTAAATTACGCCTTGGTCCTTAAACTATCCTAATCTAAACTTGTATATTACCAAGAAAATAAATAAACAATCATCAAACAATTTTATCTATTTATTAAGATAGTTTTTCTATTGGCTCCCCCTAGATCATAGTCTCAATATGATCTATCAAGGTAATGGATTTGATCCTTGGGAACCCAATAGTGTCCAAGTCTGACTTGATTAGTCAGATTTGACTTGGGGATCCATGCTTGGACTACTTTTCTATTTGATCGATTTATAATTGACATATATGATTTGAATTTTTGTTTAAGCTTAAACTCAAGTCCAGATTTATTGTAAACGACTCCTTGTTTTCCAAGAATCATATCAAGATTCTTGAAACCCAACGTGAACCGTTCCAATATGTCTTTAAGTTCTTTAACTTGAGTTTTCAGATTAGAATTTTCTTCCTCAAGTTGTTGGACTTGAGTTGAATTTCCAATTTGAATAGACTCAGTCAAAGGACTCGAGTTAGTCGCTTCCTTAAGGGATGTTACCTTCTTTTGGAGTGACTTGACCCGGACGTTGGATTTAGCTAATTTCTTTAACAGATAAGGAACTAGATTTTCTAGATTAATACTAGAAATTAAAGAGCTTATAGTGGGTTTGGGTCCTTCGGAACCGGATACGGATCCGTGGCTTCGCTCGGACTCGGTTTCTGATTCGCTCTCAGTTTCGGACTCGAACTCGAACTCGGACTTGGTTTCAACAATGTTCGCTTGTACCGGTAGGGCTAGGAAGCTTGCTTGTTCTTCTTCGTCGGAGTCATATTCTTCTTCTGACTCTAGTTCGGTTCTACATCTTGCTTTTGGTTCGCACGTGCTGCTTGTGCCTGCAATCAAAGCTATACCCTTCTTGGCCGTAGTAGTATCAGTCTGTTTATTTAACTCAAATAATTCATCTATTAAATCAATCATACGTACTTACTTTCGTATTAGAAGTACCTTCGTGTAGCTTAATTAGCATCTCCCATAATTCCTTTGCACTTGAGAAGGGCCCGATGCGGTTCAGCTCCTCCTTGGTTAGGCCACATTGAAGAGTGTACGTCACTTTGACATTGTCCTCGACCTTCTTGATTATGTTTGCGTCCTAGTTCTCGCAAGGTACCAATTTTCCTGAGCTGTCGAGTGGAAGAGTGATCCCAGTTTTGATGATGATCCACATTTCAAACTGGGTTTGCAGATATAACTCTATTTGGCCCTTCCAGTAGCTGAAATCTTCGCCAATGAAGAGCGGAGGTCGGGCTGTGTTGTAACCTTTTTGGAGAGCCATTAAGAAAGAGTCTCGTACAATAAAAACAATAAAACTTGTTTCAAGACTTGGTCTTGAATTAGTAGTGCGGAAAAAAGATAGAAATAAGAATTCATGAATTTTGAGAAAAAATAATAAAATAATAATAAAATATTTTATTTTTAACACGAACAATATCTAATTTTATTTTTCAAAAAGGAATCCCACTTCTCGATTGGTGGTTTCACCAAATCAGAGCGGCCTAGCGCGCTCTGACACCAATTGTTGGATCAAGAAGCGCTAAAGGGGAGGGTGAATAGCTCTCGTGGCTTTCACTTTCGTAATTGAAAATGGTAATGAGTAAAACAGCGGAATAAGAAAACAAACACACAAAGACCTAAGTATTTTTACTTGGTTCGGATCCTTAGGCGACTCCTACTTCAAGGCCCACGCTCCTTGAACATTTAGTTTGGGCAACAACTATTATAGCGCAAAAATAAGTACAATAAAAGCTATACCGACAACAAAATGGAAATCTCGAAGCTCCGGGTCATTGGGGACTTGTTGTAGCTTAGCCGAGTAGTTTCTAGAGCAGCACACGAAGGATGAATCGCTTTGGGATCGATGGATTAAGCTACTGGTCGAATACCCCTTATAAATGTTGTTGAAGGCGCCTCAAAGCCCCTTGAAGGCACCTCCATCAAGCCGAGTCAACCGCGCGGATAAACACTGAAGAAGTCCTCGCTGATCCTCTTGAAGGCGCCTCCATAAGCTTTGAAAGCGCCTCCAATGCTGTCGAGGAGCCTCAAGCCACCATGAGGGCGCCTACAGCCTATCGTCTGAGGCGCCTCAAGTCTCCATGAGGGCACCTCCAATGTGGCTTCCAGCGTAGCTTCTGCCTTGCACCCGAGAAGCCTCAAGCTCTATGAGGGCGCCTCGGGTATTGTTCATCCGAGGCTAATCTTGCTCCTTTGTCCCTGCAAAACATGTTACTCCACAAACCAACCACATATCCTGCAAAACAAAGTTAGTACACACAATAAACATAATAATATGAAAGTTTGACAGTCACAGACTGTCCGGTTTTGACTTCGGGTTTTTGACTCGAAACCCTAGGTCGAACTGACGCCTACTGTTCCCTCCGTGGGGAACGCGTCCTCACCTACTCCACTCAGGAGAGCATACCTGATGTTAGACCGGTCCTCCAGATCTACTGGATTTTTTGTAGGGTTACTACCCTCTAGGACCTAGGGTTACCACCCCTTAGGGTCTTTCACCACCAAGGGTTATCTCCCCTTAGGACCTAAGGTTACCCCCCTTAGGATTTCCACCACCTAGGGTTATCATCCCCTAGGACCTAAGGTTGCCACCTCTTAGGATTTTCCTCTACCTAGGGTTACCACCCCCTAGAACCTAAGGTTACCACCCCTTAGGATTTTTCACCACCTAGGGTGGGCCATACCCGGACCGAACCGGGAACACCACCAGAATTGCCCATCAGGTTGACGACTAGCTCCATAGACCACCAGAGGTCCTTTCAACGTGCTTTGTCCTCACTCGCATGGACCCTGGAAAATTTCCCAGGAGGTCACCCATCCTCAAATTTGTCCAAGCCAAACACGCTTAACTTTGGAGTTATTAAGTTTGGGGTTCCAAAAAGGAAGGTGTGTCTTGGTGATATGGATAGTACCATCTAACCTTTTAAGTCATACTTAACCAGAATCTCAGAACTGGGGTATTACAGTTACCACCCCTTAGGGGTTTTCACCACCTAGGATTACCACCCCCTAGAATTTTTCACCTGCCTAACCATAGTTAGGACTTTCCTGCAACCTCATTCGTACACGTTAGATAACAAAACAACTTAACTTGAACCCTTTGCCATAATCAAAACATCAATTCGATTGTCGGATGCTTCCTGCACCAACAGAATGCATCTGAGGGACGAGAGCCAAAGGAAGGAGGCTTGAAGGTAAGATGTCAAGGTTGCAAAGAAGAGTGAAGTGAGTTGTGAGGGTCCAAATGCGAGAGAAATATACTCGAAAAGGGAAACCCTATGTTTAGGGTTTTACCAGTCGACTGTGTTTGGACAAGTTGACTAGGGTAGGGCACAGAATGCTTCTATGCCCGATGACTGAAGGGATTAGTCGACTGGTGATAACACCAATTGACTTATAAAGAGTCGTTAGCAGAATCATGCGTTATGTAGAATATCGTTGGCTAGCACTAGTTGACTGATGCAAGTATTAGTCGACTGGTAATGGTAAAATCAAATTGTTGATTTTTCCAAGTTTTCTATAATGGAGCTTGGGGTGGCTAACCTTGGTTAATGAAATTAGACTTGGTTAAAGCCTAATTAGAGTCTTCAAGACTTCTAGCAATCCATGTGTTTTTGGTTAAGTTGTGGCGAGGTTTCTCCACTGACAAGGAGGATTGTGCTAGCTGGAAGTTTTTTGGGGACTAATCCACCGACGAAAAGGGATTGTCCACCTTACGGGCAGTCATGGAAGAGGAGCAAGTTATCTCTAAACCACGTAAATCAACATGTATTGGTTTGTTTTCTTGTTCTTGTCTTTTGGTTTAGCCTTCGTATTCATATTTGTATTGTTTGTATTCCACTGTGCTAATGAATACGTAGGAAAGTGAGTGTTTGGGGTGATCATCTATTCAACCCCCCTTCTAGCTAGCCCAAGATCACCAACAAGTGATATCAGAGGGAGGTCGCACTTCACCGGACTAACCACCGACAAGAGCAATTTTCAAGGACGATCGGTTGATTGAACCTCTAAAGCATGAAGGAAGAAGTCTATGGGACATCACATTTTGGATGATAAAGATGAAGACATTTTTTGAGATGGATTGTGACACAATGATGGTGGTTGAGAAGCCATTTGAAGTCCCAAGAGACAAGAAAGGAAAGAGATTTCGACCACTAACTTTTTTCAACAAAGTAATTAATTCTAAAAAAGGAAAGCGATAAAATCTATATTAATTTTTAGAAAAGAAAAATAATTCTAAAAATTTGAAACAAATAAAGGAAAAATTAAAAGACCAAATCTACAGTTTTAGAGACTCAGTTCACGTGAATCATGACGCTACAATACGGTCGTTCTCTTGGGCATGGTTTGGCCATGTCCGCCACTGGAAAGCTGATTTCGCTTTGTCCGAACTCCAAATAAAGTACAACTATATTAGAAGGTCACAAGCAAGTCATCTTCCTTGTCGGTAGTCTCGATCGTCCTTTTTCAAGACCCAAAAGGAAGGTTGATAGTCTCGTTTTCTTCTTGTCACAGCTCGAAGGGGAATATAATCGTATCATAGGACATAAATTGGTGGTGCTGCTAGATGCTCCTGTATCAATGATAATTATTCACGCTAAATTTAATGCATTTTGGCAAGGTGGAAAAATTACTATAAAAAAATATTGTTATTGAGTTGAACTAATCAGACAAAGATATCGTAAGAAGATATTGTAGTTATGTAGATCACATTGTAGTTTCTCCAACAACAAATCATACAGTATAACAAAATGAGTTTCTCCAAATCTTACCACTAAGTAACTCCATCAAATTTACCAGATAATATGGACATTATCTCCACTAAACTAGCTAGTTATGTAGATCACATCATACAACTAACTACAACAAAAAAGCAATTGTCAGTCCCGTTACACCCTGACGCTCATTGGGGTTGGGACTTCCCTTGCCGCCAGACACCTCTCATCATAAACTAGTTTTTCCGCTACGAATGTGTAATACCCCGGTTTTGAGATTCTGGTTAAATATGGCTTAAAAGATTAGATGGTACTATCCATATCACCAAGGTGCACCTTCCTTTTCGGAAGCCCAAACTTAAGAACTTCAAAGTTAAGCGTACTTGGCTTGGAGAAATCTGAGGATGGGTGACCTTCTGGGAAGTTTTCCAGGGTGCGTGCGAGTGAGGACAAAGCACGCTGAAAGGACCTCCGGTGGTCTGTGGAGCTAGTTGTCAACCCGATGGGCAATTCAGGTAGCATTCCCGGTTCGGTTCGGTTCGGGTGGGGCCCGCCCGAGCCACGGCGTTTCAGATGGTATCAGAGCGACCTTGCGACCGTGAGTGCGCCTGTGGCAGGAGCACCCAGGGCACCACCTAGCGAGGGAGATTCTGGGATTTGTTTGTGGTGTGATTCTTGGTTACACAACGAGGACGTTGTGTCTTTAAGTGGGGGTGATTGTAATACCCCGGTTTTGAGATTCTGGTTAAATATGGCTTAAAAGGTTAGATGGTACTATCCATATCACCAAGGTGCACCTTCCTTTTTGGAAGCCCAAACTTAAGAAATTCAAAGTTAAGCGTGCTTGGCTTGGAGAAATCTGAGGATGGGTGACCTCCTGGGAAGTTTTCCAGGGTGCGTGCGAGTGAGGACAAAGCACGCTGAAAGGACCTCCGGTGGTCTGTGGAGCTAGTTGTCAACCCGATGGGCAATTCAGGTCCCGTTCCCGGTTCGGTTCGGGTGGGGCCCGCCCGAGCCGGGGCGTTTTAGAATGTTTTTCTTGGTGGGTTGTGTTTTCCCTCATTATAGTGGAGTAGGTTGTATATATTTGTGATGTTTTAATCTCGTTTCACTTCTTTTCGTATTATGTTGTCAGCCGGAGGCTGTCTCTATTAAACTGCGTGGAATGTTTTATTTACTTTATGGTATATGTTCCGGCCGTGTTGGCTGAGGACATGTATTTTAGGATACAGGGGAGATGCTGCCAGATTTTCGTCGGCTGGGACCCCCTGGGGCGTGACAAGGTGACTGAATAGGAGGAGCCGGGTGACCACTTTAACCTCAACCTCTACTTGACTTTTGACCCGTTGACTTGGCCCTTCTATGTGTAGGTTTCCCAATCTGCCACATCATGTTTGTTTTTTTTTCTTTTGGTTGTAAATTTGTAAAAAAAAATATCAAGTTAGCCTAAGTGAGGAGAATGAGATTGTGAGAGACAAAGAGTTTGATATAGAAGTGTAAATTAAGTCTATTTTTAGGGTTGCAAATGAGTCAAGCTGAGTCATGTTTTGTAGTGTTCAAACTTGTTTGTAAGGTAGCTGAGTCAAGTCAAGCTGAGCCTAAAATGAACCAAGCTATTGAAATGATTATTCAAGCTTGGCTTGGTATAGTTTTTATGAACTTGAGCTTGTTTCATTTAAATGTTATCAAACTTTGAATTCAAGTTTGTTTGATTGTATGAAACTTTTACATTTTAAACTTATTTGATTGGATATTAAGTCTGATAATATATACTTATTTTATTTATTTAAAAAGTTTCTTTATTTATTTAGTATGTTAATTAGAGTTTTATTGATGAACATTATTCCCGAACTTTAACGAGTTGAATGCATATTTGTTCAAGCTTATTTGATTAGTTTAATGAGTTATTCAAGTTTGTTCAATTAATTGAATTTGTGTGTATTGAATAAGCATAAACAAACTCATATCAAGTCGAATACTAAATTTGTTCACGAATATTTAGTTCATTACAATCCCATTTATTATCGTAGAAATGGGCAAACTTGTATCAAGTTAAACTATAGAGACTTGGTCCATGAGTTATATTCGACATGACATGAACCTGCATTATTCACTGCTAAAATAGAAAAGAAGCGAGGAACAAGTTTGGTTACGACTTATATCAGATTTGAGCCAATCTGACTAACATAGGCACAGGCCAACTAGAGCATCGAGTTGGAGTTCATGTTGGGTGACCAATGATGATGTTATTGATCGTGCTTGGCATGACCCATGCTAAGTTGTACGTGTCATGTTAGATCTGCCACGACGTGTAAAGGAACTAATCAAGATTATGTCACTCGACCCACTGGATCTTTTTGACGGCCTCTAGCTTGAGATAGTGCAAGACTTGATGTAGCTGGTCAAAAAGGCTAAAGTGATTATTATTAGATGCTAGAGAGGAGGAGAGGTTAGACATGATTAGTAGAATGGATCGAGCTTCTACAACTAAGGCTACGTTTGGTTGGGTGTAATGTAATCTTGCTTGTAATATAATCAAATTTGTAATGTAATGTAATGTAATCTTGATTACATTACGACGTTTGGTAATATAATATATGTAATCTTTGATTACAAGGATGATTACATTCTTTTGTTTGGTGTCATTACTTTTTATAAGGAATGTAATTCGTATTATTATAAAATGACAAAAATATCCTGTGACCTCTACTGACGGCCGCCACACCTCTGCCGAAGCTTGCGGCAACCAACGGACATCGTCGTTGGCCTCCTCCGTCGACGGCCGCCACCAGCAATCGACGACGGCGATGACCACCGATGGCGGCGGTAGCAGGTGGCGGCGCGGCCGGCGGAGGTCGCCGGCGGCTGCCAAAGCCGGTCGCTGGCGGCGGCTGCCAACGCCGGTCGCCGGCGGCGGCTGGCGGGCAATGCCGACGACGTTGGGCGGCGGCAACCGACGACAGTGGGCGGCGGCAACCGACGGCAGTGGGCGGCGGCAACCAACGGCATTGGGCGGCGACTTCTTTCTTTTTTGTTGAGCCATTACAGATGTCGGTGCCACGACCTCTTTCTTTTTTGTTGTCTGGACTTCTTCCACATTGATATACTTCTCTGGCCAACCTAGGAGATTTTCAAAATTCATCGAAGGCTTATTCACTAGAGATCTAAAGAGGTCTCCTTCCTATAGACCTTGGGAAAAAGCACTTATGAGAATCTCGGAGGTGGCTGAGGGAACGTCCAGTTCGACTCTGTTGAATCGTTGTATGTATTCTCTCAAGCTTTCCTTAGTTGTCTGCTTCAAGGTAAATAAATTGAGAGGCATCTTATGGAACCATTTACTGTTGGCGAAGTAGTGCAGGAATACAACCTTGAAGTCAGCGAAGGTTCAAATGAATGAGAATGATAGTCGGTTAAACGATCATTTAGAAATGCTAGAAAGAGTCTTTAGAAAGACTCAACACTAACATCATAGATGTACTGGTGAAGTAAGGAGGCGTTCTCGAATTAGCCTAGATGATCCTCGGGATCGACTGAACCGATGTACTCCCTAAGCTGAGGTCTCAGGAAATTATATGGTAGTTCATTGTCGAGGACACAACTTGAGAAAGGTGTGCCTTGGGGACTCCTTTCCTCGGTCTGTAGGGGCTCTTTTCCTTTCCAATTTTCAGGAGGTGTTTCACACGTCATTGATCTATGTGAGTGCTCTTCAAGCAGGATCACAATCTTGTTACATTGATTAGTACCAACAATAGGGGAGGATCCGTCGGACCCTATTGTATTTGATGAGGAATGAGAGGCACCTTAGTTGAGGTAGTAGGTACTTCCTTAAGAGTCGATTTTGTAGGTCGGAGTCATTGTAGAATCCGCTGCATCGCTTGATCAACAAATACTTGGAACTCTTCTCTAGCCATGGTGATAGCCTCACCACAAACTATATCTCCTGCGGAAGTAGAGTTCTCCCAAGTTCTACCATCTCAACGTCTTAGTTCAAGCATTTCCCACATACAATGCCAATTTATTCCTGTCTGAGATCAGTGTCTGATGAGTCAACAAGAGACAACTATTGAGAGCAAGATATGTTGGAAATGTGAATGGAATAAAGAGGTGGAGACGAAGATACTCTATTGTGCATGAGTTTAGTTCCACATTAGAAGTCTCTTAGCTTTATTGTATGTTTAAATTATGACACATGCATTGATATTGTAAACATATGAATGGGGAGAGACTCTCTCACGTGTGAGTGCACAGGGGTGGGTGCAAATCTAGGGCTCGGATTGTACTAAACTAAGGTTGACTCGTGTGCGAGCACGACCTGCGCATGTTGAATGTCGGACTGGTCGAGATAAAATTTGTCCAAAAGAATAAACCAACATAGTGCCGCTTAAATCTCTTTTTGTTACATGCTCAAGAGTGTAACAGAAGCATTGATGTGAAATTAATAGAGATTCCATAATGTACATTAATGGCGGAATTAAACTCATTACTGATGATTTCGTAACTTCTCAGTATTAATGGCGACATTAAACCCATTAATAATGATTTCGTAATATGTCGACATTAATGAAGACATTAAACTCATTAATGATGACATTAAACTCAACATTAAATGACCATAATTTGATCATTTATTGTAGGAAAGGTGAGAGCTCCTATATAAGGAGGCTGGATCTTGAGCACAGAGTAGAACAGAAGATAATTGAAAGAGAAAGCGAGAGGAAGAGCAGGGAGCAAACCTCTGTCTACTCGTGTTCTCCCATAAAACTCTCTCAGTCGTGCATTCGCTCGGCTGAACTACTCGTGATAACACTCAGGTGCATTCTCAGTTCGCCACAAACAACCAGTGCTTGGTTGTGTTCGTGGTTTTTCCATTATATCCTGGGAAACAGACGACCCGAGAGAACCTCGAAGCACAACCGGAGGTGGGGCGAATCAGTTTCAAGGAAACTGCGTTGAGCGCAAGCCTCGGCATCTTACTTGATGAATTCTCTTTCTGACTCGGTGATAGACTCCTGATTCTGCTACGCATCGCATCGACTCCGCGACTCAGACCACCGGAAGCTTGACAGAACCAGCTCCACTAGCAGCCTTAGATTATCAGCTTAGGTCATCCCGACAAATAAGTTAGAATTGATTGTAATTTCAATTCAGTTAATTCCCCAATATCACCGTCAACAGATTGTCCAACAAGATCTTGGATGCTTTGGTGATAAAGAAAATGCCTAGGATACTTGCAACACTCAATCAAAGGTTAGAATGGACATCAACGTTGGACTCGGTGTGACCATTACGACACTAAAGTCAGCATAAGCGCTAGGGAAAGGTCAAAGCTATGGACACTGAACTGAAGGAGTAGAGTGAACCTAGTCAAAGAGGTCAGATGACCAAGCGGAGGAATCCATTGAATTAAATCAGAGAAGTATAGTGACCAAGTATGAGGAGTCGGATGATCGAATAAGCGAAATTGGGCTAGGTGACTGAATAGGAGGAGTCGGGTGACCACTTTAACCTCGACCTCTACTTGACTTTTGACCCGTTGACTTGGCCCTGCCATGTGTAGATTTCCCAATCTGCCACATCATGTTTGTTTTTTTTTTCTTTTGGTTGTAAATTTGTTAAAAAAAAAAAATCAAGTTAGCTTAAGTGAGGAGAATGAGATTGCTAGAGACAAAGAGTTTGATATAGAAGTGTAAATTAAGTCTATCGTTAGGGTTGTAAACGATTCAAGCCGAGTCAAGTTTTGTAGTGTTCTAAATTATTTGTAAGGTAACCGAGTTAAGTCAAGCCGTGCCTAAAATAAATCAAATTATTGAAATGATTGTTCAAGTTTGACTTGGTTTGATATAGTTTTTATAAGTTTGAGCTTGTTTTATTTAAATATTATCAAACTCTCAATTCAAGTTTGTTTAATAGTTTGAAACTTTTACATTTTAAACTTATTTGATTGGTTATTAAGTTTGATAATATATACTTATTTTATTCATTTTAAAAGTTTCTTTATTTATTTATCATGTTAATTAGAGTTTTATTGATGAACATTATTTCCGAACTTTAACTATCTAAACATATATTTGTTCAAACTTGTTTGTTTAGTTTAATGAGTTATTCAAGCTTGTTCAATTAATTGAATTTATGTGTGTTGAACGAATATAAATAAACTCATATCAAATTGAATACTAAACTTGTTCACGAATACTTGGTTCATTACAATCCAATTTATTGTCGTAGAAATGGGCAAACTTGTATCAAGTTAAACGATAGTGACTTGGTCCATAAGTTATATTCGACATGACATGAACCTGCATTATTCACAACTAAAATAGAAAAGAGGAGAGGAGCAAGTTTGGTTTACGACTTATATCAGTTTGAGCCTATCTGACTAAAATAAGCACAGGCCAACTAGAGCATCGAGTTCGAGTTTATGTTGGGTGACCAATGATGATGTTATTGATAGTGCTTGGCATGGCCCATGCTAAGTTGTACGTGTCATGTTAGATTTGAGCATGTAAAGGAATTAATCAAGATTATGTCACTCGATCCAAATGGATCTTTTTTTACGTCCGTCACCGGCTGCGGCCGTCGACGATGGTCGTCGGCGACGGTGGCCGTCGACGGTGGTCGCCGGCGACGGTGGTCGCCGGCTACGGTGGCCGTCGACGGTGGTCACCGATTGCGGCGGCCGGCGGCGGCCGGCGGTGGTTCCGGCGGCGACGGCCAACGGTGGTTCCGGCAGCGGCGACCAGCGGTGGTTCCGGCGGTGGCGACCGGCGGTGGTCTGCGGCGGCGACCAGCGGTGGTTCCGGCGGCCGACCGGCGGTTTTTAAAACCGGTGTCTATGAACCAAAATTTTGACGGACTTTCGTAGTGCCCTTTCTTTTGGGCTTCTCCTCACCCACAATAAATCGAAACCCTAATCCTCTGCATCCTCCTTTTAGGAGATACCATTTGAAAGACGAGCAATGGATCTCTTGACGGCGATGTGGACGGCGGCCGTCGTCGGTGCTATCGTGGTCTACTGGTTCGTGTGGGTGATGGTGTAAAATACCGGAAATAGGCGAATATGATTAAGGAAATTTTTCGGAATTTTTGGAAATTTTTCGAGAATTTTTCGGAGCTCGTACGGATAAGTTCACGGCGATAAAAACGGGGTCCGGAAAAGCCTGTTTAGACTATCCTATTTAAATGAGGAAAAGTTTTATTTTTTATTTTCCTTTTCTTTTTCTTTTTCCTTATTTTTATTCCTCCGTTTCTTTTCCTCTTCCGCGAGCCCGAGCCCTTCTCCCCGACGCCGCCGATTTTCCTCCTCTCTGCCCTAACCGCCGGCCGGCGGATTCCTCTTCCGAGCGCCAACCGCCTTCTCCTTACTTCTCCTCCTCTTGCTCTTCAGCCCTCGCGTCGGCCTTCCCTCTCCTTTCCCAGCCAGCGCCGGCCACGGGAAACCTAGCGCCGGCTATCTTCCTCCTTCCTCCTCCCTGTCCAAGTGCCGGCCTCCGCGACACCCATCTCCCTCCGCCCGGAGCAGCGCTGCCGCCGGCCTTCCTCGGCCCTAGAGCTTTCCCTCCGATCGTCGAGCAGAGCTGTGCCCTAGCCTCAGCCGCGACACCCATCTCCTCGGCGCTACCAATCTGATTTGTTGTTCATTGTGCCCTGGTTTTCATTGCTGATCCGAGGTTCTCCCTTTTCCTCCCTAGGGTTTCTATTGTGGTTTGAAACATCAGTGTTGTTGTTGATTGGTTCTGACCGGGTTTGCAGATTGGGGTTTCCTCAATTCCAGTCATCTCATTACTGATTGGTTCTGTTGCCATTACAGAACGGCTGAAGAAGAATTGAGGTAAGAAGTAGAGAGTTGGATTCATGTGTAGGTTTTAATGAAATCGAATAGTAGAATGGTTAGGGTTAATGGAACTAATCCTAATTGATTTTTAGTTAAATTCAATTGGGGTTCCTGAAGAAAATAGTTTGGTTTAGCTATTTTAGTTATAATTAAACTTAGCCAAACTGTACGATTTATTACAGGATATTGATTCGAGACGGTGTCTTGACGGGGGATCTGTTTTGGATACGATCCTTTTCGATTGGAGGCGGGTACTTTTGACTTATTGTCTTTGATATGCTTAGTAATGAAAATAATATGTTGCATTAATTGTGTTCCCTATTTATTTCGGTTAATCACTGCCCAATACATGTTACCTGTTTGATTGATTGTTTGATTGCATCTCGTATTGGTCTTGTACCTGATCTATCATGCTCATGGGTAGTGATATAACCACGTTTCACATGTTCAGGACCTAGGTTTGATACCTTATTGATCAGTATATCTTGATATGATTCATTCGCTTTGGTGCACATTATGATATGTCCAGAGGTTGGATTAGTATATTACCATGCTTAGTGACATGCACCATTTGCATGATCGCATGCTGTGCGATAGATTGCTCCATTATTGTCGAGCACATTGCCAGTTTCATCACTGTTCGGTGCTCCGTTGTGACGCTCATGGGTAGCGAGATACAGCGTGGTAGCACGTCAGTTTGACTCTTCCGGTGCTCCGTTGATCCGCTCAGGGGTAGTGTGACGCAGCGTGTAGCACGTTAGAGATTCCTCCCCGTCACAGTGTACCGGGAGTTGAGAGCATTGCGCTCCCCCATTTATGATTTGGGGTAGGAGTACGTATGTACTCCGACAGCATCCCGTCCACTCGATCACTCATCAGGAGTAGTGTTGCAGAGTGCACGGTTGTCACAGCCCTACCCACTCGGTCCCACTGTTGTTGTGAGTCGGCTGACTGGCGTCAGGGGTGACCATGACATTGGCATCATATGCATGATGCATTTATTGTTTGTGTTTGTGTTTGTTGCACTTATATGCTGCACATTGCTTGGATACCTTGATTGACATGCATACAGGTCTTCTATACCTTTCGGACTGTTTGTCCTTTTACCGGGTCCTGGTTAGTACAGATTCTCTCCTGTCTTCTTTGGTTTGTAGTTACCTTTATCTTTATCAGGAGACTGTACGCATGATTAGTGCTAGGTGTTATTTCTTTACTTTGCATATCAATTGTACCTGCTGAGTGTTGGACTCACCCCGCCTCCATTGTTGATATTTTCAGGTTGATGCTGTCAGGAGAGAGTTCCAGTTGCTGGTCCCTGCAGACCTCGAGGATGTGATTGGTTTTTCGTTTGGTTTCTTTCTGTTCTAGACTGTTTGAACTCGTTATGTTCTGGATTTATTTGCTTATGGACATGATATAGATTTTATTATATTGATGGATTTGGATTTGGTTTTATTCTACTACATGCTCGCCTAGAGGTGAGTTCGTCGGATTTGAGTTTTACGAGTGTAGTGGAGTAGGGTGGATTTTGAGTCGTAGTATTATTTTTGTTTGATTATCTTAATATTGGTTGTGACTTTGAATAGATTATATATAACTGCGTGGTGATGTTTTATTTTATTGTTATTATTCCGGGTGAGGTATTTGTGAGATGTAGAAAGTTTCAGATTGTCCACCGAGGGAGATGCTGTCGAAATTTTCTCGGACGGGGACTCCTGGGCGTGACAATTTAGTGGTATCGAGCCAAGTTTTACGATCTTTTGTTTCGTATTTTGGATTTTGAATTTATCGATACCAATTTATTTGGTATCGAGCGGGTTATGATACCGCTTTTGTGTTCGAGATTTATCGAGTTAATCTGGTATTCGGATATTTGGGTTAGCCGGGTTTGCAGTCAAACCGGGCATTATCGGTTTTCGATATGGTTATGTTTGGATTCGTTTGGATTTATTGGATTTCGCGATATTACGTTCGAATTTTGAGGTCAAATTGGGGACTAAACAGCGACATCTAGACGACAAATAGGTATGTTGTTATTTTATGTTTGTTATATTGGTATTGATATCTGTAATTTAATTTAACAGATATGAGACGATCTACTCGTATTGCTGCGAGACGTGGTGCTGGAGGACCACGTGCGAGGACCACGGGATCTCTGGATATGCCAGAGATGCCCACTGTTAGTGAGCCTGTCAGTCAGGGACAAACTCAGGAAGCAGCGGGAGCATCGGGCTCCCAAATCCCGATAGCTCCTGTAGAGATATCTACTTTGGCCACACCGACGGTGTCCACGCCTATCCTGTTTACAGTACCATTGGTGTACCCGACATCTGCTCCAGCGCAGCCTACGGCGTATTCAGTGCCACCACCACTTGGATCTACTATGTATCCTATACCAGTGGCACCTGTACCCCCAGTGCCTACAGTAGCAGCAGCTGCTCCACATCCGGTACCTTATTCTACCGTACCTCCAGTTGCCACCACATATACAGCAGCACCGGGAGTTCCTCCTCCGGTTTACTCCGTGGTACCACCTGTAGTAACAGCTCCAGTGTTTCCGCCAGCTCCTGCAGCCGTCCCGACAGAGTTCACTGATATCGTTGCTGCACGAGCTAGGATTCCAGCACTGGCCGAGTCGATGAAGACTCGTTTCACTCTTTTCCGCGGAGATCTCGATCCGAGTATGGCTCTGTCATGGATAGAGACTATGGAGCAGACTTTTTTCTATATGGCTTGCTCCGAGTGGGAGAAAGCAGAGCTGGCTGCCTATCATTTACGGGATGAAGCTAATGCCTGGTGGGTTACTCAGTGTTCTAGTATTGGTGAGCGCAACGTCACATGGACCAGGTTCAAAGAGGCTTTTGAGAGCCGTTTCTTTCCACTGTCCTATCGGATGGCTCGTCGATTTATGAGTCGAGGCGGAATAATCGCTCGATGGCCGGGTATATCTTGAATTCCTCCGGTTGGCTCGGTTTTGTCGAAGTTAGTTGCGGAGGACAGAACTCGTATGCAGCTTTATACAGGGATTGGATGGTTATCTGCATGTACAGCTTGCCGGATTAGGGATTACATCTTACTCTGATGCATTGAATCGAGCTTTGATGATAGAGTTAGCTCGGCAGACAGCATATCCGGACAGGAAAAGAAAGCATACGGGTCAGACATCAGGTCAGGTCCAGCAGACACAGGCGACAGGACAGCCTCAGAGTAGTCGCAGACGATCAGGTCAGAGTTCTTCTGGGGTTTCTCGTAGGCCTCAGAAGTCAGGACAGTCTTCCTCAGGACGTTTCCGGTCTCCTCGGCAGGATCGGAAACAGTCCACCAGCGATATACAGTGTTTCCGATGTGGTTCCAGAGACCACATCACTTCAGCCTGCACTCTGGAACAGTCAGTTTGCTTTTATTGCAAACTGCCTGGGCACCAGAGCCGAGATTGTCAGCTGAAGGCTCAGCACACGGCTTCCGGAGGGTCAGAGCAGAGGGGACAGTCTAGTCAGTCAGTGTCTCGACGAGGAGGGCGGAGATTCACACCCTCACAGCAGCCTGCAGCGGCGGCATTTGGCATGCTTGGGCAGAGTACTCGGTGTAGCACCCAGTTTTGCTCCGGATCTTATTATCCGACTCGAAGCGTGCAGACTCGATCGGCCAGTGCACAAGATGTCGATCGCCATCCTCTCGTCTTCTCGGCTCATTATCAGGCTTCTGGCCAGCCGCAGCAGCCGCTGGCAGCATTACCTCCTCCTCCTCCGCCGAGACTGGACGAGTTCATGCGATTACCAGGGAGGATGCGCGGATCCGTTTTCCGCGGTATGATTTCCATTTATGCATTCTCCGCTGATATTTTGATTGATACTGGTAGTTCGCATTCTTTTATATCCCGTACCTTTATGCGGGAGATTGGTAGATTACCCACTTGCAGACCCCAGCGATTGACTGTCTCGCTACCGTCCGGTGATACTTTAGAAGTCACCCAGGAGATCAAAGGTTGCCCGTTAGACTTTGGCAACATGATACTTACGGTAGATCTTCTAGTATTGGAGATGATCGAGTTTGATGTCATTCTTGGCATGGATTGGCTATCAGTATATCATGCTACCGTTGATTGCCAGACGAGGGTGGTCACCTTCCGGCCTCCGAACCAACCCTCGTGGAGTTTCACTGGCATCAGAGACGACGGCATCTCGATTATTTCAGCGATTCAGGCGCAGAAGCTGCTGTCTCACGGTTGTCATGGTTTTCTGTTATCGTTGATCAGTACTGAGGACAGTAGTAGTTCGCAGCTCTCCGATGTTCCTGTTGGTATTACCAGAGGAGCTGCCAGGTTTGCCTCCCAGAAGGCCAGTGGAGTTCGCTATTGAGCTGATTCCGGGAACCGGGGCCGACATCGAAAGCTCCGTATTGTATGACACCAAAAGAGTTGAACGAGCTGAAGGTTCAACTCCAGGAGCTTTTAGACAGAGGATTCATTCGCCCTAGTGTTTCACCATGGGGTTCTCCAGTTCTATTTGTCAAGAAGAAAGACGGCACCATGAGGTTATGTATTGACTACAGGCAGCTGAATTCAGTGATCGTCAGAAATAAATATCCATTACCACGGATTGAGGATTTGTTTGATCAGCTCAGAGGTACATCAGTGTATTCTAAGATTGATCTGCGATCCGGATATCATCAGCTGAGAGTCAGAGACTCAGATATTCAGAAGACAGCTTTCCGTACCAGATACGGTCATTATGAGTTTTTGGTAATGCCATTTGGGCTTACCAATGCTCCAGCGGTGTTTATGGACTTGATGAACCACATTTTTCTGGAGTATCTAGATCAGTTTGTTATCGTTTTTATTGATGACATATTGGTCTATTCTCGTTCCGAGGAGGAGCATGCACAGCATCTTCGCACAGTCTTAGAGATTCTTCGACGACATCAGCTGTACGCGAAGTTCAGCAAGTGTGCATTCTGGTTATCCTCAGTCGGTTTTCTGGGACACGTGGTTTCTAGCAGAGGTATTTCAGTTGATCCTCAGAAGATCGAGGCTGTCACCGGTTGGGAGCAGCCGAAGTCAGTTCAGGAGATTCGCAGTTTTCTAGGATTGGCCGGATATTACCGACGTTTTGTCGAGGGCTTCTCGCGTATTGCTATGCCACTGACACGTCTTACTCGGAAAGGCGTGAAGTTCATATGGTCCGAGGATTGTGAGACCAGCTTTCAGGAGCTGAAGCGGAGATTAGTGTCGGCTCCAGTTTTGGTTTTACCTTCTGGAGATGATGGATTTGTACTTTACACCGACGCGTCTCTACAGGGTTTGGGCGCTGTTCTGATGCAGCATGGCCGAGTAGTCTCTTATGCTTCTCGTCAGCTGAAGGAGCATGAGAAGAACTACCCAGTTCATGATTTGGAGTTAGCCGCCATTATATTTGTTTTGAAGCTATGGCGACATCATTTATATGGTATCACATTTGAGATTCTCACTGATCATAAGAGTCTCAAATACATTTTTACTCAGAAGGAGCTTAATCTCCGACAGAGGAGATGGATGGAGTTCCTGAAAGACTATGATTGTACCATTAGCTATCACCCAGGGAAAGCTAATGTGGTTGCAGATGCACTTAGCAGGAAGTCCAGAGGGACTTTGGCTTGCCACCGGATTTCAGTCACGGACTTGATTCAGAGTTTCTCGGAGTTAGATCTTGAGGAGCAGGGACCGACAGAGCAGGGTATTCTTGTTACCATGGTTGCTCAGTCGTCGATCAGGACGAGGATCCGAGAGGCACAGGCCAGTGATCAGCATTTGCAGTTCATTAGCAGTCAGATAGCTTCCGGGCAGCAAACCGAGTTTACACGAGACGAGGAGGGTATCATATACTTCCGAGGCAGATTATGCGTACCTCAGTCTCATCCGGTCTTACAGGAGCTACTTCAGGAGGCACACCGTTCTCGGTTTGCGATCCATCCAGGCAGAACCCGTATGTATCGAGACTTGAGGCGTTCCTACTGGTGGAACGACATGAAGAAAGACATCGCGGATTTCGTAGCTAGATGTCTTGTCTGTCAGCAGGTGAAGGCTGAACACCAGAGACCTGCAGGATTACTTCAGCGGATTCCTATTCCTGAGTGGAAGTGGGATCACATTACCATGGACTTTGTGGTAGGGTTGCCGAGGACACGACGAGGCCATGACGCGATTTGGGTTATCGTTGATCGATTAACCAAATCCGCGCACTTCTTAGCGATTCGGAGGACTGATTCCCTGGATCGATTGACAGATCTGTATTGCCGAGAGATTATCAGACTACATGGTGTTCCATTGAGTATCATTTCGGATAGAGATCCACGGTTCACGTCTCGTTTCTGGCAGAGTCTGCAGCAGGCACACAGCTCCGTTTCAGTACAGCTTTCCATCCGCAGACAGATGGACAGTCAGAGCGGACCATTCAGACTTTAGAGGACCTGCTGAGGTCATGTGTTATGGATTTCGGAGGCAGTTGGGAGGACCATCTGCCGTTGGTAGAGTTTGCCTACAACAACAGCTTCCATTCGGCTATCCAGATGACACCGTTTGAGGCGTTGTATGGTAGACCTTGTCGGACACCCGTCCTTTGGGATGAGGTTGGAGAGGCTCAGTTGTTGGGACCTCATAGAGTTCAGCAGGATGCAGAGTTGGTCCGTACTATCAGACGGAGGATGTCAGAGGCGCAGGATCATCAGAAGAGTTATGCTGATCGGAGACGCAGACCCCTGGAGTTCTCTATTGGCGACCATGTATTTCTGCGTGTTTCACCCACGAAAGGGGTGAAGAGATTTGGCCTCAGAGGTAAGCTAGCTCCGCGGTACATTGGCCCTTTCGAGATCTTGGAGAGGATCGGAGCGGTAGCTTACAGACTGGCACTACCACCGTCCCTGTCAGGCGTCCACGATGTATTCCACGTATCTATGCTGAGGAGATACGTACCTGACCCGACGCATGTACTGGCTGATATTCCAGTTCCAGTTCAGCCTGACATTACCTATGAGGAGGTTCCGGTACGGATTCTCGACCGGAAGGAGCGTCAGTTGCGGAACAAGACCATCCGGCTGGTTAAAGTCGGATGGCAGCATCATTCAGACGAGGAGGCTACTTGGGAGCTTGAGGATACGATCCGAGCTCGATATCCCCATCTTTTCACTTGAGGTATGTGATTTAGTTACCGTTCAGCATTTATACTTGCTGTCTGTTGTTAGTATTTGCTGATGGTAGATAACGAAATTTGGGGACCAAATTTTTATAAGTGGGGGAGAATGTAAAATACCGGAAATAGGCGAATATGATTAAGGGAATTTTTCGGAATTTTTGGAAATTTTTCGGGAATTTTTCGGAGCTCGTACGGATAAGTTCACGGGGATAAAAACGGGGCCCGGAAAAGCCTGTTTAGACTATCCTATTTAAATGAGGAAAAGTTTTATTTTTCTTTTCCTTTTCTTTTTCTTTTTCCTTATTTTTATTCCTCCGTTTCTTTTCCTCTTCCGCGAGCCCGAGCCCTTCTCCCCGACGCCGCCGATTTTCCTCCTCTCTGCCCTAACCGCCGGCCGGCGGTTCCTCCTCTCCGAGAGCACAAAAACGCCGGCCACTTCTTCTCCCTTTCCTCCTCTCCTCTGCCGGAGCCCTAGCACCGCCGCCCGACCGCCTGCCCGAGCCAAACTCCTCTCCTCTGCTTGCCCTAGCCACCCGACGCCGAGCCACTGCCGTCGGCGACGCACAGAGCAGCGCCGGTCATCTTCCTCCTTTCTCCCAAGTCCGACTTCTCTGTGCCCTTCTTCCTCTCTGCCGTGTCTTGGCACAGCGCCGATCGCCTCTCCCTCCGCCCGGAGCAGCGCTGCCGCCGGCCTTCCTCGGCCCTAGAGCTTTCCCTCCGATCGTCGAGCAGAGCTGTGCCCTAGCCTCAGCCGCGACACCCATCTCCTCGGCGCTACCAATCTGATTTGTTGTTCATTGTGCCCTGGTTTTCATTGCTGATCCGAGGTTCTCCCTTTTCCTCCCTAGGGTTTCTATTGTGGTTTGAAACATCAGTGTTGTTGTTGATTGGTTCTGACCGGGTTTGCAGATTGGGGTTTCCTCAATTCCAGTCATCTCATTACTGATTGGTTCTATTGCCATTACAGAACGGCTGAAGAAGAATTGAGGTAAGAAGTAGAGAGTTGGATTCATGTGTAGGTTTTAATGAAATCGAATAGTAGAATGGTTAGGGTTAATGGAACTAATCCTAATTGATTTTTAGTTAAATTCAATTGGGGTTCCTGAAGAAAATAGTTTGGTTTAGCTATTTTAGTTATAATTAAACTTAGCCAAACTGTACGATTTATTACAGGATATTGATTCGAGACGGTGTCTTGACGGGGGATCTGTTTTGGATACGATCCTTTTCGATTGGAGGCGGGTACTTTTGACTTATTGTCTTTGATATGCTTAGTAATGAAAATAATATGTTGCATTAATTGTGTTCCCTATTTATTTCGGTTAATCACTGCCCAATACATGTTACCTGTTTGATTGATTGTTTGATTGCATCTCGTATTGGTCTTGTACCTAATCTATCATGCTCATGGGTAGTGATATAACCACGTTTCACATGTTCAGGACCTAGGTTTGATACCTTATTGATCAGTATATCTTGATATGATTCATTCGCTTTAGTGCACATTATGATATGTCCAGAGGTTGGATTAGTATATTACCATGCTTAGTGACATGCACCATTTGCATGATCGCATGCTGTGCGATAGATTGCTCCATTATTGTCGAGCACATTGCCAGTTTCATCCGTTGTGACGCTCATGGGTAGCGAGATACAGCGTGGTAGCACGTCGGTTTGACTCTTCCGGTGCTCCGTTGATCCGCTCAGGGGTAGTGTGACGCAGCGTGTAGCACGTTAGAGATTCCTCCCGTCACAGTGTGATGAGAGCATTGCGCTCCCCCATTTATGATTTGGGGTAGGAGTACGTATGTACTCCGACAGCATCCCGTCCACTCGATCACTCATCAGGAGTAGTGTTGCTGAGTGCACGGTTG